>NC_050072.1:114427188-115085938 GCF_009764565.3 Dermochelys coriacea
TAAATATACCAGATATGGGACCCAATATTACAATAGGCTCTGGACCACAATCTCCCATTGACTCCAGAGGGAGTTCTGTGTGTACATTTCCTGGCAAGTTGAAGTTTATGAATATTTATGAGAGAGAGGGAGAAATTTAAAAATCTGAATCTTAGCAAGAAAAGCTAAAGTAAGAAAGCAATGGAAGTAAAGACACACTGTTTGTCAGCATATTTTCATCAGCAATTAGCCTGTTTTCTGGGAAAGGTTAGATGCAGACTGAGCTGGTTGAAATATTTGCTAGAATTTGATGAATTCTTGTATATGTAAATTTCAGTGAAAACAGCAGGAAATTTTATTGGAATATTTTTCCTTTGTGTCAGCCAGTTTAATTTAAATGTTTAATAAAAGATAGTTTGGTCCCTTTTCCTATCTGCAAATAATCTGCAAATAAATTCAGGTTTTCCTGATGTATTTATTTTAAATGATTTGACAAATGGTTTATATGAACACATTCCACTCTGATTGCTCAGGACCTCCTCACCACATCTTTCCCCTATGAGTATTTGCTATTCATAATTTGCTACTTGTTCTGTGTGATGGTTCACCTGAGTCAATGCTATTGTGTCTGTTCCTGGGATGGTTGCCTTCAAATTCAAAACTGCTTTCCAGATGGCTGCATGAACTTTTCTGGAGAAAAGTCTCTTCAAAATATGTATTTATATGAGTGTTTCTTATACTTTCTCACTATAGAAATGTTCTTTTCTAACAAAAAATTACAAACACACACACATATTTCAAAAAATGTTTACAAAGTGCCAAACATTTTTCATAACTGTTTAATCAGTCTCATATGTTTAGGCCTTGGCTGAAATATGTTGTTGGCAGCTTTACTGTTGACTGATAGCTCTTCAGAACTACTATCCACCTACACCAAACTTGGCAGATAGGTGGATCCTCACTAGATTTGATGCAACCAGCAGCTTTATTACCAATATCTGAAATGTTGAATTTAGGGTAATTTTTAGTCATTATCGATGTTATAGAACTTACAATTTAATGCATCTGTACACAAAACTGGTTGTTGGTGTCAAGGACAGCACCAGCTTGATTTGGAGGCTGTGGATGCGTGGCACCAGTTGGTCAGAAAACTGAGTGTGACTTGCCAGATTCATATAGCTTGATTTGTTTGTGTTTGTGTTAGTGGGGCAGGGTCTATCTGTAAGACTTAGGAATTCTAGTTGATATTATGAGTTTGTTGATATGAAATTTCCTTATCATGAAAAACCTCTTTCTATGTGTATCCATCATGATGGACAGGACCTACAGCGGGGACTCACTAGGCTAAAGACAATGAATGTGAAGTATTTGACTTTAAAGCTATGTTCTAATGACAACATATTTATGCTAAGGAGGGAACCAGTTTGGCCAACCTGGTGTTAAGGAGAATGGGGGTTACGAGTGGAAAGTTACTGAAGATTGACAAAGAGACAGATGATAAATCCAAAAGGTTCTAAAAGAAATCACTCGGGGAAAACCCACAGGACATTTGGGCAAGAGGAAGGAGATGAACTGGCCAAGGTCAGTTTATCTAAGCTCGTGGAGAAGGCTCTGTTTTTCTGCATATAAGTGATGCATTGCAACAGAAGGATGTTGGATGACCCCAAGTGACTCTGATCTAGGCCCATAGAATGGCTTGGTGTGTTGAGGAAAGTGAGGAAGGGAATTGCATGGAGGGTTTACAATTTTTGTTCCAATCTCTGTATTTTCTGTGTGATTAAGTAAATAGCAATAGAGTGTTTGAATCCTGTACAGAGTGTCTGGGAGTTATAATCTACACTTACCACATGGTCCCGTGTGTGTATGAGCCTCTACTGCATGAGCTGAAAGCCATGTGCCTCTTAAGCTAAGGCTGTAGGAGACTCAACAATTTCTACAGGGGCTGAGCGCCACACCAACCAGGCATGGGTTGCATACTAGCCGTAGCTGATGATCCCTGTCATCAGCAGGCAGAATTGAGCGTGGGATCTCTGGAGCTAAATGCATGAGCCTCTGCTGTATGAGCTAAAAGCCACATGCCTCTTACTCAAGGCTATAGCAGATTCATCAATCTCTAGTGGGGTTAGGTGCCACTAGAGGGGGACAGAGCACCACACCAAACAGGCATGGGTTACAACAGCACAAAGGCACAGAAGTCATATAGTGTTTAAGGAGAATTAAATACAAAGGTCACAAAACCTGCCCTGAGGCTTCCTACACAGACAGAGCTCTCTGTGTTAGCTGCTCCACATAGAAGTGTGGATAAGGTGGGCAGAGGTGGAGTATGGTCATCTGCCTTCACCCATCATTCCCTCTTTCCTGGGACCCCATGGATTGTTCTCTGTAGGGTTATGATCTGTGTCAGGGGCCTGGACTGAGCAGATCTCTGTTGGGTGGGGCAGTCCTATTGCAGCTCTGCTGGGCTGCACCTCATTATGACAGCTGACCAAAAATGACACTTTAAAAGGTCGTCTGAGGCAACTGCATGCAGCCTGGAGCATCCCTGGGAAATACTACTTGGCACTGAAAAGACAGGGGCAGGGAATCTAATGGGACCAGAGCTGAGACAGATGCTGCAGATCTCTGTGTCTGGAGAAACCACAGAATCTGCTGAGTGTGGAGATGGAACAACAGCCACTTCCATGAGGAAGTCTACAGACAAACCCACCCCTCCTTCCTCCTGCCCACGAGTGGAAGGAAGTGGGAGAATCTGAGAGGGAGATATTTACAAAATTTTCCTCTCTTTTAAGAAATGTGAGCTGGGATTCCCCACAGGTATTGGCTGCTCTTTCTGATATGGGTGATATTGTCAAAGATCTCAACTTTCTGTGCTCAGCATTGCCCTTTTTTCATTAATGGTATGATGGAATGAATGGAAATAGTTTTCACCCCACCCCAGAACTGAATGGGTTTGGTGTTGTTAGACTTTTTCAGAAGAATTCCATATTTTTCCTGCGTAGTAACTGACTGACGTATTCCACCAAACAGGGAGTTGCATTTTAGAGGTGACAAAGAGAAACTTTAATAATCCCAATTCAAATGGCCTATTCCTACTCTCATTATTCACATGTAATTTTGTTTGTGGTATACACCCAAGAATGAATTTGATCTGGGTGCACATAAAGGAAATGGGATCAGGCGATCGGGAGACAAACCTGATAATAGTAACTAGGTAGAAGGTCTAAGAGGAAAAGGGGTCAGAGTTCAGGTGTGGTGTGTGGTCTGTTTGAATGCAAAGGCTAATGATTATTTTAATATGGAATTATTGCCAACTGGGATACTGATTCATCAATGTATTTAAGCATGTTCCCAACTGGAAGCACTAACATCAGTGGGATGGCTCACATACTTTAAGTTAGTCACATGCATAAGTACTCTCTAGAATTGGGGTTTTCAGGCTGAACAATCACAGGGTGGTTTGTTTTTTTTTTAATTCTCCTTTTCTTTCTTTTTGGTTCAATAGATATTTAATTCAAATCATAACTGCTATTGGTTGCCATTTTCTATAAAATAATTATTTATTGGTAAGTAAAAATATCTATGATAAATATATAAATAGGAACAATAAATAAATAATAGACTGACATAAATACCCTGTTACAAATATCATAAAATGATCTGAAAATATTTTCATAGTGCACAAATAGAATAAATAGTAACAACGGTTTTTAAAATTCCGCTGCATCTCATTTTGAATCATGTATAAAATATTACTTGATTTTGGTTAGTACTTCTAAAAATGTTGATATTTAAATTTCTTAACTTCTTTGTGAGTTTGTCCGACATTTGAAAACCCCATAATTCCACATGGATTCTCCTGCTAGCACAGAGGCTGAACTGCTTGTCTTTTATGAAATAATTGGTATCTCTTCACGTTCATCCTGGGAAACTGTGGGTCCTTTCTTCCTGGTCAGAGAGTCCCATTTTCCATCGCTGCAGCCAAACATCTCCAGATGCCCAACTTGCTGATGAGTCTGTGTTGGAATCTCTGAATGGAACTCCCACCTCAGGTAGTTTTGGAGAGATTGTTGCAAAAGCGGCAGGAAATATGTTGGAAGATTTCCTGGATTGCCACCTTGGCATTCCCCTTCAGGGACACTCAAGGCTTGAAAACCTCCTGGGACCACCTGAAACGTCTCTCTTTGTTCTGACATTAGAGGAAAATTATGGACATCTTTTAGGTTTGAAAGATTTTCCAGTTCACATTTGTTATGCTGTTATACTGTGGTTAAGCTGCATGTTATGGTTCAGAGATGAGATTTGATCAGAGAAGAGTTGAACCACAGAACTATAGAGCAAACACATAATATCAACAATGTTTAAGGTCTAACCCTTTCTTAATTTTCTTGTAACTTTTTTCCATCGATATCCTTCATTTTGCAATTTAAACTTTGAGTGAGTGTATTGCATAATACAAGGTCAAATATTATGGAGTCTTAGAAGTGACTGTGGGAAGGATCAATAGAGAGGAGAGAATCCACCGCAGACTAATAAATAGCAACCATGATCATAATAGAAACATACTACATATGTAGAATTCAGAGTACTTTGGGGGTATCATTATTTGATGACCAAAGTACTGGTGAGGTGGCAAAGAATTCCAAATATATGTACTTTGTTGCATGGTCTGCCAATTATATAATACATAACATCAACTGATATGTGGGAGATTATGAAGAATCAAAACCTAAATAACAGTAGAAACACAGAAAAATAAATCCATGTAATTGCAAATCCATTTCCAGTACAGGACAGGAAGAACCTAAAGCTGCTTGGAAATCAGTTGCGATTTGGCCATTGCCCCTGTAGAAGAAGGATCAGGCCCTATATAATCAGAGTTATAAGATATCCGCTATCTGTCTTCAACTGTATAATTGACACTAATGTTAATTCATTTACTCCAAGAAAAAGATTTGTACCTTACCTTAGTTACTCAGCCGTTGAGAGAGTTTGTCAATCAGTACAAAACATCTGGGTATTTCCATGCGAATGATCTCCCAGGCACACGGGCTGTATTGCTTTTCTTTCAGGAAAGAATCTATTCCCTGAAAGTATTGTTTCACGCTCCGACTGATGAGCTGGAGGTCCTTACTTTCCGGGTTGGTTAATTCCTTCTCCATCTGTGCTCTCAAACATGCCTGCAGCCGCTGAATTTGCTGGTAAAGGCCATTTTGGAACCTGACTATGGAAGTGGCATCTCAGGCACTCAGATTTTTACTAAAGATGTTGAAGATCTCTTGAAAGATCTCTTGAATTACCACCTTGGCATTCTCCTTCTGGGCAACTGAAAGTTGGACAACATCCTGGGTTGGCTTGAAAACTGCCCTTTCATTTATGCATTGTGAGGGGAAATTTCCACTCCTTTTTTGCAGAAGCTCTAAGCTCTCTTTGTTCACTTTGTTCTGCTGGAAGTGAAGCATGGTACGGAATCGAGATGAGATGGAGATGGAGAACAGCAGCATGAGGGAAACGTGCGGGAAACACCTGGTGGTCATGATGATGTCTATTCAGTCCCTTGCTGAACTGGAATGGCACTGAAAATCATAAAACTCTGCTATTCTCTAGCCTTCTCATTCCTTTCTTCCAACTGTACATGTTAAAATTTGGTAATTCATGCAAAGAATTCCTGTTGGAGATGGGGGGCCAGAAAATTGTCTATTAGTCTCAGACAATTTTCTGCAAATGTGAAAAACGAGTGAGGGAACCGATACATTTGTAGGGAATACCAAGTGATGGACAGAGGGCACTCGGAAACTGGAAGTTTTAATCATGAACCTGATGCCAGCTGTGAAAAACATATGGTATCTCAGCAAAAGGTACATGTGAAGGGTGTGACCATGTTATCTTCATTGCTTTTGAGTATTCACATGATGTAATGCAGTCATATGGAGAAGTGTTCTCAAAACAGATTGTGCAGCTGATAATAAATATGCTAGACAGATCCACATAAATGAATTCAGTTAGAAATTAATTAAAGGACTTTTTCCAATCTGATTTACTTTTCACCATTCAAGCTTTTTGCAATATTTGTTTCACTGGGCTTGGAAACGGAACCTCAATTGGTCTGTTGAATGAGCTTTGCTTCCTGTGGGCAGTTTCACTTTGTGTTTTTCCTGACGTAGCAATCGGCTGTCACATTGGAGTTTCCTTCAGTTTAGGGGAATGATTTTTAATCTAAAACTAGAAAATTATTTTCATTTTCAAAAAGAAGAGGAACAAAACATAGAAATATTTTTATTTATATTAGTTCTGTTAAATCTCCCTCCCCCATGATATCAAGCTCTTTATTTAATCATATTCTAGAGTTTGTACCTAAAGTGTGTTGAAGTGTCTGTTTAAACAAAAGCAGATTATTGCATGTCTAATACTGTATACAGTATAGGGTACTCAATCTTACCATGGATTATGCACCCATCTCCTATTATCTTCAGCAGGAGTTTTGGGGGAGTATTTCATAGCAAGAGGAAGCTTCAAGAGAATATATCTGAGAAACAAATTAAAAATCTGAGTTTTAACAGGAAAGATTAAAAATGCAAAGAAATGGAAGTAAGTCTTTCGGCAAATATGCATTAGCAATTTGCATAGCAATAGCCAGTTTCCTAGGGAAAAATTTGATTTGGACAGGCTGAAATATTTGCTTGAAATGAATGAAATATGTTTAAATTTCAATTTTAAAAGTCAGAAAATCTATTTGTGATGTTTTCCCCTCTACATGTCAACCAGCTTTATCTGAGTGTTTAATTAGAGAGTAACGTAGCTCCTTTTCCTATTTTCAAATTATCCGCAAACAAATTCAAATTTTGCTAATGTGTTTTTTCAAAATGACTTCACAAATGGTTATCACAGAAATGTGGGCCTGGAAAGGACTTTGATAGGTCATCTAGTCCAGCCCTCTGAGGCAGGGACTAAGTTTTTATCTAGCCCATCCCTGGCAGGTGTATGTCTAACCTGTTAAAGATTTCACTACCTCCCTCAGTAACTTGTTCCAGGGCTTACAGTTAGTTTTTCCTAATGTCTAAACTAAATCTCCCTTGCTGTAATTTTAGCCCATTGCTTCTTTTCGTATCTTCAGTGGTTAAGGAGAATAATTTATTTCTCTTGTCTAGCTGGTTGACTTCAAATTAAAAACTACTTTCAAGATGGCTGCATTAAGTTTTCTGGAGAGAATTCTCTTTATAATATGAATTTTCAAAAGTTTGCCTGGATACCTTCTCTTTATGTATATATTCTTTTCTGCCAAAACTCACATGTACAAATATTTGTCGAAATGTATACCGGGGGCATGAATATTTAACTGAAGGAATATTTGGACCACTGTGTTGTTTAGTGAATGTTTTTGTGACTTTAAAAACAAGCAGGTAGATAGACAATGAATAAAAATGGGGTAGTAAATACCATTGAAGTGAATCTCTAATGGATTTTTAAATCCAAAATGAAAATTCAGAAATCCTTTTTCCATTATTATATGAGCCTTAGCTACTGATATTGTTGGTGAGCTAAAGAAGCTGTACTGCTCTGTGGCATGTTTAGAGGATGAGGCCTATGTCTAAAATCAGGAATCCCAAATTCTAATCCTGGTTTTGCCTGAGCATGATATTGGGTAACTCACTCACTTCCTTCCACCTCTGTGTAAAATGAGGCTGATAATATTTACTTGTCCCACAGGGGTGTTAAGAAGCTATATTAATCTTTGTAAAGGACTTTGTGACTTTCCAGAACTGATGGTCTTGTTTTCATTTTTGAAAATGTGTCCACTAGGACACTTGTGTGTTGCTGTATGATTACTATTTTTTGTTTTGTTTGTTTTGTTTTGTTTTTTTAGACTATTTTGTGCTGAGTACATAGCACTATAAAAGCTGCTTTAGGTCAGATTAATAGGAGTTAATTTTTTCGAAATTATGGTTCATGTCTTGAAAGCAAACTTTGTTGTTGACAATGTAGGTGAGGGTTGGCATAGAAATGAAATAGTGTACAGGAAATTATCTTGGTGTTATGGGCTAGGCTGAAAAGATTATTTCTCAGTGTTTGAGTGGGGGGAGGGCGCTAAATAAAGCTGGTCATGGTTTTTGTACTTGCATTTGTGGAGTATAAAAACATTCTCAGTTATCCTTAAACTCAGAGGGGAGAATGTTGTTGCATAGGTGCAACATATCAGAATTTCGCCCCGTGTGCAACAGTTAGAGTTAGCAATTCCTGTGGAAAGAGCTCAGATATGACATTCTCACATACAGTATTTATAATGATGAAGCATCCACTTTTCCTTCAATTTACTTTGTGGCTAAAAAAGATGTTGTGATGAGTATTGGAGCTGGTTTAATGGCACAAGTGGAATTTTAGCAGCTTCAACAAATATTTTCCTTCAACTTTCATGGAACTTTTCACTCTCACGAAGCCTTGTCTAAATTAGGAAAATAGCTTGTGTTTTAAAACAGGTTATACTAATTTGATTTTCAACAGAACTTTTGACCAAGTGTAGATAGGGCAAATAACATCTGTTAGTTGGCCGTGGTCCTTTGGTTTGTAGAGCTGCCCTAAAGTTGTATTAAATCCAGGACTCAACTTACTCCACCACTTGTGCTGAGACATAAATAAATGTAGGGATGTCGCTAGACAGACTTCTGGAAAGACTTTATTACCTTTGCCTTCTTATATATAATGACATAAAGTGGTTTGTTAGTTTTGCAATTAATCTTAACAACACTTTTATCAATTCTTTTGTAATATCTTGGCAGACAGTACGTAAATATTAATCTCTGGTAGAATATGGTACAATACATAACTTCACAGCTTGCAAAAAAAATTGTATTTGAGTTTGAAGAGGTCCTGCCAAAAATTTGAATGGTTGACTTCTGCTCCCCCCCCCCACTCCCGCCCTCGAATTGAGTTCATACCATAACTTGATTTAACCTGACATTTTTATTATTTTTTCCTTTTCGTAGAATCTTCAACATATTCAGAATATGTAATACTTCATAGTTTTGAAATACTCTACATTTACACTATTATTTCAGTGGTTAAAATAATTTATCCAGAACTGCCGCATCTTCCCAAAATAACCACTAGAATAACTATCCATTCATTCATCTTTGGGGTTATGAAAAAAGAACAAAGTACCAGTTTGCATGAATATGCACTTTCATATTTATTATGCATAACATAGTATTTGGACATGTCAGTAGTTCTTAAACAGTTCTGCTTGGCTTTCTTTTCTTTTTAATACTTTTTTATTTCTGTTGGAAGATAATTAAGAAACACAATAAATAAGCATAAAGGGCCAGATTCTATGCCCGTTGAAGTCAATAGAAAATTCCCATTAACATACAGGTATACAATTAGCATTGTTTCCTTCTAGTTTATTTCTGTTTGCATACCAAAAAAGATGCAGATAACTATTGACCTAAGGATTCAATCCTGATGTGTCAGTGCAAGATGCATCATCAAGTAGCAGGTTTACAAGAAGTCTGGTAATGGAGAGTTTAGAAACCTGGGAGCAGAACAGAGGAATAACTTTTTCTCTAGATTAACCCTGTGTAAGCCTGGTTACTTCATTGGGGTTGCATGTTTTAACCCAGAGCAGATTTTGACTCAAAGTCCTCAGATGTGGTTTTAACCATTGCAATTTCATGATTTAAAACAGATAGAGGCAATCATTTGAGTAGCGGTTACCCTAAGAGTGACCAAGACAAAGAGCTACCGCTCTGTGTGTGAGAGAGAGATTCCATAGTGGGCTTTTTTTTCCTCATCTTAAAAATGTTTGTTTTTCAAGGAAGATTCAGATGCTTACTGTAGGAAGTGTGGGGAAGAGATATCTTCCTCCATATCTGGTATAAATAGCGAATGTGGCTGAATTCCAATTGTAGATCTTGGGCCAGACCCTTAGCTGATGTAAAATGACAAATTTCTACACAGAAGTTACGCCAGTTTACTGAGGATCTGTCCCCATGAACTTAATCTATGAGATCACTGGGACCACATTATTCCTTGACTTTTCAGTGGTATTTTTAGGCTATTTTTAGGAGGTTATCTATAGTGGCAACCCTTAAATTTTGTCCACTTTTATCTAATATAAAATAAATTGGTAGATAATGTTTACCTCAGTATCTGCAGTATTCCTTTGCACTTCTCTATACATACTATAGGTAATGCTGGCAAATACCGTGGTTACCTAACTACAAATACATATTCAGATATCTAAGGCACCTGGTAAATTTTAAAGGTCAGTGTTGCACCTCCTGAAAAACACATCAGACTGATTTTTCCACCTTTTACGTCAAGCCACATCTTAGCCAAATACTGTAAAAATAAAAATCCTACAGATAATATTGCTTGATTCAAAAGGGTGTGGGATGCTAACCATGGAAAGCTCACTGATAAAAGAAAGAGACCTAATAACTTTTTTGAGTTTGACTTCCATTTTTTAGAATCTGAACACAGCAACTTCACAAAATTGTCCCAATGATAGATGTAGCAGTATTTTTTTAATTATAATTTCACCTTCTTATGTGGATATGTTTTTCTATTAGCATGGAACCAGTATGTCTTCTATCCTCTAGGTTTTCCTTCTTTGTTTATTTTTTGTCTCATTACTTCATGAAATCTCTAGTCTAGATTGAGGATTCTGACTTTTTTCCATTCTTTTTTTTTCTGGTTTGTTTTTTCTGCAAATTAAAACACTTAAAAAATTATCATGACAATAGGGTCTTTTATCAAATCCATTATACCTTATTGCTAATCTAGGGGAAATTCTCAGATTTAAGATATGACCATTCTTTTCTACATATATGTTAAGATTCCCTAAATTACATCTTATTACCATTTAATAACTCTAATCATGCATGTCTTCTTGCATAAGACCAAATAACATTTCAGAAGGGGGTGCCTTACCAAAATCTGAAACTTTAGCAAATGGAGTTTGCTACAGCAGAGTTAATGTGAGGCTCAGACACCAAAACGGAGCAGAATACTGTAGATTAGAAGTACAATGGGAAGCATAAAAAGCTAGTGAGAGTGTTGTTTTTATACTGATCCATATCAGTGGGAAAGAGGCCATACAAGCTTCAGTTTTGCTATTACAGCTGCATCTCCAGTTTGCTATCTTTATACTGGTGATACTAAATCGTATTGTAGTCTTTGTAATTTCAATTAGGAGGCCAGGGGCTATTTTATTTTTGCAAGTCAACATAGAAATAAAGTAATAATGGCAAATACAATGACTGTGCCATAAATATATTGATCACAATCATTCACGTGTGTCTTTACCCAAGCCATTTTTTTCTAAACTAAAGCCCTGGCATTGCGGCCTAAACTTCCATAAAGTGATCTATTTTGCATGTGCAAAATCAAAGGTGTGATTAAGGCTATGACTTGAAAAAAATTGGCCCTATTACTTGTATCAGTAGATGGTAGCTTAATAGCATTCACACGCTGAAAAATTATAGTAGCAATTTTTCCCTACAGTTGTCAATAACTTGACCATATATTTTAAAGTTTTACTTAGATTGCAGTATTCATGTTACACTTTAAATGACAGTAATTTGTGTTATATGGTATTTCTTTATTGTGTCTAATTGAGTTAAAGTTTAAAGTGTAATAACTCACACTCAAAATATATAACCTTTTCTATAAGGTACAGAAGAAAAGCATTGTAGTTAATAGATGCTTTTTTCCCTCTGGTAGTGATCATGGGATCCAGCACAGTCTATTCCTTGGTGCTGAATGAATAATTTTAGGCAACAATTTTTTCTCTAAATATTTGATTTTCACAGCTGTTTTCATTAATGGGTCTTATTGTTGCTTCTCTCATTCTTTCCCCTATATTTACAGTTGCATCAAATTCACCTTTAAAATTGCAGGTACCTTCTAAATTTAACTTTCACACCAACTCACATCATTCTGTTAACTTTTTTGCTTCATAAAAAGGGAAGATTAGAGGAGTTATAAAATGTATATATGAAAACATTAATACAAACTTGATAAAAATGTGGTTATTGATCTGCGCCTGAGGTACTTGGGCCAGCCATTTCTCCCTTTATAGGAAAGGCCTACAGAATTTAATAGAAAATATTAACTTTACTATAGGGTTTTTTTAACAATTTTATATAATTAATATAAATTAAATATAGAGAAGTATGTTTTTTCTATAGAATTCTGTAAGATTTTTTTTAAAAAGCAACAGGAAAGGTATTTTATTAAATTATGTAGCTTTTCAGATAAATTTCTATGGAAAACCATACAGATTTAATTGTACAAAAATTTCTCAATGGACCCCAAAAGGTAGTTTTATTCATCTGTCTTGTCTTTATTTTTCATACCAAGATCACTTTAGAATCTGGCTGGTGATAATTTCCTTGTATTCAGGGACCATGTCTAGGGACCTATAGACTCCCTGATTTGATTTGTCTTAATTCAAGAAATGCCACCCACCTGCATCAATGGGTGGGGGAATTTGATGGGGCCGGCAGTAAAAGCAGAACTGTTCCAGTAGCAAGGAAGGGAGACACCCACCAAGGGACAATAGGTGGCTTCTCCTTCTGGGAGTCTGATTGGCCGGCATTCCCCAGCTCCCAGGATTTAGCCCAGCACAGGGGTCACGTGGAGCCTCATTTGGCTCCATTCTAGCAGCGCACTGTACCCACCCAAACTAGGAATTGGAACCTGGCCTGACATATGCTGAAGGTCTAGCTGATCACCTGTTTAGAGGATCAGGAATGAATTTTTTCTTCCATGGGCCAATTGGCAGAGGAGCAGGGAGGTTTTTTCCTTCCTTACAGCACCTTCAAGCCACAGTGGATCAAGCAGGAATGCACTTAATACCTGACTGAGGTACCGGGGCGGAGACAGTTGTTTGTTGCATCTTGCGGCTGGTTTCCAGCGCAGTGTAAAGAATAAAATGAACAGCTCTCGGAGGTGAAAGACCTGGGGTTTTGGGGTTGGGCCTTGGGCTAATGTGATAAGGTGAGAGCTTGTGACCTTTGCAGGCTGAGGTCATACATACTAACCCTTGCAGGCCAAGCTCCTCATCCTGCTGCACCTGCTATCCCCCCTTGCAGGAAGGAGGGTGCTAGGCTTCAGAGAGCTGAGTCCTGGAGGCTAGGCTGAGCAGAGCCTACCCCCACAGTATGGATTATATGGTATAGAGCCCAGTAACCTGGACCCATATATGGGTTATATACTAAGGAGCCCTGGAACCAATTAAATGCCTGGTATAGGAGAGTATGGGTGATGGGCAGGTAGTGCCCTTCCCGTTAAAGTTTAATTAAAAGTTGCAGCCTGCTTCTTAATTCTATGCATCTGTCTGTCTTTATTTTGCTGCTGTGTCCACATCAATTGATCTGTTGGTAACTGAACCATTAGTGTAAGTAGCAATGGTGCATATTTGCCATTCTGTACATTAGTTTTACCCTGAGTCCACATTTGTTCTGTACTATACCAGTTAGCTAACCAGAGGAAAATATATCTGACAACTCCTGGCATGACTACTTGAAACAGTGGCTTGCAGGAGATTTCAAGAGGCCTCTACTGTGGTGTATTTGAAAACTGCAGGCTGTCACTTTAATTTGTAAAGGGCTTTCTGGTCCTGCTGGCAGGCTAGGGGACTCTGTAGGAAGCATGCAAAGGGTGCAATCAGAGTCAGTCAGCAGAGACGGCCAAGAGTTAGGTGGCTCTATTTCAGGGAGCAGCTTGTGTTGTCTCTCTGTGGTTTGGGTTACTTGACTGTTGTTCTGAATTCTAAGAAATAAAATAGTGTTTCTTGTAACTTTCCAGCAAGAATATTGATGATTTTATCTAATTTCTCTGTGTGTATACCATGAACATAACAGCTAGAAGCCCAAAAGATTGCATGAGAATATGTTAAATTCCCATAATTATCTGGAAAACTTCCCTGAATCCCCATGAGCTGGTGCTATTTTGCTAATTCTTTCTCAAAATTTCTCAGCTCTGAGCAATCAATCAGAACTTTTGGATCCTAATTGCCACCACGGACTAGTGGGTCTGAATTAGTCTCAAGACTTGGGATGAGAAGTAGTGGCTACATAATTCTAGAAGAAGATAGATGGATTTTTTTTCTTTATTTCTATGGACTAATATTGATGATCTAGCAGTACCACTCAAAGAGGATACCTCTGCTCACCATGAAAATAAGGGTGGAGGTTGCCCTATGGAAACTCACTAATTTGGTCAGTAACTGATAACTTGAACCCTTGTCTGGGTTTGGGGCGTGCACAGAGGGTAACAAAGCCACGCATAGCTATACATTGAATATTGAAGGGATACGTAATCAAAGTGACTAATGTGAGAGATCACTGAGGGAGTTCAACAACTGGGATTCTTTAACTGTGTCAGAGCTACGAGATGGAAACCATGTTCCCATTGTGTGCCTTTTTCCCATCCAACTCTAAAGACTAGTCCAGGAATGTCTTAACAGAAGAAGTACTACTCAAAGGAAATGCAAGCCTTATTGGATCATTGTGGCAGGATCCTAGATATTCAGATAGGGTGGTCATGCAATGTCCATGAAGCCAGAACTTTTAGAACCTCTGGACTTCTGAAGAGCAGTACTTTCCCAACGCAACATCAGTGGCATTTCACTCCCCATAGTTATTGTGGACGAGCCTTCACATTCACTTTTGCCATGACTGCTGAAGCCATTCCCTGATTACGCTAACCCAAATATAGTTGCTGAGGGCATAGGTGAAATCTCATATTCAACTATCCACTCAGCAGGAGCAAGAGGGCAGTGGAGTGCTTTTTGGGAGAGTGAAATCAAACTGGAAAAGCCTGTTGATGTTCAATGACTATTTGACTAATGTAGCAATATCATCCTGTTGCATTTTGCATAATATATGTGAGAATGAAGTGAGATATTCTCCCCGTAGATAAGTGAGGAGCAGCAGGACTTCTCAGTGGAGAGAGTGCTGTTAATTCCATGTAGTTCCAAGCTGACTGGAAATCACAGCATCAAACCCAAGTTCATGTAGCCACTTCCCAGCATTTGATATAGCCCTGGTCACTGCTACAAACTTACATTGCTATAACTGCAACGCTCAGGGGTATGGATTTTTCCACACCCCTGAGCAATGCAGTTACACCGACCTAACTCCTACTGTAGATAGTGTTGTGTCAACAGGAGGGCTTCTCCTGTCAACATCGCTACCACCCCTCAGGAACGCCGAGTACCTACACCAATGGGAGAAGCTTTCCTGTCGGCACAGGTAGCATCATCGCTAAGGGACTGCTGTGCTGTAAGTATAAACAAGCCCTTAGAAAGGAAAAGAAGTTATTCTTGGAGGAATGACTAATAGCACCCCAAACTCCTGTCTGTTAATCTT
This sequence comes from Dermochelys coriacea, assembly GCF_009764565.3. NCBI lineage: Eukaryota > Metazoa > Chordata > Testudines > Dermochelyidae > Dermochelys > Dermochelys coriacea. The sequence continues at coordinate 114,442,536 of NC_050072.1, forward strand.
TAGTCTAAGGCCTAGTCTACACTACAAAGTTAGGTTGACATAAGTCCCTTTGCATTGGCCTAGTTATGTACGTGTGTACATTTAAATTTGTCTCCCACAGCTAGAAGTGATCCATTACACTGATGTTGTGACACCACCTCCCTGAGGAGTGTCAATACAGCTTATGTCATCTCTAACAGTTCTCTAGCAGATGTCCCACAATACCCGACACTGTCTGCTCTTGTAGACCAGAAGCCCCTCCATCCTACCCCCCTCCGCTTTAACCCCCTCCCCTGTGAATTTTTAAAAAGCCTTTTCCTGGTTGTCCAGCTTGGTGAATTTGCCTCTATCTGCTTTCTGCTGTTGTGCACAGCTGACCATGCTGGCTACAGACTTCAGATGCACTCCTGCCTCGAGTAGACAGAAGCTATTGGATCTCTTGGGACTTTGCAGAGACGAGGTTATGAAGGCACAGCTCTGAACCAGCTGTAGAAATGTCAACATCTGTGAGCAGATTGCTCAGAGCAGGCAGAAGTGGCATGACAAAGTAAAGCCAAGGAGCTATGGCAGGCATACCAAAAGGCCAGGGAGGCAACAATCGATCTGTTGCTGAACCACAGATGTGACGCTTTTACAAATAGCTGCAAACTGTTCTTGGCGGAGACCCCCACCACCACTGTGGATACCTCCTGAGGAGCTTGAGTCACAGGCCCCTGCTGTAAACAGTGAGGAGGAGAATGGGGGATAGGTGACTGGGGGATCCAGATGTGCAGCGAGCCAGGAGCTGTTTTTGAACTCTGCAGTCCAGCCTGATGTAGAGGAAGGAACCTCAGGTAAGCATGGAAATTTTCCATTACAGGAATGGCCCCCCAAAAATTATCAGGACACAGCTTTTGAGTTTTTGCTTAATTTACTTACTAGCAGAGGTAGCGGTAAAACAAAGAGGTAGAATTGCTATCTGCTTTTCATTTCCCCTTCCCTCCCTCCCTCCCCTCCCCACCCCCACTCTGCAAGGATACTAGAGGCTTCTGAAAAGATGTGCTCATATCTACATCTTGCTAAAACTAAATTCCATACAAACAAAAGCAGGTTTTGGCCCTTGACACTGGCCCATTATATCCCAAACTAATTTCAGACAAAATCAGGGATGGAAAATTCTGCATGCTTGCTAGAACAACCAAATGTGACTCTCCACTGTAATGTAGTCGGGGGGTGCTATGTCGAACATGTTTGTGATCCTGACTGCTTCCGACTGTTAAAATGAAGTGCAACTGGTGAATCCGCATGACTAAGGCCTAGCATTCTTGTATTCGGTATCCTAGAGGCCACTCTTGTGCAAGTTTTGAATAAAATGCAGTATAGTGCCATTGAGGCTGATGGGGGGACGGGGGGGAACCCATCACATGTAGTCTCATTATTATACTGACTGCAATGTAATTTCCAGATTAAAAACCTGGATGCTAATTTGACAGTTTTCTTCACATTAATGGATTAAATACAGGATCCTATTTAGCAGGCAGATGGCACTGGCAACAATACAAGCCAGTCTTAACAGTGACTACTTTTGGAAATATGTCAAATCACTTAAAGTGGAAGGATTATTATGGGTTGAAGATCCAAGTGGTTGTAGGTACAAGAGCACTTTCATAGTGCTATTTAATCCTTCTGGAAAAATACAAAGACTTATGTTTCTAGTACATTGTTGAAAGACTCATTCTCCAAGAAGAATTATAATTATGGATTAAGATGTTTATGCACAATATGTACATTGCCATGTCATTGTAATTTCATGTTCTATTATGACTGGAAACAGATCTAACATGCAACTGCAGAATTTCTTTAATGTGTGTACAGTTAGATTAATATATTGAGTTAGTGACAAAACAGACCTTTCTCTGGTGGAGCATAAATATTCAACATTAAAATTATATCCAAGTTTCACACAATAGAGGAATTAAGGCAAAAGTCTGTGTAAATGGAGTTTAAGTGCTTATGAAGGCTGCCAGATTGAAAATTTACAACACTGAAATTCTCTCCACCAATAGGCACAGCTCAAGCAGTACAAGATTTCCAGCCCGTTCCATCCCCCAAGATCTACTATCCCACCACTTAACACGGACTCCTGTAGACCACATTAAACAGTTGTCTGGGAAATTAAGTGCTCATATAGAGTGCTGTATATTGTCAAAGTACCATACTTCATTAATAGTAGGGAGTAGGTGGTATTTCAAGAGAGAAGGCTAAAACTTATGTCCACATCAATGGAGAAAGTTGGCTGTTGCTGCAAATAGACAAGAAAGATGACAATATGTTGGCATAGCAGGTTATTAGGTCAACAGCTATGCCAACATCTTGCCTCCCCTCAAGATCTGAGTAAGAACTTAGTGCAAAGACTTCAGCAGTATTGGTATCCTCTTGTAACTTATTTGACCTGAAAGGGGGGGGGGGGGAGAAATACATTGAACCTGCTTTTTTGTTGTTGTTGTTGGTAAAAAACAGTGACAACCTGTAGTACACAATATATGGCAGTTCAAATATGGCTGTGAAATGTAAGTAGGCTTGAGTAGTGCAGTGGTAGTTCTCTGCATGGAGCAGATGCAGATTAGGCTCAATACTGGTTCACCAATTTTTGCAAAGTGAAATCATGTAAATAGTCTGACAATTTTGTAAAAGTCCAACAGAAGCTGATGGTAAAGAGGCCTGTTTCACCTAAACAAAGAGTAATGCTAAAATATGATTAGATTTAAAACAAAAACACACAACTAAAAAGATATACCATGGCAGCAAATGGTGTAGTTAGATGTTGCATTTCAACCTTCTCAATCCATTTTTGTCAGTTTGTTTTAGGCTGGGGGCGGGGGGGGGGGGGAGAGAAGGGTAGGAAGGGTAGTGAGACTGTCTCTTTGGGCAAAAACTTTATTTGTCTCAACCAAAAGGCAGAGCATTTGGGGAAATCGGGAGTGGTTGTACAAAACTCAAGGAACGTTCTCTCAACTGCTCAAGTTATCTGAGCAGGAACTGGGACAGTACTTTTTCCTGCTTTAAAAAAAAGTAGATTATAGCATCTATCACCAAGTATCTGGGTGAGGTACCAGATACCACAGATACTAGATAAGACAGCAATAATTAAAACAAAACAGGGTATATCACATCATGGAGAAGCAGCCACTCAAACAAAAGAAATACCAAATGTTTGGTTAAATTATACAGGGTACCTTGACTTTTAGCAATAATCCAAAGCAATACATGGTGACAATATTGAATAGCTGATAAGAGAACCTTTAACTTCCAATTTTGTTTTCAAATTTACATCCTTAATGTTCCCTTTTTTTTTTTTTTGCTGTTTCAACTGAACTAGTTACATATACTTTAATCAAAGGCCACACAAACTATGAAACCCGTATCCTGAGACATGTACTTATGATAGAAGTAAGCTTTTGGGGACTCTTTGTAAAGCTGTAGTACAATGTGGTCACAATCTTGTTTGGGGCCTCTAGGCACTACTAGTACAAATTATAGATTCATTTAAAATGTTATCAGATACAAGACAATTGTTGTACAGAAATTCTGAAAGAGAATCTTATCTTCATAATATAATTCTAACACAGTCATTCTATTTAAGTTATTAAACCTTGCTTATCACAGTGGCATTTCAGCATCTCCAGACAACAGCCCACTTTGCTTGATTTTAACCAGAGTCAGGAAGGTATTTTGTAGTCTTATTTTCCTGTCCAGAATAGTTCAGAAACAATGTTACCAACATGGATGATGGTCCAACAGTCATTTTCTCTCATAATTCAGATTTTTCCAATTCTTCCTGTGGAAGAATATAAATTAAGAGGTGAAAGTTAGAAAACATTCCAAAAACTTCTCTTAATCCTTCAAATTTTAAGACAATCTCTTTTCAATGGCATTTAAACCAGGGTGGATTTGATTTAAATCGCTAGTCGGGAAGACTCTATTTAATCATCATTCACTACATAAAAGTGCATTCTTGTTGTTTGTTATAACCTTAGTACATATTCTTGAACTCGGTTGTAGGTTTCATTTTTAGAAGGTAGACACTATACATTTTTAAACAGTGATTTTGAAAACTTTTCAGATTAGTTTTACAACTATATCAGAAAATGAATGGTTGGTTGGTTATTTAATTTACCAAAGGTAATTGAAGCAGATATTTATGAACTCACTGGGCGGTGAACTATCATTTAATATTTGGAAGATTTTCTTGCCATGCTGTATTAGGGGGAGATCATCACCAGACAAACATTTAAATTGTTTTAGTTAACTAAAAGTTAAGTATTCTGGATTTTTCTTCAACAGCAAACATACAATATTTTAACAACTAGCATAAATCTATACAGAAACCTGTGGAAGCCCAGAAGACTGGGTCCCTAATCCATGAACTATTGGAACTTGTTTACAATACTCTTCTTAAACATTACATGATTATCTCATCTCATCCTGGAATAGGGATTATAAATTCTGATTCTATAATATGAGACATCTTTGAGCTATAATGTATATTAATTAAAACTATCTTTAGATAGGTATTTTTCTTAAAGCATTTTTATCAAAAAAACTATTTAAATTAAAATCATTTGATTTTTTTAAAAAAATTGATTTTTATCCACCCTGATTTAAAACTACCTATATGATTTAGAGAATTATTCCTTCTATATAGTATTCTGTAAATTCTATTGAAATTGAATTCTATAGGACCTATCCACTATAGGACCTATCCACTTTTTTCCAGAAAAAGTGATTCTTGTATATTCCCCTCCTGCATTGTGAGGCACCCTACTTATTAATATTAAACTCAAGGTGTCATGTCATTCCATAATTTGAAAAAATTTCATACATAGAAAACTTCAGTCTTTCCGGATGGCAAGCCTGTTTTTTCTTTGTATTTAAATTTACTGTTAGTGAAAATAATTACACAATGATTGTGTAAATTTAAGTGACTTTAGGGTTACTTTTAAAATGTTTTAATCTTAATAGTTATGGCTATGTCAAGACTTGTAATATCCTTCTTTTCATGTTCTCATAGGTGAAGAGTTCTCCTGGAGACTGAAATTCCCCATGCTGGGGGGGGGGTGTGTGTGTGTGTGTGTGTGTGTGTGTGTGTGTGTGTGTGTGTGTGTGTGTGTGTGTGTGTGTGTGTGTGTGTGTGTGTGTGTGTGTGTGTGTGTGTATAAAAACTTTACTCACATACTAGAGTGGACAAGATTTAAAACCAAAAAGGGTGTTGGGTTTAAACTCATTTGTTTAAAAAAATAATAATTAATAATAATAATCTTGGCCAATTTTTCACTTACTAGTTAGGTTCTTAACTATATATAGCATGTTCAATGTGGACAAGGAAATGTTACCAGGCAAATCTTAGCAGTCTTTGCTTTTTAAGGCAACACATAACATTGTATTTACATCATAGTGCTGAAGAGATAGCTTAAATAGTATGCCTGCAAACAGGCACTTGCCCAAATTCAAGCCATTTAGTCTCTATATGCATACACAGAAACTTTTGTGGTTGTTCCCAAGCAGGGCACAACTGTTTGCATACGAGTTCTTCCAAATATCACAAACCTCATAACCTACAGTTTTTTTGTAGCTGAATCTGTAACCATAATCAGAGGGCACTGACACTGATGCTCGCAGACCTGACCATCTTAATATCTCATACACTCTTTCCCTAGCAGAACATGTCTCTGCTGAGGGTCAGTGCACAGAACTGCAGCTAGATCTTCATGTAACCACACGATTTTCAGCATTAATGTAAACTTATCTGTGCCCCTACTTTGAAGGCTAGCAGCACAGCATCTATGAATCAGTTCGAACGACTGGCAAGTACGTCTGAGCAGTAAAGGCTGCCTCTTAAAGTTAACATGCCATTTGAGTCCATCATACAACAAAGCAGAGCATTGTGATTTCAAGTGATCTCAGTCTGCAGGATAGAACAGTACTGATTTTTCTATAGATAAAGTACCACAGCTGCTATAGCTCATTCCAGACTGATAAAGAGGTGTGTGTAAAGCAAACTGCTAGAAATTTTTTTATACTTCATCTTAACCAAAAGGCTGAGAAATGTCACATTCTTAATGTTTTTCCCTCTCCTCTGTTGCTCTTTGGAAGAATCCATGCTGACAATAAACAAAGTGTTGTCAAATACACAGACCAAGTGAAGTGACAGAATGATTTTTCTACTATTTTAATAAATAGTAGGGGAAAAACTGGAGGTTGTATGACTTATAGTTACTCTCCTTGTTAGCTATTTCCCTAACTTGATTAGCAGTAACATCCAGCTACTTTGGATTGTGGAGAAATCAAGCATGGACAGACAATAAATGAAACCACACAGCATAATCTAACTTGACTACTGCATTTTAAACCTGACTGTCCTGGGGAATGGTTTGCTGCCCTTGACTTAAAAGATGCCTACTTTCATGTGGTAATCAAGCAAGCTCACAGGAAGTACCTCCTATTTCTGGTAAATCAAAAATTACCACCAGCTCACTGTACTACCCTGAGGCATGTCAGCAGTGCCCAGGATCTTTACTAAGGTCATGGCAATAGTAGCTTCATTCTTCTGAAGATTGGGAGTTCAGGTTTACACCTACTTATGTGACTGGCTTGTCATAGGCCTGTCCATGCTGCAAGTGCAGAACATGGTTTCTCTGCTCCAGCCAACATTCAGTGCTCTGGGACTGTTAAATATTGGGTGGTGGGGGGGGGGGAGGGGGGATTTCTCCTCTCCCTGATCCAGAGTATAGAATTTATAGGGGCTGTACTGGACTCTTATGAAGCCAGGGCCTTTCTTCCACATTCTAGTTTCCAGACAATTGGATCAATTGTTTTATATTTGAAGGCTCGCCTAGTCACAACAGAACAAAACCATCTGAGGCATCTGTCTCTCACAGCCTCTTGCACCGACATGGTTCAGTATGCCAAACTGCAATTTAGCACTCCGCAGGGCTGGCTGGCATCAGTCTACTAGCCAAGCCAACATTAGGTAGTCTTGGTGGTAAAAGTGCCCTCCTACATCCTCACCTGCCTAGATTGGTAGCCAGATCCAGCCAATGTACGTGGAAACATTCAGGTTGCCTGCCCACCTCCGACTCTCATTAGTGACAGATACTTTGGCTCTGGGATGGGGAGCTCATCTGGATTCTCTACAAACGCAGGAGCTATGCTCCTCAGAGGACTTATCTTTACCCATCACATCAGAGAACAAAGGTATCAGGCTGATGTGCCAAGTATTTGTCGCAGATCAGGAGAAGCAGCCTGTTAGTTCTCACAGACAACACAGCGACAATGTTACCTCAACAAGCAGCGAGGAGCTTGCTCTTCTCCACTCTGTCAAGAAGCAACCACTCTGGGAGCTCTGTATTGCCAGCTCAATAGATCTAGAGGCATCTTACCTATTGGGCATATAAGAATGACCTAGCAGACTAGCTGAGCAGAACATTTGAGTCATCATGAGGGGTCTCTTTGCCCAGATACATCTTCCAAGAGTTGGGGTTTCCCCAATCGACCTATTTGCAACTAAATCCAAGAAAAAACAAACAGTTCTGCTCCCTACAGAATCACAGCCCAGATTCCATAAGACACCTTTTCACTTACACGATCTGGCAGGCTCCTCTTTGCTTTTCCACCAACCCCACTCATTCACAAGATATTGCTACAGATAAGACAGGAACAAGCCAGAATCATACTGTAGCTCCAGCATGGGCCTCCATCAATACTGGTTCTCCACTCTCCTGGTGCTGTCAGTGACACCTCCAATTTCACTTCCACTACACTCGGACCTAATCTCCCAGGATCACAGTTCCCTACTCCACCTGAACCTGCAAGCCCTTCAGTTAACTGCATGGATGCTCCCTGGCTTGACACACAAGAACAGGCTTGCTTGAAAGACATTCAAGGGGTCCCACTAAATAGTAAAATGCTTTCTACAAGGGCTACTGATCTTGTTTCTCCATCTAATCTTGCCAGCATGGGGTATCCCCGACCAGTTCTTCAGTTCATCGTATTCCAGACAACTAATTATACCTGAAACACCAAGGTTAGGCAGTTAGTGCCATCAGAGTACATCTGGCTGCTATTTCAGCACTCCATCCTAAAGTGGACAATCACTCTTTTCTCCAATGACACATTCATAAGGGTTTCAAAAAGGCTTAGTGAAATTATACCCTCACATGCAAGACCCTGTTCCACTGTAGGATCTAAACTTAGTGCAGTATTGTCAAGACTTATGGGTCCTCATTTTGAACCATTGGCTACGCGCTTGTTGCGGCATTCATCAATGAAGGTGGCATTTTTGGTGGCCACTATCTCAGCCATAAGAGTAGGGGAGCTGCAAGCATTAACATCAGGACCTCCATATAAGATTTTTTTCAAGGACCAAGTTTACTTATGTCCTTATCTGAAGTTCATCCCAAAGGCTGTTTCCTCTTTCCATATCAACCAGCCAATTTATTGCTTGTGTTCTTCCCCCAAAACCACAGAGGAAGAGTGGTTGCATAGCTTGGATGTCTGAAGAACCTTGGTGTGTATGGTTTTGTCCAGGTAAAAAACTCTTGTAAATCCTCCCAGATGTTCACAGCAGTGGCAGACAGAGTAAGAGATAAGTCGGTCTCCACCCAGAGAATTTCTTCCTGGATTGCCTCCTGAGTGCACATGCTATGATTTAGCTAATTATGTTCCACCTGACAGAATCACAGCTCATTTGACAAGGTCACAATCTGCCTCAGCAGCCTTTTCAGCACAAGTTCCAATTGCAGGCACTTGTACAGCAGCAACCTGGTTCTCAGTTCACACATTGGTCTTCTGCTATGCTGTGGCTCAAGACACCAGAGAGACTGTTGAAGTGGGATAAGTTCTCCAATATTTATTGAAATAGACTCCAATTCTGCCTCCTGTCTTACAGATGATGAGTCACTAAGGGTGGAATGCTCATATACAGTCACTCAAAGAAAAAAAAAATGGTTCCTTACCTGTTCAGGTGGAGATGTGTTGTGCATGTCCATTCCATGACCCACCCTTCATCAGAGTTAAGGCAAGAAGTAACTGAGCGTGGCTTGGGCCTGCTGTATCCTTCATACCTGCATGCAGTGGCATGTGGCAACAGGGGGAGCTCTAGTGGCCCAATGAGTACTCTGAAGGAAAAAGATTCCAACGGCCATGTGCCGGGGGCACCGACAACAAGAATGGAATGGACACTTGCAACACACCTCAAACAATAATGTTAAAGGACAGGTTAACAACCATTTTTCCCCATAGATGTCTCAGGAAGTGAAACCTGAATACATTTGAGTCTTGAACTGAAGGCAATTTCAGGAGCACAGCTTTAGGTGGATTACCTCTGCAAGTGTCTTATTCACAAAACGAATCACTTAAGTCTTGGCATTTTTGGAAAAAAAATTCTCCCTGGTTTAACACCAATTCAGCTCAACTGGGAACCTACTGTAGGGAAGGTGAGGCTGTGGCATTTTTCCAATACATTGCGTAGACCTGAGGGCCCACTGCTTAAAGTGCTGGTGGCTGCCTGGAGCCTCATTCGGTGCTAGGCTCCCACCATCGGTAGCAGTAGAGGAGCCAAAATGACATTAGCAATGTGGGGGGGAGGGGAAGAGTGGTGGAAATCAGAAAAAAAAAAAGTGCATGGTGCAGACACAGCCTTAGGAGATGGTTATATACCTGTAATTAATTATACAGGCCCACTAACTTATAAGTCTGACTGCAAATTTGGCACTCAGTACTAACTATGGGACATTATCTGGAAGACTACCATTTTAAAAACAACTTTTGACAGCTTATGACAGGCATTATTTATTTCAATACGTTTCCCTCTAATTAGAGGGAAACTGTGGCTAATTTCCTAGGAGTTTCTAGAGATAAGACTATCACAAATTAACTCATTAGTTGTATCAGTTCATTACTTTTAAGTTCATTTACAGCATGGTATTTTACTAAATACAGATTTAAGAACGTCTCCTTCCTTTATACCTTATAATATGTGCATATAGTGCTGAGGTGCCCATTCACTTGAGGGTTGAGCATTATTGGGAAGCACTCTAAGCGGGGGGGAAGACGGGCTGCTTTCGGCGATCCTAAATATAACCAGGCTTCATGTGGAAGGTTGTTTCCCCAATAGTAACTCATAAAAAAATATAAAAGTCTTAAGGCTCGAAATAGTAAAGTCTAGAACTGGTTGAAATATTCATTGCCAAAATTTAGAAAAAAGCTTTTTCAATTTCTTTTGATAAATTATTCAGAAACTTCCAACCCCCATTATTTGACCATCTACAGAGATGGGCAGAGTGTTCCATTAGTAGGTTTTCCCTAATCAAGCATCAAATTATTTCTAAGTAATTTTTTATTTCATCGGCCCTAGAAGAGACCCATTAGCTTATCCAACCCATCTTCTTGCCAGTACACTTCAAAAAAGTAGACTGGAGAATTTTTTTTTTTTAAAGTCTCAACAGATGGGGCTTCCACTTACCATAACAGAACATTCTAGAGTCTAGAATGTCAGTGTTTTTTCTGATGTTATGCCAGCTCCAAAATCCACTGATGTCAATGAAAAGACTCCCCTTGATTTCAACAGGCTTTGGTTCAGGCCCATTCAGTCTAAACATTCATTTCTTAATTTCATCCTATCACTCCTAGTTACATCTCCATGGAACAAAATAAATTTTTCCTCCCTCCTTGGCATTTACATCCTGCAAATATTTGTGGATTAAGTCATCCCCCACTTACTCATTCCTTAGCCAAACTCCACGGTCTAAACTTTTAAAATTTTTCCTCATAAATCAATGTATCCAACTCTCTGATTTTTGTTGTTGCCTTACGTTGAACTCTCTCCAGTTAGCCAGTCTTTCTAGTATTGTGGTGCCCACAACTGGATGCTATTCCAGGTATGCATCAGAGCCCTACAAGTCCCAGTGTCCTCCTCCCCCTTCCCCCCTGGCCCCACAATGTTAGCCTTTTGTCCTCTAAAATGTCCACAACTTCACCACCACAGGTTCAGTTCCATCAGTTGGAGTGAAAACAAGAGCTCTGGTGCAGACAAGGTGTGTGGATCTTTATCAGTGTTGTGACTTTTTTTTTTTTGGGGTGGGTGCCAGGGGGAAAAGATTAAGCCACTTAAGGTTTTCAGCAATGTGATTTTGGGTGTCAATTTTTGAGGTGCCCAACTCAAGACACCTTAAAGAGGCCATTGATGCCTGTATTAGGAAACTGGATTCAGTATGAAGCTAAATCAGATAACACTTATGCTCAGTGTGGATCCTCTGCCTGCAGCACAGTCTGCATGGAATCAGCGCATTACATGCACAAGAGAGGCTGTTTAGAGATGGGGTGTTGAATTATCAAGAAAAAGAAAACTGAGTGTTTTCTTCCCCCTTGAGGACTAGATAAGTCAGTCAATTCAGTTATGCATACACAGATGCAAGAACAGGACCATTTTAAAAATAAGTCGGAATGTGAAATTCTACAGTCCTGTTTTTTGTTGCAGTAACACCTGTCATTTGGACCTGAATTAATTTTAATCTTCTGTGAAATCCAACAGAAAATACAATGTAAATTGCATAGCTATATTGTTTCTGGGGAGTTTTGTCAATTCAAGAGACCAGGTGACTGGATTGTCTGCCTATTCAACATCTTTATTGCTTGCAAAGGGGTGAGGGGAGGGGAGGAGGAAGAGTTGCTCAGTCATGAACTCACATTTTAAAGTGAGGGCATAAGGATGTATTCTATTATGTACTATGTATACTGTCCCACAACCCTTACACATTCTCCTAGAAACAGCCTTTGCTAGTGGAGAAGGGCTCTCGCTTAATTTTGCTTAAGTGAAGTAATTGCCCAGAGACAGTGGGATAAATTCATCCCTGGTATAGCAACATTGACTTTGATGGAGTTAGGAGAAACTTGGGAAAAATCTGGTGAACGGCCATTTCTGCTGCTCTAAAAGACATTGTTTACACTATGCTTGCTGGTGTAGAAAAATGAGGGATGCATGGTCTGAATTGTCATATGTGGTCCTGCTTTGAGCAGGGGGTTGGACTAGATGATCTCCTGAGGTCCCTTCCAACCCTGATATTCTATGATTCTATGTCGCTTCTGGTAACAGTTTCTTTCAACCAGAAGGATAGACTACCGTTTCTGAACATCACAAGATTCTCCAGTCCCCCATCTTACTGCATGATTACAGCCCCAAAACAAATCTAGGTGTAGAACCTGTATCCCAGCATTAATATTCAGCAAGAGACTTATAAAATCAAAGCAATGGTGAGGGGACCTTCTCTTTCCTTTTCAATTCACTATTGCTGGATGGAGCTTTGCTTGCCCGTAATTGCTGATCTTTTGTAGACGCACCACACAAAACATGCATAAACAGGAATACTGGCTAATAATCATATGTTTAAAATGTCAGCCACCCAATCTGGAAATAGAAACAATACCAGGTGACCATTCACATGACAAAGGAGGAATAGCAAACAGTTCAAACACACCATAGGCTGATAATTGGTCATACAAACTATTCTGTGAATGTTTAATACTGCAAATGTTTGCAGAAATGAGGACTGATTCAAACAAGAAAAAAAGCCCTGAAGTTGTCAGACATATCCACAGTGAATAATTTAGTTCTGGACCAGCCTTTCAAGGGGAGCAGTGGGGGCAAAAGACATATCTGGCTTCAAGACTAAGCTTGATAAGTTTATGGAGGGGATGATATCATGGGATAGCCTAATTTTGGCAATTAATTTATCTTTGACTGTTTGAGGTAAATTTACGCAGTGGCCTGTGATGGGATGTTAAATGGGGTGGGATCTGAGTTACGACAAAGAATTCTTTCCTGGGTGTGTGTCTGGTGAATCTTGCCCACATGCTCAGTGTTTACCTGATCACCATATTTGGGGTTGGGAAGGAATTTTCCTCCAGGGCAGATTGGCAGAGGCCCTGGGGTTTTTTCGCCTACCTCTGCAGTGTGGGGCACGGGTCACTTGTTGGAGGATTCTCTGCACCTTGAAGTCTTTAAGCCACGATTTGAGAACTTCAATAGCTCAGATATAGGGTAGGGGTTTGTTACAGGAGTGGGTGAGTGAGATTCTGTGGCCTACGTTGTGCACGAGGTCAGACTAGATGATCATAATGGTCCTTTCTGACCTTAAAGTCTATGATTAGCCAGCTCTACTCCTCAGTATGTATCAGGATTTACATTTGCAGTATGAACTATTGTTCATACTGTATTTCTGAAACGAGTAACTGTTCTATGCAGTTTTACAGTGTAACGGGTTATTTGCTACACAAATGATAGCTATGTACGGTAAGCTTCTTGGCAACATTTTTTACTTTATAAATTGGTGACCTCTGGGATTAAATGCACCATTACAAGAAAATGTGCATGTAGAGCATTGGCTTCACAGTGTTCTACATTGTGTGAGGTGAAAGGTTTGTGATCTTGAGCTCATGGTCAGGTGTCAGTGATGTCTGATTAAAAGAAATTAATGCTTATTGCTATATGAACTTTTCTAGTTCTTTCTTAATATATATATATATATATATATATATAAAAATAAAAAAAGGTGTTGATAGATTAATTCTATATAGCTTTTCACAGGGCTAGGTGCCTTACAAATGAGTTCTTGCATATTTAAACCTTTGTGACATTATTTTCTGTGTAGAAAGTATAAATAAAAAAAATCAAATGCCATATTAGCTAGTCTGTTAGGAACATTTGCTTTGAAGAAACTAACTTGGATTAAATCAGGATTTTCAATATGGACACGTGTTTTGATCTTGCTCTAGGCAAATCCATGGAAGTTTCCATTACTTCAGTCTTTGGCTCAGGTCTATCCCTGACTGCACTGAAAAGGGCTCAATCACTACTACAGTATGGCTGCCACCCACCATCCTCCCCCTTTTTGCTGCCTCCTCTCTCTAAGGGCCAGGGGTCCATACTGAAGGAGAAGGTGAAGGCAAGATAGGTCGAATATTCTGATTGTAAATTAGTAACGTACTAGGGACATACACAGGGTGACTGGTGTAGAGGCAGTTCTTTTCCTTTAGTTTCTTGAATCTGGAATTATGAAAGGAGCCAGGATTGGTAGAGAGATTTGGAAATACCCAAGTAGCATAGTGGGCAGGCCAGGACTGAGGTTGGGGAATATGTTGATAGTCCCCCCTCCTCTGTTCCTGGAGGAGATAATAAATGCAGCCCCAGGCAGCACTTTTTTTCTGCTGCCTCTTCTGAGGGTTCCATGGCAGCCCCAATGCAGCTGTGCTTCCAGGGAGGCAGTGGGATGTCAAAATCAATGCAGTGGCCTGAAGAAGAGTTCTGCCTCTCATGTGTGAAGATGTACTTAACTATTTGCTTTAGTGACCCTCTTCCAGATATTTGAGCAATGCTAATCATGCTATGCTCACTTCTGAAATAGTGTTTTAGTTTACAAAGTGTGACGTTAGTAAATGGTGATTTACTTAAAGTGTATTATATGATCAATCTGTAAATGCACTAGCAGAAGAATATTCACAACAAAAAAATAGCGTTCTGGAGAAGTCCTATAGCAGGGTTAGTAAAGAATAGCCTTTGCATTGAATTTTAAGGCCCACCTGCAGAATTTTATAATAGAGAATTATGTTCCAGATAAAGAGATTTTTGTTTAAGAGTAACTGCTATAGAAATGGTTCCAGAGGTTTTTCTTTAAGGTATTCCTTTGGATTTTAAAAATACGCATTTAAGTGTAAAAATTCAGGGTGGGGGTGAAGCCTATGAAACAAGGTAATTTCAGGCAGCTATTTCATTTTTTTTAGGAGGAACAAGATTTGAGGGTTACAGTGCAATGAGCTGGGCAATTTATACGTATGTAGTAAAACCACCCATTTTTTTAAATTGGAGTAGCTAAAATTATGTGGTAGACACATCTTCAAGTTACCTTTAGCCTTTCCATGTGTGTCGCAATAATGCATTTACATTTTTCAAAAAGAAAAAGATGCAAGTTAGGGTAATAAAATTAAGTGTCTAATCCTGCATCCTTTGAAGTCAGTATGATGTGTCAGAATCAGGCCTTTAAAAAACTTTAATTCATTAAAAGCAGTGACGATGGCAGCTTGCTTTGAATGGGATGAAGGGACAGGAGGGGAGCGGGTAGAGTGCTCTGCATGGGAAGTTGGTGGGGTGGAAGGGAACTACTGAGATTCTGGGGAGGAGAGGAAGAGAAGGAGAGAGTCAGCTCAAGGATGGGAAGAGGGGTCCCAGCAGTTTGTCTTTGTCTCACTGGCTAACAGGCCATTGGAAGTAGCAGCTCCTGGTCCCAGCCCAATCTGCTCCCTGACCCAAACCTGAGTGCCATAGCAGCTGTTCACTTCTGCCACCGCCACACCCGACACTTGCATGCAGTTTGCAGAGAACACGGGTTCCCAGAATGGTGGGACAATATGCAGGGTGGAAACAGATCAGCCTTCACAATGTTTCCACTGTGGGGGCACTAGCCCCGCTGCTGCCCTTCCCCCAATTAAGATCAAATGAGGCTACAGTTTAGTAAAGATTTTAAATATCAATTTCTATAATGAAACTATGAAATGCGTGTCTGTCCTTCTTAAAAAAATGCATTGTATGACTTGCACCATTTAAAAATCTATGACATTTAAATATTATATATATTTCCCCCTAAAAATTGTAGCTACCTTTGAAATGTACAACTACTATATTTAAAAGAGGAACTACTACTTGAATTTTAATATTATGATTGGCTCAATTCCACAAGGTGCTGAGAGCCTTCATTTTACATTAATGTCAATGGGAGTCACTTGTGCTCAAGCTCTTGCTGGATCAGGTCCCAATAGATTATTTATTCACTACAAAATGTTTACCCCTTTTAAAAAAAAAAAGCTGTCCACTTTCATCAGAACTTTTGAGTTTGTAGCAACAGTCTTTAATTACATCACATACTATGTTTTCCATAGGACCTGTGCCTTGTTTGGTGCACTGAATGCACAGGTAGTTTTCTCAGAATAAATCAGGGCTGTGCAGTAGACTGTCTGGAGGACCCCTGCTGCATTTGTTGCAAATATTAGATGTGTGAACAAGTTAGGAAACTGTATGAAGAGAAAGGAAAGTCTTATGGTTTAGGCATATGCAAATCCTAGCCAGGAGAACTGGACTCTAATCCTGCCTCTGCCACAGCGTTGCTATGGGATGCTGGGCATATCACTTAACCCCAAGTTTTCACAGGTGGCAACGAATTATGCATGCCTGGTTTCCTGGATTCCCAGTGAGACATATCCGGAACCAGATTTGCAGAAGTCCTAAAGCATTTAACTTCAACTGGTGTCAGTGGGAGCTGTGCTTTGATCTTATGAAGTGCCATATAAATGCTTAGTCTGAAATAATCAGGCCCAAGGTGTGTCACATTGGGTACCCAGAGGTAGTAGACACTTGGAACAAATTTTGGCCTGTGTCTATGCCTCAGTTCTAGGTCCATAAATGGGGATAATACTGCTTAAGTTCACAGGGGTATTGTGAAGACAAACTCATCTGTGAAGCATTCCTACTATGGTGAAAGAAGCATAGAAATGCACAGAAGAAATTAGTAATTTTATGTTCAATACAGGGTTTGGATGGTGTGCATTAAATAAGGCCTGGTACACACAGAATCAGGATGAAAAGGAATATTCAATAAACTACCTATTCATTGACTGAGCAAGAGGTCCTGTGAAAGAACACAGTACAGTATGTGATCATATAATCAGAATTAGATTGTATCAGACTGCATATGCATAAGGGGCCCAAGTTAAGGTTGCCCGAGCAACTTTAGTTCTGGTGTTTCTTACTCTGAATGTTTGATTTTTGCAATCTTAATGTTCTTTGAATGTAGTTTTCTGGATTTTTTTTTAAAAGATATTTGCAATAATTTGGTTTTAGATATTTACAATAATGGAGAACAACATTTTGATTTTTAATTGTTCAATCTGCGGGGGAATGGACAGCAGAATGCATTTAGGCTGAAGTCCACAGTAGCGAGTGATGAAGATTCATTGATCTGCAGGGCAATCCATCTCCTTCTATTGTGCAGCTCTTGGTTTTTTGTTTTTTTTGAACCAAACAAAACCACAACCAATTCACATGTGCCACTGACAGACGTCAACAGCTTTCACCTGCTAACATCTCTCTCGCTACTCCCCTTCTTAAATGTAGAAGTCTCATGTACATCTGCCTGGTATGCAATGTCAATTAGAAGTGAAAGTGGAGAGCGTCCGAGCTACTTCCGATTGCCGACTCCAACATCAAAATTCATATAAAGTTTGTAGGCAGCTTTTTCAAGAAAACAAACTTTTACTTGTGAAAATTTCTATTTGTGGGGTGTTAGTTGCCAAGAATCAAGTGTTTGATTCCTTTAGTTCCACCCTCCAGATGTATTGTTCGCATCTCCAAAATTATGCATGTGAAACGTGGGCACTAGCTTGACTAGTCAGTCTCCTTTTTCTACTGTATAAATAGCAGTACGAGATTTTTATGAGAGCCAAATGGATTTCTAAAGACAGACAGTATAATATAATGTAAAGAGGGGAAGAATATCCAACTAAGTGATTTTGATTAATAGAAAGGGGCATTGTACCATGGTATATCTTTGGCTTAACGTACTACAAAATAAGAAAAAAAGTCTTGTTCTTAAATGTAGTTCTGGTCTCTTTTCATCCTCTACCCTTAAACAACTTTCTTTCCTTGCTAACTAGTTCTGTGATATTGGTGAATAAGCTACCTATGTATAGGGTGACCAGATAGCAACTCTGAAAAAACAGGACAGGGGGTGGGGCATAATAGGCGCCTATATAAGAAAGTCCCAAAAAACAGGACTGCCCCTATAAAAACAGGACATCTGGTCACCCTACCTATGGAACAGCTAACAGGAGTGTTGACAACTGGCCTCCCCGCAAAAACAGAGATCATTCTCCACAAATGATTTCTAAGTTCCAAAATAAATCTAAGAAGAGATAACTTAGTTTACTTCTTGGCATTACTTTAGACCAGTGGTTCTCAACTGGAGTACATGTACCCCCTGGGGGTACATCAACTCATCTAGATATTTGCCTAGTTTTACAGCAGGCTAGATAAAAAGCACTAGCAAAGTCAGTAAAAACTAAAATTTCATTCAGCCAATGACTTGTTTATACTGTTCTGTATACTATACACTGAAATGCAAGTACAATATTTATATTCCAATTGATTTTATAAATACATAGTAAAAAGAGAGTAAACAATTTTTCAAGTTTCAGAGTAGCAGCCGTGTTAGTCTGTATTCGCAAAAAGAAAAGGAGTACTTGTGGCACCTTAGAGACTAACAAATTTATTAGAGTATAAGCTTTGTAGCTCACGAAAGCTCTAATGCTCTAATAAATTTGTTAGTCTCTAAGGTGCCACAAGTACTCCTTTTCTTTTAACAATTTTTCAATAATGGTGTGTTGTGACACTTTTTTGTATCTGTCTGATTTTGTAAACAAGTAGTTTAAGTGAGGTGAAAATTGGGGATACGCAAGACAAATTAGACTCCTGAAAGGGGTACAGTAGTCTGGAGAGACTGAGAGCCACTGATTTAGACTGTTAGAAATCAGAAAGGCTTTCAAGGAAGGGAAAGGGTTGAAAACTAAACAGTGATGGCACTGCCGGGTGTAATGCAAGAGTGAGATGACGCTTTCATTGTCCCTGCCAGCCCAGCGTTTCACTAGAATTCATACCACCTGAGAAGGCAAAAATTCTGAATCTGTTCTCAAACCAGCATGTTCTGTATAAAATTTGCAGAGTGCTCAGGATAGGTAAGCAAACTGCATGTAATTTCTCAGTTTAAAATAGTTATTTTGCATAAGGGTCCCAAATCTAACAAGTATAATTTCTCATCAATGTACTACCCTTTTATCATAATGAGTTATGTGCATACTTGAAAAACTGAATAGATGCCTTAAAGTTTTGTGAATTCTTAGAATATTATGCTATGTTCTAGGCAGCTAAGATAGTGTTATTCCTAAAACAGTAATCCAGTATCTAATGGATCAACCAACTGTACAGTTGCCAAATTCTGTTCAATTGCCTGGGTACAACTGCAGAGCATAATGCTATTTAACAGTAGATTAATTTCAAATAAGCAATTAGCATAGTTTAACATTTGTGACCCCAATTTTTAAAAAGCCATCACTAAAGAAAATTCATACTTCTTACCCAAAATTATGAGTGTCCATGTTATTCATATGACCAGTATTAGTTACAACAAGAATTAGTCCAGGCCTAATGCTTAAGTCCTGCCTCAGTGTAGGGGATTGGACTAGATGCCCTATTAAGGGCCCTTCTAGTCCCACATTTCTATGATTCAGTATCAAATTATTGAAGAGTTAGGCCTTTTCCTCATTTAGTACATGCTTTGGGGCAGATTCTGATATTGAAGATGCTTAAGGAAATCCCCTTACTCTGCAAGCAGTGACAATGAAAGTTAATGTGACTATTTATAGAGTAAGGGGCTATTCAGTATAATGGGTTTCAGAATTGGGCTCTCTCTTCAGGAAATACTGTCAAGCTATTTCATAACTTTAGCATACTTATGACCTTTTTGAAGTTAAATCCTCTCTTACAAGTATGTTTCCTTTAGTGTATACGCACATCAGATAAGTTTTCAAGGGTAGCGCATAAATAAATAGGGTTGCTATTGTTTTAATTGGAAGAAGCGTTCTGGGGGGGGGGGGGGGGGAAAACAATCCAAAAAGTACAAGACAAGTAGCCTTAGCAAATGTAGGGAGACAAGGTGCATGAGGTAATATCTTTTATTGGATCAATTTCTGTTGATGAGAGAGACAAGCAGTTGAGTTTGTGACCTGAAGAAGAGCTCTGTGTAAGCTTGCCAGCCTGCCCCTCTCTCTCTCTCTCTCTCTCTCTCTCTCTCACCAAGAGAAATGGATCCAGTAAGAGATATTACCTCTCATCT
The DNA here is from genome assembly GCF_009764565.3 of Dermochelys coriacea. Classification (NCBI taxonomy): domain Eukaryota; kingdom Metazoa; phylum Chordata; order Testudines; family Dermochelyidae; genus Dermochelys; species Dermochelys coriacea. The sequence continues at coordinate 114,462,485 of NC_050072.1, forward strand.
TGTCCCCCTAATATCCCAGGACCAACACAACTACAACAGCACTGATTATTAGCAAACATATGCAGCCAGAGAGAAAGCAGGTCAAGTTAGGTTGATACTAATAGCCTGACAGTCCTCCTTTAATATAAACTGAAGACATCATAATACTATAAACTGCAGGAGTGCAGACACCTGTCTCGAGTATTGTAGTTTTGAATTGGAGTCTGAAGGAAGATGTAGTGAACAATCAGGTATTCTGAAGCCAACATCTCAAATAAGCTCAGACAGATTTGTACAAAGGAATAATAATTTAATTTGAAAATATGCGCTTTTGAAAAAAGTTTATTCCTAAATTAGAAAAATAACTGCAGTAAAGCCCAAGACCTTTGGAACATTAACAAGTTTTAGATTTTTGCTTACTAAGCACATATCAAGAAATGCTTCTTATACTGGTTATAACCCCCCATACTGGTTATAAACATGGAGGTATTAAATTGAATTTGATGAGGATCACACTGAAGTCAGTGGAATGCCTCGTGGTCGTAATGAGTACTATGTTCAGTAGCAAGTGTTTACAGAATCAGGTCCATAATTTATGTGCTAGTTATGTCTCTGAAATGTTTCATATAAAACACTCTATACAGCTAATTGCTACTGGTAAACATCTGTGTAAACCTGATAATGCAAATCCTTACTCACAAGCAGACCCTTTTAAAATTAAAGAGAAAAACAACTGCAGGATGAGGCTGTGTGTGTTAACATACTTTACCTTTATTGGATCAAGAGATATTAACATTAAGGATCATTAAAGCATGTGCCTGATTCAATTAATCAGATACTTGCTTTAAGTTTGGAATATTACTTTTATTAAAAAGAATTAGAAAAACATTTGATAAATTAACTGCCAACAAGCATAACTTTGCTTATTATATTAAAATACAATTTATAATTTGACTGTGCCAGCAAGAGCTCACCTCTTTAACTTCATCAGAGTAGAGAAACTACAAGCTGCATAGCAACTAATCAGTTTACTTCCATTAGGGGTTTATAAAGTTGAATTAAAGTATGTTTTAAAAAGAGCCTTAATGTGGACTCAAATTTGACAGTTTGACACTTGAAGCTATATTTTGAATTTATTTTTTTGAACTCCTCCATATCTATTCAAAAGGTAAACAGGGACATTCAGTACTCAAATTTGCTCCCCTTGAAGTCTAACCGTTCTGTTGCTGACATTAATGGGAGCAGAATTGGGCACAAACATGGTTCAGAGAGCTTCAGAAAAAGAAGCAATTTGCCCTGTCACCTGCAATCCAATATAAATAAGCATATAGATATTAAAATAGCAATAAGGGTCTGATTTAAATGCACAAGAGCCAAGAGGTTAAAAAATAAGTCCCTTTCAGCATCTAAAATTCTTACTCTCGGGAATAAGCCCAATCTTCAATGTGTAGTTCTGCAAATCTTAAATTTAATTTAAAAAAAAAAAAAAAGTTGTTTGCTATGGACGAAGGTACAGAGGGTGAAATCAGGGTCAACTCCTATTGATTTCAGTGAGGGCAAGATCTCACCCTGAATCTTTGAGATGCACTTAAGGGGCATCATTACGGGTCTTCCATTTACAAACAGCCCCAGGTGTTTCCAGGTATATGCACTAAATCTTGGCATAACTCAATTCTTTAAGAAAGGACTAAAAAACAAATGTAGTCCATGTCAATCTCCCAGTCCTCCTCTACCAGTATTCATGGGCCACCGACATATAACCAAGGGCATTGTGGAGGGCCTCAGACATAGAATCCCAAGATTTCACATTGATAAGAAGCAATAGTTCATAATATAACCCAAGCTCCTTTGAACAACAAAGAGTAGTGTGCAAAGCGGAGTTCTTTGAATCCAAAACCGATTTGGAGTTACCAATTGCAGAGAGAGCATCTAAACTTTTTTTGATACAACATTTTAATGGCCCTTAGCTCAATCTTAATGAATTTAGTTTAAGTTTATTTTAAACAAAAAGGTTCCTTCACTGAGAAGTTTTCACATTTTTGTCTAGGAATTTTTTAATTATTGTTATTATTCTGAAAGTTACAAACCCTAGAAGAGAGGTTATGTTGGGAACACCTGAAGTACAAAATCAGCAGCAGCTAGTGCGATTATCATGCTCTTTGTCTACACCGGGCACCGGGTAATGGCCACAGAGGAGTACCAGATTTAAGGAAGTTATAGGTTGCTGCAAATCCGTGAATGCGCTCCTGATACACAAAAAGAAAAGGAGTACTTGTGGCACCTTAGAGACTAACAAATTTATTAGAGCATAAGCTTTCGTGAGCTACAGCTCACATGCATCCGATGAAGTGAGCTGTAGCTCACGAAAGCTTATGCTCTAATAAATTTGTTAGTCTCTAAGGTGCCACAAGTACTCCTTTTCTTTTTGCGAATACAGACTAACACGGCTGCTACTCTGAAACCTGATACACAAATAGCCAAAAGCCCTGTTTCTTCTAGTAAATCGGTATTACTTGTATTCCTCCTGAGAGATTAGATTCCCCTGCCTTTCTCTCTCTAAAGATATTCATAAAATCCAAACCAGCGGCAGAAAAGAGAAGCATCCCTTTAGGAATAAAAATAAGCTAGCAAACAGATAGCAGCCCTTTTCTGTATTTAGTGACACAAAACTAACCCACACCGGGGTCCTCCCCCCACATCGATGGGAAACTCACCCGGAGAGAGGACAACCGCACAGCCGACTCGGGCTCGCGCGTACTACTCCGATCTCCTGCACCCGAGCCAAGCCAAGCGGGTAAACTGAGGCGGCTTATTTTGGGCCACGCACGGATTCCACGCGAGAGCGAGAGCCCTGTCCGCGTCTGCCGAAGCGGGAGCGCCGAGAACAAGCCGCAGGGCTGCGCTCGCCCTGACCGAAGGGGAGGCTAGAGCTACACTTCGGAGACAACGGAGGTGCCCTCCGTGTGCTCTCACTGCAGCCTTGTCCGCCCTCTTCGCGGGGCTCCCGGGCAGCTATGCATGGGGGGACGGCTGAGACTTGGAAGCTCGGAAGGGCCCCCCCCCCGGTCCCTCTCCCTGGGGGGCGACAGGCTCTGCGCCCTGCCCTTACCTGCTGCAGCCGCTGCGTCTCCTCCAGCAGCGCGCGGTCGGCTGCTGCAAGCGTCCAGCGGGTGGAAGGGAAAGTAACCCGAGCGCGGCTTCGCCCGCGCGGCAGCAGGAGGAACCAGAGGCGCCGCCGCTCCCCCTCCCCCCGCCGCCGCCGCCGCTGCTCCCGGGGCCGAGGGCTCTGCAGCGGGCCAGCCGGCCCCCGCTTTCCCTCCGCGCCTGTCACGGGCAGCGGCTGCAAACGGAGCAGCCGCGGGCGGGCGAGCGCGCAGCCGGGGCCGCTGCTGCTGCGGCGCACGAGGGGAAACCTGGCTCAGGTGAACACGCCGCAGCCGTTCAGCCACGCGGGGCGGGCGGGACCCCGCAGCTGCGCTGCGCTGCGCGGCGATGGGGGGGGGAGCCAGACAAAGCGCTTTGCACCGGTCCTACCTCCCCCACGGCCCGACACGCCTAAATGTATGCGGGCGGCAGCTGCGCACCGAATAATAACCCGGGGCAGAGGGGAGGGCGCTGGCAAGGCGCTAACGCTGCAAGCCCGGGGACTTTGCCCAGGGAAGGCTCCGTTGGCAGAGAGCGGGGGGGTCTCCCTGTGCTGGCTGCTTGGAGGGGTCTGTGTCTCTGGAGCGTCTTGTCCTGTGATTCGTTCCGAGCCGGGCCAGGACTGCGGCGTGGGGGGGCCTCGAAGGAAAGGCCGGGTGCTGCAGGGCTTGGTAGCGCTTTTCCCTCTGGCTCCGAGTCAGCAACAACACCCCGCTGCCCCCCTTTCGGGCCGGCGCCTTGGCGCTGAAGAGGGAGATAATCCAGGGGCCTTTTCTGGCTTGCGTTGGCGACAGCGAGGCCAGTTTTCCCATCTGCTTGAAGCACAAGGGCACCTTTCCTCCACACCATCCCTCGTGTTTGTCGCAGAAACGTTTGGAAGAAAAGTTTGCCCCCCCCCCCCCACCTGGTGCTAGTGGGCGGTTGGGCGGGTCACCGTGTGTTTCAGATCGTCTTGCACGTGGCTACAAATCTTTTGCACGGTTAACTTCCGTTGCTTGGGATTAGTAAAGATCCGATGGGTCCGGCTACCCTATGATTGTTTTCCAAGTATTCCCCACTCGTGCTACTCTGGCATAGCAGGGATGGTAGCAGCTAGCCGTAGCTAGGTTCTTGGCCGTCGCTGATTATCCAGACTGTACTCTGCTGGCTCGGGCTTGTGTAAGAGGGTGTTTAAAACCCCATCCGATGAAGTGAGCTGTAGCTGACGAAAGCTTGTGCTCAAATAAATGTGTTAGTCTCTACGGTGCCACAAGTCCTCCTTTTCTTTTTTGTAAAACACCAGAGGTCACTCTCTATTAATGTTAGGACTTGTCTACGCAGGGAGTTATTCCTCATAAACTCCAGCTAGGGTGACCAGATGTCTGGATTTTATAGGGACAGTTCCAATATTAGGGGCTTTTTTTTAATATGGGCTCCTATAACCCCTCACCCCATGTCCTGATTTGTCACACTTGCTATCTGGTCACCTTAGCCCCAGGTGTGGTCATTGAAATAAGGGTGTCTTATTTATGTAGTTGGAGCTAATCAGGAATAACTCCATGTGTAGACAAGCTGATGTTACCACTGCCACTGTAGCTACAATGGTGGAAAAGTTTAAGGGTGAGGAAACTAGTACAGCGACTGCTTTTGAAATAACTAAGGTTTCTACAATATGTTTGCTAATGCTAACTTAGGTACGCACACTTTCTTTCCCTCAATTTCAATGGGATCCGATATTCTTCCTTTCCTGGACTGTAGGGTGATGTTGCTATGCTCTGTTCAATAGGTGCTGTATATTCCACATTTGGGAGAAGTGGTCCATACCCCTGGTTTGTAAAGCACTTTGGGAATAAAGTGCTATATAAATGTACATTTTATTTTAATTGGAATTATAAATTAGATGATGTAGTAACTGCAGCTGGCGATTGGGGGACAGGGAGAAACAAAAAAAATGTGCATGTATGTATATGGTATAGTATCGTGTCATATGTAATGACTAACATGCAATATGCTAGTTTTCAATAGCTTGTGTTTTGGGGTAGGCTTGTGGAATACTATAGGACAAATATCATATCTACATCTCTGTTCCTTTCCAGTAGTTTTGTAATAGTAATGGCAAGCACATATATTTTTTTCAACTGTCTACCTAAGAAATTATTTTTTAATTCAAATGATGTTTCTTTTGGTTTTCTGATAGCTGTAAATGTGGAGCCATTGTGATTTATTTTCAGCTGGCATTTTAATCATAGTCTGATCTTCTTGGAGTTCAGGTTTGAAATTGTAAAGTGTCCAGAAGCTTATTTTAAAAGTAAAGTCTGACCTTTCGAGAGAGTAGTGCTTTCATTTGAGACAGTCAGCTCTGTAAGCATAAGTCCAACGTGCAAAACAAAATAAAAAAATTAAAGGGACACTGTCAAATGCAAGAACACTAATTTCTGAAGAAAACCTTTTACCTACTATTACTACAACATATACTATTATTAAATGAGAGGTTAAGAAAAATAGAGAAATATCAGTTTGTTTGCACTGTGTAATTATTAGCACTTCATATAGTCATTTTCACTGTTTCCTTATCTTCCTCTATTGTTTGCTTGTGGTTTTGCACAGCAACAATGGAGAAATGTTTTCTAAATTAAGAAAATGTAACTAAACCCACAAAACTAGTAGATATTGCACTAATACAATGTTTAGCTTAATTTTGTAAATTCACTGGGCATCAAGCTGACAATGCCCCTTTAAAATACATCATTTAGATGTGGTTTTGGTAATTTACTTTTCAAAATAGTGTCATTCTCTCTAACCCAGTTATTATAATAAAAGGGTGCAGTTTCAGCTTGAGAAATCTCTTTAACCAGTAACTCTCCTTCACATCTGTCCCACTCTTTGTGTCCCATTCACTTGCTTTACCTTGCATGTGGCTGGCATATTAATAGAAGACTTTTAGTTTGAGACCTACATAATTTTGCCTTTCATAAAATTCTTTAAAAAGAAAAGGAGTACTTGTGGCACCTTAGAGACTAACAAATTTATTAGAGCATAAGCTTTCGTGAGCTACAGCTCACTTCATCGGAGCTGTAGCTCACGAAAGCTTATGCTCTAATAAATTTGTTAGTCTCTAAGGTGCCACAAGTACTCCTTTTCTTTTTGCGAATACAGACTAACACGGCTGCTATTCTGAAACATAAAATTCTTTGGCATCCTAACTTAAAAGCCTGGTAGCATAATACAGAGAATGTTGTCTGTTACTTCCCGGAGAGATGGCATGTATTAAATCTACCCTTTCAGAGGAGCAGTCGATAGCCACGACATATAGACTAGGTAAGAAAATTAGGTAAAATCTTCTGCTGTTTCTGTGAGAGAAATTTCAGCTGTGCTAGACACTGAACCTTTGCTCGGTGCCCTAAATATGACGTAGCTGCATTGTGCCAGGGAAGAACTGTAACTCAGCATCACAATGCCTCCCCTGTTTCCCCAGGGCTGCTAGTGGAGAGAAAGTGGCTATAGCTTTTGTTCCTAGCTGTAGCATACTTTCACTCTGGTGGCAGAAGGAATACCAAGCATGCAGTCTATTCTCCCCCACCTGCACGCTCAAGTTAAGAAATGGGGAGGTCTCCCTGCAGGGTGGGTTCTTAATCACCTGTCTAGTTGCGTTAGGGCTAGGCATGACCTGTCCCGAAAGCACTACTAACAACTTTCCATAAATGCACACTCCATAGGTTGTAATACAGGGGGGTCTCAAAATTTTTCCATCGTGTGGGCCATTCCTTAATGCGTATTTTGTGGGCTTCCCCCCCCCTTCATGATCACATTACACATCCCTGTGGTAACTGCAATAATTACTGACATGGAAAAGTAATACAAGGGGAGTATGTAGTTTAGCATCTTTCGTGCTATAAGTCTGTTGTCATTTTTAAAAATAGTGAATCATACTATCTGCCTTTTTCCAGCTTCTTTATAATTAGGATCCTGGACATCTGGAATTAAGGACAGCTGGTAACTATGACCTATCAGCTTTCCAGGGATTACTAACAATTGCTCTGGGCCCACTTGTTCCATTGACCACAGGTAGTGCAGGCTTAACACTGTAAGGGAAATCCTTAGCAAGGGCATAGAGTCTGCTCAGCTAATTGCAGGCTCAAGCTGCAAACCTACCTTTTAACTATCAATAGGAGTATTTAGATGACAAACAATGACAGCAACATATGATCAGAAACTGGAATGTATCAAAATTATTTTATCCTCTATCATGTTTTCATTTTTGGTCAGTGATATTAGGATTTATTAGTAATTTAAGTCTATGATTGCAGATTCTTGAGCCCTTTCAACACACCAAAATATTATTTGCATGTCTCATAGTTTGTGTAAAATTGAGATAATACTTGCCTACTCTTGCATGTGGTACTGTGATGATTATAAAGTACTTTGAAGATAAATGCTAAATATTTTTTCAAAGTATTTCTTCAAAAAAGGTATTTTTCTATTGAACATTGGTGCTTCTAAATAGTTTTATATTTCTGACTTTGAGTTTATTGCTAATTGCACTGGACATGAGTATTTTTAAAATGCTGTATTTGAAAGAAACATTTTAGATACATGAAATTTGAAAATAAGATAGTCACATTCATTTTTCTTCCTGATGTAGCAACCAATACAAGTTTAAAGACTTCTCAAAATTGTATGAAAAATTCCCATAGGGAAAATGAATATGTTTAAAAGATATTTGAATTTTCTTGCCTAAATTTGGCATTTGATTCATGTGATTGCAACAATTATACCATACCTGTTACGTGGCATTCATTTTAGTATCGCATGATTAATCAAGTAATGTTTGTTCAGCACTTTGGTCATCTAGAACATTATATTAGTAACAATGTCTAAAAAATTTTCTGATTGGAACTTTATTTTGATACATAAGTGATTGTTTAGATGAGACGTTAAACTGAGGTCTCCTCTGCCTATTTCGACTGAAAGTTAAAGACATAGGGAGACTTTTCTAAGAGAGCTAGGGAATAGCCCTACTGTAGTGATCAATAGTTCCCCTATAAAGATAGGAAATTCTAATCTCCAACTGTGAATACATATTAATAGTATTGCTTTGCACTTTCTAGAGCATTCTTCATCCAAAGATTTCAAAGTACTTTAAAGACGTACATTAATTAATTAATAATTAGTTAAATCTCCCTGCTCTCCTGTGGTCTAGATAACTATTATCTCCATTTTACAGATGGGGGACAATGGTTAAGGCCTGGTTTACCCTAGAAAATTAAGTCAGCTTAACTATGTCACTCAGGATTGTGAAAAGTCCACACCTCTGAGTGGCATAGTTAAATTCACCTATCCCCCAGAGTATACAGTGCTTGGTTGATGGAAGAATTCTTTTATTGGTCAAGCTACTGCCTCGAGGGGGTGTGTGTGTGTGTGGTTTATCTGCACCAACAGGAGAATCCCTCCCATCGGTGTAGGTAGAGTTTACACTTAGATTTTATAGCGCTCCAACTTGCTGAAAAATCACCCCCCTGAGCGCAGCAAGTCTGAGCGCTTTAAAGCGCTAGTGTGGACAGGCTCTGAGCACTGGGAGCCGCGGTTCCCAGTGCTCAGAGCTATTACCCTCATGGGGGTGGATTACCAGGAGCGCTGGGAGAGCTCTCTCCCAGAGCTCATGCGTGATCACCCTCACCCTTCAAAGCGCTGCTGTGGGAGCACTCCTGTAGCAGTATGTTGAAGTTTCTAGTGTAGACGTAGCCTAAGTGATTTGATCAAAGTCACACAGTGAGACAGCTGGAAAATGAACTTGGAGGGTGAGATTCTCTGCTATCCCTGGTTTCAGAGTAGCAGCCGTGTTAGTCTGTATTCGCAAAAAAAAAAAAAAAGGAGTACTTGTGGCACCTTACAGACTAACAAATTTATTAGAGCATAATCTTTCGTCAGCTACAGCTCACTTCGTCGGATGCATCCGATGAAGTGAGCTGTAGCTCACGAAAGCTTATGCTCTAATAAATTTGTTAGTCTCTAAGGTGCCACAAGTACTCCTTTTCTTTCTGCTATCCCTGTAACAGGAGCAGCACAGAACTACAGCTGGAGGGGAGAAACTAAGGTGGCTTCGAGCACTTTAATGCCTTTTGGATACTGAGCTGCTCCAGAGGCTGGAGAGGCCCTCGGCATAATTTAGACATCCCTGAGGCCTAAGTCACAACCAGTCTCACTTGCCTGATGTATGGGCCAACTACACGCTCAGTATGCCCCCTGCAAGAAGACTTGTGAGGGGATACTGGGGATTTTAGAGTCCCTTTACCCCACTCTGGCCCTTCTGCCCAGCATAAAGTTGCTGGATAGGAATTCTGAATGAGATCCTCACCTCCAATTTCCCAGTTTCATGGTTGTATTATTTTTAAATATATGTTTAATAGCTAACCCCCAACAGTTTCATACCACATGCATATAATGTGCAGAATGTGCCAGATTCTGATCTCCATGACTCTGGGTATGTTGGCATGTCAAGCTGTTGGTGTGATTCCCAGCTCCAGGAGACATACCAGAGCTAGCTCTGATTGCAGGCTTGCTATAGGGATTGTCTGGAGCTGCTGCTTCTTGACCCAGAAACCCCAAGCTCTGTAGAAATAATACAGAGGTCTCTGTTATCTGCTGCATTATCATCTTCGGAGATTCTCCCAGTGGGGAGAGAGACCTGGTACATCCCCACAGCTAACCCACCCCTCCTGTTCCCTTGCCCATCCAGTCTCTCCTGCCTATATCCAACAGACCACAGACTCTGCATAGATGTCCATATGTGTTCAAAAAGGGAAAGGGATAAAAGTAGAAATACAGTTCCCCAGAGGTAGCTAAGCTCCCCTTTCCTCATTGGAAGAATCCTTTCCATATAGAGATCTATGGGGGGAGTTGTGGGAGCCTGTTTTATCTTTTCTTATGTGTATTAATCTTATTACATTGTCCAGCACAATGGGTCATTCTGGCAATGGACAGATGGACAAATTCTTGGTGAAATGTAGTGTATGCAAGCTAATTTAATAAATTGTCCATAAAATAAGGGTATAAAGACCACACACCAGCCATGTCTGAATGGCTGATACTCCCATTTGTGAACTACTATAAAAAGAATTTTAAAAGACAAACATTTGGGTTTGGAATTTATCTGCTGTCAACTTGCAGAGTGGCAAGTGATTTTAAAAAAGTAATAAACAATGAAACTGAACCAGCTATCTGTACAGTAGGTGTTTGAGGAACAGATAATTGAACAATGGTCAGGCTTCTTAGAAAGCATGCCTTTGATATGCAAGCAGTTCGTTATGTTGTGCCTATCATTTCAGTAGGTTGATGATAGAACAGCACTTTTATTGTTTGCTGTGAGGTCAGAATAAATGCTGCTTTGGTGCAAAACACAGGTAAAGCTGAGCCAACTTTATTTAAACTTAGAGAAGATCACTTCATTTTTCCTTCAGCAATATTTTTTCCTCTGTCAAGAGATCTTTGCTCTCTCAAGAAACTGTTTCCGACTACTAAATTCTGTATGACAAAGGAAACTTACAAAAATGCTGTGAAGCCTTTTTTAGATGGATAGCTCTAATGGAATAAATTTCAGGTGGGCCCATAGGTCTCAAGAAATAGAAAACTAAATGGATAAAAGAGTAGAGCAGTTAAAATGAAAACAGTGCTTCAGTGAGGAATATATGGCCCATATTGAGATTTATTACAGAGGAAAAATTCCAGTGACTTCCAAAAATCATTATAAAATTTAATTAGCAACCTATGGAGTTTAGAATTTAATGTCCTTTTCAGAAATGATGAGGGATGGTGTTCTTGCACTGAACAAGCGGTCTCTTAAAATATGATAGGACAGATCCAGCTCGCTCTGTGGCCCCTTTGATCCTGCAGACCTTACGTAGGTATGCCCATTGATTTCATTGGGCGTTTGCCTGAGAAAGGGCTGCAGGATTTGACGTTCACTGATTTTTTTGCCAGGCTATAAATAAAAAGGTCTAGGAATTCAGTAACATCAAACTAGTTCCACTGTTACTTGTATCTTCTTGTGTTAGTACTGCCATGTGTATACATCTCTGATGGAGCTATCAGTTCTTTGTCAATGCTTCTTTTTTTAAATTTAATCTCTTACATTTGTTCTTTTATGGAACTACTTTAAAGCTCCAGAAGATACCTAGCCTGTGTAAGATGTAATGTAAACAGAACATTGTGTGTAAGGATGACTGCTTTAAAAAAGAAAACAGTCCCACACCACACAAATGGGAAACTAATGGATTTCCCAACTGACCTCAGTGAGGAACTTGTGGGTTACCCATTCCTACAAGTTAACTTAATCACAGGAACCTCAGGGCCCTGCTCAGTCGTTTCCCAGAGCACAATTTGACCAAACAATTTTTCTTGACATACTATATATAAAACAAACTCTAACTTAATGAAGAACATCTAGTGAAAGTTTTTGTTTGTATGTGTGTGTGTATGTACATTTATATACTTTTGGGTCTGAACCAATACCCATTGAAATGAATGGAAGGATTTGAAATTTAGATAATTAAAAATAATTTGCACATAATTTTATCTAGGCACTTACAAAAACTATCAATTTCCCACAAAAATACACAGTTGTGAATTTTTTGAAAAACAGTCTGCTGCATCGACCGCACCTTGAATATAGGATTAGGAGGCAGGGGTTCCTGAGTTCCAGTCCCACCTCTACCACTAATTGACCTTAATGCTTTGTACTTGGGTAGCATTTCACAAATGTTCTATAGAAGGTAGGTATCATCTTATTTTACAGGTGAGGAAACTGCGGTTTTGTGGATGTAACTGACCTGCACAAGTCACACAGCAAATCGGTTTTGGAAACAAGGTTAGATCCCAGGTCTTCTGACTCCCAGTCCTCTGCCAAATTTACTAGGTCACAGTGCTTCCCAAACAAGTTATTTTAGGACAAACGTTTCAAACTTGGATGTCTAAAGTTAGGTATCTAATGAATGGCCTGATTTTTAAAGTTGTTGAGTATTCACAACTCCAGTTGAAGTCAATGAAAACGAAGTCAGTCAAGCAGGATTTGCCCTGTAGGTGATCGAGTATTATTAGTATTATACTGTACAGATGGGAAACTGAGATTCAGAGAAGATGTGGATTGCCTGGGGGGCAGTATGGTCAAGTGAATTAGGCATAGAGTTGAGAAAGTCCTGGTAACATGGATTTCTTATCCAGGTGGGTAAACTGGTTAATATTTTTTGAAATTCCACCAAAGTGGGGAAAACTCAGTGCTGAATTTTGCTAAAGTGATAAGTTCAACTAAGTAGATTTAATCAAAGCCAAAATATATTTGAAGCTTTGTTCAGCTTTAATCAAAACTAATCACAAAAAAGCAGCCTGTACAACTGTAGAAATTACCATTTTTGTATTTGTTATGTTTTTTTCAGTTGTAACCTAAAGAAGAAGCTACTCTCAGAAAGTTGATTCTAAATCTTTCCCTTCTTTTGAAAAATCCACAGGAAGGGATAAATTTGAAATGCTGAGATTGTCTGGTGAGCAGCTGGGTATTCCATTTGAAGGGCCTGATCTAAGCCCACTGAAGACAATAGTAGGCTTTCCACTGACTTCACTTTACACTGGATCAAGCTGAAAAAAGCAGTGCCAAGCAGAAGGACCCTCTTTCTTCTCCATTGCCCAACTGCCTACAGATATTATGTTTTAATAGCCCCTGTAGCATGTCAACTTTCTTCCCAGTTAGTTTTGGGTAGAAAATTTATACACTAGTCTGCTCAAAGATTTGAGAACAGCATCAAACAAAGTTGCTCCCATGTACTGAATTTTCAGAAGCAGCTACATAAATTGTATGTCTATATTCCACATATATGTACATACAAACAAGTATATGACCTTGTAAGAGGGACTAGTTATCTTAGTTCCCACTGGCATACAAATAGGGAATTTGTTTATGCAGTTTCAGTGGACAGCTTTTAAAATGTTGCTCTGTACATAAATTAGGTTCAGTTTCTTATAGAAAATACATTTAGAAATACATTTTCATTGAATGCATGCTCCTTTTCATGACTTATCCCTGACATTATGAAACACCTCCATTTGACTCCAGTAATGGATTGTTTCTGATCACAGCAAGAAAATTCTCATCAAAAGGTGGGAGTTAACTCAAAGCCTCATGTGCGGAAAATAGTCCCCAGGAAATAGATTAAGCAGAAAATCAATTTGGTAGAAAGGTACAATACATTCAAAGTGAAGGCTCAGGTGTACAAAACTTAGCACTCTGCATCACCAGAAATAACTAAAAGGGAAAATCCACCAACACCTCACTAGCTTTTATACCCTTCATTTAAGCTGGCCACATTTCCCATTGCAGACTAGAAAATGAGAAGGCTTGTTGTGTTTTTTTGTTTTTTTAGTTGCTCTGGGAAGCCAGCCAACTGATACTAAAAGGAAAATATAACATGATCGCATGTTTTAACTAGTATTTCACTTCCTTTTCTCCCTCACCCTTTTTGTATGTTTCTCTTCCCTGATTTTCTATCGTAACCTTCTCATTCATTGTTTTTATCATTTATTGACTATAGCAACATTGGGTTAAATTTGATCTTTGGGTAAGCAGATTTGAATGCCATTGGCTTAAATGAGGCTTGCACCCTGTTATGTTAGACTTGAATTTGGACCATTGACTTCTGAGTCCAATTAAAATGGTTTTCTCTTTAATATAAAAGGAGGAGAAGATCATGGGTAAGGATAGGCTAGGGCCATCCCATGAACTACACCTGAACTATTCACACAGCTCACTTATTCCCCCACTTGCTGCAATGCCTAAGTTCATTTCAGCTGTTGCTTCCTCTCCCTACCTTCGGATGGGAATTCAAAAGGGATGGAGGTCTTTTCTTATTTGGGCCCAGTGACTGTTCTTTACTTGTTCTTTACTTTACTGTTATTTCTTGGCTGACTTGAGCCCTAGACTGGAAGCTAAACATCACGTTAGGTATCTAGCTCTTAGGTGTTCTGTCAGAGACAGTGTTCCAGTCTCTGGAGCACAACTAACTGGAAAACCCCACAGGGCAGAGATTGGTGCAGTGAGCTTCGCTTGCTAGCCACATTATACTGTATAATTGGGGGGTATTTTTGCCCAGGGATGCACTATCATTCTGATGTGTTGCATGGGTGTAGCAGACACACAGTGAATTGCAGGATTGGGCCTCATTCATCCCAGTATGACTCTCGTCTTCTGTGGAGATGAATTTAGCCCTAATTCATTAGCTGTTTACATTTATTTGTAACTGATCCATAACATATTGAAAACTTGTGTGGGTGGCACAAAGAACTTTTAAAAGAACTGCTGTTGCTAGACCCGGATGCTGAGAACTGGCCTCAAGACAAGTAAACTTTAAACTCTGAGGGTTCTGTAGGAAAGATGGGCTCTCCCTCTCGCTCTCATTCTTTCCTGTTATTTTTAATTTGGGCTTTTCTTCATTTCAAATGTTTTTTAAAAGTCTAATGGCTTTTTTTAAAAAGGCTTCTTCCTTGTTTTTATAAAATTGCTTTTTTTCTGAAGTAAAGTACAACCTCCCTCCTTCCCCCATCTACACTTATGGGCCACATCCTGAAATCTTCTCTCAGTATGTGACCTGGAAGACCTTTACTCAGGCAAGTAAACCATACACGAGCAGACTTCCTCTATCAGAGAGGATTTCTTGTGTACATAAGGGTTGTCTTTACTATTATGACCTTACTAACACTACAGGATTTTGTCCTCTGTATTGTTTAAATTTGAAATTTAATGTTTTACTTATGAGATTTTTAGTGCACAAAAGTCAGGCTGTTCAGAGTTAAGCTTCTCTCAATAACCTCACCTCCATCTTCTTGTGTGTATATGTTAAGATCCTTAATTCTATGATCAGAGAACAGAAGGCAATGTGGTGTAATATACAGCAATTAGTAGAATACAGTGGAAAAGAACTACATGTTTTATATATCTCTAGGGTTAATTTTTAAACATGGATTTCTTAATTTCCTCCAGCTAGATGATCAAGACAAATAAAACAAGCATTTATGTGTCAGCTCAGAGGATCCAAGGGCATCCTATTAAGTAGCTTGTATTTAAAAACTGGGTTCTCTGAATTCACATATTGAATTAAATTAGGCTACTTACATTTGTGAAGTTACACATGTGCATAAGTATTTATGAAAGAGTCTTTATGAAAATACTTTGGAGGGCAACTAAAAGAATATTTTTTTTCTTTTTCATAGTGGGAGATCTGTCACTGTTGTATACAAAAGAGGATATTCTGATTTCCACAGATCGTAACTTTTGGAGGGTTTTTTATAAAGTTTATAAAGCAATCTGTGTCATCGTTGAGTCATGTTTACTTAGAGAGTATTCTATATCATCTTGAAGTAAGCAGATGCTTGCAGAAGTGTCAATAACATTTTCCAGAATTTTGCTTTAATAAACTTTGATGTTGTTCCACTTAGCTGCCAGTTTATTTTAATAAGTTAGGGTGGGACTTTCAGAAATGGCTAAATGACTTCAGAGCACAATTCCCACTAAAAGTAAGTGGCATATGTGCTCCTAAGTCTCTTAGGCACTTTTGAGAATCTTCCCTTTAATAAATATTTGTAAGTGACTCTCCTTGTGACTTACCAGTAATTTCTGTTATTTAAATACAATAATACAAAAGAAAAATTTCAGAGAAATTTTGCACAGTTTAAAGCAAAATTTGCCAAAATTCTTACAAGTCCCTATTGTTTCTGGACATGTGTCTAAGCACTCTGGGAGTGGGAGAGAGGAGAAGCAGATACTAGTATTTCCCAACCTCTTCCACCAGGCATCTACCAATCTTGTGATGGCCATACCCATCATATGAGCACGTCATTTTGTTTTCACTGTTAATGCAGCTTCCACTGCTAAAAGCCAAAATAAATACTTGGAGAACTTGTATCACTGTATTCAGTGATTATATCTTTAGGACTGTAGCCACTTCCAAGACTGCAGTAAGAGGCAGTTGTTAACTTCTCCTATATGCAGGATTTTTAGATAATGTACATGTATAAATACAGCACAATTAGTTAATGTCGGAGTGCCACACAATCATTGCTGAGTGACGTAAAATGTATCCAAACTCTGTAGAAAGCTTGAAGGAAAAATTAAACCTATTTTATGTCTTGCATTGTAGCTGTAATTTGATTCGCAAATACATTTCTAACTTAATTTGTCTGGGCTTTGTTCTATGCACCATGTGTAACTTAGGCCTGGTCTACACTAAACAGTTAGGTCGACATAAGGCAGCTGAAATCAACCTAATTATGTCAGTGTACACAATACAGCCTTGTCCTGCTGATGTAAGTGCTCTACTACACTGACAATAACTCAATCTCCACAAGAGGCCTAGGACTTAGGTCAGTGTATTTAGGGCAACACAGTGTCTGTGTATACACTGCCTTACTTACATTGGCTGTTGGCTGTCTTGTCAATTTCTTTTGACAAGAAAGCTAAGTAGCTAAAGTCCGGCTCTCCCTGGCTCTCTATTCCTAGCTGGACTGGTGCCCAGAGGCTCCCCACTCAGGGAGCTGAGAAGCCCAGGCAGCTGCCCCCTGACTCCCATTCCTGTCTGGGAGCGGGGAGCCAATAGCCTGGGGTGCAGCTGGGCTCCCAGCAGGGAGCTAGATGGAGCTGAGAGCTCTGGCTCTTAGCCCCCCCCTCCTCCCCCACTGCCTTTGGAAGCGCTTCTGGTGAGGACGCACACCACCAACAGAAGGAGGGCAGTGTGGACATCAGCCACCGCAGTAATTATATAGGTCGACTTCTGACTGAAGTGTAGACATGCCCTTAGGACATGCCCAGCTGTAGCATGGAAATGAGAGGAAAAGTCTCCATTGCGGAGTCTTCTACATCACATTCTCCTACATATGAGGTTAGATTCCAGTGGGGCCCCTTGGGTAAGTACTTGCTGAAGTGAGGAATGGTTGCACAGTCTAGCCCATGCATTGGGACACACTTCAAGAAGTGGGGCAAAGCTCCCATCGACTTCAGTGGGGGCCAGGATTTTACCCAGTATGTTTTGGTTGCTTCTCAGCAGCATTAAGTTGCTTAGCCAAGAGTACAGATCAACCAGGTCATTATTCTCTTCAGTCCTAACATCTGCCTCAGATGTCTCCTGGCTAACAAAAACCATCAGTAACAAGGCTTTTCTTCAGAGAGTATTGTAATAGTTTAGGCTGCCATTCTCCACTTTTGTAGCTAAACGTGGCACAGTGAAAACATGCTGATTCTCCATATGCATTGTTTAATCGTATATTTTTAAAGGCAGATCAAAGTGTTAAGGTCCCTTCTATATTTCCTAATAAAGAAATATAACCAGGGTAAAAGAATGATGAATTTATTTTATAACAAAAGAACCTGGGGAAAGATTTTGAAGAAAAGAAGCTAAGCACACAATAGAACAGGCAGTAACATATACACAATATAACATGAAAGCTAAATATAAAAGATGCAGTTAATATGGTCTCATTGACTTTAAAGGTCAGAAGGAACCATCATGATCATCTGCTCTGAATTCCGCCACATTGCAGGCCACAGAACTTCACCTACCCACTCCTGTAATAGACCCCTAACCTCTGGCCCTCAAATCATGATTTAAAGAGTTCAAATTACAGAGAATCCGCCATTTACACTGGTTTAAATCTGCAAGTGACCTGTGACCCATGCTGCCGAGGAAGCTGAAAAATCTCCAGGATCTTTGCCAATCTTACCGTGGGGAGGGGGCAGGAGGGGGAGGTTTCCTTCCCAACCCCAAATATGGTCCTAGTAACTCATTCTTCAATTCATCTATATGTTATGTTAAGAGTGTCTCCAGGTAATCTGATTCATCTATCTTTTGTTCTTCTTACATTTCAGGAGAACATCTTCTGATAGTAGACCTTCATTCCTCTTTCCAGGAATTCACTTTCAAAGGCCAGTCTCCAAATACTTCCATGACCTCACTTGAGTTGTGAGCAAATAACTATTTCCAGCTATGTCTTCCTCCAACTGACCTTTTCTTGTTAATTTGAACCCTAGTTCTACTTCCAAACTATATGCTGCTAGGATACCTTGACATGTCCACAGTTTCATCTTTTCATCTATCCCTGGGCTATAGATCTTCATTGCATCACACCACCATTTTAAGGATCATGTATACTTTAAAGTATTCTAGAATACCATGTGGCTTTTGGACACTGGTAATTTTTTAAAAATTTTTAAAAATTTATTTTTTTTATTTATTATGTAGAGCAGGTAAATCTAATATTTTGTGATCTGTGCAGCACAGTCCATTGTAATAGCCTTTGGAGTAGATGTTACTGTTCTGGGTGAAAGTGTCCATATTATTCAGTAAACTCTGTGTCTGTTATAAAATCAGCATTAAAAGTGTGCTATTTTATTGTGGGCAAAGAGTCAGCAATAAAATTTGCAGTCTGTTTTCAAAGTTGCTCAAGCAGTTCTTTGTGTGGCTACTAGAAAAAGGAGAGGAACGTCCCCTGAAACTTCTAGAGCATCAATCAAGGGGAATTAGAAAGATTCATTTCTTCCTTGTTTGGGGTTTTGTTTTTTTTTCAGTTTGAGTTGTTACGTTCTATTCTAGTTCTTCAAACAAGTGTTACTCTTATTAAAAGAGAAGCACCACTCTGCCTCACCATATGACACCCCGTTTTGTTTGTCTATGTAGGGCCTGCTTGAGCTCCCATTGAACTGAATGACAAAACTCAGTGATTTCAGTAGAAACAGGATTGGACTCTAGAGACGTTGCAGTATATCAAGTAAACAGGTGGATAATAGGCCCTTAGCCCCAGTCCTGCTCCCACTGAAGTCAAGCTCCAGTGGGACTATTCATGTGAGTGAAATTACACGTATGAGTATGTGGTTGCAAGATCAGGGCTTATGTGACACAGAAGCAAAGGGAAGGAGTGTAACATTGGTACAGTGGTCAAGGTGGTAATTGTCCCTGAGAAAGAAAATTGCTTGAATAAGACAGTGAGAGTTTGTCAGGGTTGGTGGGCTATGTGTAAAATATATGAAATATATGAATGTTAAATATTATTAACAACCCATTAAACAAATATGGTTATAGTACCAATAGCATAGACTGAAGGGTGAGGGAGTTGGGTAGGAAATGAAAACAATGCACCTGTACATTCCAATAACGTTGGAAGGATTGTTTGTAGGATTGGGTCCAGTATTATTAGTAGAAACAAGCAGCAGTTGTCAAGTGACTATTTACCCTTGATAATGCAATCAGAGATTATTATAATTCATCAGATTGAATTTTGCTGATTTGAAAAAATTATATGCATTTCCTCTCTTGAAATGTCATATAGGCAGCAAAGTCTTATCAGTAAAATGAGATTATCTAGGTTCTAAGATCTTTAAGGCAGAAACAGCCTCTTTGTTCTGTGGTTGTACAGTGTGTAGCACAATGGGGTGCTGGTCCATGACTGAGCGTTCCTAGGCACTACCACAAAAAGAAAAGGAGTACTTGTGGCACCTTAGAGACTAACAAATTTATTAGAGCATAAGCTTTTGTGAGCTACAGCTCATTTCATCGGATGCATTTGGTGGAAAAAATAGAGGGGAGATTGATATACACGATTGATTGATTGATATATCAATCTCCCCTCTGTTTTTTCCACCAAATGCATCCGATGAAGTGAGCTGTAGCTCACAAAAGCTTATGCTCTAATAAATTTGTTAGTCTCTAAGGTGCCACAAGTACTCCTTTTCTTTTTGCGAATACAGACTAACACGGCTGCTACTCTGAAACCTAGGCACTACCACAAAACAAATAATAAAAAATAAGCTCAGAGAAGTATAACTAATATTTACACACCAACCGTGTTCAATAAGTATGTTCCTCTATGTCCACAACTTGAATGTCTAATGTCTCAACCAGTTTTCTACACTACACCTTCCACCTGCCCACACACCCCTCCAGACAGACAGACGTGAGAAGAAAAGCCAGCTTCCGCAAGACCAAAGGAATTTCCTGCTATCTACACATTAACAAATACACAAAAACAAAATTTGAACAAGTTCTAAAAAACTGATCCAAGAAAGGAAGTACTTGAATAGAATAAGAGTGTAGGAGTTAGCTGTTGGTATATTAGAGGGTCTTTACCTGGTTATTCATCATTGTTTTCCTTCCCTAAAAAGTTGCAGCATTTCAAACCAGCATGCCTGGCCATACACTCAAGGGTGATGATGTACATAATTCATGCTCTTAGAGTGTGGTTCTTCTCTGACCCATATAAAACCAGCAACTTTTACCTTCAGAAATGCTTTTCTGTGCATAGTTAGTCATGATGGATGAGGTAATATCTTTTATTGGACCAACTTCTGTTGGTGAGAGAAACAAGCTTCCGAGCTTGCACAGAGCTGTTTTTCAGGTCTTCAGACTGTCACAGCTAAATCCAAGGTGGAACAGAGCATTTAGCATAAGTAGTTAACGCATCTTTCAAGGGCCCATTCAAGGTGAAGTGGCTAGTTAACACTTCTCCAGTTCTGGGGGGGAAACTGGGAGGGAGTGGTTAAGTGGATTATAGATTCTTGTAATAAACCATACATTTGTAACTTTGCTAGATCCTAAAAATCATGGGCTGCATAGAGATACTGCATTTATATCTTATTACAGCAATCTATAACCCACTCACCTCCATACCCAAGCTTCTCTCCCCTTCCTCCCCCCAGAGCCCCAATGACTTGTCTCTCGCACAGAAGTTGATCCAATAACAGATATCAACTCTCCCACTTTCTCTCTCTAATATCCTGGGACAAACACGGCTACAACACTGCCTGCAATGTAGCCATGTCGGATTACTAACATCCATCCGATGAAATGAGCTGTAGCTCATGAAAGCTTATGCTCAAATAAATTTTAGTCTCTAAGGTGCCACAAGTACTCCTTTTCTTTTTTTAAAAATGTTCCAATTGTTTTTGATTCTGTTAATGCAGACGTGCCAAACACAGATAACCAATATCTTCAAAGTTTCTATATAGAAATTGTGCAATTTTCAGGTGTATTCATAAAAAAATCCTTAAAAAATCACTCATTCAAGATTTGTCTTTGTATATTTGATTTTCCTAGTCCCATATAATCTGGTGGCAATTTCTAGAAAAATCTCACCCTCTGTTAAAATCTGGGTTCTCCTGTTTCCCTCCTGTATTGTATTAAAGTTGCTGTAACGGAGTACAGGATATTTTTCAACACTCTCATTTTTAAAAATTCATAATATAGTGTATTCCATGCTCTTTCCTAGCAGTAACAATTTTTCTTAATGGTGGATTTGGATAACTTTCAGAGCAGTGAATAGTTATTTTAATTTTCACATGGGAAGCGCTACAGTGGGAGCCCCTTTGTTGTATCCCAAGAGTCTTTCCTTGGCAAAAAGTGACACTAGATGTGGAGGGCAGAATTGGCAGTGATAGAGATGGCATCTGTTGTAATATACCATGTTGAGGAATGTCTCCTGCGCTGCAATATTTATTCTTGTCAGGACCTCTGTTCTGTCCTGCAACCACTTAGTAACCAGGATTAAGTTCAGCACTGAAACTAAAGTAACTCTCCAGTACTGTTACAAGGGGGGTGATTTAGTTGGTGTTGGTCCTGCTTTGAGCAGGGGATTGGACTAGATGACCTCCTGGGGTTTCTTCCGACCCTAATATTCTATGATTCTATTGAGACACGAGTTATTCTTTGGAGTAGGACATGCATCCGACAAAGTGGGTATTGACCCACAAAAGCTTATGCTCCAATATGTCTGTT
Source organism: Dermochelys coriacea (assembly GCF_009764565.3). NCBI lineage: Eukaryota > Metazoa > Chordata > Testudines > Dermochelyidae > Dermochelys > Dermochelys coriacea. The sequence continues at coordinate 114,484,384 of NC_050072.1, forward strand.
AGTCTATAAGGTGTCACAGGACTCTTTGCTGCTTTTACAGATCCAGACTAACATGGCTACCCCTCTGATCTTTGGAGTAGGATATTTTCATTTTATGTTGTCTGGGTTTGGAGGTGGTGTGGGTGGGTGCTCCTCACCCAGCCAATTTTGTTCTCTGTTCAGCGTCATTAATCATTGTGCATTGCATCAGTTGGAGCTTGAAAAAGTTCTCAAAGCCCTCGTCTTTAATTGGTAAATCATCACATCCTGTCCTAAAAGAGGAATCTTTTACCTTTTGTAGAAAGTAAAAATGTGAGCATATCCCTAAGCCCCAAAAACACTTGTATTAAAAAATGCTTGGAGTTATATTTTAAAAAATTGAGTGAACAATGTCATACTGGCAACCCTGGAATATGACATTCTCTAACTATCCCCAGAACTATTATGGAATGAGCTTCCCTGTACTTCCTCAGTAATCTGCCTCAACCCTAACCTGGAGTGATTGCTTTGAGGGATGTGTGAGTCATTTTGGCTCCATGTTGCTTAGACAACCCTCTCAGGCCCAGATCCTCAAAGATATTTAGGTGCCTAACTCCCCCTGATTTCACATGTTTCTGATACATAGTTAAAAGAAAATCTAAGCTTTAAAAACAAACCATCTACTAATGGTAGTTAGTCTCTAAGGTAATTTGTTAGTAATTTGTTAGTCTCTAAGGTGCCACAAGTACTCTTTTTCTTTTTGCGAATACAGACTAACACGGCTGCTACTCTGAAACCCATCTACTAATGAGGTCTCTAGCAGATCCATTTCAGTTCCTTTAGAGGCTGACAAAAAGTGGAGCTGGAGTTATGGTATCTGAAGATACTCTTGTACAAAATGCAGTGCTTAGTTTGTGGGTCTTGGAGAGAGAGATATCTTGTTTTGAAATGTAAATACCCAACACTGTATAAATGCCCATGTCTTTTGATGAGGTTTTTGTACATTACTGGAAGCAAATGCTTGCCACACAGAGGCAACAACCAAAGTCCTACTTCTGTCTAGAAGACTTTTCAAACATAGTTTCACTGTCTGCTTTAAAACAAAATAATTGATTACCTCTCTTTATTGTAAATATGTTTCAATTTACTAGTAACTGTGCTTACCCAACCAATGTGACTTTTGTTTCCATTGTGGAAGCTCAAAAGCCCCTCTCTTTCACCAACAAGAGTTGATCCAATAAAAGATATGATCTCTCCCACTTTATCTCTATTTCCACTGGCAGCTAAGAGTCTCTGAATATACAGTATTGTAACCACCTCCTGGTTCCTTATGGGCAATATATTCACCCTCCAGTACAACATGCAGGCAGTAAAAGGCTTCATAATCCCCGCAGCACAGAGAAGGGGATTACTGTCCCTGGTTAGAGGGAGAACTAGGTGGGAATTATTGACATTTTTTTGGTAATTGAAAATTGGTAATTGATTCATCAGAATGGAAACTTTTTGCAGCAATGTATCAGTTTCAACAAAAATTTCATCTGGCGGTTTCTTAGATCCAGTATGGAACTACTAGTCAAAATGAGAGGGAACAAGTGCCCAGCATAACCAATAGCCGAGTGAGTAGGGCACTCACCCAGGATAGGAGAGATCTTGGGAGGTTGTGCAAGGTCAGTTCCCCATAGATTGTAGCATTGCTTTGTAAGGTAGCATAATATTTGCTTAGATGCTGACAGACATTGGGCAAGACTTTTTTCTTGGCTATTAATTATACACTGTCAATGCTGTGCCTTTTTATGTTTTTACCTGCAGCATACTTGGAATCAGAGGTTAATGTATAGTTGTACTGCCATTACTTTGAAGTTTTGAAATATTCTCTCTATTTCCATTAACAACATCCTATGATATACCTTGCACTATCTCATTTTGCAATACTGGCAATATTCTGGGCTTTCAAGTCTATATTCATTTTTATGTTAATTTCTAGACTGTTCATAAAATATTAAGTTGAGATTTTGAAAGCAGTCTAGAGAGGTTAGATACCTCTTTCATTAGAATTAATTAAATGTATTAATTAGGTTGAGATTTTCAAAGCAGTCTAAGAGTCTAGAAATTAATACAGACTGGAAAATCCACCACTTTGCCAGTATTCCCAAGTGAGATGGGATAATCTATATAACAGGAAGTCATAAAATTCATTCTTAATGTAAGATATGTTCTAATCCTCTAAACTGCTTTGAAAATATCAACCTGATAGTTTATCTTTTTTACTTTTGATTAATCGCTTCAAATAGAGCTCTTTTTATTTGATTCAACTAGGATTTGATTCTTATTTACACTACGCTGCTTTTCACCACTCTGGAAGTGTAAAGGGGCCTTAAAATGAGTGTAAATGTAATTTACATTTGCTTTAAAGCACCTTTGCAGTGCCAGAATGATGCATAGTGACCTTAGTATAAATGAGAATAAGGCCCGTCAAGTTTTTGATGGTTATAATTGAGAGTTCCTGTGATTAAGATATTATTGAGGGCAGATCATTACATTTTAGTATCTTAAATAACCTTTTCCAGATATTTTGAGGCTGTTTCGTGAAATGGTTGCCTCGTCAATGGTTGGTCTAAATCTGACTATTTAGAAAGGGTCTGTATTTTGGTTGAAGCTGAAATGCCTGGGCTTGTTTAATTTCTACCTAATGTTGCTAGGAATTCGAGTGATGCCAATCTAAAATTGCTTTGCTCTCAGTTAGGCAAATTTTATTTATATGTATGCCAACTTCAATCTCATAACAAGGGCTTCCAGCTTCCAAGCAAAAATCATGAGGAATAATGGGCAACCCTCCTTGAAATCCTTCTGAAATAAACTATTTTTGAGATATGTCACTTCAAATTTACCCATACGCAGAATGTACATTAGCCATTTCAGGAATTTTCCAAATTTTCCAATTCAGATTTTCCAAAGTCACTAGTAATTATGAGTGTCTCAAGTTGTGTGAGACACCTTTAAAGGGGACTGATTTTTCAGAGCATGGGTATTCAGCACTTCCTGAAAATCACTCCCCTTTAATGTGTCTTGAATTGAGTACCCAAAAATAACTATGGTTTTTAACCACCTCCTTTACGTAGACCCATTCCACATTGTCAAAGGCATTTTCTTCGTGCAGGAAGACTATCCAAACATCGTGATTTATTGGGCCTATATCTGCAAGCCCAGCTAGAAGTTGTCCTATATTAATTAAAAAACTGGTCCAGTATAAAGCTTGTCAGGACTTCGTGGTTCGCATGTTTAGAATCTTTTTTTTTTAATAGTTATTGGCCCATAACTTGTTACTCTTTTGAGGTCTAAATTTAATTCTAGAGCTGAATGAATACTAGACAAAATATTTGGTGTCATTATGTCACAACAATTTAACAAATAGCATTTTACCAGCTGGTAACCCTGGTCAATCTCTGCAAAAATTAATGACTGAAAAATTTGTTAAACTTGTGTAATTTCCTCTTTATTCAGCAAAGCACGTAAGTGCATTCTGAACGTTAAGTACATGCTTAAGCGCTTTTCTTAATCAGGGCCTGATTCCTTCTAACAATTCCACCCTGGTCATAGGTTGACCCAGAGCCTATTCCTGATTTGGCTGAATAATGGGGAGATTTAATTAAATCAAAAAACTCAAGCATTCTGCTGTCAGAGCCTGCTGCTTCTGATGGATACATGTGCTAATAAAATGTATTTTATAAAACGTGCTAGCTAGATCTACTGTATTATTTGAAATGTCCCCAGTTTCCCCTTCTTTAATAGCTGAGATTGGATTAGAGTATTTCTTGCCTACAAATAATCTAGCCAACATTTCCCTGCTTTATTAGCTGAGCAATAAAGTTTTGTTTTAAAGTCATGTAGCATGCCCTCTTTGCTTATTTACCAAAAGCTCCATCTCAACTTAGTACCTTTTGATAAAAGTCCCATCTGTTCTAGCTGTATTACAGCAAACCAGATGTTGCTCCTCCGGCTTTATTTTATTTTCTAGTTTGTGAATTTACTTTTGATACTTTTTTTTATGCTAGATAGGCAACAGTCTTTGCTGCATTACTGCTTTTCCAGTGTCCCCATTGCCACAGTAGCACATTAGGGAAAACTGTCCTCAAGATATAGTTTTCTTGTAAATAATATTTTAAAAATGCTATCTCTGATGGAATGAAACTTGGAAAAGCACCATATTTTGTGTGGTATTGGAAGAAAGGAGGGTCTTTTACTCCCAATTCTAACTGCAAAATGATTGACACACATGCTGATGGTGCAGCAATTCTTATAGTAAATACCCATGAGGATGAGCCCTGGCATTGCTAGGAAATGATGTGTCCTAGAACAGTTTTTGCAGATAGAAGCAAACCATGTGATTTTAAATAATAATAATAATTAATATCTGTATCCTAAAGCTACTGTGTACCACACAATTCCCTTTTCCAGCTATATTTTAACTAGCTGCTTGTAGTAGCTTTCAAGTACGAATACTTGAAGCAGTTTCTCCACCCGTTGTTGGATTAATCATTGCACCAAGATCTCCTGCATTCAATACATGTACCTTGTCTGGGACTAAATTCATTAAGGTGAAAACAAAATATTTGGGTGATATTGACACAATGACAATGACACAACTAGGCACCCAACTCCCATTGACTTTCAATATATTACGTTGACTTTCAATGGAAATTAGGCACCTACCTGCTATTTGTGCCTTTGAAAAATCTTCCCTTTACATTTTAGGTGCAATTAGGACATAGGATTTAGCAAAACTGACACCTTATTATACCTTTATAGGTTTTCTGACTCTTTATTTCTATCCAGAGCAGCATGATAGTGACTCTGTCAATCCACCATTTCACCAGTAAAAGCTGAAAGAAGAGATCAGGTTTCTATCTTTTATGGGCCCACCACAAAAGTAAAGACAAGCTTGTATTGTATTGTACTGCCAAGTCTTTTGTGCAGACACTGTATGAGCAATTGTCTGAACTCAGGCTTAAGAGAGAAATGTGATAGTATCCTGAAATTCAAGGAAAACACAGATCTACTGTAGCTCAACACACTATAGTTAGGTTACTTACAACTAAAATGGTGAATAAGATGCTTTTCATCAGTCGCATACAGTATTTGATGGATGAAGTTGTAACTTAGCTCAAGTGAAATGTTTATCTAGTACTACAACTGCAGAAAAGGAAAAATAGCAGAGCACTAGAGTTTACATAGCAAACTTTACCCTTTTATAGTAAAGGCAAACATGTCCTCCATATACATTTATAAGCACCCACTTTTCTAGGAGAGTTACTATTATTGATTAATAACTAGGATGATTTAATCTCCCTGGAGTCCTGGAGGATGGTACAGTTTGTTGTTTGCTGCTCTTTACCACTGACAAAACAGATTAATATGTAATGGAAACTAATTATTGTAAAACAGTGCTGCTAAGTTTAAATATGAAAGCCAACACAACAGAGCATGAATAGAGTAGAATAACATTTGTATGCATTTTCCCCCTTTGTATTTTTTCCCAGAATGAACAGAATTACCTGCCAGATTGAACATCTCAAATACACTGCCAGAAGAAGTCAGATGAACAGATACATAAAGAAACTAGGGATGAGAAAACCTGGTGGAAGTTCTGGATTTGCAAATTTTTTTCAAGTTTTGTCGTTTAAAAAAAAATGTTTCTGTAGTATTAACCCTGGTATTTTTCAGGGGAAATTTAATTTTAAAACTACACCATTTTTTTTGACTAAATGGAAGCTTGTGCTATGCAAATCAAGATCGTGACCACACTAAGACTTAGCAAATGCTTAACTCTATGCACATGAATAGCTCTTCCACTGAAGTCAATGGGACTACTCCCATGCCACTTGTGGCATTATTAACATTCCATTGGGCCCCAAAAGACTAAAATACTTTCTGCTATGATTTGTCTAAAATTATAGAAGGAATCATGAATAAGATTCCTTGAACTATATCATGAAATGTAGTATGTTGTTGCTATTTGTCCTCATCACAAGATATTTTTCTATTGTAGATTTTATAGCACAATCAGTAGGCAAATAATTAAGTGGTTCAGGGTACAGTAAATTCTGTTAATTTTGAATGACTTTATAACTCAGAAGATGGTTGGTTGGTCTGTGAGTATTGGCAAATCTGCTTTAAGAAATATAGGAGAGATGATCTGATGGCAGGGATTATCCTACAGCAGAGGGGTTTTCTTGATGATTTTTTAAACTATTCAGGAACAGGAATATTTGTTAACTATTCAAGTGGTATCTTTAATCTGTTTTTAGGAATCTGTCCATTTCACTTGATCTATTTGAAGTCTATAAGGGCCTAACAGCCCAATACATTCACACCAGAGGGAAATCAGAAAGTGCTTGGATTCTGTGGCGTGTGAACTTGATTGGGTGGATGGACAGATGGCTAGCTAGATGGCAGTTTTATTACCTAGCAAATAATCCTGCACTTTGTGTTGTCTTCCTGTATGATGGTCTAACTATAAGAAAGTCTCAAGGAAATATCAGCTTTTAAAGAACATTTATCTTTTACACCGGTGCATGTTATAAATTGGACACCAGTAAAAAGTACTTTGCCCTAACCTTGGTACAGTCTTTGACTGAACAATGGTACCTCCCAGGACCTTTCCAGTAGCTTAAACATGCACAAAAAACATTAACATTTCAAAAATACATATAAGCTCATTGACAATTGGTAGCAATATTTCAAAAGTGCGCTTCAGAGTATGCTCCACACCAATCTGAACATTTCAAAAATTCATTTAAACTGCCCTTACCTTTTAATTGTCTGGATTCTGAGTATTTTTCCAGGTGACTAGCTTTTGGATGATAGTAATTACTTACACACACACACACACACACACACATGTTATGCTCCTCACCCCAAGCTCCAGGTATCTAAACAAAACATAAACCTCAGATAATTCCATTCAAATACTGTGTTGTTCAAATAGGTTGAAATTTAGCAAACTGAGTTCTCCTAACCTTAAAGAAAAACCTTTAAGGCAAGTCCCTTTGAGATGTGCAGTTTTTATTCAACCTATGACATTGTCATCACCCTCCTTCCTGGTGATTAATTTATTGTTATCTTTTTTACTAATCCCTTTCATGATTCTTCTAAATTAAATGATGAGGAAAACATCATTCTTATGGACAGGTGGGAAAGCCTAACCCTAAGGGAATCTGTTTCCTCCCTTTTCTGTTACCCTTTCTCTTTTTTCCTTTCCTGTTTCATTTAATTACTACGTAGGAAGGATATAATGCAAAATGTCGGCTGAAGTGACTCATATCCTGGGTTCGACGGACACACCTTGTCTTTGTATTTTTTACACCCACAGTTAAATGCAGTCTCATTGAGAATGACAAATTATATGACAGGTTCCCAAACAGTAGATATCTGAGGAAACGGAGATGTTTCATGTTAACATGTAAATGGGTCAAGTTAAAAAAAAAACCTTGGAAATTATTGCAAGCTGCGCTCTCAATTCAAATGGCTTAAATAAAACGGCTGTAGCTCACAAAAGCTTATGCTCTAATAAATTTGTTAGTCTCTAAGGTGCCACAAGTACTCCTTTTCTTATTGCTTCTGCCTTTTTCAAAGAGAGAACATACAGTTTTCAATATTCACAGACTGCGCTTCAGTCTATCTAGGTTCTTTCACTAAGGCCATGTCCATAGGATCTGAGCACTCTACAGATTTATTTCAGTAAATACAAGAAACAGTTTTCCATTCTGCAGACTTTTATGTCATTTCATATTTTTATAACCTCTTAAGGTTCTCACTTTGCAAGCTATAAATGAGATTTTTTAAAGAAGGTAAATTAGTGAAGTGTTTTTTGGTAATGTAATATGCTAATTTAGGGGGAAAATATTTAGTTCCAATTAAGACATACCTTTTTATCAATTACATATATTATGATTAATGACCATGATGAAGTGTATATATCCTATTATAGGTAGGGCTAATGGACCTACCTATTATTTAGTTTTCTTGTCATTTCCTATTATAAGATTCTGTTTTAAGTCACTTATAACTTTGGCAAAATTTAACCATTTCGCTAAAATTTCCCTTGCTGAATGCCTAACATTTGGGGACAAATTTCAGCTAAAATGGATTATTCATTTCTGAGAATAAGCCTAAGGAAAAATATGTTGTTTTGCCTATGTTAAAAAAAATCTGGTGACAATTATTTGAGATGCTTTAGCACCCCCATGCTTTGGAGCAGAGACTTAAATTTGGCAGAGGAGTGACCTTTGAATCAGGAATGTGCCTTTTGCTGTCACTGTGACAATCTTCCCAAATTTGATCAATTAAAATCCTTCCAGAAATCACAATTCTCACAAGCTCAGTAGACACAGGCTAGAATTTCACACCTAATTTCCCTGAAGATTCTTTCCACACTAGGCATGCTCCAGCCTGGGCTGAGCATGACCTTCCCTACAATTGCAGTTCTGGGCTGCTGTGGCCAAAGTTAGGATTGGGTACCAGAACTGTGATCAAGGAGCCTGTCTCACCTGTGTTCTCAGTGACCTTCCTGCAGGACCCAGGCAGTGTGGAGGAGGAAACTGCTGATTCATACTCAGAAGGCACAAGAATTGGATCTGGGAGCGGGTAGAGAAATTAGACTGGGACTGGTTAGGCAAGGAGATTATCATATGGAATTGAGGAGGGGCAGGAGGGGGGAGACTGAGATTGGATGAGGAGCCATTGTGGGAGACTGGGACTGGCTGGCCAAGAAGACCAGAACTGGGAACCGGTGGGCGGAGGAAAGAGATTAATAGGAGGGAAGACATCAGATAAAGAGCCAGGCGGGAGGGGGGCGAATGCGAACTGGCTCGGTAAAGATACTGGGAAAAAGGGAGGTGAGTGGGGATGGAGGGACACAGATTTGGATGAGGAGCCCACTGAGTGAGACTGGGACAGGAACCAGTGGAGATGGGGAAATGAATGTGAGGGCAAGTAGAGGCTGAATGGGGAGGTGAGAAGGGAAGAGAAAGGTGATTGTTGTTGGTAGGACCCCTGCTCCATTTATTGCAGAAGTTGGAAGGGGAATGGTGAATGGGGTGGGAGGTTGCAAGAAGAGAAAGGATGGTCTCATGTGGTTAAGGCAGTTTAATTCTGCCCTGGTGAATTGGATTCCAGCCCAGCTTATGCCATAGAGTTCCTATCTCATGGTAGACAAGTCACCTAAACCAAACTTTCCACAGGTGTTCACTGATTGTGTGTTCCTCGTTTTCTTGATGCCTTACTTGAGAGACTGGGGTCTGATTTGCCAAAGGGCTGAATGCTCTCAGCTGAAAATGAAGTCAATGGGAGCTGTACTTTCAACATATAAAATTCTATGTAATGATACATACTCTGGAAAATTAGGTCCTAGATGTCTTAAATTGGGCACCAAAATATAGTGAATATTCTTGACTTTCATCTTTCTGTGTTTCAGTTCCCCAGCTGTAAATTGGGTATAACAATACCTACTTGTGTTGTGAAAATAAATTAAAGTTTCTGAAGTGCCTAAATACTATAGTGATGAGTGCCAAAGAAAAGCCCCTGAGTAAATCAATGATTGTGTCTTCAAAGTAGGGGTTGAAATAGAATGCGGTAAATAAGGCATGGGTCCACACATTGAACAATGAGATTAAAAAGAAATATTGCCTAATACCCATTCCATAAGTGAACACTGTCCTTTCTATGTGCTGAATGATTCATGTGTGCATGCATGCTATGGAAAAAAATAGATGATCATTTATTTAAAAACTGCATCATAATACATACAAACAAGGGGGCTGAATTAAGGTTACACAGACGACCTTAATTCTGGCATTTCCTAACAATTAAGAGGGTTTTTTTGCAACATGGGCGGTGGGTGAACCACCAGTTGGGGGAGGTTAGCCCCCAGCCAGCCCCATCCCTTGCCCCTGTCAAGGACCTGCCCCTCTTCCCCGCCTGATCCCCCTCTCAATGTTTCTGCCAGCCCCCCATAGCCCTGGGCAGATGGGTGATGCATGGCCAGCCCCCAAGTGCTGGGTGGGCAGGCAATCATGCCCAGCCCCAGTGCCCCAGCACCCCAAGCACAGGGCGAGCAGCCCCAAAACTTCCAGCCCCCTCTACCCCCCCTCAGAGCTGGGTGGCACAGCCCTAGTGCCCGGAGGCCCCCCAGTGCGGGGTGGCCCCAGCCCACCCCAATTCCCCACTGCCTAGCCCTAGCCGGCTTCCCTGAAGAGAGGCAGCCTGCCTGGGCTGGGGCCAAGGGGCAAGGGCAATCAGGAGAGGGATTCAGGGAGGAGCATGGGCATGGCCATGCTGGGCTGTTTAGGGAGGCATAGCTTTCCCCAACCTATGCAACGCACCGCCCATGCTTTGTAATTTTAATAGCATTCTTTTAACATAGTTTTTGTGTGTGTTGATATATATATACACACACACACACACAGATATGCCATACATGATCATTGATTAAAATTCAAAGCTCAGCTCAGTATTCAGCAAAAGTTTTCACCCTCTAATATCTATTCAGTGGCCTAGGTGAAATGAGTTGATGGTCTCAGTTCAGTTTGCACTTGATCGTTATCACCATCATGAAAAGTACTGTACGCCATAATTACACCTATTTGGTCCCCTTTTTGACAGGTCCAGGAGAGAGATCATGGTCTGTCCTTTCTAGTCAAGATGCCTTAAATCTGGTGAAACAGTATGGGCATAGGCGCCGACTTGGTGGCCACTCAGGGGCTGGAGCACCCACGGGGAAAAAATGGTGGGTGGTGAGCACCCACCGGCAACCCCCCATCAGCTCTCCCTCACCGCCGCCCAGTGCCTCCAGCCCGCTGGAGGGCCCTGCGGATCAGTGTCCCCCCTCCCTCCTTGTGCCTCCCGCCTACTGCAATCAGCTGTTTTGCGGCATGCAGGAGGCTCTGCAGGGGAGGAGTGAGGACACCGCACACTCGGGAGAGGGGATGGAGTGGGGGCAGGAAGTGGTAGGGTGGGAGTGGAATGGGGGCGGGAAGAGGCGGGGCAGGAGTGGGGACTTGGGTGGAGTGAGGGCGGGGTCTTGGGCAGAGCTGGAGGTCGAGTACCCCCTGGCACTTTGGAAAGTCAGCGCCTATAAGTGTTGGAAAGCTTGCACAGCCACTGAACATATTGTATGTGTTCCTTGGTTGTACATAGGACTTCAGTCTCCAAGTCTAGCAATCTGTCACCTTTCATTAGCACTAGATTCACATGAAAAATTTAAAACAACAATTAGATAAATGCATTCCATATATTTGGTATTGTGTCAAGGTATAGACCTCATGTACTTTAGTACTTATGTGAAATGATTTATAATGGTAATTACCATCACATTATTTATGAGTAAGCTTTCATTTAGGCTTTTACCACTGTGTGTATGCACAGATACTTAGACACATACTTTGCAGGTCTGGACACTTGTGTACTAAGAGAATTTCTACCTGCCCAAGCCCTTTAAATGGTTTGACCCCTACAGGTATACAGGTGTTAGAATTTGAAACCAGAGACCCTCGGCTTTGCATGTACAAATGTTACAGCTTGTGCACCCTCAGGTTTTAGACTATTTAAAGTGCTTGTGCAGGTATTAGATATTTTTATATTGCATGTGCAAGTGTAAGAAAGGAATCCAGCCCTTGAAAATGTGGGCATTAAGCTATGAAATTGTGCACACACACCTTTCAAAATGCTGATGGTCATTGACTCTAAGTACAAGTCACGATGCTTTGGAAGTGATTAGAGAATGTGAACCTCCTAAGTTTTGGGATTTCTGTTCAAATCTTTCCTGATCTACTGTAACTCACTTTGGAAACCACACACATTCAGGGGTGGTTTGTGGTTGGATTTTTTTTGGCGTGGTTTCCGATATTAGTTGAGTTGGTTTAATATTATTGTTTCAGTACATTATCCAGGGAATTTTGCTATCTTTCATTAAACAAATCATTTGAAAATTCTTTTTGGCTGTATTCAACCAGCTCAACTAATTTTACACCTGCATCATCCCCTCTTCGGTCCCATAGAAATTAGTTTAGAAAGATAATAGTTTGGGACTTCATTTACCTTTTGTTCTGAGTCTATCCTGCTTCCTACAGGCAGCCATAGCAAGATGGAAGCCCTGACACTATGACTGTAATTGAGCAGGGCAGGGAGTGGCAGGATGAGATTCAGTGCCACTCTGGAGGAACAAGGCCTTTGTAAGGTTTACCCTGGTCTCCCACACACAAAGATTTGCTGGCTTTAAGGATCAGCTTTGCAGCCTCTTCCATAGAGCAGGGAACCCCACTTCCAACCCCCTCAGTGGAATGATGTGGGAAGATCTCTCACTCTGAAATCTGTCTCACAGGTTTTACCACAGGATCAGTGTTTTTAAAATATAAGACTCTTCAGACTGTAATTCGGTAATACTGAGATGGGAATACACTGATTTAACAGAGAAAAACCTTTGTCAGCCTGGATATGTACTGACCATGCAAGAAAAAGAAATCACTTGTAATCAGTAAAGTGCTAATCAAGGAGCATGTAAGTAATTAAGAAAAAGACTTGGATGGTAAGAGAAGTGGGAGGCCATGTCTGAGCAACAGAACTTCTAGGAAGCCCTGAATAAACGAAGTGTTTCTTGATCATTGTTGGACCTAGTTCTGCATTTCTTGTACACCCAAAACTTCTAGTGAACTCAGTGGGAGTTTTGATAGCACAGAGAATGCAGAATCAAGTCCTTTTTTTAGAAATGGAAGATGGATAATGACAAGCATTTCCCATTCTGTTTTATGGGTGCAGGTATGGCAGTGTAGCTGATCAGTATCAAAGTGCCAAGTTTAGGACTGTATTTCCAATGGTTGCACTTAAAACATTTTTCAGGTTGAATTATTTTGGTTCCAGCATAATTCTCCATTGTACATATAGGGAACCTCTCTAGAACAGGTAGAAATGTTCAGATCTGTAGAAATACTTCATGTGGTCAGTGTACTAGCATTTATTTACTTTGTGCCAAAACATTCGGTCCATTCTAGAGTAGCCACTTGACAGTGAATGCAGGCAAGCAGGACTCGGCCCTCAGTCCTATTCAGATATTTAATGTCTTTGAAGGTTTTTAAATAACGTGGCTATCAATGTGAGGGCCTGCTCAGACTCACTCTGTGACATTGGGCAAGTGACTTCGCCTCTCTTTGACTCTGTTACTTCCTATTTGTAAAATGGAGATGATAATACTTGCCCATCATGAAATGTTTTGAGATCAACAGCCAGATAAAAAAAGCTTTGTAAGTGAAAAGTATTGTAAAGTATTATTGGTAAAACTCTAGCTATGGTACATTCATGGCCTTCATTGCTGGAGTTCCTGAGCGCCTTTCCGTCTTCAATGCTTTCATCTTTACAATACCCCTGTGAAGTACAGAAATGCCATTGTCCTGTTTTTTACAACTGGGGAACTGATACACAGTGAAAGTAAGTGTTTGCCCAACATCTCACAGGCAGTCTGTAGCAGAGCAGGGAAATGAATGCAGGTCTCCTGAGTCCCTGGCTAATGCCCTAACCACTGTATCATCCTTGCTCTTCTTCGGGTTCAAGTCTTGTTCTGCATTTGGATTTCAGATACCTCCTTATTTTGAGGAATTCAGATCATGAATATTTTTGTTCAGGCCCATCTCTAGTGAAATAACAATAATTTGTGTGATATTATTTTGCGTAATATTTCTTTTTGTTTTATACTAAATATATAAAATGAGCATGTTGGTGACATCAAAGAAGGCTTTACAAGCTACTGTTTAGACTGCCAAAACAATCTGTGGTTGAAGAAAATGCATAAATATGGGATCCCATGAAAGTCATTTTCTTTGCTCTCTCCCTTGTGATCTTTCATCAGCGCTGGAAAAAATGCAGCCTCAAGATGGCAATTGTGTAAATTATACTCTTTGAAATGTGTAGTAATAATGTGGAGCAATGTAATGTTGTATGGTGAGTGTCAATATGTGGTGATCATCTCAGACTAAATAAATAAACATGAGAGGCAAGTGACTTCCAGCTACTTTTCAGATTCCTTCGAGCATATAATATTTCTTCTGACTTTTCCCAAAATATATTTTCAACACTAATAGAGTAAAAAGAAAGAAAACTCAGCTCCATTAAACAAACTCTAGCATAATATATAAACTATAGAGAAAACAAGTAACATTGCAAAAATATAAAAGACAAAATGATTGATAGGATGGTCGTGTTGATTATAAATAGGTGTTTGAAGTGACTCTTATATAGACACAAGCTGGGTCTTGGTAGCACAAGATGTTTAAGTAGTGCCACAGAAATTTAGCCTTGGTCACTAGAGTGAATCCTTTCTCTTACAAAAAGTACCATGGAATCTTTACCATCTATCCAGAGCAGAAAATCTTTTTGTTTTTGAGGTCTTTCCTCAAGGACCCATACCTCACAAAATGGATAAAGTGAAAGACACACACCCACAACATAGATTATGCAGCTCAGTTGGAAGAAATTATGAACTATATCTGCAGGCATTAGAAATTGTGTTTCTAAATAGTCAAGGGAATTTATAGGGCACCAGCGTAGCTGAAAGGAATTTTGTCATTGACTGCAGTGGGAGCATAGTTTGTTCCTCTGTTTTTCACATGAGGCCAGGAGCATTGTCTCTAGCTTCACTGAGTGTTTTTTTGTAAACTGTAAACTTGGTGTATAAAATTTATGAAGTATGAAGTTAGAAATGTCCTCGTAATAGAGAGTGTGTGTTTGTATGTGTGTACACATATATATCATAATGAAAAAAGAGATTACTTTGCAACAATTTTGACTCCAAAAGACCCAGTTCAGACAAAAGATTCAATAGAATCAAACCGAATTTCATCTGAGTAGAGAGTGCAAGATGAAGTCCGAAATCTAATATCAACGTATCGTTTGATAATTGGAAAAAATGCAAGTTTTAACACTGATGGGTGTTGTCATTTATGAAGACAGCAAAGCTGTAAAATTTGCATTAATTGTCAAAAAAATGTAATGACTGTACTGTTTAACAGTTGGCATGCAGGAGACCTCATTGAGAACAAATGAGTCATAGAAAAAACTCGGTTTACATACAGTTATTAACTTTTCTTTGTCCTGGTCTCTGATCTGTTAAGTGCTGGCACTGGGCCATAACAATGAAGTAGAAGATGAAGAAGACAGCAGGTAAGAAAAACTGCCTCCTACTTTTTTTTTTTTTTTAAATTTCTCTCCTAAACTGAAATATTGTCTCTGTATAATCTGTAGCGGGGTTAGAGGTTTGGTGACTGATTTTGATGTTGTATATAAAATTGTCATAAAAGCATAATGACGCAAAATATAATGTAATCAGGATGAAGTTTATACTTTTTTATCTTACAGTCTGATCCTGTACATCCTTATGTATAGATCAGATCCTGCAATCCATACTCACAATGAGTAGCTCTGCTGTGAGCAGTCCCATTGACTTAATGGAACTGCTTGCGTGAGTAAACAGCATGTATGTGAACAAGGGCTGCAGAATCACTCCAATAAGAAAGGGTTTGCAGGATCAGGCCCTAAAATATAAAAACTCTGGAATTTGTTACGCTTACATTATGTTTTGCTTCATTATGTTTTATTATAGTTTTATATACAATACAAAATCTGTCTCTAAACCTCTAACCTTTAAAGTTTACAGAGATTCTGCATTTCAGTTTTGTAGAGAGAGAAAAAATGAGGAAGGAGATTTTTTCTTATCTTCTGTCGTCCTTATCTGGGACTTGCAACCTCATATAAGCAATCTCTACTTATGCAAGCAGTTTCAGGGACTGCATTGGAATCATTTGTCTGACTAGGAATTATTCACATAGATGAGAAGGAGTACTTGTGGCACCTTAGAGACTAACAAATTTATTAGAGCATAAGCTTTCGTGAGCTGTAGCTCACAAAAGCTTATGCTCTAATAAATTTGTTAGTCTCTAAGGTGCCACAAGTACTCCTTTTCTTTTTGCGAATACAGACTAACATGGCTGCTACTCTGAAACCTCACATAGATGAGGTAAGCAAAATTAAGATCCTTTGTTTGGAGAAAAGGAGGTTTTACGAAACACGGTATTCAGTGAAATGCGTTTTTTTAAGATCAAGTAAATGAAAACAGGTTTTGGTTTGGATTTAAAAATTCCTGTTCAGTATTTGAAAGCCAGGCGCTAAGGTATAATTGGTATAATGCATGAGATACAGAAAGTTAAACTCATCATGTACCAAAGTGAAATTGATAGTATGTTTTCATTGTGTAAGATAAATGAAGTGCAAAATCTAAACAAACATAATAAATGAATAAAAAGTCAATTAGATTTCTCACATTAATTTAATTTTTCATCATTAAGGTATTAATATTGGTAACACAGCTGAAGAAATTTTTTATATATATATGATTTTTATCTTGACAAAGTTCCATTTTAAATTTTAGTTGCAGCTATTTGTTGAGAGATAAAAAATGCTCCATTAGTTAATGACTTTTTAAAAAAAACATAATCCCACATTTTATTTTCATTTGTACTTGTAACCTGTCTAAATATTTTGGGAAGGAGGCAGGATCATGATGGGTTGGGGATTCCTAATGGGATATAGAACCTGTCAGATCTAGTCATTGATTTGATTTTTACCTAGGTTGATGGTGACGAAGTAGTTAACAGCTGAATCCTGTTCTGTATGAAAAAGATGATGGACCCTCCTCAGCTCCTACTGGACAAGAGCAACATCATAATTGGCACTAATTGGTATCTTTGTTGGCAGTCGCAGCAGGGAGATCCAGGACTGAATGAGCATAAAGACTCAATTACAATCTCTCTGGAAGGCAGTCCCTTCAGAGCAGGGGCTTGCTCCTGCCCCCACTGGCTACAGTAGTGCAGGATCAGGGCCTCGTTGAAGACCACTGACATAACTAAGTCAGGATTTTCAGGCTCAGGCCTTAGCTAAATCTTTGTTTTGGAGAAAGGAAAAAGCTCTTGCCCTAACACCCTGTGAGGCATCATAGTTTTTGTTAAACCTGAATAATCAGTGTCTGACTCATATTTTAAAAGTGCCTATGCATATTAAATCAATAAAAAAACCAATATAGTGCATGCTGCATATGTTTAGATACCAATTTTACAGTAAATAACTAAAATGAGTCTCCAGACACCAAAACAGATTTTGCAAATCAAGGTAAATTAATGAAGGCCTGTTTACACTAAAACTTTAAAAATATTTCTTTCTTTAATGGATTAGGGCAAAACACTTGTTGTCTAGAGAAACATGGGTGATTTGCTCAGGGTCCGGTCTTGTTCCCATTGATGCTAATGACAAAACTCTCACTGATTTCAGTGTTGCAGGCTCTGGACATGCACTACATGGCTATTTGAAAATCCCTACGGATATACTATATGGCATGCCTCCTAGTGAAGGACTCAGGAAGCTCAGGTCATCAACAAGGAATGTACATATCCCTGAAGAAAGAAACCAAAGCTTCGGAATGAAGTCAGCAAATCAGCACATAAGAAAGAGAATGGAGGATATAGCTTAATCCTTCAATTGTTATCTTTGTCATGCCAGGGGAAGGGATCATGAGTTAAACATGGAAAGTCAGTGAGAGTTTAGAATGCATGAAAATTGGAGATCATTCCCCAAATCAGCAGTCCTGCTTGGCTCAAGTAAATCCTCCATACAACCCCAACCCAGCAAACCATTTAAGCAGTCTTGTAACTTTAGGCATGTGAGTAATCCCACTGAAGTCAATCAGAATGCTCACATCTTTAAAGTTATGCACGTGTTTAAGTGCTTTACTAGATCAGGGCCTACTTCTGGACTAATTTTCAGTTCTTTACTTACCAGTGCTGATTAGGCTGTGTACAACAAATAGTTATGCTTTGATTAGATTAAATAAGGCACACTGTAGGCATGAATTTTGTACCTTAGATATTAGTAGGTAAGTTACTGCTCTTTTCTAGATAGTAGTTTGTGTATTTCCCTATTTCTGATAAATATTGTTATTTCATATTGGGGAAATATTCCTATTCAAGTTACCCACTAAATTTTAGAATTTAAAATTAATACAGAAATCTGTTCTGAATCCCTAAGTACATATGTGTGCTGTAACAGTGAAAACGTTTTAAGAGTCATTGCCCTTTTTTATGATGTTCAGTCTTCAGGTGTACATAACTTCACTATGCTACATATTAAAGGAATATTGTCACCTTAAAAATCATATAACTTCTGTATCTGTGTTTTAAAAATACCCCTTTAGATTACTAAAACAGAGGTTTTTTTAAAATGAGGTACTTTTAATCATTTAGGGTGTTTCTTTGTTTTTTGCATATCTCAGCTTGATAAATGAAACTGGTTAGTTTCACCTTTATATATAGCTTTTAGTTAGTTAATATTTTTTGCTTTTATGTTTTCATACATTTGACTAGCACAATCCTGCAATATTTGGATTGGTATCTGCAAGATACTCTGCAAGAGAATCCTTGCTTTTTTTCTCTCTTTTCTTTTTTTTTTTTTTTAAAGGAAACCGTCTCCACTGAAATTTAGTTTTAAAACAGTCCTGGGGAGATTTCTATTAACTTGTTTTTACAAAATCCATGATTTTTACAAATTGTCAGCTTGGGGCAAAATTTCACTCAGCTGTGTCGTTTCGAAAGGTTACAGAAAATAAGCACATTAAATTGTCTTTGCAGCCCTCAAAAAAAACCAAACCACAAAGCACCTGAGAAAACAAGGATGTAAGCATAAATTAATGAAATGGGGATTAGAAAGGGGAAATCCCAATCTCTGAAATTAATCAAATGTATGTATTAAAAGAGTGAGTCAGTTGAACTTAATAAAGTGGTTGATATAAAATACAGTTATTTTCAAAGTAGAGGCTTCGAGAGTTGTATCCTGAATTGAAATTTGTAGGGTGAAATCCTGGCTTCATTATAGTTGATGGCAAAACTCCCAATCGACTTCAGCAGGGACAGGATTTCACCTATCATAAATAGAATGCCAAGCATTTGCTTCTGCTTTAACTGAAGTTAGCACCCCGCTGCTTGCATGAATAAGAATCACTCACTAGAGCCAGGGGTTGCTGGATTGGGGAGTAAGGACCCAAACATAATGCATGCCCTAACTTCAAGCACCTAGTTCCATTGGGACACCAGTGTAGTAGAGTGGAACTACTCACATGGTTGTAATTCCTTACAGGACTGAAGCCTAAATCTATAACTAAACAGGCAGCTTTCCAAGTTCATTTAACTTTTAAATATTACCCTACCCAGACTAATACTGAGAATAGTTTAATAACAGTAAAGACATCTTGTGGTGCACTCATAAAAATAGTCATTTGGCAAGACAGAAAACATAATTATGTAGACTGTCATGAAAGTAATTTACTTTCAGTTCTGTTATGTTGAAGATGCTACTATAAGGCTTAAAAAAATAAAGACCAGTCAACTCAATTAGTTCTGGGACTTTGAATGAATGTACTAATTGAATGAATGTAAACTAAAATGATGTAAGCATGACAACAAAATACTAAAAGAATGTATAAGTTGACTTTGGTATCATTCTATTGATAGAGAGCTTCAGTTTAGTAATTTAATAAAATTAGTCACAAATTTATTTACAAACATCTGTTCTGCTACATGAATAGCTTGCAAGCCAGTCATTGTGACTCTGGTATCTGAGCTTCAAAACTGGCATGCTTGGTCAGTAGCATGGGTCTCATGGAATTAATTCTGCTTAATGACTTAAGTGGCTAATTACTACACAAATTGCAAATTTTGAATATTGAAATAGAATATATAATTGAAAATTTTCTGTCAGGGTAAAATTCATCCCTGTGCAGCACAGATCTATGTATTGCTTTAGCCCTATTTTGAGGGCTTATGTGGGACGTAAGTAATAGATGAGCCTTTTGCTGGATCTTTGCATAGGGTTGAATTTTGCCCATTGTGCATATTCAAATACTGGAGCTTAATATATATTTTTCTTGAGTATTAGTGCCAGTAAAACATGACTGCTCAAATGTTCATAGAAAGCAAATATGAAAAGGGTAGTGAAAACAATCAGATAGAAATTCATTTTTTGAACTCAAATGAATACTCAATGAAAAATGTTCAGTTTTCACTCTGCTTTTGTCTCGGTTCCTTTTTTTCTTTAGCATATTTTTTCCTTTGTACAAAACTGATCTTTTGTGAACTGATAAAAGGTTCTTCAGAGCTGTTATGGCATGTTCTTCTGCTCTGTTAATGTGTATCAATAATGGGCATTATTGTGGTACAGATCCATGTTTTCAAATGCCTGCTAATCTGCTCAAGAAAACTAGTGTGTGAGTTCAGCTTCCTCAACTCTATCTTAGTTATTTTATTACACTTCAAGGGCTTAGTCTATTTTAATTTCATAAACCTAAATCAATTTTAAATCAGAATGTGAAAAAGCACCCAGAGTTGCTAACCTACAGTTTCTTTGTCAGGTGTCTATTACTCAAGGAGTCAAATGGATTGTACTATGCTTATTTTTTACAGTAATTCATGAAACAGGCGATTATCTTTAAGTACCATGTATTCTTATGAGCCTCTGATAATCAGGACCATTACTTAATTGGCATGTTTCTGAGTCCACTGGGTTGTGCCAATTAAGGAGATTTGACTTTTCTGATTGCCCTCTCGATACCTCAGATTATCGTAAATTAATTCTAACTGCCTTAGTAAAAATTGGGGGCCCAATCATGTAGTTCTTTTCCCCAAAGCAGGGACAATAATTGTCCTCTATTCTGCTGTGGGGTAAAAGGGATGAGAATGCTGCAGGGAAAGAGATGAGGACATGTATAGAGCTCCCATGGAAGTTGTCAAGGTTCCTTCCCCACTCTGAACTCTAGGGTACAGATATGGGGACCTGCATGAAAAAAACCCCTAATCTTATTTTTACCAGCTTAGGTTAAACTTCCCCAAGGTACAAACTATTTTACCTTTTGCCCTTGGACTTTATTGCCACCACCACCAAGTATCTAACAAATATATAACAGGGAAAGAGCCCGCTTGGAAACGTCTTTCCCCCCAAAATCCTACAACCCCTTTCCTGGGGAAGGCTTGATAAAAATCCTCACCAAGTTGCATAGATGAACACAGACCCAAACCCTTGGATTTTAAGAAGAATCTTAATTGAAGAAAAAGTAAAAGAATCACCTCTGTAAAATCAGGATGGTAAATACCTTACAGGGTAATCAGATTCAAAACATAGACAATCCTTCTAGGCATAACCTTAAGTTACAAAAAGACACAAAAACAGGAATATACATTCCATTCAGCACAGCTTATTTTATCAGCCATTTAAACAAAACAGAATCTAACGCATATCTAGCTAGATTACTTACTAAGTTCTAAGACTCCGTTCCTTTTCTGTTCCTGGCAAAAGCATCACACAGACAGAGAGTTTCTTTGTTTCTCCCCCTCCCTAGCTTTGAAAGTATCTTGTCTCCTCATTGGTCATTTTGGTCAGGTGCCAGCGAGGTTATCCTAGCTTCTTAAGCCTTTACAGGTGAAAGGGTTATTCCTCTGGCCAGGAGGGATTTTAAAGGTGTTTACCCTTCCCTTTATATTTATGACAGAAGTCAAAGAGAGTTTTGGAGAAATTGCAAGATCAGACCCTGAATTTCCTGAAATAAAATGAGTCAGAACCACTGAAAGTATTCTCCATCTCCTCCCCTTGAAGGCCAAATCTGTAATTCCCTGAACATACATGACACCTTCCATGCAACACAAGGCTTTCTGAGTAAGAGGACAAAACAAGAGCCTGAGTCCAAAGCAGAAGAGATCAACATTGAATAAATTATTTTTATTCAATCACATAATATTCCATTTATTCATCACATAATATTCTAATAAATTAATGAATAATTGTGATTTTCATTAATGTAGTAGATTAATAATATTCAACCAGTGGAGTTCAACCATAAAACTTCATAGCTCGGGTTTTTAATTTTTTATTTGGGGTCATCTAAATCAGTGGTGCCCATCCTTATTACACAGGAGGGCCACATACACCTAAGCACAACCTTGTGTGGGCCAACAGATTCTATATATTTTAATAAGATATAAAGTAACTTGTGTTGATTTATATTTTAAGTTCAGCTTGTTTAGCATGTATTTAGACAGGTTGTTTCTATGTACACTATTCTCTGTTTACACACTTATGTAAACTAAAATGATGTAAGCATGACGACAAAACACTTATGAATCGGCTGTTAGTATATTGTGTTGAAGTAGGCTGTGGGCTTTATGAGGTGGGGCACCCCTGATCTAATGGGACCATCCCTGGTCTTGGTTTAGATGTGTCTTCTCTCAGGTTGTGGGAGGGAATCGGAAAAACAGTTTTGGTTTTGGTCCATCTGCCTTTCTCAGTATCCTTATGTGTTTAGAGCACAGTTGTGGCTTTAAGAGAGGCCATGGCAGGAGCAGTGCAAAGTAAGAGTCTCATCAGGTCACGGGAGTGGAGGTGGGGGAGCATGGTATACATGCTTCCCTATCACAAGTCAACTTCATTGGCTGATGCACTGGTGGGTCGGGACTTTGGCCATACCCCTTTCTGGTGCCAGCATCGGTATTGTCAGTTCTTGTGCACAGTGGCAATTGTAGGTCATCAGGGCACGCTCAGGATTTGAAGAGGTCCTTGGCCCCTCACCTAACCTTGTGCACTTGTGTAGGGCTGAGCACAATAAGTCCCTTAATAAAGCCCTGTGTTACTGTGTTGCCTTTCCAAATAATGGATAGATGTACACAGCCTATCGTTGTTAGCTCTTGTGTTTTTTACATTTTTCTTCATTGATTGTGAATTTATAATCTCCAGAGTTAATAATTCTTCACCTCATCTATTCATTGGAAGCTGGGACAGAATAAGCCAGTCACCACTGAATAACTCTATGAGCCTATAAAATATAAGGGCTTTTCCTTTCTAAAGGGAGCAATGTTATCACATTTGCTTTTTTATGCAGAAATGGACAGGCTTAGGCTACCTTTTAATGACAGAGTTCAGGAGAATTTTTCCATTATTCCCACATATATTTTACATGTTGATCCACTGCAAACTATCTGGTTTTGCTAATGATGTATGGCATGGGTGATTTTCACCCCTTTGCCTTATGTTGGCAGAGGAGTGAATTTCACGATAGACTTGCAGCCAGCAAAAGCTCCTCAGTTCACTTGAGAGGCAAACATTGATGTACATATGTGTGTGTTTTTAGGAAGCAAGCATACTATCTTTTAGCTCAGCTTTTTTGCCTCCATCTCCTACCCTGTCACACATACACAAATCTCTGATATGCAAAGAGCTTACAGCAGCTTTTGATTAAAGAGCCATAGTTGGATCAATGTAGGGACTGAACTTAGGTTTAGTAAAAGCAATATTACCGTGATTTTAAAAAAATTCCACTGCAAATAGATTTTACTTGGGTGTAAACATTCCCCTGCATTGTACTAGGAAATGAGAGCTGCTGTTAATGTTTGTAATTTGCTCTGAGATACTCAGGTGAAAGTCTTATAGAAGTGCAAAGTATTTCTATTTCTAGGGTGTTACTTTAATGTATTTGTCAAAGTGAAAGTCAATATATTTACCATTCAGGATCTTTTTTTCCTTTTACTGTATTTCAGATGATTCTGTCCATCTGTTTAGGGAGTATTTAACTCAATAGCGCTTGCATTTATCTTACACCTTTTAACATTTATAATCTCACACATTTCTTTTCAAATAAACTGTATGCCATTGCTTAAAGCTAAACAGGATCTAGATAACCAAAACTTCAGCTCCCATACCAATAACGTTGCACCCCCAGATTTCCTTAATATTCCTCTCCTGGCCATTGAAATGAACTCTTCATTCCAATCTGCCTCCCCACATTGAAGTCCTTCATTTTCCCCTCCCAGCCCCCCAGCATAAAATCTTTTTTGTTCCTCACTGACTCACTGCTGTGTTCAGCCTCCTCACATAGCCAGGCCCTGATCCCACAGATTCAATGATCCTGCCTTAATCCACCCCTGCATCCATGACTGTATGCAATCTATTCTTTGTACCCAATCTATTTCTTCTGTATCGCTTTGAAGATTGCCTGTCATTAGGTTGTTAAAAATTACAATGAACAGAAAATGATGAAATGTGCTGGAGGAGGAGGTAAAGCACCTAGTCTGAGTGTTACTTCAAACTGACTATGCATCCCAGTTTTCAAATTTCTCTTGCAAGTCCAAACAAGCAATTCAAAACATTTAAGACAGTATTCAGCATTCTTTGCCTTGGTTTGCATTATTTGACAACCAGCTTTCCCCTAGTCTGTACGAATCTATCATTTGTGCCAACTTCTTTTCAAACCTAGTATGCCTTCATCATCATATTTCAAGTACATAATTTTCATATTTCTCTGTTTAAACTGCATTGATGTTGATGCTTATCTCATTATCAGAGTTGGTCAAATACCACAAAACCAGTGGTGCATAAATAGGTCAATGACCATTGCCAATATGTATTAAATAATATATCAGATAAATAGTATTGCAAAACTAAAATTATTCATTGACTTAATTATTAAGTGAAAAAAGACAAAATTCACTAAATATTGTAATATTAAGTAGTATTTGGTGAACTCCCACCAGTATATTAACAGCAAAAGACAAGGAGGTTAAGATGGAATGGAGCTTTCATTGGAGTCTTCCTCTTTTTCTGTTACCCATAACTTTCTCAAACAAAATTTTTGGATGCAATTTTTCATATCTCAGATGAAATTCAGTGCTGCACCTTTTAAGAGGCACAGTACAGAACTCGCAGCCCAGGGAGAATGAAGCCAAGCTGGCTTTGAGACACCTTGTGCCCTCCTGATTCTGACCTGCTCAGGGGACCAGGACAGCCCTGGAATACCTTAGTCCTTAGGGCCTTGTCCAAGTTATGGCAGCCTATTTAGGCTGCCCCATGGGCTGCAGTGCTGTCTGGAATCTCTGTAGTGCTGAATGCTTTGGTCCTGCCACTCACGTGCCTTCCAGCCCCAGCTCTGTCCTCAACATGCCATATAGGACCAAGATTTCTCCACCTCGAAGGAATCCTCAATGCTAGTAACAGACAGTTTGCTGGTGAGTGCATTATGAGCTGTGAAAGACTTACTTTTTTCTTCCTGCTTTAATTTGATTAAGACTCTGCTGAACGTTTTGCAGTATAATCTCTGGATCGTGGTTAAGAAAAGACCTCGCTTTGATTAAATATATCTCTTTTGAACTGGAGGAAAAAGTGAATGGAATGACTCTTTCAGGTGCAGATGATCACCATAATTTTAGCACTAGTATTCTGGATTTTGAGAGGTTAAAGATATTGATGGAGTATTTAATAGTAGCCAAAGTTTTTCCTGTCGTACATTTCAGTGGATATGACTGTCCCTTATTAGTCCCTGGAAACTCTCCAAGTGACCAGATTACTGCAGTTGCTAGACTTTGGACTATTCACGTTGCTGATGCTGAGTTTTGGGGAGTGGACTGCTTTAATTCTTTACTTGGCCATGTTCCATGGCTTTTTAAAAATGATAAATTTTTGGACTCTAGCCTGGGGAAGGGAGTGGAAATGACTCATTGGAAAAAAGATCTATATACTGGCTGGTAGGTGTTTGAGCCCTCACTTAACATCTGATAACTGCCCACCTGACTTTAGCCATCAGGTGTGGGGAAACATGTTTCTTTCTGACTACTCTCCCATCTCTTATGAATTAATTCTACTTGATGGAAGAGTCTCACTGCAGAACCTCAGTGTTAAAATTTATATTATGCTTAGTGTTCACTTGCTTCTTGGTGAATGTGGGTCTCTGTTTGTTCAGAGTGGTGTTCTGCAACTGGAGATCGTTGTTCAAAAAAGGTTTTTTGTCCACAGCTTAACCTTCATCTGCCTTGGGCTAGATCTCACCAACAGATTAGTAATCATCATGTCATAGTCATTAATAGATAACTGAGCCTAAGTGATAAACTGAAATGTCTGAATTAGAGGAGGAGAAAAGACAGATTGTCTCTAAGTAAAGAAATTCCCTCTTTAATTTTGAAAAATGCATTCTTCAAGGGCTAGGTTGTATGTTGTGCAAGGGGTGGCACTGCCACCCCAGGAGGGACCTAAGAAAGGAAATGTGACTCCCCTTTACTTCCTCCCAGGAGCAATCTGCAGATGCCCCTTTTCAGTAGCAGCCTACACCCTGCCATGGGCCAGCTCAGTATTATTGGCTGATGCTTATGTAGGGTGGAGTCAGACCTCACCCACTTGTGCAGGGGGAGCAAGGAACAGCCCCACAAGGAGTGAAAACCATTTTTAAATTGGCTGGGAACACAGACATTTTCTCTTTATAGTCCCTTTATCGAGTGGAACTTGTAACTTTGAGCTGGAAAGTTTATTTTTGGTGCAAAATACTTTTCAATTCCTGTTAAAATCTCTTCTCCTTTCTCATCATTCAGTACCATGCTACCCTCTCCTATATGATGCAGAGGGTGGCAGAACTCAGCAGATTGGCAAAATCCAGCCCAGTGGAGGGAAGGAGGCAGAATAGCAACTTCTGTTCAAGCTATCTCTGTACCCCAGACACAATGGCAGCCCCGTCTCCTCCTGATAGGGGCTGTTGGGCTTGGTGAGCGAGCAAAGCTGAGGAGCAACTGCTCTGTATGACATAGTTTCCTTGGCTCCGGGAAGATTTCTGATCAGGGATTTCCCTACACTGCCCCAGAACTTCCCCAACACCACCCATCCCTAGTGCTCAACTACTTACATGCAGTGTTGCCAGTTTAGTCATTGGTTGGAAATTTGAATTGAAATTTAAACATTAATACACACTTTAAAAGCATATATAGTGTATGATAAAATACTTTTTCAGGTACAAGTATAATAGGTTTGAAAAGTATGAACAAAGACTAGCTTCTTCACACAGCTGTTGTTTTTCTGACAGTGTTGGCGCACTCGTTTCGGCAATGTTGGCCAACTTTATAATTTCAAATTATGATTTGTAAGCAAGATCTGAATGAGCTCTCCCCTGACAGCTAGTGGTGAGCCAGGGGTGGCGGGTAGGCTTCCGGACCAGACTGTATTTACATGAACACACCTACTCTGCCTAGCTATCCAGCAGACAGAGCTGTGTTGCCCAAGTGATCAATTTTGGCTGGCTTGGTGGTGTACTAAATATTTTTAGTATATTATAATTAATTTTTATATACGAATATAAGAACAGCCATATTAGGTCAGACCAATGGTCCAACTAGCCCAGTACCCTGTCTTCCGACAATTGCCAATGTCAGGTGCTTCAAAGGGAATTAACAGAACAGGGCAAAATCCATCCCATCATCCACTCCCAGCTTCTGGCAAGCAGAGCATGGTGTTGCATCCCTGTCCATCCTGGCTAATAGCCATTTATGGACATATCCTCCATGAACTTACCTAGTTCTTTTTTTAACCCTGTTCCAGTTTTGGCCTTCACAACATCCCCTGGCAAAAAGTTCCATAGGTTGATTATGTGTTGTGTGAGGAAGTACTTCCTTTTGTTTGTTTTAAACCTACTGCCTATTAATTTCATTGGGTGACCCCTAGTTCTTGCGTTATGTGAAGGAGCCTATTCATTTTCTCCCACCAGTCAAGATTTTATAAATGTCGATCATATCCCCTCTTAGTCCTGTCTTTTCTAATCTGGAAAGTCCCAGTCTTTTAAATCTCTCCTCATGTGTAAGCTGTTCCATACCCCTAATCATTTAAGTTGCCCTTGTATGTACCTTTTCAAACTCCAATATATCTTTTTTGAGATGGGGCGACCAGAACTGCACGCGGTATTCAAGATGTGAGAATACCATGGATTTATATAGTAAAAGTGGAGGAGCTTGGTTTGCCAGACCGATCAGCAAAGCCAATGTTGACAAACTATGTGGAAAGGGTGCAAAACACCAATCCTCTGGACTGCATCAACATGCAGAAAGCCTTATAAACCAGTCATTGTCACAGCCAATTTTAGAAGTACTTAACAAGGCAGTTAAAAATGCTGGAGACACAGCACAGTTTATGCGAACAAACATGGCTGTCACATCATACTTTCTCTTTAAGCAAGAGATACCACACACTGCAAACTGGAGGCCAATATTAAGTGCATTGTTATTTTTAAATTCTGAAGTTGGACACTGGTTCTCACCAAGACTAGGAAATGGTCACTATCTTTCTGCAAGAAACTCAACTGACTGGTTAGAAGCATGTGGTGCAACAGTGAAAGACTCAGCAGTTGAAAAAGTGAAGAACTCTCACCGCGTTCAGAAAATGTGCATACATGGCTGATGAATGCACCAATGCAAATGGGTGTCAAGTATTAAATCACCATGTATGTTATCTTGATGTCAGTGGTAGGCCAGTAGATGAATCTGTAGATGTTCAGGTTATAGAAGACACATCGGCTGCATCTCTAACAACCCATGTCTTGGAAGAGTTAAATGCTTACAAATTGAACCGCTAAGAGATGGCTGCTTGTGCATTTGATGGAGCTGCAATCTTCTCTGGAAGACAGAGTGGAGTACAAGCTTTGCTCAGAGAAAAGTGTAACCCTAATCTCTCCTATATACACTGCAGAGGCCATCTACTCCAACTAGCACTAGTACAAGCTGCAGAATCTTCAAAAGGCATTTAAAAAGCTATAAATTTAATGTCTTCATTATACTCTTTTTTTTTTCAGCAAGAGTCCAAAAGGATTGAATGTCTTGGAAAATATAGAAGATGCACTGGGACTGAAGTTAAAAGCCTGCTGGCTTTCTCATGAGTAACCTTTGGCTGTCTTAAAAATACTGCAACCATTATTATTAGCTTTGGAGAGTATCTACCAAGATGGGGTGGATCCAAGTAGTGAGGCTGGTGGACTACTTTTGCTACTAAGTTCAGAGAAGACAATCACCATTCTCTCTTTTAACTCTGCTGTTAAAACCACTTGGATCATTAAACAATGCCATCCAGGTATTTGCCACAACACTAGTAGATCTCTTTTCAGCCATGGAAGCTACGCTTGTATCAGAGAGAAAACGTACTGAAAGAAGCAAAGACTTCAGTTCAGAAGTTGACTAATTAGGATACTTATATTAACTCCTTAAATGAAGAGGTGTTAAGCCAGGTGAAAAAGTAAAGTACACTGACTTGATTCTTACATCTCTACAACAGCAACTTCTGAATTCTATCAACCGGTACGTAGCCTTTACAGATGCCTGTTTTATAAAACACTGGCAGTTGAGTAGAGTAAGGCACTACCTGTAATGGGGCTGTCATGTGATCAGGACAGAATAGAGAATTTGAACACAGAGTGGAATATCATATGATGAACGAATGAAGGTTTGACTTCAACTTCTTTATCATCACTCGTGGTTAGACCCAATTTTCGTGCTATGGTTCCTGGGATGAAAGAAGTAGGAATTCATCTCTGTCTAGTCCCAGTCACAACAGCTACAGTTGAGCGTTCTTTTCCTCATTGAATAGAATTGAAAGAAGTCACCTTTTGCCTGATCATGAGCATATCATGAAGGACTGGAAGTACCGGACACATGAGAATCCACCAAAAATGAATGCACTGCATTCGAGAAGTTCTTTAACAGAGTTATGCAAAATGACAACAAGAAACCAAGAAGGATGTGGATATAGTGCTTCATAGTAGGATTGTGTAGCCAACTTTAATTTGTGTGATGATTTAAAAACAAGAGTTAAATCTAATAAAATGATTGTGAAACATTTTTCCATTTTTACTGTGATGCCATACAGCCCACCTTCTCCCTAACAGTCTTACCTCTCATCAGTCCTCACCCCCCACCCCGTATTTTTGAATACCCCCTACCCAATTTCAATTTCTGGGAAAAACACTGTTTCTGACTGAAATCTTCCCATAAATTAGTGCCTGTTGAACGAGCAGTAACACCTCTTCTGCAGTTGCATCTTCCCCATGCTCTGGTGTGTGGCTTCTTAAAGATGCAGGCAAGGACGACATGGCTCCTGAGAAAGGTGTGTTGCCTGGGGAACTGTTCAGAAGCCTAAGGTCATCTGTGATTATTGGGGTTGAAACCAATGCCCGTTCCAAAGGGATGGAGGTGAGGGGCAAATCTGACCCACTATAGTACAATTAGAAGGAAACTTCATGAGTATGACACAGAGACCCATTGGTGCCAGCTGGCAAAAGGGAGTTCATTGTTCTATAACAGCAACTGCTAGCAGGCCTGACAAACTCACTACACAGCTTTCATGGCATTTATTCATAAATGAGATCATGTGAGATATCTAATAAAAGCTTATGTCATACCAGTCTTCATAATCATTGTGTGATGTATGGATGGATGATATTTAACGAGTTGTACTGAAAATATGTTTTAAAGTCTGTGTCCAAGGCAGAGCTGATACACAGGTTTTGGTCAGACAAAGAATGCTGATTCACCTGTCTCTCTGTCAGCCATGTAGATTAAGCATTATAAGCCAACACAATGGAAGCCCCATTTACAGATGGACTCAACAGGAAAGAAGTAAAGAGGAAAAGAACAAGCCATGGAGTACACAGGGGTGTAAGCTTGCATGTGTGCAAAGACTGTTGAACTTTGAGAAGTATATAGAGGTGGCAAAGAAGGCACCTCCTTTTTCTTATCCTGATCCTGCACTGAGGAAGTAAATGAACAGCACATTTTCCATTAACAAAAATAGAATCTCAGCCATGCCTTGGTTGGAAACACAGCAAAGGGTATTGGGATGAGATAAATTTCTTTAGATATATGGTTAGCCTATTAAAGTTAAGCTTAGTCTCTAGGAATTGCAGTATGATTTTGTTTTCTATGTAACCTTTCTATTTCCATTATCCTTGCTCACTCTATCTTAAATGTTGATCTTTGGTATAAACTCATAATTGTTTTCACTGTAAATATATCTCAGTGCTGTGATATGATACAGGAGCTGATCCTGAGTGAAATCGGACAAGCTGGTGTGTATAAACAGACACACTTAGCATCTTTTGTTGATTCCTCTAACAATACAGGCAAACATGTTAAAGAGCCGAGTCTAATTGACCTGGCTTTCATAACTATCAACAAGGAATGTTTCTGTTTACTATTGCAATACCCTTTTGATATGTCCTTAAGGGTTGCTTCCAGGTCACCCAGCTGGCTGATTATTTAACCTTTCCTGCCTCAGTGTTGCATATGGTGAGGGCTTATTATAAAGAGGACAGCGATCAGTAATTCTGCATGTCCACTGAAGGTAGGACAAGTAGTAATGGGTTTAATGTGCAGCAAGGGAGATATAGGTTAGATATAGGAAAAAACTTCCTAACTATAAGGGTAATTAAGCTTTGGAATAGGCTTCCAAGGGAGATTGTGGAATCTCCATTGCTGGAAGTTTTTAAGAACAGGTTGGACAAACACCTGCCAGGGATGGTTTAGGTTTGCTTGGTCCTTCCTCAGCGCAGGGGGCTGGACTTGATGACTTCCAGAGATGCCTTCCAGCACTACATTTCTGTGATTCTATAATAGACTATATAGGGTAAAAAAGTGATAGTTTGGAATGGGTATAAAATACAATACAGACCTATTTATCCAAATAGAGTGGGGAACATGGAATTTGAGGGGTGGTTTTTTTCATGTACAAGTGATAACCAAATAGTGCGATCCTGCACACACGTGATTTCAATAAGAGATGCATGATTGGAGTGCTTGCATCACTGAGCATTGAGCTTGGATTTCCTAGAGTGGGGAGGGTGTGTGGTTTCTGCTACACAGGTTTTTAACATCTGCCTATCCAATGTGTTGGAAAAGCTCTTAAATACCAACTTCCTGGTAACTTGGGTTAATTTGTGCAGCTTTCATAAATTCTACAGAAGATTATTTTAAATCTACAGTACATAAAAATATATTTCAATCTATTGTGACAAAGGTCTGTCCTTGCCTCCATGGGTCCCACATTTCCTGGTGGATTTCGCTAGCCTCAGAGGCTCACCGTGACCCTGCACGTAACCCTTCTCTCTCTAGAGACAAGGGTCACAGTCTACTGAGCCATTTTCATCATAAGCCAGTGAGGGAGGTGAGGAGAAGTTATCCTTCCTTGCACAGTCTCTGTTGTCTCCTAGTCTCAGTGATTAATCGGGGGTAAAGGTGGGGGTGGGGGGAGCCTGGGCCCACCCTCTACTCCGGGCTCCAGCCCAGGGACCCTAATAGAATCAGCTATGGAAGCTGACCTTTTAGAAACATGACATGTACAATTCCCTGGGCTACTTCCCCCACAGCAGCCCTCACTTCCTCAAGCTCCACTTCACCCTTACCTCAGGGCCTCCTTCCTTGTGCCTGATATGGTGTGTACTAATACACCTCTCCAACAGCACAACTTCCTCCCACAGCTCCTGACATGCACATCTACCTGACTAACTGGGAGGCTTTTAACTAGTTTCAGCCAGCCCAATTGGGTTCAGGTGTCCCAATCAACCTAGCCTTCTCCCTGCCTTCTGGAAAGTTCTTAATTGGCCCCAGGTATCTTAATTCACCTGGAGCAGCTGCCATTTCACTTATCCTGGTACCAGGGATGTGTTTAACCTGGAGCGACTCTCTCTCTCCCTCCCTCCCACTGCTCTCCCACAGCCTTCTAGCTTGGAGGGAGGTGGGAAGCTGCTACTCCTGCTGCTAGGCCCTAAGCTCTCCCTGCTGCTACAGCTGCTCCCCTGGCTGGGCCAGACACCCCCACCCCGTTCTCTGCTACCTGCTTCCTGGACCCCCCACTCTTGGGTGCTGCTACTGCTGCAACTGCAACCCTGGGGTGGGGAGGGGGCTGCTAGCCCACTCCCCAGAGAGGAGGAGTGAGGGACCCCAGCCACTGCTGTTTGGATACCACCACCAGCACCACCACCTGGAGGGGTCCTTTCTGCCTGCCTGGACTCACCACCCTGGAGTTCCTAGAGCTACTGCTGGCTGATCGAAGCCGCTGCCTGAGCTGCTGAAACCCAAGAGGAGAAGAAGAGGATCATCTGCCAGTGGGGGCAGCATACCTATGAGACTTGCAGACCACCGTGGAGGGGCCCTAAGACTGAGTATTTATCAAAACTGTGCTCTTGTGGTGGGGGTTTTGACTGTGTTGTAGGGACACAGGGGGTGTGCGTGGAGCTGCCCCCCCATCCATCTGTGTGTCCCCCCCAACCCCCACCACTACTACCACCACCACTGCCCCCTCCACCACCCCCACTGGCTGTATACCATCTGCCTCAGCTCCTGCCTCTGGACTCAGCTGCTTGCTTGGCTTGCCACGACCTATTCCACCCTTTGGGCCAGAAGCAGCAGCCAGCTAAAAAAGACTTGTGCAAGTGCACATGGGCACATGTGCCCCCCCGGACTGCCTAACCCCCAGCTTTGCCCTTTACTACCTGCCCCATTTGCCACTTGCTTTGCCTCCTCTTTTGCTCCAGCCCCCCTTACTAGCTTCAGTTTGTTTGCCTGCCCCGCCCATTTCCTTCTGCAGCCTTTGTTTGTTTGCCCCGCCCCAGCCTCTGAAGCTAGCCCCTTGGTTTCCCTGTTCTACCCCCAGACCGCTTAGCCCCTCGCTCCGTGTGCCCATGCCCCCTCCCATGCGCTTGTGCAACTCCCCATTTCAGTTGCAACCCTCATCACTGCACCTTCAATGTTGTTGAATCCCCCCGCACATAGTGCACCAAGAGGAGCCGGAATTTCCACCTTGTGTCGGTGACTGACCCCTAACCCCTGATTGCCCCCCGTCCAGCCCACCCCTTTTGGCGCCCTCCTCCCCTGCCTGCAGCCTAGCGGGGAGGAGTGGTCGACCTGCTTCCCCTCTCCCCTCCTCCTTTTGATGTCCTCCCTTTCCTCCTTGCTCATGATGGCGGGGGATGAGACGGGTGAGACCTCTCCAGTAGCCCGAGCTCCCCCTCCCCCGCCTGCCCCTCTGTCACCCCCCCAAGCTTCTACGTCCGCTGCCAAACCATCTGCCATCGCCCCCGCTGGGGCACCAGCAGCGACGGGCACCGGGGTGACCTCCACTGCTGCCACGTCTCTCACCCCCTCAGATTTGCGGGGAGTCCTCCCAGCCGGCGGGAAGGGCCAGGGGAAGAAGAAGGGGAAGGGCCCCGCTAAAAAGACCAGGCCCTCCATGGCAGGGGCTGCCCCCAATGCCCCGGCCCCATCTCCAGCTGGGGCGCCCCTCCCCGCTGTTCCCTCCACCAGCTCTGCAGGTGTCCCTCCCCCGGCCCCCAGAGCATACGCCCAGGTGGCGGCAGCCCCCCCGCCTGCCGCTACATCATTTCTCCAGCCCACCGCCTCCGCTACCATCTATAGCGGCCGGGGCCCCTTTCCCACCATGACCAGGAAGCACGGCGTCCGTTGCCTCCTGGTGCCCGCCTCACCCCACGTGGAGACCTATGTGCGGGCATTGGCGAGGGTGGTGGGGCCCACGGCCATTGTGGCGGCCTCCAAAATGTATGGCAAGGTCGTCTTCTTCCTAGCATCGGAGGCCGCCGCCCAGGAGGCGGTGGAGAAGGGCCTGGCGGTGGGGGGCGTGTTCGTCCCCTTAGAGCCGCTAGAGGATCTGGGCGTCCGCCTGGTCCTGACCTCCGTCCCTCCCTTTCTCCCCAATGCAGCCCTGTTACCCACCCTTTCTACCTTGGGAAAGCCCATCTCTGTCATCAGCCCTCTCCCGTTGGGCTGCAAAGACCCCGCCCTCCGTCACGTCCTCTCCTTCCGCCGGCAAGTGCAGCTTCAACTGCTGCCGGCGGCGCGCGACGGAGAGGCACTGGAGGGGTCCTTCCTAGTCCCCTACCAGGGGGCCCGTTACAGGGTGCATTATTCCACCGGGGAGGCCCGGTGCTACCTCTGCCGGGCGATGGGGCACGTCCGGAGGGACTGCCCCCTGGCCCGGGAAGAAGGGCCATCCAGGACCCCCGAGCCCCGGCAGGGCACCGACCCCGTCATCGCCGACGCCCCTGGCTGCCCGGCACCTGAAACCGCCCCTCCTCCTTCACAATCCACCATTGCTCCCGCTCAGGCCCAAAGGGCACCTCCCCCACTATGCCCAGACGAGCGGGAGAACCCCGTCCCCGCTGCTTGCAATCTGGCGGGGCCTGTGGAGGAGGGTGCGGCAGGGACAGCGCCAAGCATGGGAGAGGGCCCGCCCCAAGGGGAATCTTCCCTCCCTTGTGCTGCCCCACCGTTACCCCCTCGAGTCCCTGAGCCATGGCCTCTGCCCCCTGACACAACCCCTGCTAGCCAGCCCCCGGATGATGCCATGGAGGGCTGGGCCCTAGTCCAGGGGAAGCGGGGCAAGCGGAAGGCTCGAGCTCCGCTCCTCCCATCTGATGCGGAGGCCCCCCGGAAGACCAGGAAGGGGGCACAGATGCCGAGCCTTCCGCTCTACCCACGGGTGTGTTCCACCCACCAGAGCCGGCTGGGGAAGACGTGGCAGCACTGGAAGACGGTATCTCCCCTCCACGGGAGTCCCTCCCCTCCAAGACCCCCGAGGCACCATCTGAAACCCCAGTGTGCCCCAAAGTAACCATCGCGTCAGGTGCCGGCGGGGAGAATCCTGGGGTAGCGGAAAACAATTTCCCCTCTATATATGAGGAGATCGAGGCCCTGGGTCTGACCCCAGTCACCCAGGGGGAGGACGATCCTATGCCAGCGGGCCTCGATCTGGGCGACTTCTTTCCAGCCCCCCTTTCCCCATACTCCCTCCCCGTAACCGTCGCTTCTGCTCCCACCTCCGAGGAGCCCCTGGACTCCTCCATCAACCCGGCTGCAGAAGGCACCCTGCTGAGAGCCACCGAGCCAGTTGAGGCGACGGCCAGTGCCACGCGGCTGGAACCTGAGTCACCAGGGGCATCCCTCGCTGGTGAGGAACATTCGACCTCCTTTCCGGGAGAGGACCCTACAGAAGAAAGTCCACCTCCTGATGCCGTGGCTGCCAAATCCACCAGACAGCTTGCGCCCGGCATCGGTGAGAGCCCTCTCTCGACCCAGACTCTCACCTCTACCCCTGCCCCTGCCCTTCTCCCGCCCACCTCCCGAGATATTATTGCCACCCCTGGGACAGTCTCCTTCCCCTTTCCAACAGATGACTCCCAGGGAATGGCCTTTGTGTTTGCCCGTCCCGACCCACCAGGGGCTGCTATCCTCCCTCCGCCGCCCCCTATCGCCCCAGCATTCAGGTCAACCCATCAAGAGCCCCGTCGGGGGTCCGCACCCTGTCTGCCCGTCCCGCTGGGCCAGGGGGCTGTACCAAGGGCCCTATCGGGAAGCAACCAGACCATAACCCCAGCCCCCCATGCGCTGCGAGAGGAGTTGCGGGAGTTCCTAGAAGACGTCCGTGGCTCCCGCAACAAAGTCCAGCTTGCCCTCCAGCGATGGGGGGACTTTAATCAAATCCTCCGGGCCGCAAGGGCCCTCATGGGGGAGGGGAAAAGGACCGGGAGACAGGGCGCCGCGGCCTACCAGCGGGTCCGCCACTTCCGTGACTCCTTACTCACCTACGGGGTGGGTCACGGACTGCTACGCGGCCCGCCGGGAGCCACGAGCATCCCTGCCAGCGAGGATCCCCCCCAGCCCTCCTCATGGCACCCTTTACCATCGCAACATTGAACACCCGTGGCTGTAAGATGGGTCTCCGCAGGTCCCAGGTGCTCTCCTTCCTTCGAGGGGAGGTACTCTGTGGTTTTCCTGCAGGAGACCCATACGGATCCGACCGCCGAAGACAGCTGGCGGCTGGATTGGGGGGACAGGGTCTACTTTAGCCACCTCACAGTTCATACGGGTGGAGTGGCGACCCTGTTCTCCCCCGACCTACGGCCCGAGGTGCTGGGGGTCGCCGAGGCTGTGCCGGGTCGCTTGCTGCACCTCCGGGTCCAAATGGAGGGGCTCGTAGTCAACCTCGTCAACATCTATGCCCCAGCAGCGAGCCCGGAGCGGCTGCAATTCTATCAGCAGGCATCCGCCTTCCTCGGCACCTTGGATCCTCAGGAGTGCCTGGTCCTGGGAGGGGACTTTAACATCACCCTTGAGGAACGAGACCGCTCGGGAACCGAGAAGAGCCAGGCCGCCGTGGCCGTCCTCCAGGAGATAGTCGAACACCACTCCCTGGTGGACGTCTGGCGCGACCACCACCCGGATGACGCTTCCACGTTCACCTTTGTCCGGGTGGAGGCCCATCGGTCGCGCCACTCCCGGTTGGACCGCATTTATTTATCACGCTTTCACTTACACGAGCCCACTCCTCCAGCATCCGGCCGGCCCCATTTTCTGACCATCACATAGCCACCGTGACAGCCTCCCTCTGCGCGGAGAGGCCGGGGCCGGCCTATTGGCATTTTAACAACAGCTTGCTGGAGGATGCGGGCTTCGTGGCGTCCTTCCGGGAGTTCTGGCTGGCCTGGCGAGGGCAGCGGCGTGCCTTTCCCTCGGCACGGCGGTGGTGGGACTAGGGAAGGTGCGCGCCCGGCTCTTCTGCCGTGACTACACCCGGGGCACCAGCCGACGGAGGGATGCAGCGATAAAGCAGTTGGAACGGGAGGTCTTAGAGCTGGAGAGGCGTCTGGCCGCCAGCCCCGAGGATCCATCCCTCTGCGGAGCGTGCCGGGAGAAGCGGGAGGAGCTCCGGAGCCTCGAGGACCATCGGGCCCGGGGTGCCTTTGTTCGATCCCGCATCCGTCTCCTTCGGGAGATGGATTGCGGCTCCCGCTTCTTCTATGCCCTGGAAAAAAAGAGGGGGGCTAAGAAACATATCATCTGCCTACTGACTGAGGATGGCACCCCCCTCACGGATCCGGTGGAGATGTGCGAGAGGGCGAGAGCCTTCTACGCAAGCCTTTTCTCCCCGGAGCCGACCGATCCTAACGCTTGCAGAGTGCTGTGGGAGGAGCTCCCGACGGTCAGCGTGGGCGACCGAGACCGGCTAGAGCTGCCTCTCACTCTGGCCGAGTTCTCGGAAGCCCTCCGTCGCATGCCCACCAATAAATCTCCGGGCATGGACGGGCTGACCGTGGAGTTCTACCGCGTGTTCTGGGACGTCCTGGGCCCAGACCTAGTCACCGTCTGGGCCGAGTCTTTGCAGAGCGGGGTCCTCCCTCTTTCGTGCAGGCGAGCCGTGCTGGCCTTATTGCCGAAGAAGGGGGACCTCCGCGATTTACGAAATTGGCGTCCCGTCTCGCTCCTCAGCACGGACTACAAAATCGTGGCAAAAGCCATCTCCCTGAGGCTAGGGTCCGTGCTGGCGGACGTGGTCCACCCAGACCAGACCTACACCGTCCCGGGCCGCAATATCTTCGACAACCTATATCTGGTCCGGGACCTATTGGAACTTGGGTGTAGGGATGGTCTGTCGTTCGCCCTCCTGTCCTTAGATCAAGAGAAGGCGTTCGACAGGATGGATCACGGGTATCTCCTGAGCACTCTGCAGGCGTTTGGCTTCGGACCCAGATTTGTGAACTTTCTCCGGGTGCTGTACGCTTCCGCAGAGTGTCTGGTAAGACTCAACTGGACCCTGACCGAACCGGTCAACTTCGGGCGAGGAGTACGGCAGGGGTGCCCCCTCTCAGGCCAGCTCTACGCTCTGGCGATCGAACCCTTCCTCTGTCTCCTCCGAAGGAGGTTGACAGGGTTGGTGCTGAGGGAGCCGGAGCTGCGGCTGGTCCTGTCGGCATACGCTGATGACGTGCTCCTCATGGTCCAGGACCCGGGTGACTTGGTGCGAGTGGAGGCTTGCCAGGCCATCTATTCAGCAGCCTCCTCCGCGCGGGTCAACTGGGTCAAGAGCTCTGGCTTGGTGGTAGGGGACTGGCGGCAGGCGAGCCCCCGCCCACCCGCGCTTCAAGCCATCCGGTGGAGCACGGGTCCGCTGCTCTATCTGGGCGTTTACCTTTCTGCCACGCATCCCTCTCCGCCGGAGAACTGGCAGAATTTAGAGGGCGGGGTGATAGAGCGGCTCCGGAAATGGACAGGACTGCTCCGGTGCCTCTCCCTTCGAGGGAGAGCGTTAGTGCTTAATCAACTAGTCCTGTCCATGCTTTGGTACCGGCTCAACACCCTGGTCCCAGCCCCGGCTTTCCTGACCAACCTGCGGACATCGATTCTGGAGTTCTTTTGGTCAGGACTGCACTGGGTCCCTGCAGGGGTTCTCCATCTACCTGTGGAGGAGGGAGGGCAGGGCCTCAAATGTCTGCTTACTCAGGTCCATGTCTTCCGCCTCCAGACCCTGCAGAGACTCCTTTATGGTGCAGGTAGTCCGGCGTGGAGCATACTGGCGCACGCCTTCCTGCGCCGCTTCCGAGGGCTCCGATACGACCGGCAGCTCCTTTATCTCCATCCGAGAGGTCTTCCGCGAGACCTCTCCGGGCTGCCGGTCTTCTACCAGGACCTCCTCCGGACCTGGAAACTCTTTACAACGAGCAGGTCCGTGGCGGCCACCAAGGGGGCAGATCTCCTCGCGGAGCCCCTGCTACACAACCCCCAGCTCCGTTTGCAGGTGGCGGAGTCCCGCTCGGTGCGCCAGAGGTTGGTCCTGGCAGAGGTCACAAGAGTCGGAGACCTCCTGGACTATGACCGGGGAGACTGGCTGGATCCCCTAACCTTCGCTCAGCGCATGGGGCTTTCCAGACCTTGTACTCCCCGATGCATACTTCAGGAGGTGAAGGCCGCTTTGCCGCCCGCTGCTCGGGTTTATCTCGACCGGGTCCTGGACGAGGGCACGCCCCGCCCACCCACTACCCCAGGCCCGCCGGACCTTTTAATTGGACCCCTCCCCCGTGGACCCAACCGATCCCTTCACCCCTTCACTAGAAGCCGGCTGCACGAGATGCAGCCGGTCTGTTTTCAAACCGCGCCAAGAAAACATCTCTACACGCTCGTGTTCCACACCCTTCACGCCCGCACCCTCGTGTCCCGCCCCGATACAAAATGGCGGGACCTCCTGCCACCTTTGGAGGGTGCAGAGCCCCGGTGGGGCAGCCTATATTCCATCTTAGTCCCAAAGCCCGCCGGGGATGTCAGTTGGCGGCTCCTTCACGGAGCCGTGAGCACGGGCGTGTACTTGGCGCGGTTCACCACAATCCCAGACACCTGCCCCTTTTGCGGCGTGAGGGATACCCTGGCACATGTCTACCTGGAGTGTGCCAGGCTGCAGCCCCTATTCCGGCTCCTCACCAATATCTTATTACGTTTTTGGTTGCACTTCTCCCCTCACCTTCTCATTTATGCACTCCCTATCCGTGGCCCCACAAAGTCCCGGGATCTCCTGGTCAACCTCCTCCTGGCCCTAGCTAAAATGGCCATCTACAAAACCAGAGTGAGGAGGTTGGCCGATGGAGTCTCCTGTGACTGTGGGGCCTATTTCCGATCCTCGGTCCGTTCACGTATCCGGGCAGAGTTCCTCTGGGCGGCGTCCTCTGACTCCCTTGACGCCTTTGAGGAGCAGTGGGCTCTGTCCGGGGTTCTCTGCTCGGTGTCCCCGTCCGGTTCCCTTCTTTTGACCCTTTGACCGCACTCCTGTCCCTGTTATTTTATTAGTTGTCCCCCGGAATTTTTTGGGTATCTAGGTCCTGTGGATCCCCCTTTTAGGCTGGGGGGGACTCTTTAGCAGTGGACGGGCTCGCCCGCCCACTTCCCGGATCCCAATAAGACTGCTCTCCCACAGCCTTCTAGCTTGGAGGGAGGTGGGAAGCTGCTACTCCTGCTGCTAGGCCCTAAGCTCTCCCTGCTGCTACAGCTGCTCCCCTGGCTGGGCCAGACACCCCCACCCCGTTCTCTGCTACCTGCTTCCTGGACCCCCCACTCTTGGGTGCTGCTACTGCTGCAACTGCAACCCTGGGGTGGGGAGGGGGCTGCTAGCCCACTCCCCAGAGAGGAGGAGTGAGGGACCCCAGCCACTGCTGTTATGGATACCACCACCAGCACCACCACCTGAGAGGGGTCCTTTCTGCCTGCCTGGACCACCACCTGGAGTTCCTAGAGCTACTGCTGCTGCAGAGGCCGCTGCCTGGAGCTGCTGAAACCCAAGGAGGAGAAGAAGAGGATCATCTGCCAGTGGGGCAGCACCTAGAGACTTTGCAGACCACCGTGGAGGGGGCCCTAAGACTGAGTAATTTTCAAACTGTGCTCTTGTGGTGGGGGTTTTGACTGTGTTTGTAGGGACACAGGGGGTGTGGCGTGGAGCTGCCCCCCCATCCATCTGTGTGTCCCCCCCAACCCCCACCACTACTACCACCACCACTGCCCCCTCCACCACCCCCACTGGCTGTATACCATCTGCCTCAGCTCCTGCCTCTGGACTCAGCTGCTTGCTTGGCTTGCCACGACCTATTTCCACCCTTTGGGCCAGAAGCAGCAGCCAGCTAAAAAAGACTTGTGCAAGTGCACATGGGCACATGTGCCCCCCCGGACTGCCTAACCCCCAGCTTTGCCCTTTACTACCTGCCCCATTTGCCACTTGCTTTGCCTCCTCTTTTGCTCCAGCCCCCCTTACTAGCTTCAGTTTGTTTGCCTGCCCCGCCCATTTCCTTCTGCAGCCTTTGTTTGTTTGCCCCGCCCCAGCCTCTGAAGCTAGCCCCTTGGTTTCCCTGTTCTACCCCCAGACCGCTTAGCCCCTCGCTCCGTGTGCCCATGCCCCCTCCCATGCGCTTGTGCAACTCCCCATTTCAGTTGCAACCCTCATCACTGCACCTTCAATGTTGTTGAATCCCCCCCGCACATAGTGCACCAAGAGGAGCCGGAATTTCCACCTTGTGTCGGTGACTGACCCCTAACCCCTGATTGCCCCCCGTCCAGCCCACCCCTTTTGGCGCCCTCCTCCCCTGCCTGCAGCCTAGCGGGGAGGAGTGGTCGACCTGCTTCCCCTCTCCCCTCCTCCTTTTGATGTCCTCCCTTTCCTCCTTGCTCATGATGGCGGGGGATGAGACGGGTGAGACCTCTCCAGTAGCCCGAGCTCCCCCTCCCCCGCCTGCCCCTCTGTCACCCCCCCAAGCTTCTACGTCCGCTGCCAAACCATCTGCCATCGCCCCCGCTGGGGCACCAGCAGCGACGGGCACCGGGGTGACCTCCACTGCTGCCACGTCTCTCACCCCTCAGATTTGCGGGGAGTCCTCCCAGCCGGCGGGAAGGGCCAGGGGAAGAAGAAGGGGAAGGGCCCCGCTAAAAAGACCAGGCCCTCCATGGCAGGGGCTGCCCCCAATGCCCCGGCCCCATCTCCAGCTGGGGCGCCCCTCCCCGCTGTTCCCTCCACCAGCTCTGCAGGTGTCCCTCCCCCGGCCCCCAGAGCATACGCCCAGGTGGCGGCAGCCCCCCCGCCTGCCGCTACATCATTTCTCCAGCCCACCGCCTCCGCTACCATCTATAGCGGCCGGGGCCCCTTTCCCACCATGACCAGGAAGCACGGCGTCCGTTGCCTCCTGGTGCCCGCCTCACCCCACGTGGAGACCTATGTGCGGGCATTGGCGAGGGTGGTGGGGCCCACGGCCATTGTGGCGGCCTCCAAAATGTATGGCAAGGTCGTCTTCTTCCTAGCATCGGAGGCCGCCGCCCAGGAGGCGGTGGAGAAGGGCCTGGCGGTGGGGGGCGTGTTCGTCCCCTTAGAGCCGCTAGAGGATCTGGGCGTCCGCCTGGTCCTGACCTCCGTCCCTCCCTTTCTCCCCAATGCAGCCCTGTTACCCACCCTTTCTACCTTGGGAAAGCCCATCTCTGTCATCAGCCCTCTCCCGTTGGGCTGCAAAGACCCCGCCCTCCGTCACGTCCTCTCCTTCCGCCGGCAAGTGCAGCTTCAACTGCTGCCGGCGGCGCGCGACGGAGAGGCACTGGAGGGGTCCTTCCTAGTCCCCTACCAGGGGGCCCGTTACAGGGTGCATTATTCCACCGGGGAGGCCCGGTGCTACCTCTGCCGGGCGATGGGGCACGTCCGGAGGGACTGCCCCCTGGCCCGGGAAGAAGGGCCATCCAGGACCCCCGAGCCCCGGCAGGGCACCGACCCCGTCATCGCCGACGCCCCTGGCTGCCCGGCACCTGAAACCGCCCCTCCTCCTTCACAATCCACCATTGCTCCCGCTCAGGCCCAAAGGGCACCTCCCCCACTATGCCCAGACGAGCGGGAGAACCCCGTCCCCGCTGCTTGCAATCTGGCGGGGCCTGTGGAGGAGGGTGCGGCAGGGACAGCGCCAAGCATGGGAGAGGGCCCGCCCCAAGGGGAATCTTCCCTCCCTTGTGCTGCCCCACCGTTACCCCTCGAGTCCCTGAGCCATGGCCTCTGCCCCCTGACACAACCCCTGCTAGCCAGCCCCCGGATGATGCCATGGAGGGCTGGGCCCTAGTCCAGGGGAAGCGGGGCAAGCGGAAGGCTCGAGCTCCGCTCCTCCCATCTGATGCGGAGGCCCCCCGGAAGACCAGGAAGGGGGGCACAGATGCCGAGCCTTCCGCTCTACCCACGGGTGTGTTCCACCCACCAGAGCCGGCTGGGGAAGACGTGGCAGCACTGGAAGACGGTATCTCCCCTCCACGGGAGTCCCTCCCCTCCAAGACCCCCGAGGCACCATCTGAAACCCCAGTGTGCCCCAAAGTAACCATCGCGTCAGGTGCCGGCGGGGAGAATCCTGGGGTAGCGGAAAACAATTTCCCCTCTATATATGAGGAGATCGAGGCCCTGGGTCTGACCCCAGTCACCCAGGGGGAGGACGATCCTATGCCAGCGGGCCTCGATCTGGGCGACTTCTTTCCAGCCCCCCTTTCCCCATACTCCCTCCCCGTAACCGTCGCTTCTGCTCCCACCTCCGAGGAGCCCCTGGACTCCTCCATCAACCCGGCTGCAGAAGGCACCCTGCTGAGAGCCACCGAGCCAGTTGAGGCGACGGCCAGTGCCACGCGGCTGGAACCTGAGTCACCAGGGGCATCCCTCGCTGGTGAGGAACATTCGACCTCCTTTCCGGGAGAGGACCCTACAGAAGAAAGTCCACCTCCTGATGCCGTGGCTGCCAAATCCACCAGACAGCTTGCGCCCGGCATCGGTGAGAGCCCTCTCTCGACCCAGACTCTCACCTCTACCCCTGCCCCTGCCCTTCTCCCGCCCACCTCCCGAGATATTATTGCCACCCCTGGGACAGTCTCCTTCCCCTTTCCAACAGATGACTCCCAGGGAATGGCCTTTGTGTTTGCCCGTCCCGACCCACCAGGGGCTGCTATCCTCCCTCCGCCGCCCCCTATCGCCCCAGCATTCAGGTCAACCCATCAAGAGCCCCGTCGGGGGTCCGCACCCTGTCTGCCCGTCCCGCTGGGCCAGGGGGCTGTACCAAGGGCCCTATCGGGAAGCAACCAGACCATAACCCCAGCCCCCCATGCGCTGCGAGAGGAGTTGCGGGAGTTCCTAGAAGACGTCCGTGGCTCCCGCAACAAAGTCCAGCTTGCCCTCCAGCGATGGGGGGACTTTAATCAAATCCTCCGGGCCGCAAGGGCCCTCATGGGGGAGGGGAAAAGGACCGGGAGACAGGGCGCCGCGGCCTACCAGCGGGTCCGCCACTTCCGTGACTCCTTACTCACCTACGGGGTGGGTCACGGACTGCTACGCGGCCCGCCGGGAGCCACGAGCATCCCTGCCAGCGAGGATCCCCCCCAGCCCTCCTCATGGCACCCTTTACCATCGCAACATTGAACACCCGTGGCTGTAAGATGGGTCTCCGCAGGTCCCAGGTGCTCTCCTTCCTTCGAGAGGGGAGGTACTCTGTGGTTTTCCTGCAGGAGACCCATACGGATCCGACCGCCGAAGACAGCTGGCGGCTGGATTGGGGGGACAGGGTCTACTTTAGCCACCTCACAGTTCATACGGGTGGAGTGGCGACCCTGTTCTCCCCCGACCTACGGCCCGAGGTGCT
Organism: Dermochelys coriacea; assembly: GCF_009764565.3. Taxonomy (NCBI): domain Eukaryota; kingdom Metazoa; phylum Chordata; order Testudines; family Dermochelyidae; genus Dermochelys; species Dermochelys coriacea. The sequence goes on from NC_050072.1 coordinate 114,529,223, forward strand.
GGGGGTCGCCGAGGCTGTGCCGGGTCGCTTGCTGCACCTCCGGGTCCAAATGGAGGGGCTCGTAGTCAACCTTGTCAACATCTATGCCCCAGCAGCGAGCCCGGAGCGGCTGCAATTCTATCAGCAGGCATCCGCCTTCCTCGGCACCTTGGATCCTCAGGAGTGCCTGGTCCTGGGAGGGGACTTTAACATCACCCTTGAGGAACGAGACCGCTCGGGAACCGAGAAGAGCCAGGCCGCCGTGCCGTCCTCCAGGAGATAGTCGAACACCACTCCCTGGTGGACGTCTGGCGCGACCACCACCCGGATGACGCTTCCACGTTCACCTTTGTCCGGGTGGAGGCCCATCGGTCGCGCCACTCCCGGTTGGACCGCATTTATTTATCACGCTTTCATCTTACACGAGCCCACTCCTCCAGCATCCGGCCGGCCCCATTTTCTGACCATCACATAGCCACCGTGACAGCCTCCCTCTGCGCGGAGAGGCCGGGGCCGGCCTATTGGCATTTTAACAACAGCTTGCTGGAGGATGCGGGCTTCGTGGCGTCCTTCCGGGAGTTCTGGCTGGCCTGGCGAGGGCAGCGGCGTGCCTTTCCCTCGGCACGGCGGTGGTGGGACGTAGGGAAGGTGCGCGCCCGGCTCTTCTGCCGTGACTACACCCGGGGCACCAGCCGACGGAGGGATGCAGCGATAAAGCAGTTGGAACGGGAGGTCTTAGAGCTGGAGAGGCGTCTGGCCGCCAGCCCCGAGGATCCATCCCTCTGCGGAGCGTGCCGGGAGAAGCGGGAGGAGCTCCGGAGCCTCGAGGACCATCGGGCCCGGGGTGCCTTTGTTCGATCCCGCATCCGTCTCCTTCGGGAGATGGATTGCGGCTCCCGCTTCTTCTATGCCCTGGAAAAAAAGAGGGGGGCTAAGAAACATATCATCTGCCTACTGACTGAGGATGGCACCCCCCTCACGGATCCGGTGGAGATGTGCGAGAGGGCGAGAGCCTTCTACGCAAGCCTTTTCTCCCCGGAGCCGACCGATCCTAACGCTTGCAGAGTGCTGTGGGAGGAGCTCCCGACGGTCAGCGTGGGCGACCGAGACCGGCTAGAGCTGCCTCTCACTCTGGCCGAGTTCTCGGAAGCCCTCCGTCGCATGCCCACCAATAAATCTCCGGGCATGGACGGGCTGACCGTGGAGTTCTACCGCGTGTTCTGGGACGTCCTGGGCCCAGACCTAGTCACCGTCTGGGCCGAGTCTTTGCAGAGCGGGGTCCTCCCTCTTTCGTGCAGGCGAGCCGTGCTGGCCTTATTGCCGAAGAAGGGGGACCTCCGCGATTTACGAAATTGGCGTCCCGTCTCGCTCCTCAGCACGGACTACAAAATCGTGGCAAAAGCCATCTCCCTGAGGCTAGGGTCCGTGCTGGCGGACGTGGTCCACCCAGACCAGACCTACACCGTCCCGGGCCGCAATATCTTCGACAACCTATATCTGGTCCGGGACCTATTGGAACTTGGGTGTAGGGATGGTCTGTCGTTCGCCCTCCTGTCCTTAGATCAAGAGAAGGCGTTCGACAGGATGGATCACGGGTATCTCCTGAGCACTCTGCAGGCGTTTGGCTTCGGACCCAGATTTGTGAACTTTCTCCGGGTGCTGTACGCTTCCGCAGAGTGTCTGGTAAGACTCAACTGGACCCTGACCGAACCGGTCAACTTCGGGCGAGGAGTACGGCAGGGGTGCCCCCTCTCAGGCCAGCTCTACGCTCTGGCGATCGAACCCTTCCTCTGTCTCCTCCGAAGGAGGTTGACAGGGTTGGTGCTGAGGGAGCCGGAGCTGCGGCTGGTCCTGTCGGCATACGCTGATGACGTGCTCCTCATGGTCCAGGACCCGGGTGACTTGGTGCGAGTGGAGGCTTGCCAGGCCATCTATTCAGCAGCCTCCTCCGCGCGGGTCAACTGGGTCAAGAGCTCTGGCTTGGTGGTAGGGGACTGGCGGCAGGCGAGCCCCCGCCCACCCGCGCTTCAAGCCATCCGGTGGAGCACGGGTCCGCTGCTCTATCTGGGCGTTTACCTTTCTGCCACGCATCCCTCTCCGCCGGAGAACTGGCAGAATTTAGAGGGCGGGGTGATAGAGCGGCTCCGGAAATGGACAGGACTGCTCCGGTGCCTCTCCCTTCGAGGGAGAGCGTTAGTGCTTAATCAACTAGTCCTGTCCATGCTTTGGTACCGGCTCAACACCCTGGTCCCAGCCCCGGCTTTCCTGACCAACCTGCGGACATCGATTCTGGAGTTCTTTTGGTCAGGACTGCACTGGGTCCCTGCAGGGGTTCTCCATCTACCTGTGGAGGAGGGAGGGCAGGGCCTCAAATGTCTGCTTACTCAGGTCCATGTCTTCCGCCTCCAGACCCTGCAGAGACTCCTTTATGGTGCAGGTAGTCCGGCGTGGAGCATACTGGCGCACGCCTTCCTGCGCCGCTTCCGAGGGCTCCGATACGACCGGCAGCTCCTTTATCTCCATCCGAGAGGTCTTCCGCGAGACCTCTCCGGCCTGCCGGTCTTCTACCAGGACCTCCTCCGGACCTGGAAACTCTTTACAACGAGCAGGTCCGTGGCGGCCACCAAGGGGGCAGATCTCCTCGCGGAGCCCCTGCTACACAACCCCCAGCTCCGTTTGCAGGTGGCGGAGTCCCGCTCGGTGCGCCAGAGGTTGGTCCTGGCAGAGGTCACAAGAGTCGGAGACCTCCTGGACTATGACCGGGGAGACTGGCTGGATCCCCTAACCTTCGCTCAGCGCATGGGGCTTTCCAGACCTTGTACTCCCCGATGCATACTTCAGGAGGTGAAGGCCGCTTTGCCGCCCGCTGCTCGGGTTTATCTCGACCGGGTCCTGGACGAGGGCACGCCCCGCCCACCCACTACCCCAGGCCCGCCGGACCTTTTAATTGGACCCCTCCCCCGTGGACCCAACCGATCCCTTCACCCCTTCACTAGAAGCCGGCTGCACGAGATGCAGCCGGTCTGTTTATCAAACCGCGCCAAGAAAACATCTCTACACGCTCGTGTTCCACACCCTTCACGCCCGCACCCTCGTGTCCCGCCCCGATACAAAATGGCGGGACCTCCTGCCACCTTTGGAGGGTGCAGAGCCCCGGTGGGGCAGCCTATATTCCATCTTAGTCCCAAAGCCCGCCGGGGATGTCAGTTGGCGGCTCCTTCACGGAGCCGTGAGCACGGGCGTGTACTTGGCTAGGTTCACCACAATCCCAGACACCTGCCCCTTTTGCGGCGTGAGGGATACCCTGGCACATGTCTACCTGGAGTGTGCCAGGCTGCAGCCCCTATTCCGGCTCCTCACCAATATCTTATTACGTTTTTGGTTGCACTTCTCCCCTCACCTTCTCATTTATGCACTCCCTATCCATGGCCCCACAAAGTCCCGGGATCTCCTGGTCAACCTCCTCCTGGCCCTAGCTAAAATGGCCATCTACAAAACCAGAGTGAGGAGGTTGGCCGATGGAGTCTCCTGTGACTGTGGGGCCTATTTCCGATCCTCGGTCCGTTCACGTATCCGGGCAGAGTTCCTCTGGGCGGCGTCCTCTGACTCCCTTGACGCCTTTGAGGAGCAGTGGGCTCTGTCCGGGGTTCTCTGCTCGGTGTCCCCGTCCGGTTCCCTTCTTTTGACCCTTTGACCGCACTCCTGTCCCTGTTATTTTATTAGTTGTCCCCCGGAATTTTTTGGGTATCTAGGTCCTGTGGATCCCCCTTTTAGGCTGGGGGGGACCCTTTAGCAGTGGACGGGCTTCACCCGCCCACTTCCCGGATCCCAATAAGACTACTTTTCTACAGCCATCTGGCCTTGCCCTGTCACACTATTTGATGCCAGTGTTACAAGGTAGGGAGCCTGAAGTTCAGTTTGACATTCTGTCATTTGTTTATCTGATAGCTGTCAGTTGTTATTTACCATTTGTATATAGTGCCATAGTTGTGCAAGGTGTATTACATTGAGAATAAGTCTGTGGGTGGAGGAGCTCAACTGGGCTTTTATTTTGCTGTAATAATGTGAATGAGTCCTGGAGTTTTAGCCTTGATTTGAATTTCCTGGTGCTTGTCAGTTTGTTTTTAAATATTAACTTTATTCAGATGTAATATGAGATGCGCTTCTAGTTGACAAGAAATATCGTGTTTAAAGTAGGTACAATACACAATTGTTTTTGTGCAACTATTATTTTCAAGGATCTGATGAACACATAATTCTGCAATTTCCTTGTCCTTTCCTTCTGTACCAAAAAGTGGTGGGTTGCTGTTCCTAGCACTTCATTTTGTTCTTATTAAAATATTGTATTTTATTTGCCTAGTGTTCATTATTTGCTGCTTTTAACAAATCATTTCTATCTCACTACTTTAAGTGCTCCAAGGCATTATTTTTTCTACTTCTTATTTCACAGAGGAGATTCCAGATGCATTTATTTTCAAACATTACTATCCTTAGAGATCAGATGTTTGGCTGATTCATGCAGTAAGCTACAGCTTTCCTCACCGTGTTGATTTTTCGAGGAGGAACTAGCTTCTAGATTCTGACAACTTTTTCTTATTAGAAGAATTCTCAAATGAGTAAAAGCTTCTCATTTCCATTCTTATGTGGCTCCAGGATTTTCACTGTAGGTAAGGTTGTTTTTTTTTCCCCCACTGATCTCTTATGAAAATGGACAATAATTCTCATTATGCTCTAGGTTTTGTTTTAAGGCTAGTGAAGTATAATTGCTCCGAATGTGGATGATAGAAGAGAACTGTAATTTGTACAGTTTTTTTTATAGAACTCATTAACAAATAGGCTAATTTTAAACAAGAGTATTGCAGTCCTGTTCTTGGTGACATTTTGGGATATTTTTAGTTCAGGGTGTGTGTGTGTGAGAGAGAGAGAAATTTATATCTTAACAGCACATTTTCTGCCACTTTACCTACACTTTTTCATATATTGCCACTAAGTGACATAATATTGTCACGATGCAGTGTAAGAAAAAGAAGACCATGCTGACTGCAACTCAAAGCAGAATGAGTATCAAAGATATCTGGGAGCAGATCCCCAGCTTATATAGATTGTCCTGGCTCCACCTGATGATCTGCTCTCTGATCTGACATTTTCACAGAAAGTTAGTTTTCTGGGAGATGTCTTAAAGAAACAGGCAATTTAAGCTACTGGAAGTTTTATTCATATACAGAATGTGGTTCTTTGCTCTGGATTTGCACAAATCTAACAATTACGTGGAAGAGCAACATACATTGGCAGATCTGCTCTAGATCTGCTCCTCTACTGATCTGCTATCCCAGATGGAATGATATTGAATGTCTGACAATGCAATCCTTAACATTTTGTGCTCTGAAAATTAGTTTATTTTATTAAGGGATTTTTGCCTTTTGCTATCATTCAAAAGCTTCTCGACTAGCTGTCAGTTATTTAAAATTTCTAATTTGTCAAATATGTAAATCTCTACATTATTCTGAATCCATTTAATCATTTGTAATATGTTTTCTCAAACTGGCATGAGAGATGTCTTCTGCAAAATTGCAATGCACTTTTAATGCACATAATTCAGTGTAGCAATGAGTTAACTGTAGGCATACTATTACAGCTCAGTGATGTGTAATCTACTTATAGCCCTTCTATAGGTGGCATGAGTAGTTTTTGGGTTGCTGATTTTCATATTCAGGAGCTATCATTTTAAATAAAGGATAGAGCAGCTTGTGGCAGCTTTGCATTTGTTATAACAAGAAAACGACACATGAATTTTCTATTTGATACCATTATATGTCCAGATATGGAGGAGTCCTATGCTCCTTTTCTTGGGGCAAGTATTCTAAATTAAGCATATCAAAATAAGTGGGACAGATTCATCCCTGTTGTGAATCTACTGACTTCAGTGGAGTTATGTGAGGGATGACATTGGCCGAGCTTGTTTGAATCAGCAATAAGCCAATCTCCAGAGGTTCAGAGTTTGTGATATTTTTGGACAAGCATTTGGAGGCTTATCTGAAGCTTGTTCAAGTTATCTCCTTCCTCTCCCCCCTCAAGCTGTGAAACAGTCTGTCCTTGGTCCCCCCAGGAGCTGCCTCCTCCAACAGACTCCTTAGGTCCCACCCTTCCCAATCCACAACTTTCTGCCAGTGGGCCCCAGCTCCCACCTACCTGATTTCAGATCTTCAGGGAGGATCTACAGCCTACTACCCATGCCTAAAGGTGATCCTCTCTTTAAGCAGTCAGATGGCAAATCACTCCTGAATCCCATTTTGTGGTGTGCCTAGCTGACCTGCCTCCCCCTTCGAAACCTTCAGAGGAATGATGCGTACGATCAATTCCCCTAACCTGCTAGGTCACCCTGATTCTGGGGCAAATGGCTTGTTGCCATGTCTGAATATACTGTGGGAAGAGTCTCTTTCTTGATATTTCAACCTCTCTGGTCCTGACCAGAAACTGTACATTGAAAAAAAACATTTATCTGAACATTTCAGCAAAGCACCTTTTTACAAAACAGGCAGTGGGTTTGGAATTGGGAGATGGCTCTGATGTTACTGGAACCAATTTGGTCATCCCTAATTTAAAATCAGCATTTCTCTTCCTTCAGCAGTTTTTCACACCTGGGTTGATGAAGTCTTTATAGATCATGTGGGTACTTTTATCTGTGGTGATATACTTCACTTATTCTTCTTATGGATGAGTTTCCCTGCGTGATGATTTTTCTTGTATACCTGCCTCGGTTAGTTTTATGGATGAAAAAGTTAAGACAACCAGACTTTTAATAGTCAACACATCTTTTTTGTTCAGTACAAAACCAGAGGAGATTTGTAGGCTGGTACACCAAGCATGAAAAAACCAAATATAAAATTAATGTATTGATAGTGTTTATAGTTTTATTACCCTGTAATTATATCATACCTATGTTTGTTTTTTCTTTTCATGACATTCTATAAAATATAGCTGTCTGAACTTGTTTGGAAGGTCTGTGTTTTCAGGATTTAGACCTAAGTGATGTTTTGCCAGGTTCAAGGGAAGAAAGGCCAGTTGTAGATATGGTGTTGTTATGCTGGAAGATGTTAATGGCTGCCATCATGCAGGTCTTTGCTCCGTAGACAATCACAGATCTGGTTAAAGCTGATGGGTGTGCTAGGCATCTTTCTTTCAGGTGAAAGGGAAGGACCAATTAAATGACCCTTTATGTAATGATATTTGGAAACAATATCCAAGGCACTTGTTGGCCACATGGTGAAGCCTGAGCGGAGATAAATATAAAAAATATTTGTATGTGTGCAGTTAAAGATAAATATTAATAGTTTATCACACATGCAGGGCTTGATTTACCCCAACAAGTACACGAGGGTTGCAACTGGTACCACATAGTCCTACACCCACAAGAGTATCAGAGTGGGAACTTAACCCCATGGCTGGGCAGGCCTCTCCATGGAGCTACACAGGGGAAGGTAACTTTTTAGTTCTGGCTGGAACTTTGTAGGAGTCCCACAGGGGGAGGCTGTGCAAGGAGGTGCTGAATGAGCACTCAGATGTTAGGTAAGGGGCACTATGTAAAAACCCAACACAGATAAACTTCCTCTCCCCAGCCCACCTTGACCACTTTTATGCTGGGCTCTGCCTTTGCATTGCTATGCCTCGTGGGAGTTTGAAGGTACAGTACAGGCTGTCAAGCTTCCATTTTCATGGGACCTCCATTAGAATGTAGCGGAGGAAGACGACTCCCTAGAGAAGTGGGTGGGATTGAGTCATCAGCTACAGGGAGTCTGTGATTTGGTACTTTCTCAGGGCCCTCTGAACTGCTGATTATAGCAATGGAGGCTCCATGCTTGAGTCAGAAACCAGCCCCCTTCACCAAATCAGGGTCTCTTTAGAATTAGCAGCCTGCCCAATCGTCCCTGCAGCAGGGCGTCTAAATAATTTTGGAAGGTTTTCAGTTTAGCTATTGAATTTGGCAGATTATCTGTCCAGCATTTAGAAAGAAGAGACAAAATATAATACATTTAGCCGCTTTGGCCATGAGGCGTAACAAACGTGACATGTAGACAAAACCTCTGTAGGTGTGCCCCATCCTCAGGTGTCTGGGGCTGGTGACTGATACACAAGGCACCAGATGCAGTAGGGACTATATATCTCCCCTTCCCCCATGGCCAGACAGAGCATCGTGTAGCTGTTTTCATATACAGAGTAGAGAGTAGGATTAGGATTTACTATTGAAAGTTAACCTCTATGCCCTACCTTTAGTCAAAGAGCTGAGTTGTGCACTTATTCAGGTAAAACTTCAATTGATATTGATGGGTTTTTTACCAGAATAAAGCAGGGTTGAGCCCAACATGCGAGACTGGGTGTGTAGTTTATGTTTGCCAGGGCTTGTGCAGTGTTTGAAGCAAGGATGAAGAAGGTCAGACAGGTTGCTTCTGGCCTCAGATTCTAAACTCTATGAAGTGCCTGAAGAGAGAGAACCATAAACTTCCCCTCATAATAGGCAACTGATCTGTGTCAGTTTCCTGCCTGGACTTGTTGAAATGTGTGATTAATTTGAAATGCTTCTTTGCTTGTAGCCAAATGCGAGACTTATAATGTTGGAATTTTTAGCCAATAAAAACAACAAGGAGTTCGGTGGCACCTTAAAGACTAGCAGATTTATTTGAGCATAAGCTTTCATGGGTAAAAACCCCACTTCTTCAGATGCATGGAGTGAAAATTACAGATGCAGACATAAATGTACTGACGTATGAAGAGAAGGGAGTTACCTCACAAGTGGAGAACCAGTGTTGACAGGGCCAATTTGATCCAGGTGGATGTAGTCCACTCCCAATAATAGATGAGGAGGTGTCAATTCCAGGAGAGGCAAAACTGCTTTTGTAATGAGCCAGCCACCCCCAGTCCCTATTCAAGCCCAAATTGATGGTGTTAAATTTGCAAATGAATTTTAGTTCCGCTGTTTCTCTTTGAAGTCTGTTTCTGAAGTTTTTTTTGTTCAAATATAGCTACTTTCAAATCTGTTATAGAATGTCCAGAAAGATTGAAGTGTTCTCCTCCTGGCTTTTGTGTGTTACCATTCCTGATGTCTGATTTGTGTCCATTTATTCTTTTACGTAGGGACTGTCTGGTTTGACCAATGTACATGGCAGGGGGCATTGCTGGCACATGATGGCATCTATAACATTAGTAGACATGCAGGTGAATGAGCCTCTGATGGTGTGGCTGATGTGGTTGGGTCCTCTGATGATGTCACTAGGGTAGATATGGGGACAGAGTAGGCAACAAGATTTGCTACAGGGATTGATTCCTGGGTTAGTGTTTCTGTGGTGTGGTGTGTAGTTGCTGGTGAGTATTTGCTTCAGGCTGGGGGGCTGTCTGTAAGCGAGGACTGACCTGTCTCCCAAGGTCTGTAAGAGTGAGGGATCGTTTTCCAGGATAGGTTGTAGATTGTTGATAATGTGCTGGAGAGGTTTTAGCTGGGTCTCTACGTGATGGCCAGTGGTGTTCTGTTATTTTCCTTGTGGGGCCTGTCATGTAGTAGATGATTTCTGGGTACCCGTCTCGCTCTGTCAGTCTGTTTCTTCACTTCCCCAGGTGGGTATTGTAGTTTTAAGAATGCTTGATAAAGATATTGTAGGTGTTTGTCTCTGTCTGAGGGATTGGAGCAAATTCGGTTGTATCTTAGGGCTTGGCTGTAGACAGTGGATCGTGTGATGTGTCCTGGATGGAAGCTGGAGGCATGTAGGTAAGTATAGCGGTCAGTAGGTTTCCGGTATAGGGTGGTGTTTATGTGACCATCGCTTATTAGCACCGTAGTGTCCAGGAAGTGGATCTCTTGTGTGGACTGGTCGAGGCTGAGGTTGATGGTGGGGTGGAAATTGTTGAAATCCAGGTGGAATTCTTCAAGGGCCTCCTTCCCGTGGGTCCATATGATGAAGATGTCATCCTGATAGAATTGGCTCTGTCAGCACTGGTTCTCCATTTGTGAGGTAACTCCAGTCTCTTCATATGTCAGTATATTTATGTCTGCATCTGTAATTTTTACTCCATGCATCTGAAGAAATGGGGTTTTTACCCACAAAAGCTTATGTTCAAATAAATCCGTTAGTCTTTAAGGTGCCACTGGACTCCTTGTTGTTTTTGTGGATACAGACTAACACAACTATCCTCTGACACTTGTCACCATGCTTAGCCAATAAAGAAATTTTGTTGATTTAAAATGGTATTTTAAATGCCAGAATATAATGAACTAGACTATTGGGGAGAGAGGGTGGTGGTGGTGACAATGGGAAGGAAGAGGTGATTTTTTTTGGAGCTCCAATTGTGAAGTGTTTCCATGGAGGGATTTCTGCAGGCATAGGGCTTGATCTTATGCCCACTGAAGTCAGTGGTAAAGCTGCCATTGACTTTAATGGAGCAGGAGCAGGATCGTACAGAGGGGAGATGCTGCTGCTTTGGCTTCTCTGCCCTTCTAAAAATATTTGAATTCCCACTCCTTTAATCTTCTCTCATATATGCCCATTAGATCCTGATCCAGCAAAACACCTAAGCACATGTGTAACTTTAAACACTTGAGTTTATTTATTTCAGTGAACTGTGAATGTGCTTAAGTGCTTGAATGTACTGGGGCCTGAATCGTAACTGAGAAAATAGCTAATAACATTGTCAGTCAGAACATTTTAAAACCCACCTGGTAACGTGGAGTATAGCTGTTTGACATTTTCAGAACAATCTTAGGGATTTAGCCAGACTTCTTCTATCAAAATTAATGGAAAAGTTTAAAAATTAATGTAGACATGTCTAAATTCCCTAGACTGCTTTGAAAATCTCAGTGGGTATCTTTTAACTGCTCAGTCAAGTCACTTTAAATATCCATTATTAATTAAAATTTGTAATATGTATTAAATGAAATATTCACTGTGTGTATATATTTATAATACAGATAGAAAGATACCACACAGATGTCTTCCTTTGCTATTTTATTAAGTGCATGTGTCCCCTTCTTCCCACAGATATTATGAAAAATCAAACAATTTCAGCTCATTTTGTATCATTGTTTGGAATGATTTTTCATTGCTGATAATCGCTGATTCCAGCAGTAAAGCGATTCCAGCTGAAATTTCTTGCCAGAATGGATATGGTGAGGGCAAGAAAAGAATATGTTATTTAGGGATGAACCATTAGATGAAATGTGCAAATAATGTGGAAACTACCTTGGCATTTTCTTTTTACCAGATAATAAATTAAACCACTATATACACACATATAGTTATGTAAAATAGACATTACTAATTATTGTTACAGTTTTAACTGATTATATACAAATTTATTAAAATTAAACTTCCTATACATGTCAATATATTGATCCAAATTTTGCCTTTACAAATTCTGAGTAAGACCTCTGCAGCAAAACTGTCTGAGGTGTAAAGCAGGTTAGAATTCATCACTCTGCCTTTACATTCTATTCCAGAGTGTGTTTATTCATTATTTGGGGACCTGATCCTGCAGATCTTTACTTGGGGGAATCCTTACTCACACCAAGTCCTACTGAAATCTGTGACTCCTTGTGTGACAAAGGACAACTCTCCAGTATAAGGGGCTGTGGGACTTGACCACTAATTGTTTACACCTGTTTCATTGTAGTTCATTGTATTATTTGATTGGAAGAGTTATGTGAATGATTCCCTGTTAACAAAATGAAGGGTCTGATCTTGCAGTCCTTAGTTGGGTAAAATGCTCATTGCTTCATTCAGAGGGCTATCTAAGGACTGGAAGATCAGGTTTATATTTATTATTAAGTGCTTATGCATCTTTATTAAGAAATTATCATATTGTTCTGTTTGGATTGGATCCAGAACAACATTTATTTATAATTTCTTTACTCTAGAGTGAAAGAAGAATGTAAAAAGTTTGTATCTCTTTTCCTTGGATTGAATCATTTTTGTGATACCCCTGAAACTGAGCTGGAGAACATGAAAACTTTCTCTAAGTAAGAGACAAGACTATTGGAAGCGAATACATAGAGATGTCATTTCAAAGAATTTAGAGCCCGATCCAAAACTCATTGAAGACAATGGAAAGATTCCCATTGATTTCAGTGGGCTTAGGATCAGGCCATTGAAGACAAGGATGGACTTGCATTTGATGAAGTACAGTAAATTATGCATAGGAAGCCAAATTTGTGCCTTCTGTAGCTGCACTGGCCCTCTGTGCATGTATGTATAATAGCTCTCTGACCATTGTGCAAAGTCCAAGCAAGAGCTCTTTACATAGTAAATCTCTATGAGAATCAGGGGAATGGAATTTGTCACCCCAAGATGAGTGGCACCAGTGTGGTTAACTGCTACTCAGTGCATGGGTTTTAGTAGCGATCGCTGTCGCTACCACTTTTGGCTCATGAAACCAAGAAGTTGTAGGCCTGTTGGGTATGTCTTCCCACAACCCCAGCCTCCCCTTTGCGCTCTTGTGAAGAAAATCACCACAAAACACAAGAGGTGCTGGAACTAGGGCTGCTGGGAGGGTGGCAGTACCCCTTGGCTTGAAGTGGTTTCCAGTGTATACAGTGTTTACAGTTTGGTCCAATGGGTCTCAGCACCCCCACTATACAAATTGTTCCAGCACCCCTGCAAAACACTGCATAAGGTACATTAGAGGGGATAAATGGTCTTTCTAGCCTGCATTTTCTCTCTCAAGGCAAGGTCAGCAAAACTATGTTGCTTTGCAGACTTTGGACATATAAATAGGAACAAGATTTGTTTCTTTACACTTACACCGCATACAGGAATAATATTTCACAAATTATCTGCCCAGAACCAAAATTCACAGCAATCAGAAGCTGTATACCACCACCTCAGCAGCAAGTTTTTATATATACACGTGTATAGTTTCTCATACAGTTGGGATGCCACAATAGTTAACATTAAAAATTGCTATTTACCCCTCCACCCCAAAAAAGTACTTATTTTTTAAAAAATACTAACCAAACACTCCAGAAATGTGTACAATTAAAAATCAATTGATACCCTTGTTGGCAGTCTCAGTGGAACAGCCAGGACTGAATGGACAAAGACACTGAATATTCTGCCACTCCTATGCACCCTTTGTCCACATCAAGGTTTAGGTACATTGGTAGGGTAATACAGTATGGGAAGATTTATACTGTTTATATTGTTGCCCATGATGGCTGTGGATAGAGGATTTCAGTCTCCAGGGGCATCAGTCTCTCACCTTTCCAAGGAATAAAGTCCACTCAAATATTAGTAAGAAAGAAAATGGTCAGGGCAGAGGGGGAGAAATGATTTATTGCAATAAAATACTAGTTTGTTTTAATTCTTAAAAGATCATTGGATCCTATTGGTCCCATGTCTCTCCTTTTCCTTTACCTCTCCTGTGCTATTTCTGTCTGATAACTCATGGGAAATAAAATGTGATAAAATAAATAAGAGTTGCTGACTCTCTCTGTATATGACCAAATTTATTCTTCAGATATTACCCTGTGCGGTTGCTATATGTGATTGCGTAGTAAATGTTAGCATTTTTAATATTTATGAACTAGGCAAGAACTGATGCTGTATGCGCAGTTACTCTTGATTCCAGCACTTAAATCGCTGCAACAGTTTGTTCTGGAAGGGGTTTAAACTTCTCCATAAGCAGAGGCATGCAAGAAATCAGCTGAGGAACAATAGATGTTTTTAATATGATTTCATCCATTAGAATGTTTTTAAGTGATCAGAGTGGAACAAAATAGAAGCTGGAGACTTCACATGGTTTTTAGTGTCAGGTTTTGATGTAAACTATATTATATTTTGTAATCTGTTTATTCAATTTTATTCACATTAAGGTCATTGGCAAAACTCCCATTGACCTCAATAGGAAAAAGAGTCGATCAAAATGTCCACTTTGAACACTGGCATAACTGGATATTCTGTGTGCATGTTGGAAAGGAAACGGGTATGTGAACTGGCCAAGGTATTTAACTCTGAAAAGTGCCTATTGCACATATGCACTAACAAAAAATTAATAGGGATTTTTACTACAGATGGGAAATGCTGTTTTGCCAGATTTAGAACAAATCAAAAATTGTGGCTTCTAGATTTTTTTTTAAAAAATGGCTCTAGCAAAATATGTATACTAGGCTGCTATTTATTTTTATGTTGTTCTTTTTTAGTCTGAGAAGGAGGCGCAGAATTACTTACAAAGGCTATTTATTGTTTACATATTACATATTTTCAGGATATACGATTATCCTGTGTTTAAAACATCAGTATATGAATAGAGTTGTTATTTGACAGATAATTTAGACCCCTCCCCCCGCAGTCCAGTAAAGCATTTAAATAAGTGCTTAATCTTTAACTTGTCAGGATTGCTGTTGAAGTCAAGCAAGTGCATAAGTATTTTTCTGAGTCAGGGGTTTATGGCTGCTTTCTCATAATAATTTGTAATGTAACCCTATGTGTGTTAACATATTTACAGGATACTTGTCCATGTTGATCCCGGCTGTATTCAAATCTGCACATTGCCAGCCAGACAAGATTCAGTTGAGATATGGTTAAAAGGGAAAAAATGATTATTTTAGTTTAGAAGATGGTCTCTCATTCATTGAGATCTAGGCAACTATAAACCTACTGGTAAAAATCGTATTAAAAACTATTCAATATAAATTCAGACAAATAAAATTTAAAGACAGCAATTTGGTGTCTGGTGCCCAAGGCTTTGTGTAATAAGCTTTTTAAAGTTTTTAGCCAGGAATGGAAGACTATTTTTGCTGCCCACTGAGGACTCAAATCCATGAGAGGCATTCTGGGAGCCCATCTCTTAAGTTTCAGAGTAGCAGCCGTGTTAGTCTGTATTCGCAAAAAGAAAAGGAGTACTTGTGGCACCTTAGAGACTAACAAATTTATTTGAGCATAAGCTTTCGTGAGCTACAGCTCACTTCATCGGATGCATTCAGAATGCATCTCTTAAATGTGAACCATACACCTTTAACTAGAGGCCAGGCAAATTAATGGACATCTTCAGGTTCCAGCCTGCTCCCCATCCCAGCCTTGTGATGACTATTCACAGAGGCAGACAGCCTGCCAGATCCCTCAAATCTGTACATGCAGCAGGAGTACTAGACCCACAGGCAGCAGCCAGCCAGCAAGGTGACTGCCACCAGTGGCAGGCAAATGTGAATTATTCATAAGTAAAGGTGGGAGAAACTTTTCTAATGAGTTTTTTATTCATCAAAAAATGCAGTTTCAAGTCAACCGAAATTATTTGCAAATTTGGTGAATAGTTTCATCTGGGGAAAAAATCTTTAAAAAAAATTGAAATGTTTCATTACATTTTCAAAACGAAGTATTTCAGTTTTTTGTTTCAAGATTATAATTTGTTTTGAAATTTGCCTGAATTTAATAAAAAAAATTTTAAAAACCTGAAAATGAAATTAAATGTTTTGTTTCAAGTCAAACGAATCATTTCAGTCAATTCAAACCAAATTTGTTTGTTTGTTTGTTTTTATTTCACCAAGAGAACTGAACATTTCTCATTTCGGGTTGACCCCTCTAAAATTTAATAAAAAAAAGTAGTTGTTGTTGGGGTTTTTTCCATTGGCCCAGTAAACTAAAAAATCAGTTATTCTTAGAACTGTAATGCAAGATTCATCCTTTAAGGCCTGATTCTCCACTACTGCCTTTCACTTTGTATAGTAACTTATACCTGTACAAAGTAAGGTTAAATGCTGTCACTGGTGTGAAAGAATGGAGAATTCAAATTCTGGTAGCATTTTACACTCACTTTATACTCCTTGGGCTCACTTTGGCCAGTTTCACACCAGTTGACATTAAAGTCAATGGAATTACTTCAGGTTTACATAAGCATGAGAAGAGAATCGGGCCCATTGCATACTGGTATAAAGCCTACACAAGGTACAAAGCAGTAGAAAATCAGGACTCTAGTGCTCACAAAATACATTGCTTTGACATCTGTGGACGCTGAAGTTCTTCATTTATCCACAGAAAGATACAGAATAAGCAGCTGCAATACAACTTGCACTCCAACCTGTATGCATCATTTATGGTCTAATCCAAAACCCATTGAAGTCACTGGGAGTATTCATAGAATCATAGAACTGGAAGGGACCTTGAGAGGTCATCTAGTCCAGTTCCCTGCCCTCAAGGCAGGACTAAGTATTATCTAGACCATCCCTGACAGGTGTTTGTCCAACCTGCTCTTAAAAATCCCCAATGATGGAGATTCTACAACCTCCCTAGGCAATTTATTTCAGTGCTTAACCACTCTGACAGGAAGTTTTTCCTAATGTCCAACCTAAACCGCCCTTGCTGCAATTTAAGCCCATTGCTTCTTGTCCTATCCTCAGAGGTTAAGAACAATTTTTCTCCCTCCTCCTTGTAACAACCTTTTATGTACTTGAAAACTGTTATCATGTCCTCTCTGTCTTCTCTTCTCCAGACTAAACAAACCCAATTTTTTCAGTCTTCCCTCATAGGTCATGTTTTCTAGACCTTTAATCATTTTTGTTACTCTTCTCTGGACTTTCTCTAATTTATCTACATCTTCCCTGAAATATGGTGCCCAGAACTGGACATAATACTCCAGTTGAGGCCTAATCAGCGTGGAGTAGAGCGGAAGAATTACTTCTTGTGTCTTGCTTACAATGCTCCTGCTAATACATTCCAGAATGATGTTAGCTATTTTTGCAACAATTCGATTGATTTCAATGGACTTTGGATCAAGACTACTATTTTAAAGGTGAAAGGAGGGAAGTTCAAATTCCAAGATCACTCATTCTTAAGCCTCTGTACCAAACACATATTAAATGTATCCTTATTCCATTGCCAGTCCTATGAGTCATCGTGTCCTCTCCCCTCACCCCCAGCTTGCATGATTATTTTTATTAAGATGAAGAAATCAATGTTTATTGTGTACGGACCTCTCGGGCTATCATATTCAGATTTGCCATTACCTGGAGGACATACAAATAATATAGAAGTGACAAGTTTGTACTGCTTTGTTTCTCCCATGTGCTATTAATTTACCTGGCATGGATAATTTCAGAATAACATGCAAGCAAAAAGGTTGTGGCTTTTTGACATGTAATAAATTATTTAACACCTTGCCCTATTGCATCAGTTTATGTGGTGTTTGCATAAATTTCATTAGTACAAGAAAAGGAAAGCTTAAAAAAACACAAACACAATTTTCAGGTTTTCAGTTCATTATGAAAGCTTTCTCTCTGGGCAAATGACTAATACACTGTCAACCCTTTATATCCCTGACAAGCATGCTAGCCAAAAAGAGAGGTGCAATCAATCAAAGCCTCGATTAAATGAGCTAAATACACCTACTCAGGGAAAATGCCATTCTATGACTTAGACTTGTCCTAGGGCAGCACTAACATGCTTCTAGGTCACTTATGTATTATGGAGCCATACTAATGACTCTATAGTTAAGGGTGTAAGACAGTTTCCATTATAAGCCTGAGCTGAAAATTTTTGAGTAATTACTGGTAAGTTTTAAAGCTCTGTTTAATAGAAAGAGTTTCAGACTGTAAGTTGAACTGTAATATTTCACATTTGAAGTTTGGACTGTGTTCGGGGTTCAATGCACCAAACAAGTACACACATGAGAAAAGTTAGTTGCTGTTGTTTAGTTGCACAAGGAAAGGAAAGGAAAGGAAAGGAAAGGAAAGATGATCCTGTGGTTAAGACACTGTACTAGCACCCATGAGATCTGGGTTCAGTTCCTTACTATGCCACAGGCTCACTGTGTGACTTTGGACAATTCACTGAGTTTCTGTGTGCCTTAGTTTCCCAACTGTAAAATAGGAACCAGTTTTGTCTATTTAGATTGTCACGGCAGGACTCATTCTTGCTATGTATTCATACACCACCTAGAACAAGGAGGGCCTGATCTCTGCTGGAGCCTCTAGATGCTACTGTAACACAAATCATAATGACTAATTGTCTAGACAGGGCACAGACCAATGGCACTGGAGTTAGATAGCTAACTAACACTAAATTTCAAATCTTACCTATCAGATACTCACAATGAACTGTGGCAAACTATTAGGGGGAAAGTATTGTGAAGAAATTTACACAATTTCAAATAACAAATGTAAGACTATTACAACCTGTTTATGGGACAAGTCACAAAACAGAAAAAGAGGCCAAACTCAATTAATAAATTATTCTTTATGGAATCTTCATTTAACCCCGTTAGAACTAAATATAAATTAAAACCAATTTTTTTTATCTAAAATGTTGAGATGATTTTTTTTTTAATTAGAAATTTTTCATGGAAACTCTGTACTTTGGACCACACCAGATACTGCTGAATGCAACAAAAAAGTACTGTTTTCAGGATATATTTGGCCATGATCAGAAACAGAAACTCTAGAAACTTCATTAAAAATCCTGTTTTTGTCAGAGTTCTACCCCAATTTCAAGACTCAAGAGTTCAGATAAGTATCCAGACTTTTGGATGCTTTTCTGAACCAATCCCCAAAACTCTGAAACTATACATATCTGTCAAAATTCTGCCTCTAAGCCATTACATGCTCAGACCTTCGAAAGTTGTAAGAGCAGAAAATTTAGTAACTACATGTCCCTTAAAGCACATTAAACTAAGTGTAATCAAAGGACGTGTTCACACGGACTTCACATAGAAAATATGTATATTCATTATAATTATTTTGGTATGCTACAAATATCTGGTGAGATGCTCCCATACACTGTACATGCTACTCCCAGTGAAATGTGAGATGGGAGAATGAATGTTAATATACCTGTCGTTCGTAACATATTAGAAATTCTATTGTGAATGTGCTTAGTTGTATGTGCCTTTAAATATGTTGCATGAGAATCATGGCATAGTGACTCAAAGTACAACCCTAATTACCCTTACAGGACCAAACTTGATTGAGAATTTGGGGTATTGTTCTGGTAGAAGCTGACACTGAGCAACTTTTTCCCCTTTATGAACAAACCTATTCAATTTATAGTGTTCTGTGTATGATTGTGATGATAAAATGATTTTAATACACCCGCTTTATAGAGAGGGTTTTTTTTTAAGTGCAAGCATATTTTTTAATTAAAGAAAGAATATTACAGTAAATTATTTTAAGTTTACGTAACTTATTGTTTGCATCTAGATCTTGGTGTGAACTCAGGATCAGTTGTTTTGCACTCTGTAGCCTTGTAATTCTCCATGGGATATATTCCTGTCATTTATACTGATGTAACTGACTTCTGAATCTAACTGAATAAAATGTCTGTTGCATTTAGGAATAATAAGGAAGGAGCCTGACTGCAAGTAGATTAACAATCTTCCCAAAAAAGGTAAGTAATGATCATATATTTTTCCCATAACTGTTGCTACGGCCTCCTTCTTTTGCTGTAACTCATATTGATTAGGTACTTTACTACACAAGTAGTACCAATCAGAACGCAACATTTTAGAGTGCTCTACAGTTCACACCCCCATAAACTGCACTGTGGTGCCATCCATGTAGACAAGTCCATTGAAAGCAGTGTGACTGGTCATGTAGTAAGGTATTATTCAGCATGAGTAAGGGTGGAAGTCAGGACTACAGTGAATTGAGTGCCTGTTCTATATTGCAAAAGTAATCAGATCCTTTAGGGTTTTTATCTTTATCGTGAATATGGCCGATCTTTGATTCTCCCTGTGATCACTGTGTTTTCAGCACTCTGAGACTGAATACATTTTCTGCAGTCAAATTCTCATTGACGTCAGTGGGAGTTTTCCAACTAAGGCCTTGTCTACACAAAAACACAATTTCTTCTGCTTTAATTATACCAATATTGTTAAAGTGGTATAAACCTCCTACTGTGGACCCATTTATATCTGTATAAAGGTGCTTTATACTGGTATAACTATTCTCATATGGGAAGGGGAATAAACTAGGCTGGCATAAGGTACCTTTATACTGGTATAATTGTGTCCACACTTAGGGTATGTCTTCACTACCAGCGATCGATCCAGCGGGGATCGATTTATCGTGTCTAGTCTAGACACAATAAATCGACCCCTGACCACTCTCCCGTCGACTCCTGTACTCCACTGCCGCGAGAGGCACAGGCAGAGTCGATGGAGTAGCAGCAGCAGTCAACTCACCACAGTGAAGACACCACGGTAAGTCAATCTAAGTACGTCGACTTCAGCTACGTTATTCACATAGCTGAAGTTGTGTAACTTAGATCGATTCTTCCCTCCCTCCCCCCAGCCGCCCTGAGTGTAGACCAGGGCTAAAGATTGTTCTACTATAACTATTTTGGTTTTAAAAAAAAATCTGTGTAGACCCTGTTAACACAGATTAATAGTTTTTAATGTGCTTTGATCTAGTCCAGTTTCTAAGATTCATAAACCCAAATGAATCTGATAAAATGACTCAAATCTCATAATTAAACTAAATCAAAGGGTACATTGAAATACAGATCTGATACAGTGTGAACTCAGAATAATTAAAGACCTGATTATTTTTAATGATTCTGTGAAAAGTTGTTCTGTGAAAAGGTGTAGTTCATCTGTTAATTAAATTAGGAGATCTGAATCAACATCTCCCCACTTATTTACTGCTCAACCTCACTCTCTTTTCCAAGAAACCATGGAAATTTCCAGGAGAACTGGAGGTGTTCCCACTATTTTTTACTTTTTTTTAGTTAGTACAATTACAGAGAGCACCTCCAACTTTGTTTTTTAATTTTTTGAGTCTTAACACAGACTAGAATAAACCAGAAGATGGTGCATCAAAGCTAGGAGTGGTCTGAAACTGTGCTCTCTGAAGCTGGCTGGTGGTTTGGGCTCCAATTCAGCAAAGCACTTAAGCACATGCTTAAAATTAAGTACATGCTTCTACCCTTTGCTAAATGTGGATCCTTAGTTTTGGCTCTACTTATTTCCAACTGCTACATTTCATTAAAAGACAGATAAAGCATAGCTCATACTTCCTTAATTTTACTTCTCAGTGTAAACAATTTCTACAATTGCCACAGCAATGAGATGTGACAGCAACTGCAGGAGAAGTGATCAACTGATAGCAAATGGAAGGGAGGCAACCAAAAGACAATTTAAATTAAAATGTAACCCACGCTATGAAAAGAATTTGAGAACTGTTGCTTTCACTTATTGGCTGTAATTCAGATAATTTAGAAGTTCTTTTTAAAAATTGAAAATATTAAATATACCTTTCTGGTTGCAAAATTAGGAGTAATTTATGGGAAAATGTTAAATTATGTCTACTGTGTAGTAATGTTATTAACACCATTTGAGATCCTCAGATGAAAAGGTCTACATGGGCACAATCCTGCATTTCCCATGAGCATCTTGGTTTTTCATGGGATGTAACTCCATGCAGGCCCAAGGATCTACTCAGGTACAGCAGCTTGTAGAATGGTGGTCTATAAAAAAACTCCAGCTGAAGTCTTTGAGGACTACAGGATCAGGTCTTCTGAGTGCAAAGTATAATTATGAATAATAAAAGAATGTGGTAAATAAGATACATATACATTCTCATAAAATCATCTTTTTAAATTGTACACAATCCTATTTTTAGAATAGTCTTTATAGCATTTCCTCAAACTGCCCAAATTAGTTAAAACAGAATTACGTTCCTTTCTTAAAACAATATTAACTTCCAATTTTTAATTCACCATGAGCCTGCATCACTGTGTACAATTTAGCACATTTTCCAATTTTTTTTTTGCATTAGTAGCATTATATAAAATAATTCTAACAAACCTTATTTGCCTTTTGTCACAGGACCAGAAGCTGAATGATAGGAAGGAGAAGTTCATTGGCAGATCAGGTTTGAACATCAAAATCTCCATCTTGGGGTGGTGTTTTATTATAGGGGGGCTTGGAGTAATCGGTTAATCCTTGGTTAATCCAAGGACATCGGTTTGCTTTTCTGTAGCTGCTTTGCTACCAAGCAGTTTTCCAAAAAGGAAAAGCAAAAAATACAAATTACCCAGTACTGCTCCTGTGTTTCCCCAGGGTTCCTTGCCTTGGTGTTTCATCAACACAGCCCTCTTGTCCGTCTCTCTGCAGAAGCCTTGTCCACATTAAGATTTTTTTTTTTAAATTCCCCATCACTGTTAACAGCATTTTAGCTGAAGTGTTCTTAGGAACAGTATAATGTTTTTTCAAAAAGTTCCCTACTGTAGGGAAGAGTCCCTTTCTTACAAGGCTTGAGTGTGACACACATTGAAAGTGAATTTCAGCAGAGTCTCTTCCTTGGGACTCCACTGGACTAGGGCATGGCATAGTTTCAGAGAATGGCAAGAGAACTTTACATCCCAAGAAACCCTTAGGCAGCCAGATAATCCCACTGATTTAAATGGGACTATCTGTATGAGGAAGGTGAGGCATATTTGTTGGAATTAATGGAATATAATAACAATACTTAACTCTTTTTTATTTAGTGCTTTTCATCAGTAGATGTCAAAGCACTTTACAAAGCAAGTCAGTATTTTTATTCCCGCTTTACTGACGGGGCATCTGGAGGTGAAGTGACTTGCCCAAGGCCACCCAACAAGCCAGTGACTGAGTCAGAAATAGAACTCCGGTCTCCTGAGTCCCAGCCCACTGATCCAACAGAATATGTAGTGGAGCCTTCATAGAATGAAGCCATCTTTTCTCCAGAAAACTTAGTTTTTGTAACTGGAATTGCAATTTGCAATGCATTGAAACAATTTTGGCACTCTCATTCTGTTTAACTTTAACTATGTCTGAGGTCACCAGGGCTACATCTAGACTTGGAGGTGGCAATGTGGTTCCCAGCTCCAGCAGACATACTCATGCTAGCTCTCCTCAAGCTAGCTTGCTAAAAATAGTAGTGTAGCCACAGTAGCACAGGAAGCCATGGGCAGCAACAGCACAGGCTAGCTGCCCCAAGTGCAAACCCCATGGGTATGTGGTGGCTGAGCTACCATGGACGTACTACTATTTTTAACATGCTAGCTTAATTGAGAGCTAACATGGATATGTCTGCGCAAGCTGGGAATCACACCCCCAGCTCCAAGTGTTGAGGTTAGCCTATAAGTAAATTCCAGGCCTGGCCTTAAACTTTTGCTTTCAAAATAATTTGCCACCCAAACCCCCTGCTTCTCCTTCCCAACTACTACTACTGTTACTCAACAGGTTTCAGAGTAGCAGCCGTGTTAGTCTGTATTCTCAAAAAGAAAAGGAGTACTTGTGGCACCTTAGAGACTAACAAATTTATTAGAGCATAAGCTTTCGTGAGCTACAGCTCACTTCATCGGATGCATTATGATGAAGTGAGCTGTAGCTCACGAAAGCTTATGCTCTAATAAATTTGTTAGTCTCTAAGGTGCCACAAGTACTCCTTTTCTTTTTGTTACTCAACAGTAACAGTACTCATAAGTAGGCTCAACTACTTATGCTGAAGCTTATGCATATTTATCAACATTTTGAAAAGTTTTGCAAGAGATGATATTTGAATATGGTGGAGGTCTGAGGGTTGCTTGGTCCCCATCCCTACAGGATTCTGTGTGGTTCTGGTGAGCCTTAGGCCTTGTAGCAGTTTGCATATATTAACTATTTACTAGCCACAGTCTCTCTGAGGGGTAGGTCAATATTATTCACCTCATTTCATTAATGTAGATAGAGTTTAAGGTCAACATTTTAAAACTTGGATGTATAGAACAGTCTCAGGAGTGCTCTAACGTATAGTTGGCTGCCGAAAACCCCAAGAAGCTGTTTTGGCAACTGAGAATAGGTGTATGGTGGCACCTCAGCCACGCCCCCTACCAACAGTCATACCCCAAAGACACCTCCTATGCTAAAGTTGTGAAGGGGGTGTGTGATGCAAAGCCATTATGCTGATTATATGATCCCCAGGGAAACCGATGACATTGGGGCTAGTCCCTTGTGGCCAGATCTACCAGCTTTTCAGCCTCTTTATGCTTTTGAAGCCACACAAGAGGACACTAAAACCAATATTTGGGCCCATAATCTCTGTGTCTCAAGTCCCCTTATCACAGGGGTGATGTGAAGATAAATTAATTGATTATTGTGAGATCCTTTCATAGTATTGGGATGGGGAATGCATAATAGTATAGATAGATAAAAAAGAAGAATTCCATACTATAAAGCATTTTGATTGGTATCATTTCACTGAGATTTTTATCCCATAATGCTTAATCATAGTAGTCACTGAAAAGCCTCTCTCAGCTATTTTCTGATTGCCGTATGAAGACCTACGTCAAACCATTTCACCTTCTGTATGAACAATTATATGATTTTAAGTAGTATTGGAGAACCAAAATTACTAGATGTGACCTGACCTAACTTGTTCTTCTATTGTAACTCAAGATTAAAGCATTTTTTCACCACCACACTTTTAAAAAAAACAACTAATCCTCTATCCAGCTGACTCATAACAGCTGTTAAATAACTAGATATTTAGCTAAAGATGAAGTGACCTATACATCTAAACATGTGATATAATAACCAACCCCTTTCTGCAGATCATGCTGTTTCTGTCATCATTTGAATTTTTGTGCTGACTTTAGCTTCTGCATCCACTTGAATGGATTTTATGTAATTGTTAATAATGATGGGAGCCATTGCGTTGGCATTATGGAAGTGGAAACTTACGGTATAGGAGTACGTGGAGGAATGGAAGGGGAAAGTGGAAAGGCTGATACAGTTATTCAAAAGACTGGTCACTGTTTGCTACTGAGTACTTAAGTTCTGAAGGAGCAGTTCCATATGGAAATAGCTTATATATACACACATGCACATATCTAGCTATTCAGCTGCCATGATTTCACTTGTTTTCTGTATACTCCTTGCCACTTATTGAAAATATTTGTTTTAATAAGGATTTGCTTCCCCATAGCCCTTCTTTTCTTCCTGTGTTATCCTGCAGTGGAGTCAGAATCCTATTTATGATGTCACAGTCGTTTCCATTGCAACACACTGTGATATATTAAACACAGGACAATGGGCCCTGGTCCTAGAACTGCTGACTCAATGGGAGAGTCATAATAATAGTAATTATTAATGCTTTTCATCCCTAGATCTCACTGTTTTGCAAAGGTGGGTAAGCATTTATATTATCGTCATTTTGCAGAAGGCACAGAAATTAAATGACTTGCCTAAGGTCACCCATGGTAGAAGATATCCCAAACCTCCTGAGTCCCAGTCCTCCCATCACAACTGGCCCTTGGGTCTTTCTTCTTGATCAAGGTGAAGACAGGCTATGAGCATTAAAGCCCTTATTCAAACATAAGTCTCTAAAAGCTCAGCCAGGAGAATAAAACATTTTACTGGCAAACTAACTTACTTGTGCTATAAATGTTCTCTTGGTTCAAGTTTGCACTGGTTTGGATGCCCTTGAAATAAAGTTTTTGTACTGTTTAAAAAAAAAATCCTCTCTCTCGTAGGAATTAATTCCAGGAAACCTGAAATAATTCCAGGTGAACAAATTCCCAGGTGGGTTTAAAGACTTTAAACATAATGGCATTTTTAAAGATTAAGGCCACAATCCTCTAAACATGTATCTATGTGCGTAATTTTAAGCTTGTGACTAGTTCCATTGATACGAGACTATTCACAAGTTTAAAGTTAATCACATGAGTGGGTTTGCAGGACTGGGGCCTAAACTTTTAATCAAAAGTTTAAGGATCCACTGAAGTTGGGGGAAGCGGACCAGTATTTTGTACAAAATCTGGCTTGTTTGTTTTTTCAATTCACTGTTGTATTTAATCTCAGGAGAACTGTTTTCTGCAAACCCTAAAGGACTCATACTGCTACATCACGGCAGAAGGTATTAATCTGGGTCTTTGCTAGGGAAAGAGTTGCAGTGTATAGGACAGGTCTACACTTAAAACGCTGCAGCTGCCCTGCTGTAGCACTTCAGTAAAGATGTTACGACATCGAAGGGGGAGCTAATCCACCTCTGCAAGAGGCGGTAGATATGTCAACAGGAGAAGCCCTCCAGTCAACATAGCGCTGTCTACACCAGCAGTTAGGTCAGTGTATCTGTGTTGTTCAGGGTTGTGGATTTTTCACACCCCTGAACGACGTATTTATACCCATGTAAGTTTATATGTAGAACTGGCCCAAGTTAACCTTGATGTATTTTTCTAGTGTAGATGCACCCTTACACTTTGAAACATAAGCTTGTCTGGTCAAATTCCACAATGGGGCTCAGATGCAGTACAGATGCTGCAGTGCAGTACAAGGAAGATGCAGTACTTTAGATATAATTAGAAGTGCAATACCTTATGCAATACCTAGTGGTTGTTCAAACTGAAATAGTTCTCATTGCACTTTTTGAAATGATAGGGATAACCCCCCATGCGCTGCCAAGTGGGTAAGCATTAATCTGTCCTCTCTGAACAGATCAGCATGCATAGCCAAGGCTCACTTCATGATATCACCTGAGGGTGACCAGACAGCAAATATGAAAAATCGGGACAGGGAGTGGGGGGGTAATAGGAGCCTATATAAGAAAAAGACCCAAGAATCGGGACTGTCCCTATAAAATCAGGACATCTGGTCACCCCATATCTGCTCCATTTGTCTACACTCATTGCACTACTTGATCTGCACAAGCCAGCAACTGACAAGAATGACCCTCATTTGTGTGACTTCATTGTATCTCATTCCTTTGTGACACCCTCTGAGATCCCTAGTAAAATGTATAAACAAAGTTTTGTTCAAAATACGTTTTACAACCCACCACACATCCAGCGGGCTCATAAATACAGATCTGTAAAAAGGAATTTTGCAACCCATTAGTGCCTCACATTGATACTGTGTATAGTAGCTGCAGCGACCTCACAGATACTTCCACTTCTGAAAAACCCATTGTGGTCTCTGATGTCAGTAATCTGTATCTAAAGATTCGCAAAAAAGAACAGGAGGACTAGTGGCACCTTAGAGACTAACAAATTTATTTGAGCATAAGCTTTCGTGAGTTACAGCTCACTTCATCGGATGCATTCAGTGGAAAATACAGTGGGGAGATTTATATATATAAATATATATAATAATATAAATATTTATGCTCAAATAAATTTGTTAGTCTCTAAGGTGCCACAAGTCCTCCTGTTCTTTTTTGCGAATACAGACTAACACGGCTGCTACTCTGAAACCTGTCTAACGATTGGGGGCAAAAGGAAGTTTCTTCCCGCTCCCGACCCTCCACCCATTTGCTCTTGGTGAGGGTATCAGATTCCCAGCCCCTACACTCAGAGCCACGCGAGGTTCCTGTCCATGTGCTTGCTCTCCCTTTCTCCCCCTTATTTAAGACCAGGGCAAAGATAAAGCCCCAAAATTTAGATCAAGCATTCCCGAGGTCTGGGGAGGGAGGAGCTGGCTCTAGTCTTTCAGATCAAAGCCATCTCTAATTGTAATTATTTGTTTTCCAATAAAGATTTGCAGCAGATGCATGTAATCTGTACACTTGGTGACAAAACTAAACACAGGAACAACAGCTAGGAAACTGCTTACCTGTCTGTTGACCTGCGTAATCTGATCATGCATCTACACTAATTGTAATGCAGATGTAAAGCATATAGCTTGCACATCAAAGCAGAGAGCTTAAAATCATAGCCAGTGGTGTTCTTTGCTAAAATAGTGGCTTCTTTGAAAGAAGCAGTAAATGTGAATGAGTGGTGTAAAGGGGAAGAGGGAAGGCAGGAGCCTGAGAAGGGGGGATTGCAATGGAGGGTACATTGGAATTCCAAACTCCACTCACATTTTTAGTAGAATATATAATTTCTGATGCATGCTACAGCCCTCTTCTTCTATTATGCTGGTGTAATACAGCTCTCTGAGACAGGAGGAGGGCTGGTAAGAAACTAGACTTTGTTTTCTAGCTCAAATCACATGGCTATTGTTACAATTGGAGAGATCGTTAATAAAAGAAGGGTTATTATTATTTTTAAAAATTGCCATCCATGTGCCATGTACAATCAAAACTGGATTTTCACAGGGATACAGTGGGGAGCTTTGCCAATTTTCATCTTTCTTTCCCAGACATGGAAGCCCAGGAGTTATCCAAAAAGATTTGCAAGATTTTTTGTTGTTCTCAGTACTTGCTGAACTACATTTGATCAGACTTTCCTAGAACTTTCACTCTTGGCCAAAGATCCCATCTGGAAAACGTCAGCCAGAAAGGTAAAAGTTTGAGAAAGTCATAATAACACCCCATTGAAAAATGGGGTTTTTATAATGGAAATGCTTAGGTACCTTTGCTATAATTGTTACTATATTTTCTATCTGTTACATGCGCTGTACATATTACATGGTGATAAGTATATATCTATCTCTATAGCAATAGACATGTAAATCTACTATGAACACGGAATAGGATTTAGATAGTTCCAGGTTATTAAACTTGATTTGACTGATAAATGCAATTACTGATGCTTTTATATTATATATGAACTGCAGCATCAATAGCTATCAAAGAAATCATCAATATTGATTAGAACAAGTAAGATGCTTGCAAATACTAGCAAAGAGGCAATACATATATTTGAATTTAACTAAGGCTCGGGGCATGCTGTGACAATTCTAGTAAAACATGCAATAACTCACTTGCATGTTAGGTCCAAAATGATATCCTTCATGCTGTGTGACCTCACACATCAGTACATGTGAGGTCATGCTGTGCACAAAATGGTGTCTCCCCAGGGGGCTAGACAGAATTGTCCCATGGTATGCCAGTTGAATAACACACAGCTAGTCAGGCATGCAGGACATACATTGCATGCCTTGCATATATACAGACAGCATGTTACTGCTAAAATGAGAGGTTATAGCATGAGCTTTTAACAATACTGGCAGCATTTTGGAGAGACTTATCTATTTGAATTTTGGAAACTTGTCACAACTTATTTGCAAGCTATTAGCTGTTTTATGCTAAAAGTGTCTTTTATGCAAATTGATAAAATCTTGTTTGTCGTTTTCAATACCTTGGACCAGATGCTCAGATGGAGTACTCTTCAGCCACTTTGTGCTGCTCTGGCAGTGCTAAACATTAATAAACGTGGTGGATCTGGCAAACTAGGGATTCCTTGGAGGAAATGAAGTATGGCCATGGTAGCGCTATGTTCTGACAATGCCTGGCTATTGGAACAGCCCCTTGGGAACCCTGGGCAGCCAACATAAAGTAAAGCAGTCCTGAGATTGCTCTGCTTTACATTTGGCATTGCAACTTGATGGTGTCCAGTTTGCAAATTAATTCCAGTTCTGCAGTTTCATGTTGGAGTCTCTTTTTGAAGTTTTTTTGTTGAAGAATTGCCACTTTTAGGTATGTTATTGAGTGACCAGGGAGATTGAAGTGTTCTCCTACTGGTTTTTGAATGTTATAATTCCTGATGTCAGATTTATGTCCATTTATTCCTTTGCGTAGAGAATGTCTGTCCACTTTGGCCAATGTACATGGCAGAGGAGCATTGCTGGCACATGATGACCAGCACATCTATATATCTACCAATGTGATATATACCATCATGTGCCAGCAATGCCCCTCTGCCACCATCAAATTAGGCCTGAATAAAGACTGGGAGTGGTTGGGTCATTACAAAACCTAATTTCCACCATACTAATTTCCCCCTACTGTTACTCAGACCTTCTTGTCAACTGTTTGAAATGGGCCACTCTCATTACCACTTCAAAAGTAATTTTTCCTCCCTTGGTATCCTACTGTTAATTGAATTGTCTCATTAGATGACCTCCTACTTGTAAGGCAACTCCCATCTGTTCATGTGCTGTGTATTTATACCTGCTACTGTATTTTCCACTCCATGCATCTGATGAAGAGGGTTTTAGCCCATGAAAGCTTATGCCCAAATAAATGTGTTAGTCTCTAAGGTGACACAAGGACTCTTCGTTGTTTAGACTAATGAAAGTGTGAGTAAGGCATTGTCCCATATCTTCCAAATGAAACAGTAATTATAACCAAAATGTATGTTAAAGAAATCTGTCTGGCGTGAATAGACATAATTGCCAGCTCCAGATGGCTTAGAACTTGATTTTTTGCAGGCAGTATGCTGCTTTGTTTTATACTTCCCAGATTTCTTTGTACTCATTTTAATCAGTCCTTAACTCTGGGTAAAAATTCTTCATGTGAGAATATCTACCGTCATGGCATCTGGCATATATAATAATTGAAAATGTAGAATGAAATTTTCATCCTAATTTCTCTATTGTTTTCATCCTAATTTCTCTATTGCAGTAAAAGTCTTTAACATGCAGTGAATCCCAAATGAAAAAGTAATCAAATAGATTTTTTTTTAAATCTACACTTGTCAAGGAAATTGCATCTTTTTCTATCAGATGCAGCCATCACCACTGTTTGCCATTTTTTGTCACCTCCATACTGAATTAATTGCGGCAGTGTTCTTCCCAAGGGCTACAGCTGAAGTGTGCCTGTGCACTGAGTGGTCTTTCTTGTATGGAGCACTTTATGTCTGTGCTTTCCAGCATGTACTGGTTCCCAATATGTTTCTGTTGAAATTCAAATGTTGTACAATCAAGCCATCTATTGTTCTGGTCTTGGCTACTTTGGTTTAGCCCTCCACTCGTGTTCTGTCTCAACAGTTGGAATCTGGAGTTTTGAGGTAGAAGCCCTTCAATTCTAAATATCTTGGGGCTGGTGGCAGAACCTTCTCATTGAGGGGCCCTTGACTCTGGAATTTGCTCTCCACATTGGTGTGAAGGAACCTGAGTCTACTGCCCTGCAGGATATGCTGCAGGGCCCGTATAACTTCAAGGGCTATGGCCTGAGGTGGTCGTTTGACTCAGTCTTCCTCAACCCTCAATGTCAGCTAGAAGATTTAACAATTTACTGAGTTAGTGTATTCTTTTAATTGGGTACATCTACCTAAAGGCTGTGGGCTCACTTCGTGAAGAACACCGGTACAAAACACATCACTCCATAGGACAGTAAAGGGCATTTCAGCAGATCACACATCCCAGTGTTTCTGACCCCCATAGTGCTCCCATGCTTTGGAGTAGAGACTTGAAATTTAGCAGGTGGCCTTTTGTGGCAGGGAGATACCTTTCACCATCCCTGTGAAAATCCAACCAAATTTGGCCAAATTATAAGCCTTTCAAAAAATGCAGTTCGTATATGCTAAGTAGAGACTTGCTAGAGCTTAGCAGCTAAATTCCCCAAAGAGTCTGTAAGAACTGACTATGATCCAGGCCAGGGGGCTGACCAGGGGACTTTCCCCTACAACTGCACTGCAGGCTGGATGGTGACCAGGCAAAGGAACTGCAAACAGGGAGAATGTCTGTCCTCAGCTCCTATTGCTTTCCCTGCTAATACTCAGGCAGCTTGGAGGAGGAAGCTGCCTGAATGAAATGCAGAGGGGACAATAGTTGGACTGCGGGGGGGAAGGGAGAAGGAAGTAGATTGGGACAAGGAACCTGGGGGGGGGGTGGTCAGAGGGAGACTGGAACTGGAGGTTGGTGTGGAGGGGAACTGGAACTGAGAGATGTGCAGGAGTGGCTGAGGGGTCTGGGAGCTAGCTAAGAAGAGATTAAAACTGGAAATGAGGGTGAGAAATGGATGGGGGTGGAGACTGAGATAGAATGAGAAGCCAAGGGGAGATGGGGAAACCACTGGAGTCGGGGGAGAGGAGATAGAGCTGATGAGCCAGGATATGTGGGGAGAACTGGCTGGGTAAGCAGACTGGAACTTGGAAGAGGAACCAGGAGATAAAGAGACAAAATTGGGGCAGGGACAGGTTGAAGGGGATTGAGAAGAAAGTAAAGTCTTGGGGGAACTGACAGAAGGGTCCATGATCACTAGAGAACATTCCCCTCCAGAGCCTGGAATGGAAACCATGATTCCTGAGTCAAACCATTCCCCAGCTGTCAGCAAATATCTGGGAAATCCAGTGGCAAAATGTGTCTCATCCACTTCTAGTACCAGGCCACATAGAGGATGACAACCTACTACTGCTATCAGTTACTTTGTTAGTTCAGGTGGCAAAGGTCTTTGTAATGGATCTAAATAGTTTGCTGATGAACCATATGGTTGTTAATATGATCCCACCTGATGGAATTTGGGTGTTCAGTTTGCTTTTTTTAAAACCTATGAAATTACAACAAAACAAAACTATATTAAAAAGAACATGGTTAAGGTTCTAAAATCAGGCACTCAGAAGTGCCAGAATTAAGTTCGCCTGTGCAATCTTAATTCAACCCCTTTGTGTGTGTGCATTGATAGTCTTAAATTACATGCCATAGGATGGGTAGTGCTCATGTAATAAGCAGCTATTCAGTATTTTGTTTTCTCCTCATTGTTCTATGTATTGCCCTAGACCTTATTTACTGCGCACTATTCAACTCTACTCTGAAGACAAAATTAATCATGAGCTTTTCTACAGCACTCATCGCTATAGTATCTGAGTGTTTCACAAACATTAATTCATTTTCCCAATACCCCTGTGAAATGAGGGGGTATTATTACCCCCCATTTTATAGAGGGGGAACTCCTGACTAGAGAGATTAAGGTCAAAAGTATCCACTAATTTTGAGTGCCCACATGGAGACACCAGAGGTCTCCAGTCAGGCACCCAGATTTTTTAGAGTATTTAGCATTAAAGAGCATTTTATATGTTAGAGCAGAGCTCCCACAGGCTTCAGTTGCAGTGGTAAGTGCTCAGCCCATCAGCAAAGCAGACCCCAGGGTCTCCAGTCAGGCACTCAGAAAATGAGGAAATGAGGTCCTCAGAGGTACTTAGGTACCTAAACCCCAGCCGTAGGCCCTCCTTCTTAGCATATGCGCAAGGTGCCTCACGTGGCACATGACCAGGATTCCCTGGGCTGATGAGGAGTGCAACATGAACATTGATCCATGTCCCCCTCCTTAGGCACTTACGTCTCACTTAGGTGCTTAGATCCCAGTTTTGGTTCCACTGCGATCTGCAAAACTCCCACCAAGCTCAGTAGGCACATGCGCTCACTGGGCAGGGTAAAAGTTCCCTTGGTACCTATTTTTCAGCCTCTAAGCATGCACACTGCTGCCTCCCTCTAGGCAGCCGACCACCTGTCTCCTACCTAAGCCCCACAGCAATTCACAAACTGGGAAATATAGATGTACAGCTGCCTCAATTGCATGTGGGGCTTGATCCAGTCGGCATGCTCAGAAGCTGCCTACTGGATTGTGTCCCATTCAAAATCTAGCAGGCAGAAGAAGAGGTGCCTCCCTTATAGCTTTTAGTCCCAGGGTTACAGCACTTGCCTGCGATGTGGGAGACCTGGGTACAATTCCCCCACCCACCCCCCTTTGTCAGATTTGAGCAGAGGTCTCCCATCTCTCAGAAGAGTGCTTGAACCACTGAGCTATGAGATATTCTGTTGTAGGGCTCTCTCCACTTCTCCTATTTAAGCTGTTCCACTGTGGATAAAATAAAGAGTGACTGGAGTAGGGGATCTGGACCCAGAGTCTTCCACCTTCCAAGGGAAAACACTGCAATCCACAAAGCTGAATTAGGTGCCTTTCTGGACCACAGTGTTGCTTCTGTGATTTTCTGGAAACCTAATGTTAGGTGCCATGATACTTAGCGTTGCAACATCTAAGTCCCTTAGTGGATCTCAACTGGCCTTAGTAACCATCTGTGAAAAGTTTTTGGTTTAAGTGACTCACCCCACATTGCGTAGGAACTCTGTGGCATAGGCAGGATTAGAATGCAGTTCCCCAGGGCAGCATTCAGCTGCCTCAGCCATGAAGACCGTCCTTTCTCTTCCTGTTTTACTCACTACACCCCTTCCAACAGATGAGGCTACATTTCAGAAATCTGATTTATCCCGAGAGCACATCCATCCTATGCACTGAATACAACCCTGTGGAAAAAATAGTCTGTAGTGTAGACCGGGCCTTAGACATCTTGGAAAGGAAGTGTTTACAAAGGTTCATAACTTCCAGTTAAGGAATGTGTCCCCCAGATCTCAGAATTCACATACAAAGCCTTTGAAAATCACAACTTAAACAAAGAGCTTGTGGTAGATCAATGAGTTATGTACTGGAATATACTTGTATACATGCACAGGTTTATAATCCAATGTGAAAAAAATCCATTGTGTGACTATCACTATCTCTAGAAAATAAAGTAATTTTTTCACATTCATAAAAAAAATACACGATACAGGATGTAGAAAATTTAGTGCAAAATAATTTTTTCACTTCCTAAAAATGCAGCTGCCTTTAAAAAGTTGTTAGGCTCTCAGATCCTGCATTATAAATAGATACCTAGAATTATTAGGTTCATGCTAGTCTATAACCAGCTGTTTTGCCCACATACGCATCTTAAAACTTGACTGGCAAAAAAAGTTTCATGTCTAAGATGATCCTTTTCGTTGAACAATTGTTCTAAAATAGCAATAATAACCTGTTTGTCTTTACTGATCACGTAATAATCAGCTAGAGAGTTGAATACTTTTGGTGTTTTGCTATATCTTCACACTCCTTAGACAGACATGAGTATCTGACTAGAGAGAGCCTCCAAACAGGTTGCTGTTTCTTAAATATTGAACAAGGATCTGTTTCCACTGGAATTATTTTTTTAAAATGTCAGGGAAGCATTTCTGTTGGTCTTGGTTTAAATAAAAGTTTGTTTTTTTAAAAAAAGTAAATTATGAGCCAAATTGATCCAACTGTTCTTTTAAGGAAATACTGGAATTTTTATTTCCCATGCTTTTGGCAATTGGAAACAAGCACAAATTTATAATTTTCTTGTACTTTTATTAATAGATTATTTTATGCTTAATTTCCCACATGGTTAATTGTACAAACTTTTATCAATGAATATTGATCAGCCACCCAGCAATCTAAATAGCAGCCACTTGTTCCATTTGGCATAATGTTGCTTTTAAGTGACTACAAGGACAGTATTTTTAAATGGGGTATCACACTGATTTCTTAAGACCAGTCAGAGAAAAGACAGCTGTGTGTATAACAAAAAACAGTTCCCCAGGTGCAGAAGGGCCGGTCAAATCTTGTTGGGTAAGCTCCTTTGCTGAAACGCCGCCAGATAGATATCTGCTTTTGTAAAAGACAGAGTACACCTGGATCATTCTCACACTGGTCTGCATGGTTTTATAGAGAAAAGTAACTTACCAAAACTTCCAATTAAATAATGTGAAGCTTGTGACACAAAGTGACAAAAGACAGGAAATATGTAGTTCAACTTAACACTCCGGGCCCAAGTGGTGTAGGTCCCCTGATTTCTTGTATTAGGCCACATGTCCATAACTCACCATGTTGTGAGTATGAAAAGGCACAGTGACATAAATTACATGCAAGATGAAGGTCAGCTTTAAATCTGAATTTTCTGGCTTTTCTATGTTCATTTCAGAAGCCCAAACAAAAGCCTTATGAAAGGTGAGTCTGGTAGGTTAGGAAAAGAGACTTAGGCAGGGATTGAGGGGAAGGGAAGACACTCACAAGCTAGGGAACAATACAGAAACAATAGATGAGAGAGTGAGAAGAGGAACATAGGAGAAAAAAGAGCAAAGGAGTGAGGAAGAAAGGGCATAAGATGTGTAGAGAGAGAATAATGAGAGAAGCTGCCTTTCTGAAGCCAAGAGATACATGTGCTTTTTTTTTTCTTCCCCCTGTACAAAGGTTAGATGCATCTTTAGATGATGGTTTAAAACAGCTAAAAGTAAGAAATGAGATTTAAGGTTGAAACTCTAGCTGTGATTGGTGCCTTGAACCTTGTTTATCCGTTTGCACGTGTGCAAAGCCGAAGTCAAATGCTTCCACTGGGGGAAATGAGTGGAGAATTCTGACTGGGAGTGTTTTACATTGACTTGACACAAGAGAATCTGATCCAGCAACACCCTTAAGCACAGGTTTAACTTCAAGCCCATGAATAGTTCCTTTGACTGCTGGGGGACTACTCATGTGGTTAAAGTCAAACACATGCTTAAGTGCTTTGCTGATCAGAGCCTACGTAATTAAAGTGCAAGGCAATAGAGAATAAGCAAGTCCATCTTTACAATCCTCTAGTTACAAGACCCTGTAGAAGCATTAAGTATAAATTATGTTATTTATACGCACACACACACATCCCACTTCTTCTTGGGTATCTCCTAGGGAATTTTTTTTTAAGGATAATAGAATAGTGGGTAATCATACATGACCATATAGGTCACAAGGCATCTCGATTTTTGTTTTGTCTCCTAATTTTCTTATTTCATCCCAGGGCAGTAAAGTAGATATGCTATGGATTACTGGAAATACTACAGCAGAAAAACATTTATTGATGGTGTTTGGGGATATTTTGCATTTTTATTTTCCTGTTATTGAATTTCAGCAAGGAAACACAATTTCTCTAATAGAATAGCAACTAAAGACACACAATAGGCATAAATAAGCATAAATCTGTATGTGGTAGCTGGACATTCTAGTCTTTTTTCAGTAGTTATCATCTTGCTATGTTTCATATATATGTATAAAAACATTAAAAGAACATTAAAGTTACAAACACTTAAAGTGAAGAAATGACAACATTAAATTGTGGTCAGATTTGCAGAAATGCTTCGGGTTGGCCTTGCTCTGCTCCCATTGAAGTCAATAGGTGTTTGCTGAGTGCTTTTGAAATTCCTTTCTAGAATTTTTTTAAAGAGATCTGTGTGTGATCATCCCATCCACCCACCCCCTTTTGCCACCCACTTCGTAACAACAGTAAACAATGTGCCAGGTCATTAACTTGTGCACCACAGGGCAGGATTTTGCCCTACAAAACTGCCCACCAACTTTTAATTCTTACGTTAGTTGGCCACCCTTTTTTTTTTCACCCACTCAAATTTCCTTCCAAAAATCCTGATGAGTCATTGGGCATGCAGTCTATCCCAGTATGAGCACCGCACCTATGTACCTGCAGAAAAATGGCCTTTTAGGAAACACACTAAAGGGAAGATTTGTTTGTACTTTCTAAATGAGGTAAAGAGAGCTCATGAAAAAAAAACCTAGGTCTTTTTCCTTTCAAATAATAGATTTTTCCCCCTTGAGCATGTCAGAATCTCTTTGCCCAGTGATTTTGCCTTTCAGTTCTTGGCTAAATCCATGAATTATGGGGTATCCTGTTCTAGCCATGCCAAAAAATGCTATTTATCTGCCATAATCTCACAGACTGTACTTCTCTTTCTGTGCCACAAAATCAAACCACAGACCTGGTGCAGAGACCCCGAGTGCACTCACAATGTGCATCCACAATACAGTGTTTCCTTTAGTTTTGTGGTTTTCTTTATGACAGGGACTACAAGATATATAAAGCTCCTTTCTGGCTGCAGGCTTTTTACACATATAATAGCTCTTGACAGAAAGCTCCAGCTTGTTAAACCCAAATGATTTTGATTGTGCATGTTAGTAACAAGACAAACCAGTTGTATGGAATTCCCTGCCCTGCAAATATGGTAGTCTATAGAGAAAAAAATTAAACAGATCATACTGCAATCAAGAATGTTCCTGAACAAATTTAGTCTCATTAAACTAGAGAACAGAAAGTGATCAATTTTAAGATAAATGGCTGTTGCTCAGTGTTAACTTGTAGAACCTGCTAAACACTTCACTTTAAATGTGTTTTTACACACTAGCCCCATTCTAGTCTAGCCACTGATTAAACCTGGAGAAGGTCAGAGGTATGTGTTACTTTCTCTCTAGTTCCAGATTTTGTCTGAAAATTCTCTTAAATCTATAAGACTTAAACATGTTGTGGCAGTCTGTACTCTTATGTTCACCCTTTTTACAAGACTATGATAAATTTTGTACAAAGTATGCCTTGCGAGGTACCATTTGAAAGATCACAATCTGCTGAACATTATTGTCCTGGTAAAATATGTGTAGCAATACTGTATGTAAAGTTATAAAATTCTGCCGTAATAGACTTGTTTCAAGTCTAGGGAAACAGCTTCAAACCAGTTCCCCAGAGACAGAAGGCTAGCCAGCACCTCAGCCAGATGTCAGCATAATCAAAATGGACTGTCACCAGATTAAGCGGTCATTCTTTGGCAGGAAAAAGGGTCTGAGTGAGAAATTGACATCTTGGCAAAGAAATAGCTGGAAATTCCCATTTCCCAGACCTGCTGTCTCCTGAACCCCAACTGGAAATGATTCTCAAAGAGGAGGAAAAGATATAAAAATGAAGAACAGAGGACACAAATCACCTTTCTCCCCTCATCTCTACTTGAAAGCATCAACACTTGAAAGACAAAGGAATCATCATTGAGCAGTGGGAGATGTCCTGGCTCAAGGAATCAAACCAGACTGCTGTAATCATATAATGAGAGAACTTTTTTTTCTTTAAATTCACTTAGCTTGTTAAGTTAGGTATAAATTTGTGTTTTACCTTTTATTTCTTTGTAACCAATTCTGACTTTTATGCCTCATTATTTGTAATTACTTACAATCTATCTTTCTGTAGTTAATAAACTTGTTTTATTGTTTTATCTTAACAAGTATGTGTTTGGATTGAAGTGTTTGGGAAACTTCATTTGAGATAACAGGATTTGTGAATATCATATTCTATTAATGAAATGAGGGACTTTCTATGCTTGTATCGTCCAGGAGGGTAGTGGGCAGTACAAGGTGCACATTTCTGACACTGGGAAGTTGCTGGTGTCACTCTGTACTATAATTCAGGAGTTGCTTTTATAACTCAGCTGGGAGTAATTTACATGCTAGAGGCCATGTATGAGCAGACCAGGAGTGATTACTCTCACAGTGAAGCAGTGTAAAAGGCACCCCATGTTGGAGAGTTGAGGGGACACAGTTGTTCAGTGGTCCAGATTGTGCACTTGCTAATGTTATGCATGAACTTAGTGCTTTCCTGGATCAAAGTTAACAAATGTTATAACAAAGTTAATTTTAACAGAGCTCTACACCGGGGGTTTCAGCCATTAGTTTAGTTGCATCAGGGTAAGCCCATGTAAAAGCATTGTGAATTGTAATTTGCACCTATGCAATTAAACTCTGCTTGAAACTAGCATAAAGTATAAATTGCAGTATGGTCCAGTAGACTGGGCATTGGACTGGGGGTAAGGAGATGTGGGTTCTATTCCCATATATTTCACTAAGCTGCTTAGTGACCTTAGGCAAATTGCTTTGCTCTGTGCCTCAGTGTCTCCTCCCACGCTTTGTTTATTTAGATTATAAACTATTTGGGGCTTTAATTGTGTATACAAAACCTAGTGCCAGGGGGCCCTGATCTAGTTTTGAGCCTGTAGCCATTATTATAATATAAATAAAAATAGCAGTTTTGTCTATCTACACTCGGGGTTTGTAATAATAACAGATGAAGGGCCAAACCATCACTCTTTGGGTAAATTGGCCTCAAATATTTTCAGAGAGAAGTTTGATTATTAAACTGAAAGTGTCTCTCTAATTATTGTGTTTCCTTCTCAAATTCAAATGTTTACATTCA
This sequence comes from Dermochelys coriacea, assembly GCF_009764565.3. Lineage (NCBI taxonomy): Eukaryota > Metazoa > Chordata > Testudines > Dermochelyidae > Dermochelys > Dermochelys coriacea. The sequence continues at coordinate 114,568,654 of NC_050072.1, forward strand.
TCTCCAGATTGGGGATTAGGAAGGAATAATAACGCTCGTGACTTTCATGAAGTTGGAGGTTGGTCTTTCGTTTGAGTATTGAATAAGGATTGTCTTCTAGGATTTGGTGATCATGATTAGTTTCTGTTGCCTGTGTGGCAGAGAACACTGGGACCCACCTCACTTTTTTCCATCATGGATACAGTGCAGACTATGCCCAAAGAAACTCCTGGGAAAGGCTATATAAACTTTCCTTCCTTGTCTTTGCAGACATGACAGAATCTTTGACCAACTGCTTCCAAAATCCACTTGTTTCTTTTTGTGAAAGGAGGCCGTCTGTACCAGAGACAATGCTCCAGGTATTTTAACAGTGCTCCTGATTGTGACTGTCAGAATTCTTCTGTGTTATTTAGCACATTTCTAATTTTGGCCTTAGCAACACACTCTTCTGCATTATTTAGAACAAAAAGTATGAGTTGCTGCTTTTTCATCTAGTCTAAATAAAACGTTGAGGATCAGGAAAATATGTTCACCTGTGCAACTTGTCTTTGCAGAAAAGTTAGAAGTACTTGAGACTTTTTTATTTTTTATTTCCTTTCAATACATGCTAAATAATATGCAGAATTGCCTGTCATAGACTAAATACAGACTAGTCAATAAAGTGGAAATAGCTAATAGTCTGACAACAGGCACCAGAGTCAAAATTAGCAAGGTAGCAAAATAGTCATTTTCTCTCACAACTATTACAAATAGTTGCATTGTAAAATAAATTCATCTGTACATCCATATTTAACATTCTCCCAGAAGCCACCTTCAAGTCTTCTGCATACCACTGGAGTGAGGCCCTCTGTATTTTATAAGCCTTTTTAGCTTTGCAGATATATTTTTTACTTGTTTCTTGTGTAGAGGAAGGATAGTCCAGTGGTTAAGACTAACTTGGGATTTAAGAGACCTGAATTAAGTACCCTATTCTGCCACAGACTGCTTATGTCACTTTTGGCAAATCACTTAGCCTTTTTGTGCCTCAGTTACTCGTTTATTAAATGAGGATATAGCACTTCCAAACAACACAAGGGTGTTTTGAGGAAAAATACATTAAAAATACTATGTGGCTCTCAGATGCTATGGTAAGTATTTTAGGTAGATAGATTTGGTATCTATCTAACTTAAGTTATTTGTTACAAGCATTTTCCCCCAAACCTTCTCATACATAGTTATTAAGCTGGGGAGTTTGTGTTCATTTTTTGTTTCTTGAAGGTAGAAACAAATTTGCTCTCCACTAGTTAGTTAACCAGCGTGTGTCAATACTGTAAAGAAGCCAAGACATTAGCTAAAGTTCTAGATGCCTTTAAATGCCTCTTTAGCTCATTTAAAATATTTTACAATAACAACTAAATGGTCCTTAAGCTGCGTATCACGCTTTCACCTTCCTGTTCTAGACATCTGATTTCTCATATTGGAAGAGACCAGTGTAAAGAAGGCAACAAAAATTTACCTTTCAGATAAAGTATACAGGCCCCATTCTGAAATCCTTATTAAGAGCTAGACTGTGACTTGCACTACATCCCCTCCGAAGGGATTTAGAATCTCTAGAGGGTTCTAGGCACACAGGAGAAATTGGGGCAGTGTGCCCGCACTGCAGCGAGCAGACAGGGAGGGAGGGAGGGAGCAGGCAGGGACAGGGAATAGGTGGAGTCTTGGCCCCAATCTCACTACTTGCTGGCCAGCAGAGCTGCATCAGCATGCAACAGGGAGTGGGGTAGCATCGTTAGCTGCTACAAGCCCACAGTCAATTACCACCCCCTAGAGCAGGGAGGGGGCTGGAGAGGCAAGGTGACTCTGAGTCACAGTGCCGCTCAGGGCTACTCCTGGGGTAGTTCAGCTTATGTATCACCTCTTTCTCAGGGCTATGCCTGAAGTCCCAATCTAGCCCTAAATCATTGAATATGGGAGTTCTGCCTGAGTAGGGACGGAAAAGACATGCAAATTCGTGAAATTACTGCTAGATGTTACTAATCTACATGTAAGCAGAGTCAGGATGAGCTCTACCCTGACATCTGGTGGTGAATTGTGGCAAGTTGTGGAAAAGAACTTCAGGGGCTGATCTTGTTTGCATAGGCACACCCACCCTGGCTAGCATGAGCCCACAGTAGCCCAAAGGGTCACTGTGGCTGCTGTGGGATCCCCAGTTTCTCTATTATTGGGGCAGGAAGAATAAAGTGTTGTTACCCTGATTATATGAATCAAGGACAGTGGAACTGTTTTATGATGGAGGGACTTGCCATCAACTAAGTAGCACTTGCTAGACAAGGGGCATGGGTTCCAAAACCCAGTGGAGGGAGGGAAAGAGAGACATTTTTATATGGTGGTGTGGGGTGCCTTTTGAGGGCCTGAAATACCAGTTGCAGTGCTTCCTCTCTCCACTGTGGAATATCAGAGCTAATTTTGATTCCATTAGGAGTCTAGTCACAGGCTGCTGAGCTGAATTCATATTGGGCTAATGGCGTACAGCACCGAGGCTCCTCCACTACAAGCTGAAGTTGCTGAGTGCTGTGTTAAGTGGGGGGGGCCCTGAAGATATATTGCTGAGCGGCTGGCAGAGCAGAGCTGTTTGTGGGATGACTGGCAGAGCAAAGCAGCTAGCAGAGCAGTTTGCGGGATGGAGCAGAGCAGTTTCTGGGACGGCTGGAGTGGTTCACGGGACAGCTGGCAGAACGGCTTGTGGTGAAGGTGGCAGCAGAAGTCCACGGAGAGGTGGGGCAGTCGGCCTCGGACCACATAAGGTGCCCCTTAACACCCCCACTTTCATCCAGGCTGGGAGGTTAGACTCTGCAGACAAACTTTTGAACTCTGGGGCGGCACTGACCATGGATAGAGACTTTTGGGTTGTTGGACTTTTGGGACTTTGCATGATTTTGGGTTGCTGGACTCAAGAACCAAAGGGAAAGGACACGCCCCAATTTGTTGGGGTGGGTCTTTGCTCATGGTTTGGTTTATGAACCCTAGTTGTGGTGTTTTCCCAATTTAATGCTGATGTCGTTTACTTCCTGTTGTTAAAGATTTTCTGCTTCTCCGAGATTCTGTGTTTGCGACAGGGGAAGTATTGCCTCTTTGAGGCGCCCAGGGGGTGTGTGTAAGATTTTCCCAGGTCACTGGGTGGGGGCTCGAGCCAGTTTTGCATTGCGTTGTTGAGAAGAAACGCCTATGTACTGAACCCGGCCATTGCTGCTATCAGCTCGGCCTGGCAGAAGGGTTACATACAGTAGAATCTCAAAGTTACAAACACCTCGGGAATGGAGGTTGTTTATAACTCTGAAATGTTCTAACTCTGAACAAAACCTTATTGTTATTCTTTCAAAAGTTTACAACTGAACATTGACTTAATACAGCTTTGAAACTTTACAGAAGAAAAATGCTGCTTTTATCCATCTCAATTTAAATGAAACAAGCACAGAAACAGTTTCCTTACCTCATCAAATCTTTTTTTTTAAACTTTCCCTTTATTTGTTTTGGTCGTTTACGTTTAACACAGTACTGTACTCTGTTTGCCTTCTTTTTTTTTTTTTTTTTTTAATCTCTGCTGTTGCCTGATTGTGTCCTTCTGGTTCCAAATGAGATGTGTGGTTGATCGATCAGTTTGTAATGCTGGTGTTCGTAACTCTGAGGTTCCACTGTAGTAACTTCTGTCAGAGTCCAGTTAACCCCTTCACAAGAATAACTAAAAACAAATCAATGGCAAAGTAATGTGAACTGCTCTATCTCTTCCACTTTTCATTTTTGCATAATGTGTGTAAAACTAAATCTGCCACACAAGTTACAACGAGCCACTGGAAGCACATGCATATTGCAGGTCAGGCCTGAGCAAGCACTGGCAGAGCTTGTAGGGAGCGTGGCCACACTATATCTGGCTCTAGTACATATTATAAGCACTTTTGTGAACAGGTGGTGTGATGAATCCACATGCTGCGTGCACACAGATTCATTAGTTGGTAGCTAACCCATATACATGCAGCATCAGGGATAGACCCTAGGACTCTGGCTTTAGAAACACAGGACTCTACTACTTGAGCTGAGATCTCTCTCAGCTGATGCCACTAGAGGAAGGTCCCTTCTCTTGAGAAGCCACTGGAGAGAGAGGGAGACTTGATCATACTGAGCCAGTACATTATACAGGGAAAGGAATGTTGAAGGTTGTATAATTAGCTAGTTACGTTGCGGACTTTTTGTCTGAAGCATCATGTATTGGCATCTTTGAGGGACAGGATTCTCGACCTGCTGGTCTGATCCAGTATATCAAACACTATATTCTTATGTGCTGTACCTAGTCTCAAATAACTGCGATGCATTCATTCTTCTAAATATTGAAAAAAGCTTTAACAACTAGAGTAGAAAATCGGTGAAACAACTGCAAAACTCATCTTTTTGGCAAACCTTCTCCTAAGAAGCTAGTGGACAGAATCACCCCTGACTGTGGGCTCCAGTTTCTCAATCCCACTGTCACTGCTTGAGTTTGTGCTCAGATGGCACAAAGCAGCCATAACACCAGTTGGACTGGCTTTCTGAGGATTCCCCTTGTATATCTTGGATGAAGGGGAAGGGGGTGATTCGATTGTTTGTATACCTCAGCAACCCTTGGTTGTCAAAACAGCCCCTTAGAGGCAGTTGCAACTGAGAATAACCCTAAGTTATGCCTCAGGACCAACAACCCTAGAATCAAGGAGCCCTCCCTCCCTCCGTGGGTTACTCAAGCGAAATAAGGCCTGTCCTGAGGATCTGGCCCACAATTGAGATTTGATGCTTCCTAAGTTGTTGCTTAAATCTGTCTGAGAAAGAAGTAGTGAAGGAAACTATGATGATTAATACATTAGAAGTTTGTAATAGGGCAGATGATTTAGGAATAATTAAATCACTTATTACAGTTTTGGGGAATGAGATATTTGGGTTCACTATAGGTGCTTTCCAACCCCCGTGATCTATGTAGGGGGACAGATATTTGAACAATGCAATGGTTAACAAAAATACATTTACATATATTTTTTTTCTGTGCACATAGATCCATGGGGGTTTGACTGACTCGGGATTATATGTTGATCTGAAATACAATGTGAAATATATTCCTGCCTCTGCACATTGTTAGGCAATGAGATAAAAAGCACAGGCCAAGTCTCCACTAGAAAAGGTGTCCCAGTATAGTTCTATCTCTAGAGCTATACTGGCAAACTCTACCGGTGTAGATGTGCTCATACCGAGTATCACATATAACTAAGGCTGCCAGTCTGTCATGGAGGTCATGGAAGTCACGGATTCAGTGACTTTCCAGGACCTCCGTGATTTCTGCAGCCGGCTGGCATGACTGACCCCAGGGCCACCCGAATAGCTCAGGTGGCCCTGGGGCCAGCTGCACTGCTCCCCTTCCCCCCCAACAGTGGTGGTCCTGGGCTACCCCCCGCCAGCTGCGGCACGGTGGTCCCAGGCCAGCAGGGCTGCCCCCCACAGCAGTGGCGGCAGCGGTCCCGGGCCAGCAGGGCCGCCTCCCACCAGCAGCAGCACGGTGGTCCCAGGCCAGCAGGGCCGCCTCCCGCCAGCAGCAGCACGGTGGTCCCGGGCCAGCAGGGCCGCCTCCCGCCAGCAGCAGCACGGTGGTCTCGGGCCAGCAGGGCCGCCTCCCGTCAGCAGCAGCGGTGGTAGTCCCGTGGCGCCCCTCCCTGAGCACCAATGGGCACCCTGGAGGCCCCCCCAGCACCAGCGGGTGCTCTGGAGTCCCCCATCCAGAGCAGCAGCTGCACCTCCAGAGCCCCACAGAACACCAAAGATTTAGTCAGGAGTATATAATACAAGTCATGGACAGGTCACAGGGCCGTGAATTTTTGTTTATTGCCCAAGACACACCCCTGAGCGACAAAAGTTTTAGCACTGAAGAGCGCCAGTATAGACAGCGCTTTATCACCGGGAGTTGTGCTCCCAGTGATAAAGCTACCACCCCTAATTTGGGGTGGGTTTTTTTTTATCTCCTGGGGATAAAGCATGACCACACTGCCCATGTAATACGTTGTTGTGGCTGCGCTGTAACATGGGCAGTGTAGACATACCCTCAGACTGCTGAAGCATGTGGTGAGAGAGACTCTTGCTTTGAATCCATTTAGCTTGTTAAGTTAGATCTGAGTTGTGTTTTACTTGTAACCAGTTCTGACTTTTATGACTCATTACTTGTAATCACTAGCCCTCTTTACACTTTACATTTAACAGCGTAAAGGGCTTTAAAATAGGTGTAAATATAGTTTACTCCTACTTTAGTGCCCTTTTGCACTGCCAGAGAGGTGTAAAGTAGCCTAGTGTAAGTGAAAATCAAACTTTTATGCATCATAAAATTATAATTTAAATAATGAAAATGTTAGTCATTTGCCAAACCATTCCTACCCACCCTCCAACCCTTAAATACTGGGGAGGAAAAAAAGCATTGTGTATTTCTTCCACTTTTGTAAAACTGACATGAGATTTCATTGAAAAACCTCTTGCTTATTATTATTCATATAAATTGATTTACATTCCATCATTTACAATATGAAGAACAAAGAGCTCCCTCTGGGGAAAATGCAAGGCTATAATTTTGTTTCAAGGGGTTCTGTGATGTCATAAATAAAAATTGAGCAGAAATTATAACCTCTTTAGTAATCCCATAAATGGTGCTTTATTTGATAATATATGGTCGTCCTGAAACAAAAATGTTGCTTTCATATTTTTTGAAGTGCCCGCTCCTAATTGAACGTGGCTGCTGCGGAGAGCTGACTACATCTTCAGAACACAGCTGTGTGACAGGTGAAGCAGCCCACAATGATAAACATTAAGTTTAGAACTTCAAGGTTACAACCTACTGATGAACTATCATTGAATAAGATTCCATTTCCCACTCCTGACGACATTTTAAGTTTTACCTATTTAAGCCAGAGTTACCAAAAACATTTTCCTACCAAAAAGAAAAGGAGTACTTGTGGCACCTTAGAGACTAACAAATTTATTTGAGCATAAGCTTTCGTGAGCTGAGCTGTAGCTCACGAAAGCTTATGCTCAAATAAATTTGTTAGTCTCTAAGGTGCCACAAGTACTCCTTTTCTTTTTGCGATTACAGACTAACACAGCTGCTACTCTGAAACCTGTCATTTTCCTACCAGGAACAGATGCAGTAGATGCACATTTTAAAATATTTAATCATTATTGTTACCCATGAATGAGTAAATAAAGATCTCTCTAAAATCTCAGACATTTGTATATTATGAGCCAAATTCTTAGCTGGTGTAAATTGAGGTTGATTTATTGAATATGTATTAATAGAGTTAAATTAGTGGTGCGGGGAAGGGGGGAGTTGAATGAAAGTTCCATACAAAACAACAGGATCTCAACTCTATCGCTTTCTGAAAGATTTTTAATATATAAGCCAGGTCCTGGTCTCAGTTATATTGGTATAAATCTGCAGTAATTCCACTGAAGTCATTTTGTGTCAGTCCAGAATAGCTTCATTGTTAGATTTATACTGATATAACTGAAAGCTGAATCAGCTCTGTGGAACAGATGGAGGACCTATTTTTCATTCATTTTGCAAAAGAGACTTGTCTCTTAGTCAAAGCAAATTATATTTCTCCCCAATATATAACAATGTGTTGCATACATCATACATATATCATGTCAGTGTCAATGTCTCTGTTTTGTTCCATACATCAATCAAGCAAATTCCACATTAAGGTTGATCCTATGTCTGTGTGTAGACTACACTATTGAACACAGAATCTGCCATAGGTGTAGGTACTTCCTATGTGAAAGAAACTCAGGTATTTTCCCCACAAATTTTGGGTCATCCAAAAATGAGTGGAGGCATGCACTGCCCCAAACAGCTGCTATGAAGGAAACACCACAAATTGAAATTCATGAAGTTTCATCAAAAAGAAAAGGAGGACTTGTGGCACCTTAGAGACTAACAAATTTATTTGAGCATAAGCTTTCGTGAGCTTATGCTGAGCTGTAGCTCACGAAAGCTTATGCTCAAATAAATTTGTTAGTCTCTAAGGTGCCACAAGTCCTCCTTTTCTTTTTGTGGATACAGACTAACACGGCTGCTACTCTGAAACATGAAGTTTCCTGACACTCTCATGGGATTATTTTCATGATTTAACACAGCATCAGCAGCTGTGAAACTGAGCAAGAAACAAAAGCAGTAATTCAAACTCAGTCTTACAAAAGTACTGTAATTGTATTAGACATTTGTTGATCTGTAATGTGAACCAAAAAAATGTACATTTTGGTATTATTACAGTTTCTTTTACAAACTGTTAAATAAAACTGCTAACAAAATATAGTCACAGTTTTAAATTTAAAAGTGCTTGGTATTAGTTTTCATGAAGATCAATATTTCAACTGGTTTTTGTAGTTCTGACTGTAAGTATCCACCCACTATCTGGAATGTGTCAAAACAGTAGTTCAGCAATGATAGGATACTTTGACATATGGATACATTAGATCAGGAGTTCTCAACCTTTTTCTTTTTGAGGCCCCTCCAAACATGCTATAAAAACTCCACAGCCCACCTGTGCCTCAGCAACTGGTTTTCTGATTATAAAAGCCAGGGCCAGCGTTAGGGCATAGAAACCAGGATAACTGCCCAGTGCCCCATGCCACAGGGACCCCCACAATGCTAAGTTGCTCAAGCTTTGGGTTCAGCCCCTGGTGGTAGGGCTCAGGGCCCCAGGCTTCAGCCCCACGCAGCGGGGCTTCAGCTTTCTGCCCTGGGCCCCTGTGAGTCTAACACCTGCTTAGCAGACGCCCTGAAGCCTGTTTGAAGCTCCCCAGGGTGCCCCGGACTCCTGACTGAGAACCACTGAATTAGATGTTTTAGGTGTGCACATCTCAGCTTCTCCACTTATGTATTTTTTACTTATAATCCTTCTCCAGTGCAGACAATGCCGCTTACTTCAGAAACATTGTGAGTAGAGTTTTCCAATCATCATGATGTGCTCAGATTTACACAAGAAACATGCAGAGCTGTACTCTGCAGGAAAGGTGATATCCCTTTGGACAATATTAATGTTACTATAGGAACTAATCCTGTTCAGATGAACTCAGTGGGAATTTTGCCACTGACTTGAAATGGGAGCAGGATGTGATCTGTATATTCAGTGCTTAGACATCACAGTGACAGGTGTGTTGGAAATATCTAAACTAGATTACAGTAAAAGGTAAGTCTTCACGTTTACAGGAAAAAGATTGTGTGTGTGTGTGTGTGTGCATATCCTAAAAAACTGCAATACAACTGTGATATTTTTTTCTGTGAATAATTAAAAACTAGTAATTCTACCCCAAGCATTTTTGCCAGATGATTCATAACTAGATTCCATTCAATGAAGGATAAAGGTAAATCTGAATACTATCCTTGATAACTCACTCTTTGAATTCAGCTGTCACTGGAGAATGAGAAAAATCCCTTTGCTTTCATTTACCAAATGCAGTACTATGACTGCTGCACTGAAATAAGAACCAGAATTTAGCTTTACTAGGCTGAGCTACTTTTCATTTTAACTCATTTCAGGTGACCTAAAATTCAGATGACATGAATACAATCCAGTTTTTACTAAAATGAAGGTTTAGCAATATCTATTGCTCTATATAAAGACCTCTAACACAGACTGAAGACATAAGGAAGTACAGTGCTGGAAGGTAGATGAAGATCAACTTCCAGCTGAGACAAGTCTACTGTCTTGGTCAGAAGTAACTTCCTTTTTGCCTTTTTTTGGCAGGGTTCTTATATAACAGACTGTAAGGACCTGGGTCCAATTCTCAGTGGCAGTACTGTACAGGACACACACTGTGAGTCCAATACGTTATTAAGTTATACCTGCATGAAATACGACTCAAAAAGAGATGACTATGTTAAATAAAAAATTAAAAGAGAAACAATTACTTTTTCAATAAATAACTTTTAATTAACAAAATAATTGCCAACTTTTCCAATGCAGTTCATAAAATATGAAATGACTTGTTCTGACTAATAATTATTAAATATATATTTTTCCTATTTCAACTCTTTTTTCATTCACTGTAAATACTTTAAATAGCATATAACAGACAAACATCAGAAGAAATTAATAAGAAAGCACTGTCTTTTCAGTAGGAAGAGTAGGAAAAATTATATTTGTTCTTATGTGGACCACGGTTAAATGATCAATATCCATTTCGTTAGGGTCTAGGTATGAGGTTACATATGCCACTCAGAATCTCTGCATACGTTCATAGGTTTGTGAAAATAAGAAAAATACAAGAAAGGAAACAAAATAATTTTGTTACTTTAATTAATAACCAATTAAACAGGTATCTTTTCCTTATTCAGGTCATTGCAAGTGGTATTAAACCTGGAGAGACGTATTTCTTTATTTATAAAGAAAATAAGGACTTGGAAAATCCCAGATTTTTTTAAAGTTTAGTTTTCAAATGTGCTAAGAACTGTTCTAAGGATTTTTCCTGGTAATTCTAAGATCAGCCTTTATTTAAACTGTATTGATCATCTAAAGCAACTGCTCTTTTAACTGATAACAGATCTCTTCAACTAAAGCCCAGTAAATAAAATCAAATTATGAACTCTCTTACAGCATAGATATGGAGTCCTTTTATACATTTGTTGGGGATGCAGGTTTTGTGGACTTTTCAGTTGATCTGTAACTGAGATACACTCTGTTTTGGGGGTGGTCTAACACTTTAGCACATCTTGCTTTTCATTTCACAGGATCAACTGCTTCAGACTTCTCAATTGTCTTTAACAGAAAAAAGAAAAGGAGTACTTGTGGCACCTTAAAGACTAACAAATTTATTTGAGCATAAGCTTTCATGAACTACAGCTCACTTCATCGGATGACAATAAATTTGTTAGTCTCTAAGGTGCCACAAGTACTCCTTTTCTTTTTGCGAATACAGACTAACACGGCTGCTACTCTGAAACCTGTCTTTAACAGGTTACCTTTCCTCCCCTCTCTTCCCCCCCAAGCCCTTTTGTGGTGGTGGTGATTGGAAGTGAAGGATTTTTAGGAAGAGCAAGCTCAATACCAGAACGTTTCCAGGAATGTGTTAGGAGATTGATGAGAAATTGAGGGTTACCTCTTGAACTGTCTCACAACCAGAGACACTGTTACACTCTAGGGCACTTAGCATTTTTAGTTGATGCTTACAAAGTGGATCAAATTAATTGTTTCTCCATATTATCTCATCCAGAGACCTGTGGAAAGCTATTCCTTGAAACTGTGGCATAATACTGAGATGGATTTTAACTCCTCAGGATGCAGTAAAAATGAACGTGCTATTTTTGTATGAAGTGGAGATTTCTGGAGAGTCAGAAATGAACATGTGAATACCCTCATTGATTTCAGTGGGTCTACTCTCATGCTTATGTGTTCCAGTAGCCTGCTAACTTGGGATCCAAATGTGTTACACTATTGCACAGTCTGCCCAAAGGTAATCCACTCTGTATGTTTCCAAAATATTCTGGAGCCAGTGTGAGGATGTTCTAATGTCACTGTTCGCAAATATAGATTAGGACGCAGCCACTAATGCTGCTGCTCTCAACAAAAATATTCAGGAATAGCTGGTCTGACAACAGCCACTTTGGGTGAGCAAAAATTTTGATAAAAAGCTGTTACACATGTGAAGAGTTCTGATCCAAATGTATACCAAAACAGAAGAAATTACTCCAGCAGCTGATCTGCATTTTATTTTCCAAATAATCCCAGCTATTGTTCTTTTTGTAAATGTGTTTTAAGCATTTATATGCTTATCCAGCCCAAGCAGTTCAATATCTGTAAAAGGTGAAGGGCTAATAATATTTAGAGATTTAGATGCCCTCTGCTGATTTTTAGAAGTACTGTGGCCAGTTACAATATGTGAGCTCAATTAACACTCTGATACAGTAATCTAGAAACATTGTCTTAAGGCTATCTTTGTATGTGTGCGGGAAGAGAGAGTGATATTCTCTTTCCAATGGTGTCTTACCCTTGTCTTGGTTTTAATAAAATCTGTCAAATATACAAGTATGCAGGGATTTCCCTACGCACACACACCAGGGGGGTGTATGCTGCCCCCCTGATTTTCCCCAGCACCCACCAATGGTTAACTAGTTACATCAGTGTTGCCAATTTAGTCATTGGTTGGAAATTTGAATTGAAATTGAAATATTAATAAACACTTTAAAAGCAATACAGTGTAGGATAAAATACTTGTACCTGAAAAAGTATAATAGGTTTGAAAAGTATGAACAAAGACTAGCTTCTTCATATAGCTGTTGTTTTTTTCTGACAATGTTGGCACATTATAATTTCAAATTATGATTTGCAAGCAAGATCTGAATGAGCTCTCCCCTGACAGCTAATGATGAGCCAGGGGAGGGGGGAAAGGTTTCAGGACCAGACTGTATTTTCTCACCCACTTTGCCTAGGTATAGACAGAGCTGTGTTGCCCAAGTAATTAGTTTTGGCTGGTGTTGGGTTACGAATCACTTTAGTACTGAATGTGGGGGTCATGAAATGTTGTTATCCTTATTATATGAATAAAGGGCAGCAGAACTATAAGTTAGCCTGTCCTGATTGAGGGGGGTCACCCTCAATTCTTAATTTATGCCAGGACTGAGCCCCAGAACCTCTAGGCTTGGCAGTTCATAGCCCTGTGACCGCTGGGCTTACTACATCAGTTACGAAAGTAAAAAACTTGTTTGAACTCTGGCGCCTCTTTTATTACAAATTAAGCACTGGTCACCCTCAACTGAACTGCTCTCACTAAGCAAGGGGTTTGGATGGCAGATCCCAGTGGACACGGGGGAGACAGGGATTTTGCTTGGTGGTGTGGGCTCTGCCTAAGAGTCACAGGCACCATTTGACTTGCCCCTCTCCCCATTTAAAGATAGAGCTTATTAGGCTCCATAGAGTCTTTTGTTTTGTTAAGTGACCACTAGAGCTGAAATCACTGATGATCAGGTTTTAAGTGCTTAGACCTGCTGCAGGTCTTTTCTGTGGAAAAGACAGCCCAGCCTCCATTTGCTGTGAGGTTCCCCCACTCTGAGCTGAAATCACTGAGAACTGGCTGGAACCTCAAGAGACCAACTCGCAGAGGTCACAGTGGCAGGTGACAGCAGAAGGTGATGGGGGCCATTGGCAATGGAGTGGTGGAGTGAACGGTGACACGACAAACAACAGTGGCCATCATAGGGCCTAATCACATCAGCCACACTATCAGAGGCTCCTTCACCTGCGCATCTACCAATGTGATATATGCCATCATGTGCCAGCAATGCCCCTCTGTCATGTACATTGGCCAAACTGAACAGTCTCTGTGTAAAAGAATGAATGGACACAAATCAGACGTCAAGAATTATAACATTCAAAAACCAGTTGGAGAACACTTCAATCTCTCTGGTCACTCGATTACAGACCTAAGAGTGGCTATCCTTCAACAAAAAAGCTTCAAAAACAGACTCCAACGAGAGACTGCTGAATTGGAATTAATTTGCAAACTGGATACAATTAACTTAGGCTTGAATAGAGACTGGGAATGGATGAGTCATTACACAAAGTAAAACTATTTCCCCATGGTATTTCTCCCCCCCACCCCACCCCCCACTGTTCCTCTGATATTCTTGTTAACTGCTGGAATTAGCCTACCTTGCTTGTCACCATGAAAGGTTTTCCTCCTTTCCCCCCCCCCCCCCCCCCCGCTGCTGGTGATGGCTTATCTTAAGTGATCACTCTCCTTACAGTATGTATGATAAACCCATTGTTTCATGTTCTCTGTGTGTGTATATAAATCTCTCCTCTGTTTTTTCCACCAAATGCATCCGATGAAGTGAGCTGTAGCTCACGAAAGCTTATGCTCTAATAAATTTGTTAGTCTCTAAGGTGCCACAAGTACTCCTTTTCTTTTTGCGAATACAGACTAACACGGCTGCTACTCTGAAAAGTGGCCAGAGCGAGTGCCCGGAGTGAGTAACAAGCAACTGGAGGAACAAGCAAGGTGCCATCTCCCCTGCACCTCCCCAGGGTGGGAGATGAACTCATGCGAAAGCACCTCTGAACTCTAGGTCTTCACTGACCAAGGACAACAACTGAGTGGTGTGTGGTAGAGGGAGAAGGGAGGGCACGTTAAAAGAACATTTGTTTGTTGGACTATGTTTTATTGACTTTGCTCCAGAATGCTAGGTTTTTGACTGAGAAACTCTTATAAATATACATTTCCTATTAGCCAAGATTTTTAAAACGTATTATTTGCCACTGTCATTATCTCACATTGTTTCTATCTTGCAAGGTCGTTATCTTGGGAAGTTTCTGTACTAAACATTTTTATTATATTATAATTAGTTTTTACATAAGAACGGGGTCATGATCAATGGTCTATCTAGCCCAGTACCCTGTCTTTCAACAGTGGCCAGTGCCAAGTGCTTCAAAGGGAATTAACAGAACAGGGAAATTATTGAGTGATCCACCCCTGTCGTCCACTCCCAGCTTCTGGCAAGCAGAGGCTCTCAGAGCATGGTGTTGCATTCTTGCCCATCCTGGCTAATAGACATTGATGGACATATCCTCCATGAACTTATCTTGTTCTTTTTTGAACCCTGTTCTAGTTTGGCCTTCACAACATCCTCTGGCAAATATTTCCACAGGTTGACTGTGTATTGTGTGAAGAAGTACTTCCTTTTGTTTGTTTTAAACCTACTGCCTATTAATTTCAACCCCTAGTTCTTGTGTTACGTAAAGGAGCTTATTCACTTTTTCCACACCAGTCAAGATTTTATAGACCTCTATCATATCCCCACTTAGTCCTCTCTTTTCCAAGCAGAAAAGTCCCAGTCTTTTGCATCTCTCCTCATATGGAAGCTGTTTCATACCTCTAATCATTTTAGTTGCCCTTCTCTGTACCTTTTCCAACTCCAATATATCTTTTATGAGATGGGGCGACCAGAACTGCACGCGGTATTCAAGATGTGAGCATACCATGGATTTATATGGTAAAAGTGGAGGAGCTTGGTTTGCCAGACCAATCAGCAAAGCCAATGTTGACAAACTATGTGAAAAGGGTGCAAAACACCAATCCTCTGGACTGCATAGACATGCAGAAAACCTTACAAGCCAGTCATTGTCAAAGCCAATTTTAGAAGTACTTAACAAGGCAGTTAAAAATGCTAGAGACCCAACACAGTTTATTAAAACAAACATGGTTGTCACATCATACTTTCTCTTTAAGCAAGAGATACCACACACTGCAAACTGGAGGCCAATGTTAAGTGCTTTGTTTTTTTTAAATTCTGAAGTTGGACACTGGTTCTCACCAAGACTAGGAAATGGTCACTATCTTTCTGCAAGAAACTCAACTGACTGGTTAGAAGCATGTGGTGCAACAGTGAAAGACTCAGCAGTTGAAAAAGTGAAGAACTCTCACCACATTCAGAAAATGTGCATACATGGCTGATGAATGCAACAATGCAAATGGGTGTCCAGTATTAGGTCTCTGGATACGTTATATCGATGTCAGTGGTAGGCCAGTAGATGAATTTGTAGAGGTTCAGGTTATAGAAGACACATCGGCTGCATCTCTGACCATCCACATCTTAGAAGAGTTAAGTGGTTGTAATTAGAACCCCAAAGAGATGGCTGTTTGTGCATTTGATGGAACTTCAAACTGCTCTGGAAGAAATGTTGGAGTACAAGCTTTTCTCAGAGAAAAGTGTAATTCTAAACTCTCCAATACACACTGCTGAGGCCATCTACTCCAACTAATGCTAGTATGAGCTCCAGAATCTTCAAAAGGCATTTTAAAAGCTATAAACTCTTTTTTTCAGCAAGAGTCCAAAAGGACTGAACGTCTTGTAAAATATAGAAGATACACTGGGATTGAAGTTCAAATTAGTCCAACCTGGGAAAACCCACAGGCTTTCTCAGGAGCGATCCGTGGCTGTTGTCTTAAAATTACTGCAACCATTATTATTGGCTTTGGAAAGTATCTACCGAGACGGGACAGATCAAAGTAGTGGTGGATTACTATTGCTACTAAGTTCAGAGAAGACAATCACCATTCTCTCTTCTAAGTCTACTGTTGAAACCACTTGGGTCATTAACAATGTCCTCCAGGAATCTGCTACAACAGTAGTAGATCTCTTTCCTGCAATGGAAGCTACACTTGGTTCAATCAGAGAGATGTCACTGAAAACGTACTGGAAGAAGCAAGATTTCAGTTCAGAAGTTGACTAATTAGGGCACTTATATTGACTCCTTAAATAACGAGGACAAGAAGTGTTTGTTAAGCCAGCTGAAAAAGTAAAGTACACTGACTTGATTCTTACATCTCTACAACAGCAACTTCTGGATCCTGTCAACCGCTACATAGCTTTTACAGATGCCCGTCTTATAAAACACGGACAGTTGAGTGAAGTGAGGCACTACCTGCAGTGGGGCTGCCATGTGATCAGGACAGAACAGAGAAGTTGAACACAGAGTGGAATCTCATACTATGGACGAATAAAGATTTGACTTCAACTTCTTCTTTATCATCACTAGTGGTTTGACCCAATTTTTGTGCTATGGTTCCTGGGATGAAAAGTAGGAATTCATCTCTGTCTAGTCCCAATCACAACAGCTACAGTTGAGCGTTCTTTTTCCTCATTGAATAGAATTTTGTGTTCTGATCATGAGCATATCTTGAAGGACTTGAAGTACCAGACACAAGAGAAGCCACCAAAAATGAATGCACTGCATTCGAGAAGTTCTTTAACAGAGTTATGCAAAATGACAACAAGAAACCAAGAAGGATGTAGATATAGTGCTTCATAGTAGGCTTGTGTAGCCAACTTTAATTTGTGTGATGATTTAAAAACACGAGTTAAATCTAATAAAATGGTTGTGAAACATTTTTCAGTTTTTACTATAGTGCCATACAGCCCACCTTTGCCCTAACAGTCTCAACCCTCATTGGTCAACACCCCCCGAATTTCAATTTCTGGGAAAAACACTGCAAGTATGTCACATTAGATGTGATCTGGGTGAGGCCCAAATGGTTAGGGCATGTTCTCTATCTGGTAGTGTATTTTATGGATGCAGCTAAGACAAAAATTTGCACTCCTGGGATCAAATTTTGCATTTAGATACTCATTTTTACCTCTTATTGATTTCAGTAAGAGTTGCTCCACTGCATGGATGAAATCTATTCTACCCTTATAAATCCCAAACTATCAAGATCTAGACTGATGGTGCACAGAAGTGTTAGGGAGGCGAGGCCAACCCCATAGACAGGGATTGGGCCTGTTGTACATCTACTATTCCAATTTGTCGACAAGAATAGCAAACAGCTCCTCAGTGGGTACTGGGGCCACTGGGTCTAAACATGGATTCTGTGGGTACCATTCCTTTAGGTCAAACTGCTTTATGGCATTTGTCATAAATATAAAGGGAAGGGTAACCACCTTTCTGTATACAGTGCTATAAAATCACTCCTGACCAGAGACAAAATCCTTTCACCTGTAAAGGGTTAAGAAGCTAAGGTAACCCTGCTGGCACCTGACCCAAAATGGCCAATGAGGGGACAAGATTCTTTCAAATCTGGGGGGGAACAAAGGGTTTGGTCTGTCTGTGTGATGCTTTTGCCAGGAACAGATCAGGAATGCAGCCTTAAAACTCCTGTAAAGTTAGTAAGTAATCTAGCTAGAAAATGCATTCAATTTTCTTTTGTTTAATGGTTTGTAAAATAAGCTGTGCTGGAGGGAATGTATATTCCTGTTTTTGAGTCTTTTTGTGATTTAAGGTTTTGCCTAGAGGGATTCTCTGTGTTTTGAATCTGATTACCCTGTAAGGTATTTACTATCTTGATTTTACAGAGGTGATTCTTTTACCTTTTTCTTTAATTAAAATTCTTCTTTTAAGAACCTGATTGATTTTTCATTGTCCTTAAAATCCAAGGGATTGGGTCTGTGTTCACCTATACCAATTGGTGCGGATTATTATCAAGCCTTCCCCAGGATAGGGGGTGTAGAGCTTGGGGGGGATATTTTGGGGGAAGACGTCTCCAAGTGGGCTCTTTCCCTGTTTGTTTAAAACGCTTGATGGTGGCAGCATACTGGGACAAGGAAAAGTTTATACCTTGGGGAAGTTTTTAACCTAAGCTGGTAAGAATAAGCTTAGGGTGTCTTTCATGCAGGTCACCACATCTGTACCCTAGAGTTCAGAGTAGGGAAGGAACCTTGACAACATTCTGTCCTGGCTTATGGAGGCCCAGCAGGAAGACCCTTTCTGCAGCACATAGGGTTATATAGGCACTAGTACCCTTATCCACTGTGCTGCTCCTACTGGGGGCTTAAGTAGTGCAGAGGGATTTGCCCTGGCCACCACACCAGGGGTGAATGTCATCCATGAGCATATCTGAGGACAAAATTTGTCCCACGATGTCTGGGATCATTCTATTCAGAAAAGAAAATGGCACTTGCGAGTCAAAAATTGGATTTGTTTTTCTGAAGCCATTCATCTCCTGTAAACCACATTGTGTCTGTGCACCCTCATTTTCTGAGTCCCATAGTAGTGCATGGTGCTATATAACCACAGAGAAAGGTACAGTCACTGCCTCAAGGAACTGTTTACAGTTAATGTGAAGCTACTGACTTTTATTCTGATTACTTAAGTATACTTCTAGGGTTAGCTCTTTCCAAGTACTGAAATAGTAAACTGTACTTTCTGTGTTTTTTCTCTTATACAGTGTTTTAATATCAATAGCATGTAAATATACTGCCACCTGCAGGATAGTGATTACTATCTATTTACGGTTTGACAATAGTTAACTTTGAAAATATTTTTCTCACTATTTATCATAAACACATGTTATTTTGAAATGGAGATATGTTTCCTTGTGAAAATGTTTTTCTCCACTACATTCTAAAGGTGAAATGGGAGTTTTCCCACTGACTTCAATGGAGTCAGAATTTCGTTCTTAGAGTTGAGGATGAAAGAAACATAATTTATTTTATTTTTGCTTACAGGACAGCCCAGCTTTTGATGCAGGTTAGTACCTGCACTTTTAGATGGTGCCCACTGACTTTTTTATATTTGATATGAACTTCTGTGAACAGATCTTCCTACCTAATAAACATTGTGTTTAGTGTGCAGTTTCTGCTATTTGCATCCTGTAAATAATACTTAATCATTTATCAGTTTCCCTGTTCTTCCTTCTTAATTTTAGATTACACTGGATACACAGCTATAGAAAACTCTCTGTTTTGACTACACAAATGTGTATATATACATCAGATCACTTCTAAGTTCATTCAAATCATATTTTCTGTAGCTATAAATCCAGTGTCAACATTTCTTTTTAATATACATTATAACCTGCTTAAATTTTAGGACATACAGCTAAGTTAAGGTGGAAGAGGATTAAGAAGGGATGTGGGGAGAGATGATTGATTGATTTACATTTGATGTTCTGATCCCATTGTAAAAGAGAAGAGGAAGGAAGAACCATTGTAGTATACGTCACCCACTGTAACCAGATGAATATCCCAGAGTTGGCATTGGTTGAATTATTTTGTATGTCATAATGGCTCCTTGGCAGATGATGCAGGGTGCTTTTACCCACAATAGAGGACTGGCCAGGCAGAAAATGGCCCCAGCATTGGGGGAGTGAAAAGGGTGTGTTTGCATTCATTCTTCTCTGCTGTGCAGAAGGGTCCCCATCTGCAGCTGAGGCTCTAGACTGATGCCATGAGCATATCACCTAACAATGAAGTGTTCTTGGGGCAGCAAATAGTGGGAGGAAGAGGGAAGAAGAGGAGGTGAGCAGAGCATCACCAGTTACTTCCATTCTGGGTTGGGCTGCTAGCTGATTTATTGATAATGTGTGGCAAGTGTTTTTCTCTTCTGGCTCAGGTATGCACTGCCACTAGTTGAAGGTCTTCAGTCCCCTTGTGGACAATTCAGCTGAGTTCAGGTTTCACCTGCTAACTTGTTTGATCTCCCAGGTGTCTCCCGAGGCTAGTTATCTTGGTTCCAACTCCTCAAACTTTTAAAATGTGATTGTCTTGGGTAATAGTGACTGTGGTCTGCTAGGTTAAGAAGACAATCTCTTACTGTGCATAAGCAAAAAGGAGAGCTCTGTGCAAATCAGGCTGTTTTAGATAGAATCCGCAACAATGTAATTTCAAACCCACACATAAGAATATAAGAACAGCCATATTGGGTCAGACAGGAGTTCCACAGGTTGACTGTGCGGTGTGTGAACTCTTTGCCAGAGGATGTCATGAAGGCCAAGACTATAACAGGGTTCAAGAAAGAACTAGATAAGTTCATGGAGGATAGGCCCATCAATGGCTATTAGCCAGGATGGGCAGGGATGGCGTCCCTAGTCTCTGTTTGCCAGAAGCTGGAATGGGCGTCGGGATGGATCGCTTGATGATTACCTGATCTGTTCATTACCTCTGGGGCAACTGACACTGGCCACTGTCAGAAGATAGGATACTGGGCTAGATGGATCTTTGGTCTGCCCCAGTATGGCCATTCTTATGTGTGGGTTTGAAATGACATTGTTGTGGATTCTATCTAAAACAGTCTGATTTGCACGTTTACGCAATGTAGCAATCCAGGCCTGGAAGCTTGGTCAGTACCCAACACTGCTATTTTGTTTCACATCACTCACTAGGGCTAATAATCCTCAAATATTTTGATCAAAATATTTATCTGTGAACATGTGTGTCTTTTTGGTTTGTTCTGCACACTACAATGCTTACAGTAATTCTGTCACTTCACCATAATGGACAAAACCGCCCAAAGGGTTAATGCTCTTGTCCGACAGATCGTAGTCAGTGGATGCATTGTTTTTGATCAGCTTTCCGTCCTTGATTTGGTAACCTTGGCCAATCTTGTAGACCTTCTTATTAATTTCTGTGCGATGGTGGTATCCCTTCTGACCAGCTCAGGCCACAGAGAAAGCCACGCGAGCAGGATGCCAAGCGCCAATGCAGGCTACTTTCCGCAGACCCCTGTGGGTCTTGCGGGGCAGCTTTTTGGTATGCCAGCGGCTGGTGACCCCTTTGTATCCCTTGCCCTTCGTGACTCCAATGACGTCTATCATCTCATCTTGGCCAAAGACAGTTGACACAGGAACTTGCTGTTCCAGCTTCTCCCGGGCCCAATCCACTTTCTCAGCAATGGTGCCATCATTCACTTGGATCTCCATCAGGTGAGAGTGCTTCTGCCGCAACAGAAGCAAACACATCTGAGTGTGAGCTATGACCCGGATAACCTGGCAGTACTTCTTCATGCTACTGAAATCCTTCTCTAGCTGCTTTTTGCCCTCCTCATCCTGCCACTTCTTGCAATACTTGGTGAAGTGAAACAGCCTCCAGAATCTGTGTCCCCAAATGGAACAGGGCACCCTTTCCTTACTCATTTTCCAAGCAAGGAACAGTCCAGTCCTGAATAACAACCGCTAACTGTTTCATGCTTTTCCCCTTTGAATAAGAACACGATGACTGTCCGATTTGTTCAGGACCGTGTTATTTCTCACCTGGAAAAATATCAATAGTGTTGCCAACTCTCACAGGCACCAGTCTTGTGATATTTAGTGCTTTTGTGAAAGCGCCAGGTCCAGAAATTGGGTGGTTATGTGAGAATCTCCGCTCTTTTGCCCCCCTCCCCCTTTTTTTTTTTACAGTAAATTTGTAGCCTTCATGCTCGTGAAGAAAAGCTTGAAAACAGGAACCCTCATCACCGGAAGGCAACTTTTTTTTAAAAACAACCACCCTTAAACGGTAATGGGTAAACTAATCTGGGGGGGAGGGGGGGCCGGTTCATTTCCGTACACGGGGGCTTGGTACTCCTGCCCCGGCTCGCTTTGGAGAGGCAGATTCCCAGGGGCAGGTTTTCACAGCGCTCCGTGGGGGGAGCAGCCGGCGGGCCCCGGGGGGGGGGAAGCACGTGGCCGGGGGAAGCCCTGCGCGCCGGTAGCCCCGACTAGCAGCCATCCCCCCGGGCTAGGCCTGCACCCGGCGCTGGACGGCGGCCAGCTCCCTGCCAGCGCAGACTGGGGGCGAGGCTCCCCGCGGCGCAGGGCGGAGCCGGCCCGGGAAGCCGGCGCTGCCCAGCGGCTGCCTCCTCGCAGCAGAGGGCGGGACTCGTTCCGCCGACTGCAGCCCCCGGCCGGCGCTAGGCTGGGCGGGCCGAGCCGGGACCGCCTCCTCGTCCTGCCTCTAGCAAACATGGCTGCAGCCGCGGCCGCCCCGGCCGTGAAGGTAAGAGGCGCTGCGGGCTCCCGGCCGGGCCCAGGCGGGGAGATTCCCCCCCCCTCCCCCCGGCCTAGCCTGTGCACCGCCCCCCCCCCCACGCGGGAGCCCCTGGCGGCCGCCGCGGGGCGCGGACGGGTCAGGCGGGGGCACGTGGGCTCCGAGGGAGGCGCCTCTGCGGCTGGGTGCATGTGGCCGGGGCGCGTGGGCTCGGGGTGAGCGGCGTCTGCTCTGCTGTGATGCTCGGCAGCGCCCTCCCGCCCCAGCGCCCTCCCTGCTGGGGGGGGGGGGGGGAGCACGCACGGCCCCGTCTGGCCGGGCCCCCCCCGTCTGGCCGGGCCCCGCTGCTCGTGTTGCCGGGCACCCCCCAGCGGGCACAGTGCGGACATGTTGAGGCCTCCAACGTGTGTTCTGGTCCCATACACGTCTCCTTGCAGGGTTTCCTTGTCGAGCCTGGAGGGGAGGCAGGGGGCTGCGTTCCTTTACCGGTGCCATACAGGCTCGCCGGGCGCCGCTTCGGCAGCAGCTGAGCACGGCAACGCAGCAACTCTGGGTGTCTAAGAAGCCACCCTTTAAAAGCGAAAGTTAGACACTGTTGTCGCCCTCGGCATCCTGTGCTCTACCAAAAGCTATTTCTGGGCTCTGGTCAAGCGGTGGGTGAAAGCATGATTATTAACTAGATCAGTGTCTTGTTTACTGTAGGTTTGCCAGGTATTGATTTGTTAACTGGCTGCTGCTTTGGGGGTTTGCTTTCTCCCCCACTGCATTTATAGTACTGAATGCCCATAGTTAAGGCTACGGGGACCCTGCAGAATTCTGTTGTAGTCCTGTCTTCACTGACCTGACTTTCTGAAAACTGTAGATGATCCTACTTGTGTATCTTGGGAAATAAAAGCTAGGAGAAGCCAGGTTCATCTGCGCTGAGGCTCTGTGCTATCCATCACACACTAGCTTCCCAGACCCCCTCCCTGGGAGCGCTGCTGCAAGGGTCCACTATCCTCCAGCTCATGGGATAATTGATTCTATTAATACTGATTTAGCAGTCATTTAGGTGTTAAGATTGTAAACTCTTTGGGAGCAGGGACTACTTTCTGTTTTATGTTTGTACTGTAGCCTGTACAATGGGGTCTCTAGGCCCTATGATGCACACCAATGACAGAGGCTCCGTAGTTTTAGCTGCTATGCTTAGCCTTGGCCCACTCTGTAGGACATGCTTTTTGGACCTGGGAAACAAGGAAGACTGGAAGAAGCTCCCACAGTTCTTGAGGTCAATGTGTAGACAAGTAATTTGGGGTATCCCGGTTAGTGTCTGCCTTTTCCATGATTGGGGTGGGCCAAGTCTCCCTCACAAGGATATCTGTCCATTGAGGTACTATCTGCGCTGCTGCGTCCCTGACAACCCACAAGAAGGTCTATGAAAGCAGGGCTTGCTGCAGCAGTAAACTTTGTGCTTCCATGCTGCCACCAGGCCCATGTGCTGTGTTGCCTAACTCCAGCCTCTTCGGACCACCCCAGGGGCCTGGGAAACAGGAAGAGGAAGAAGAGCAGCCGGACTGGCTTGTGGAAGGGAAGCATGAAGTCCAATGCTGGAGCTGATGTGGTTTTTCTTCTTCAAGTGGTCACAGCTGTGTATTCCCCTCAGGTGCATGCATACCTGAGTGGAATGCATATCTGCACCCACCTCTCAAAGAACAATGGTTACAGGTAAAATAACTGGTTTCAGAGTGAAGGAGTACTTGTGGCACCTTAGAGACTAACAAATTTATTAGAGCATAAGCTTTCGTGAGCTACAGCTCACTTCATCGGATGTACAGTAGCAGCCGTGTTAGTCTGTATCCACAAAAAGAAAAGGAGGACTTATGGCACCTTAGAGACTAACAAATTTATTTGAGCATAAGCTTTCGTGAGCTACAGCTCACTTCATCGGATGCATTCAGTGGAAAATAACTGGCTTTTATCTGTCAGTTCCTCTCCTTAGAGGGGAAGCTGCTCTAATGATCTTTTGCTGGTTCCTTTAGAGAGAACTACCTGCCTGGGAGGCTGAAACCTGTCCCCAACCATGATTAGCACAGTTGTGGCACAAGGAAAGAGGGATGATGATTTCCCCCAGCTCCTAGTTAGCTCATCTTCTCTCTGCAGCAAACTTACTCTGATTCTGCATTGCCCCTCCCCACTGTGAAGCACTCATCCTTTCCTCCCCAGCTCTCTGCAGTGGCTTCCAGTTGTTGCCAAAGGGTAGGTAAGGGTGCTGGACTCATGCCTCTATTATTCATTCCTCCCATATTGCACTAGGTTATCCTCCTATTTGCCAATCTCCATTGTTCCATCTGCAGCCACTCCTAAAATCCCTACCCACTCTTGTATTCCCCCAACACCACAGGGTAGGTTGGGGGGGCATACCTTTCCCCCAGCAATGCCCACCAGTGTAATCCACTCCCCCATCCCCATGATGGTGCTCCTCATTCCTGCAATTTGACATAAGACCTTCCCTGCATTGGTGACATTCCCAGAGATGAAAGCTGTCTGTGGGCTGTGATGGTAGCTCCAGCTCCTCAAACAGCATCATAGCAAAGGGTCCCTCTCTCTGACACCCACTTGTGAGTTTAAATTTGTCAGCTTTATATTGCAAAGGGAGTGTGTTCAAATCCCATTGCACCCGTGATTTTTGTTACTAGAAATTTAGAAATAGAATCTACTTTCTATTAGTGGAACTAAGTTTTGCTGTGATTTTTAAAGCAGAAAATAAAAAAATAGTGTCACATGGATTGCGTTTTGGGAGGAGGGAAGGAGTAAGAGTAAGGTCAGTTAGGAAAAAGAACAGTTTGGCTGTATTGTGGATTCTCAACCAGGGAGTCACAATCACCCTGCCCATCCCATAGAGCTTAATGAGAGGGGTTACAGCTATATCCTGGCTTGACAAAAAAAGTAGTAGTGAAAATCAAGGAGGTAGCTCAAGTTCTACAGACATCGGCCAGTTTCATCAGCCAGCTGATAATATGGTGAAGAACCCCATATCTCCAGTTTGCATTGTTTTCTTTAATTACAAAGTTTATCATTTTTACTGAATAGAACAATTCAGTTTGAAAAGCACTCTC
Organism: Dermochelys coriacea; assembly: GCF_009764565.3. Lineage (NCBI taxonomy): Eukaryota > Metazoa > Chordata > Testudines > Dermochelyidae > Dermochelys > Dermochelys coriacea. The sequence goes on from NC_050072.1 coordinate 114,593,998, forward strand.
TGCAGAAATTATCCTCAATCTTAAATTCTGGGCTGAAGTTATGTTGGCAGACGTGGTTCCTAAAACCAACTTAATTATTAGCCCCTTTTATTCATTTTTTTAGAATTTCAAAGAATAATAAAAACCTTTCACAATTTCTATCCTGATTTGTAGGAGTTACAAAATTCAGCAAACACTGAAGAGTATGTGAACAATTTCCAGCCTCTGTTTAGATCGTGGTTTGTGATTGGTCCCATAAGGATATGTCTATACTTCAGTCACAGGTGCAATAACAGCTTTTGTAGACATACTTCCACTAGACATACTTCCTGGGCGAATTCTGTGCCAAAAAAATTAAAAATTCTGCGCACAGTATTTTAAAATTCTGCATATATTATTTGTCAATAACACAATATAATCACTCCAGTTTCAATTATTTTGGTAACTTATTTCAAAATACCTGTCAGAAAATATGTCAACAATACAGACAACAATGAAAAAAGATTGCCCAGGAGTAGAGAGTTAAAGAAACCCAAGTGGGAGCATGCTGGAGGGGACTGTGTCAGCTCCCCCAGAGCCCAGACACCTCAACTCCCTCTCTCCAGAACCCAGCCGTGGAGCACCTCCCAGTTCCAGCACCCTCTTTCCCCCCAGAGCCCAGCTGCAGGATGCCCCTAGAGCCCAGATGCCTGCACCTCCCTTTCCCCAGAGCCCAGCCACCAACAACTGTATCCCGCTGCCCCCAGAGCCCAGCTGCGGGGCACCCCTAGAGTCCAGATGCCTGCACCTCCCTCTCCCCAGAACCCAGCCACCAATAACTGCATTCCACTCCCCCCCGCCAGACCCTGGCTGCAGGGCACCCCCAGCCCAGACACCTGCACCTCCCTCTCCCAGGACCTTTACTCCCCCCAGCTTCTTTACTGTCCCACAGAGGGACGCAGTGCCCTTCCTCACCCTTTGCCTGAGCCGGGGCTCCCAGACCCTCTCCCATCCCCAGGCGGATGATGATCAAGCAAGGCTTCAGAACTTGCAGAGCCTCCATCCCCACCGGGCTGGTGCTCTGTGAGCTACAGTGACCCTAATGGCCACCAGCAGCTCTGCAGCCCCAGTTCTGCAGGGAAAACATCAAATTCTGTGCAAATTCTGCATTTCACAGTGGTGCAGAATTCCCCCAGGCATAATAGCTAGTACAGCTAAAAATAGCACTGAAGATGCAGCAGGGACATTCATACGTTTTCACGTTGCTAATCTGTGCAGAAGTTCATAGGTGCTGGAACTAGAGGGGGGGGTTGCTGCAGCACCCCCTGCCTTGAAGTGGTTTCCATTATATACAGGATTTACAGTGTGGTCCAATGTCTCTCAGCACCCCCACTATACAAATTGTTACTGCACCCCTGCAGAAGTCCATGCCAGTGTCATCTCTGCTACTTTTAGTATACTAGTTAGATTAACCCTAGTGTGGGTATGTCTACGTGACCTGCAAATCCCACCTTTGATTGCCATGTAGATGTTGTTTCTACTCCATATGGGGATGACTGAGTAATAAATATCCCATAATACTTCAGGTACAGTCTTTGAGGCAAATCATAGCGTTCAGGACTCTTGAGTATTTTCATGAACAAAGCAGTAGTTGTCCAAATATTCATGATCTGTGAATAACACTAAAGCAAAAATCTCCATTCTTATTATAAAAATTATAAGCAAATATTATTGTGATTTTATTTTTCTTCCCTAGTGTGCCTATTTGGATTATACAGTGTATTAAGGATTTAGTTAAAGGAAAAGGAGTACTTGTGGCACCTTAGAGACTAACAAATTTATTTGAGCATAAGCTTTCGTGAGCTACAGCTCACTTCATCGGATGCATTTGGTGGAAAATACAGAGGGGAGATTTATATACACACACAGAGAACATGAAACAATGGGTTTTATCATACACACTGTAAGGAGAGTGATCACTTAAGATGAGCCATCACCAGCAGCAGAGGGGGAGGGAGGAAAACCTTTCATGGTGACAAGCAAGGTAGGCTATTTCCAGCAGTTAACAAGAACGTCTGAGGAATAGTGGAGGGTTGGGTGAGGGGGGAGAAATAACATGGGGAAATAATTTTACTTTGTGTAATGACTCATCCATTCCCAGTCTCCATTCAAGCCTAAGTTAATTGTATCCAGTTTGCAAATTAATTCCAATTTCGCAGTCTCTCGTTTGAGTCTGTTTTTGAAGATTTTTTTGTTGAAGAATAGCCACCCTCAGGTCTGTAATCGAGTGACCAGAGAGATTGAAGTGTTCTCCAATTGGTTTTTGAATGTTGTTATTCCACACAAAGATGGACTACAAGCTGTCAGGAACACTATCCCCGATAATGTCACGGCTAACCTGGTGGCTGAACTTTGTGACTTTGTCCTCACCCATAACTATTTCACATTTGGGGACAATGTATACCTTCAAATCAGCAGCACTGCGATGGGTACCCGCATGGCCCCACAGTATGCCAACATTTTTATGGCTGACTTAGAACAACGCTTCCTCAGCTCTCGTCCCCTAATGCCCCTACTCTACTTGCGCTACATTGATGACATCTTCATCATCTGGACCCATGGAAAAGAAGCCCTTGAGGAATTCCACCATGATTTCAACAATTTCCATCCCACCATCAACCTCAGCCTGGACCAGTCCACACAAGAGATCCACTTCCTGGACACTACGCTGCTAATAAGCAATGGTCACATAAACAGCACCCTATATTGGAAAGCTACTGACCGCTATTCTTACCTACATGCCTCTAGCTTTCATCCAGATCATACCACACGATCCATTGTCTACAGCCAAGCTCTACGACAACCGCATTTGCTCCGACCCCTCAGACAGAGACAAACATCTACAAGATCTCTATCATGCATTCCTACAACTACAATACCCACCTGCTGAAGTGAAGAAACAGATTGACAGATCCAGAAGAGTACCCAGAAGTCACCTACTACAGGACAGGCCCAACAAAGAAAATAACAGAACGCCACTAGCCATCTCCTTCAGCCCCCAACTAAAACCTCTCCAACACATCATCAAGGATCTACAACCCATCCTGAAGGACGACCCATCACTCTCACAGATCTTGGGAGACAGGCCAGTCCTTGCTTACAGACAGCCTCCCAATCTGAAGCAAATACTCACCAGCAACTACACAACAGAACCACTAACCCAGGAACCTATCCTTGCAACAAAGCCCGTTGCCAATTCTGCCCACATACCTATTCAGGGGACACCATCATAGGGCCTAATCACATCAGCCACACTATCAGAGGCTCGTTCACCTGCACATCTACCAATGTGATATATGCCATCATGTGCCAGCAATGCCCCTCTGCCATGGACATTGGTCAAACTAGACACTCTCTACGTAAAAGAATAAATGGACACAAATCAGACGTCAAGAATTATAACAACATTCAAAAACCGATTGGAGAACGCTTCAATCTCTCTGGTCACTCGATTACAGACCTGAGGGTGGCTATTCTTCAACAAAAAAAACTTCAAAAACGGACTCCAACGAGAGACTGCGGAATTGGAATTAATTTGCAAACTGGATACAATTAACTTAGGCTTGAATAGACTGGGAATGGATGAGTCATTACACAAAGTAAAACTATTTCTCCCCCCCCCACCCCACCCCACCCCCCACTGTTCCTGAGATATTCTTGTTAACTGCTGGAAATAGCTTACCTTGCTTGTCACAATGAAAGGTTTTCCTCCCTCCCCCCTGCTGCTGGTGATGGCTCATCTTAAGTGATCACTCTCCTTACAGTACTTGGCACCTTAGAGACTAACAAATTTATTAGAGCATAAGCTTTCGTGAGCTACAGCTCACTTCTGAGCTGTAGCTCACGAAAGCTTATGCTCTAATAAATTTGTTAGTCTCTATGGTGCCACAAGTACTCCTTTTCTTTTTGCGAATACAGACTAACACGGCTGCTACTCTGAAAAGGGTTTAGTTGTTCGCCTGCAATAACACACACACAGCACAAGGTGGCACCAAAAGGAAAAAAATCTGTTTATATACTACCGCACAGCAGATGACATGAACCAGGCTTTCACATGGAAAAGTATTTGGCACATAACAAAGACCACAGTCTTTGCTTATTGAAAAGAGATGCCTGATGAGCTAATTGCAATATAATGACACGGCATCTGTAGGGTTTCTATAAACGTAGGGTTGTAGAAATTGAGAGCAAGAGACAGATTTTTGTTTTAGATGGTCACTGGGATTTCCACATGGTGCTTTTTTTTATTATTATTATTTTGTTAAGAGATTCACATCCTTAGCTGTATAGCTAGAAACCATTCTGAGAGTTTAGATAACATACTTTTATTACTGACAAGGTATTGGGGGGGCAAAAGAGCAGGGTATGTGGTTTTGTTTGTTTTTTAAAAGCTCAACATGATTTGAGTTCTTCCACTTAAAACTGAGACAAACATTGCAACAGTAACTGCCAATTGAAAAAAGCAATATTTTTGCAGTGTGTAACAGAGGGCAAAATTATTTAAGTGCCAACAGTGTGCTTTGGATTGTAAAAGACCACACAATTAAAAACAGCCACTGCTCTGACGAGCCTAATCTAATTCACATTGAAGTCAGTAGAAAACCTCCCATTGATTTAAGTGAGAGTTGGATCAGACCCTAAAACACACAAAGATGACTGGTTCCACCGGGAAGCCCAAGGAAGATCTAACTTGGAAGTGTATGTTTCTTTCTCGTTGTATTATTTTATTGTGAAGGCTGCACAACTTTCTTTGATTGAAATATAGATTCATAGATAGATTCATAGATACTAAGGTCAGAAGGGACCATTCTGATTATATAGTCCTACCTCCTGCACAGCGCAGGCTGCAGAATCTCAACCACCCACTCCTACGAAAAACCTCACCTATGTCTGAGCTATTGAACTCCTCAAATCATGGTTTAAAGACTTCAAGGAGCAGAGAAGCCTCCCTCAAGTCACCCTTGCCCCATGCAGTATATGCATGTAATATGCAGTAATCAATCAGTTTGCCCTCGGTATTCATTGTGAACATGTGGCACCGACAGTTTAACCGTTTTGCTTTTCTGACTGACAAGAGAACATGAACCAAATCTTTATTCCTATGGATGTAGCTTTGTTGAAGTCAGCATTTGCTAAAACTAAATGAAGATTCCCTCTTTGTTGCTAGCACTATGCTGGAACTTGTTAACTCTGTGCAGACTGCACCAGAACACAAAGCTTTTTAAAAAAACAAAACAAAAACTGTATCCCCAGCAGAATACGAGTTCACATTCTTCATACTTTTTCACTAACAGAAGATGCCACTATACTGGCTGTGAATACTGGCCCCCTATCGGACACTCTGTGTAGAGGCCTGGTAGTAGAACCAAGAACAGAAATGGTGTTTCTTTGTATGTGTGTAACTTAGCTTGGTAGCAGCAGGTGGAGCTGGTACTACTGTAAGGTAATTGCTGATTCGTTGTGGGCCTTGGTTGGAAAGCAAACTCCACATATGGTAATTAGCTTTTTATAACACAAATATAGAGTTATACTAAACCACATTGTTACTAATAAAAATAATTTCAGGTATTATTAAGCACTACTCTTTTTGAAGGTTACAAGGTTAAAAAGAATACTCTGAACCCAAAAGTAGGTCTAGTGGCACAACTATGAAGTCCCGGTGGGGGGGGTTCTGTGCATAGTGGAAGTGTTCTCGGGTCCCTTTCCAGAATTCTTCTGGGTAAGCAAGGTTGAGTAATTGTAAGATAAGGTGTCTCTGTAGGTGCTGTGGGGTAGTTGGACTATAGCTCCTTAAACCTAGAAGGATACATAATTCATTTGGGCAGCTGAGCTGATCAAAACTAGAATTTCTTTTCTGTGGGAAATTCCAGCATTTCAAAAAATTTCATTCTGAATTGGAATGAAAATTTCCTACAAAGCATTTTCTGAAAATGTTTTGTTTTGGGTCATGTTTGTTTCATTTATGGCTTTTATATACAGTATTTTAATATTTTATGTTTATATTTTTTGATTAGGGTTTAAAGAATTTAAAATTTATATGAATATATATTAATATAAAATATATGAAATAGTGATTGGTAATTTGAAATTGGTATTTGATTTGCTCATTTCTGATATTCTGACTGGTCATTTGTAATATAATTATTTTGTTATACCATTTTTGCAAGAATAAAAAATTATAAAATAAATTTCAAAACAAAAAAGTTGTTTCAAAACAATATACCAAAACATTTGTATAAGTTTGAATGGAATGTTCCAGCATTATCAAAATGCTTGGTTTCAAGTTTTTTCTAAATTAAACTTTTATCCAAATCAACAGTCCATGGAGCATTTTGACCAATTGACATTTTCCAGTGGAAAAGCATTTCTTCAGACATTTTTTTGACCAGCTCTAGATTTAATGGTCTCCCTCTTCCCTCCTTTTTTGTGTGTGAGTGGATGAAATACTCCTGTATCTGAAGATCACCTTTAAAGTAGCACAAATTAGTTCAGAGGCATAGTTTGCTCTCATATTGTTTTTCAGAATAAATTCCTAATTACTGTTTCAAACATTGCTGGGACCTCCTGCGTCTCCATCAAAAAGAAGTTGAATGGACATAGATCCATCGAATCATAGGACTGGAAGGGACCTTGAGAAGTCACTAGTCAAATCCCCTGCACTCATGGCAGGACTAAGTATTATCTAGACCAGTGGTTCTCAAAGCCAGTCCGCCACTTGTTCAGGGAAAGCCCCTGGTGGGCCGGACCTGTTTGTTTACCTGCCGCATCCGCAGGTTCAGCTGATCGCGACTCCTACTGGCCGCGGTTCGCCGCTCCAGGCCAATGGGGGCTACGGGAAGCGGTGCAGGCCAAGGGATGTGCTGGCCGCCCTTCCCGCAACCCCCATTGGCCTGGAGCGGTGAACCACAGCTAGTGGGAGCTGCAGTCAGCTAAACCTGTGGACGCGGCAGGTAAACAAACCGGTCCGGCCCGCCAGGGGCTTTCCCTGAACAAGCGGCGGACCGGCTTTGAGAACCACTGATCTAGACCATTCTTGACGTGTTTGTCTAACCTGTTCTTAAAAACCTCCAATGATGGAAATGCCACAGCCTCCTAGGCAATTTGTTCCAGTGCTTACCTACCCTTATAGTTAGGAAGTTTTTCCTAATGTCCAACCCTAACCTCCCTTACTGCAATGTAAAACCATTATTTCTTGCTCTGTCCTCCAGAGGCTAGGAGAAAATTTGTTCTTTTCTCCTTCTAACAGCCTTTTTGTATTTGAAAACAGTTATGTTCCCCCTTCTGTCTTCTCTTCTGCAGACTAGATAAAACCAATTTTTAAAAATTTTCCTCACAAATCATGTTTTCTACACCTTTAATCATTTTTGCTGCTCTCCTCAGGACTGTTTCTAATTTGTCCACATCTTTCCTGAAATGTGGCATCCAGAACTAGACAATCCTCCATTTGGGGCCTTATCAGTGTGGAGTAGAGTGGAAGAATTACTTCTAATGTTCTGCTTACAACAGTCCTGCTAATACATCCCAGAATTATGTTTGCTTTTTTTTTTTTTTTTTTTGCAGCAGTGTTACACTGTTGATTCACATTTAGCTTGGAAATCCACTAACCCCCCTTTTGCCCCCCCTTCCCCCCGAGATTCCTGTCCGCAGTACTCCTTCCTGGGCAGTCATATCCCATTTTGTGTATGTGCAATTGATTATTCCTTCCTAAATGGAGTATTTTTGTCCTTATTGAATTTCATCCTATTTACTTCAGACCATTTCTCTATTTTGTCTGGATAATTTTGAATTTTAAACCTTTCCTCCAAAGCACTTGCAACCCCTCCAAGCTCGGAATCATCTGCAACCTTTATAAGTGTACTCTCTGTGCCATTATCTAAATCATTGATGAAGATATTTAAAAGAACCAGACCCAGAACTGATCCTTGCAGGACCCCACTCATTATGCCCTTCCAGCATGACTGTGAACTACTGATAACTACTGTCTGGGAATGGTTTTCCAATCAGTTATGCTCCCACCTTATAGTAGCTCCATCTAGGTTGCATTTTCCTAGTTTCTTTATGAGATCATGCAAGACAGTATCAAAAGCCTTACTAAAGTAAAGATATACCACATCTGCCACTTCCCTCCTATCCACAAGTATTGTTACTCTGGTCAAAGAAAGCTGTTATGTTAGTTAGACAGGTTTTGTTCTTGACAAATCTATGCTGACTGTTATTTATCATGTTATTATCTTCTAGTTGTTTGCAAATTGATTGCTTGATTATTTGCTCCATTATTTTTCCAGGTACTGAAGTTAAGATGACTGGTCTGAAATGCCCCGGGTTCTCCTTATTCCCCTTTTTATAGTTTGGCACTATATTTGACATTTTTCAGTCTTCTGGAATCTCTCCCATCTTCCATGAGTTTTTGAAGATAATTGCTAAAGGGTCAGATATCTCCTCAGTCAGCTTCTTGAATATTCTAGTATGTATTTCATCAGACTCTGGTGACTTGAAGATGTCTAACTTGTCTACGTAATTTTTAACTTGTTCTTTCCCTACTTTAGCCTCTTTTGATCCTACCTCGTTTTCACTGGTATTCTCTATGTTAGACATCCAATCACCACCAACCTTTTTGGTGAAACCCAAAACAAAGAAGTCATTAAGCACCCTGCCATTTCCACATTGTCTGTTGTTGTTTTTTTCCCCTCATTGAATAACGGGCCTACCCTGAACTTGGTCTTCCTCCTGCTTCTAATGTATTTGTAGAATGTTTTCATGTTACCCTTTATGTCTCTAGCTAGTTTGGTCTCATTTTGTGCCTTGGCCTTTCTAAATTTGTCCCTACATCCTTGTGGTGTTTGTGTATATTCATCTTTTATAATTTGACCTAGTTTCCACGTTTTGTAGGACTCTTTTTTTTTTTTTTAATTTTTTTAGATAATTGAAGATCTCCTGGTTAAGCCAGGGTGGTCTCTTGCCATACTTCCTATCTTTCCTACTCATATTGCAGGCAAGCAAGGAAGGCTTCTTCGATTGACAGCCTCCATTCTGCGTAAAAGTCTGTGTGCTCAGTGTGAACGTCTTACACAATTTAACCTCCGATAAAATGGTGTGGGGCACTGTGCAGGTTTGGGTAACTGAGTGCTTGGCTGAACTGGGGCTCTAGTCAGCCAAATAATGTTTTTTCAAGGAGGCTACGTGGCCTGAAAGTTAGTAGCTTCTCAGCTAGTAGCTTTGTGTCAGACAAATCTAACTAGTTGCCAACACACTTTCTTTTTTGTCTCTTCCCCATGCATCTAGAAGCAACTGCTATTGGGAGAGGAAGAAACTTAAGAGCCATACCTTAATGGCAATCAGGGTTAATGATATCAATTCAGTTGTTGCATTTCTGGGGACCATTATGTCCCAGGTGACCAGAGCTACTGAGGGCTTGGCTATGCTTGCGAGTTAGAGCGCATTAAAGCAGCCCTGGGTGCCCTAGCTCACTACTCGTCCACACTGGCAAGGCATGTAGAGCGCTCTGACTCCACGGCTAGAGCGCTTCTGGTACTCCACCTCGGCAAGAAGATTAACGCTTGTTGCGCCTTGGCTGAAACGCCTGGGCGTCAGTGTGAACAAGGTGTTGCATTACTGCGCTCTGATCAGCCTGTGGAAACGTCCAATAATCCCCTTAAGTCAAATGGCCACTCTTGTCATTGTTTTTGGAATCGCCGCAAGAATGCGGATATGCCCTTTGAAAGCTTCATTTCTGACAGCCGGCATGCTTATCTTCTCTGGGACAAAGCAACCATTAATGTGGGCTGCTGAGTGAGAGAGGAAGGGGGTCCTGCTGCTGCTCTCAGCCCCCCCAAAAAACCCCTCTCTCTCCCCCAATATACACAAAACACATTCCCTGTCACACTCCTCCACCACCTCTTTTGAAAAACACGTTGCAGCCACTTGCATGCTGGGATAGCTACCACAATGCACTGCTCTCTGTGGCTGTTGCAAGAGTTGCTAATGTGGCCACGACAGTGTGCTTGTAGCTGTCAGTGTGGACAGATTGCAGCGCTTTCCCTACTGCACTCTGCAAAGGCTGGTTTAACTCAAAGCGCTCTACATCTGCAAGTGTAGCCATGCCCTCAGTCTTTGTCCTGGTTCTTCCCATTGCAGAAAAGGTGTACAACAATCTCATATGAATACTATTTGTGTTACAGCCTTGATTACAGCATAAGTTGTGCTGATCTCTTTGGCATCAGTTATCAAGTTTGCCAGTTAACACCCATATTTACTTTCACATTGGGGATAAATGATTAATCAGTGGCTCTTTCTTTGTGCGGTTTGATAACTTCTAAATTTGGTGTCTGTTTGAACTGGGGAGTGGTAGTCAAGCCTTTGTATTTGGGGAAAATTAATGAAATACGGCCTAAAGTGACATGGTACAAGTCTTCATGAGAAACCTGAGCTGTAGCTATAATAATTGGTGCTTTTTGGATCCTTGGTTCTGGGCCCATCTCAAGCAGAGATGAGTCAGAAAGTAAACTGTGTAGCTGGCTAGAAAAACAGGGTTAGTGTCACTGTCAGATTTAACATGCAATGTAATCTCTAGAGCTCTAATACTTATTTTTGTTTGTTTGTGAGATTGGAATTATTGGTGGGACTGGCCTGGATGATCCTGACATCTTGGAAGGAAGAACAGAAAAATATGTGGATACTCCTTATGGCAAGGTCTGTATAATATTTTTCTTCTGGCTTGCTAAGATGCTTTTTTTAAAAAAAAAAAAAAAAAAAGAGTCTTTTACTTGTGTGCTTTATGGCAAGTTTTCAGCCCAGGAGATACAAAGGAGACAATGCTAGCAATAGATTGCTGAGTGTTGGTAAGTGTAATAGAGTTCCTTAGGGTCAGGTGGTAGTGCATCCAGCCTCTCCCTGCCCAGGACAGCTTTTCAGTCTAGTTCCTCACCTATGGGTGGGCTTAGCATCATCTTGTGTTTTCAGTGTCCTTGCCTTCTCCTTACCATGAGGCTTATGCCCCATCTGCAGTAGAAGAAGTTAGTAGGGCAGCCTATGCCTTCCCACTCTATCGGGTTCCAATCCAGGCCCTATAAGAGTCAATTAGGCTCTGGCATCTTGGAGTCCCTTCGGAGTTACCCTTCCTGGGTCCCTCCATCTCTCCCAACAGCTCCAAGTACAACGTAAGATATCAGTAGAAAAGGCAGCTAAACCTTCAGCCCCAACTGGGCACAGCATGCAGTCCTCTTCCCCCACAGGGAGGCTTCTTTGGCACCCTTGTCCAGGAGACCTCAAAGTAGGTGTGTCTGCCTCCCCCTTCTGAACTGAGTTGCTCCCTTTTAAGCCTCTTCTGCAGTTGGAGAATGCTCTGCAGGTTTGGGGAGGTGGGGATACCTGGGCCCAGTATTGTCCTTTAACCCCGTCGGGCCCGGTGTGGGGTTTGTACACTGTATCACAGTCAGCTTATAACGACTGCGAGAAGCAAGGTGTTATAATGACAACCAAGTGTGGAAGAGAATACACCCCATCCTCTGCCACATCCACTGTTCTTTAAATACGATGAGATAAGAAGCACAATGGAGCATTCTCAGCCCAGGATTGGGATATGGTGGTTTGCAACTTTCCAATTCTGGGCTGCTCCATAGCCTCTGGCATAATTTAGACAGCCCTGTGGGCCTTTCTAAATTAGAGCAGCCTTCCCTGGCAGCCTATGGGCCCCAGCACTACTTAGGATCTCTGTAGTATTACATGCTGTGACCCCACCCTGGTACTCCACCTACACCAAGATTTACAAGGGGATCCTTAGGAGGCAGCCTTATGACTGTCTTTTGCTGGTCCTGTGCAGGGAGGAATTCCCTACCAGCCAGATTCTGGGCTTTCAGAGGCTTTATGTTACTCCATCCCTTTTACCAAGCAAAAGTGGCTGGAGCTAAGGTAAGAATCTCACCCTATGTCTGTTTGTTTAGCCAACTGTTTATACCTATAGTGTCAGCACATAGTAAGAGACAGTCCCTGCCCCAGAGAGCTTGTAATTTAAATAGATCAGGCAGGCAAAGGATGGAAGAACAGGAGTGTTGTTGTTCCCATTTTACTGGTGGGGAACTGAGGCAGAGAGAGTAAGTGACTTTACATAGGTAGTGTATAATAAAACTGGAAATTAAACTCATATCTTCTATAATATCTGCAGAACAGGAGACTGAGCACTGTTCAGAACAACCATCCATGTGATATTTTGCTGTATGTTTACCATCTTCTACCAGTGCAGTTCATAAGACATATGATACATGGCCATAACAGTTATTTTATGGGGAAGAACCTGTGTAGAAACCTAAACCTGTATATCTTTTTCATGGGGTTCAACGCTACCCTGTAGGATCCAAGATCTGGAAGGAGAACTCTACCTCCAACCAAAATGGTGTTGGGGAAGACTTTGTGGTGTAAGGGACATGGGGGGAGAATGGAGTATATGTGGACTGTGGCAATTGGCCATGGTGGGGAGGTAATAAGGTAGGGGGGAAAGCTGAATTAGAGGAAGATATTTGAATTTCCAACCACCCTGTAAAATCTGCAAGAGTACTGGGGAGAGGATGAAGGGGACTTATTCACTTGCATTCCTCCATCTTCGTCACCCTGCTCCCAAAACTAAAACAAGCGTCTTGTATAGAACAGAGATCCTTTCACCTCTAAGATGCTGTCTTGAATCCAGGCTAGAATAGCAAAAACAAAATGGTTGCCATCTGACATTTCCCCTATATGAGATTAGCTGCTGGTTTTAGTAATGTTCTCAGTGGAAATTGTACATATTGGAAAATTGCCATTGCAATTGACACCTTTTTATTGGCAGTCTCAGTACATGGAAGATTTAACTGTCCTCTTGCCCTTGGAAAGGTCTCTTCAGATCACGGTTTGGGGTAAATTGGCAGGACAATGTGGGGAAGCTTATATTGTTGCTGTATTCAAATGGCTGAGATCCTGCAGGATCCGTAAAACCTGTGCTCAATCTCATTGAAATCAATGGGCTTCTGTGCAGGTGGGTCACTTGGCAGGATCAGGCCTGGGTGAGTAAATAGGGTGGACTTTAGAACTGTTAGTCTTGCACCTTCTACAAGCAAATCAACTTTTTAATTTAAGCGTTAGGAAATAAGGAAGAATTCAGCCAATTTTTTTCTGAATTATTTAGTCATAATTGTATTGGCAATATGTACTGTATACGTAATGTAACACAGTAAAGTCATATTTTAAAAGGAGAATACAAAAGCTTTGACATTTGTTTTTATTTCATAGGACAACATATATGGGAGGAAACACATTATAGAGCGAAAATTAAACTTGGGAGAAAAATCCTGAGTGATGAAACTGATGTACCTAAAACTTATGGATTTTAAAAGCCCATTTTGTTCTTTTTGTTTGTTTGTTTGTTTTTTAATTTAACATTTTGTAGCATAAATCTAAAAGTGAGTTAGTATTAATTGTCGTTGTGTTAGCATGGCATATTAATATAGGCCCTGATCCTTCAAGATGTTCCATGCAGGTGAATCTTTGCACCTACAGAGAGGCCCATTGACGTCAGTTGGGATCCATGCCAGTGCCATAAACCACCAAAATGGAACAGTTTGCAGGACTGGAGCGTTAGGGCTTGTCTACACTACCATGTGGGGTCAACTTAGATATGCAACTTCAGCTACGTGAGTAGCGTAGCTGAAGTCTATGTACTTAGATCTACATATCACGGTGTCTTCACTGCAGTAAGTCAACAGCTGACACTCTCCCGTCGACTCCGCTTGCGCTTCTTGTTCTGGTGGAGTACCAGAGTCGACGGGAGAGTGCTTAGCAGTCAATTTATCGCATTTATATGAGACACGATAAATCGACCCCCATTGGATCAGTAGCTGCCTGCCAATCTGGCAGGTAGTGTAGACAAGCCCTTGTAAGATTTGAGACCTTGGTCCTGTCGCATGCAGCCAGTTGTAGGATTGGGACAATGAAATGGAAGAGTGAAAAATAAAATCATTGGGTGAAGTCCATTAACTTCAAACAAAGTAGGAGCAGGCCCTAAATGACTTAGTTTTCATTAGTGGGTGAATCAATCTTTTTTTTCCCCTTGCTTTAACTTATTAGATTTGTTGAGGGATTGTTTGTTAACTGATGCATCTCAATCCATTGGAGCAAGATAGTTGATCCAGCCGTCATTGGTTAAAGCTGACTGCAAAGACAAAAGTTTGTTTGTTTGTTCATGAGGATGTTTAAAGAAGGCCTGGAAGTTTTGAGTTTATTTTACAATTTTGTGTAAAAGGTGAGGGGGGTTTGTTTGTTTGTTTTTATGTTTATTTTTGATATTGGCAAATCAGGGCTTGTCTACTCTGGAATGCTGTGAAGAAATACAGTAACTCCGCACTTAACATCCTAGTTATGTCCTCGAAAAATGCAACTTTAAGCAAAAAGATGTTAAGTGACTCCAATTTCCCTATAAGAATTAATGTAAAGGGGGGTGGAGAAGGTGGGTTAGGTTCCAGGGACATTCTTTTCACCAGACAAAAGACATGATATACATATACAGTATAAGTTTTTGAAATAATTTTAAACAAACAATACTGTACTCACCAATGATGATTGTGAAGCTTGGTTGAGTCAGGCGCTCAGCGGGGTCGGGTGCGGGTGCTTGCCCTGCTCTGCCTGCCAGGTGTTCCAGCCGGGGAGCGGGGTGGGGGCTTGCCCCATTCCGCCCGCCTGGCGATCCTGTTGGGTAGTGGAGTGGGGACACGGCGGCTTGTTCCACTCCGCCTGCCCAGCATTCCAGCCGGGGAGCGGGGCAAGCCCCTGCGCCCACACCCTGCTCACCAGCAGGAGCCCCAGGTGGGTGGAGCAGGGGGAGTCAAACAACCTTATAAGGGAACATTGCAGGACTTCAAAGGAGTATGTTCTCTAATAGGTCAGCGACCTAATAGCTAAACACGGTTAACCGGGAGGACATTAAGTGAGGAGTTACTGTAGTGAAATAGAATATCCATCTGAGCAATTGAGAGGTAAAGGGATTTCTAATTGGACTGTTCAGAACTTTTGTGGGTTTGTTAACACTTGTGTTTAGTTCTATCTCCTAATAAGCACATGGGTGAAAAGATGTATTTGTTAAAGACTTAACAACATGCCTATTCAGTTAATGTGTGAGATTATATACATGAGTCCTCCAACAGGCCTTCTAGCAAAACCATGGAAGATCAGACTCAGAAATGCCAGTACTTCTAATGTAAAAAACAAGCAAAGAAACAACTTTTAAAAAAAAAAAAAAAGCGTTCCAGCTTTTCAGATCATAAAGACGCAAAAAGAGTACAGTCGAATGTTTTATAGTTTCCTTGGAGCTCATCTTAACAACGTACTACCAGAACAGAAGAGCTCTCTGAAACTTTTGATGTTTCTTGCAAGCCCTGCCTTTTGGCTGCAAAAGAACAAGTATCTTTGGACTGCTGTTGGTTTGCTGTAGAGAGCATGATACAGAGCAGTTTGGTAAGGTGTGTGTTAAAATGAGTTACTTGAGCAATCCTTGTCACCTTCCCTACCTCACCGCGCTGGCCTACTGGATAGATTGCTTTCTTCATTTAATAAACTCTTCTTCATACCTAAGGGTAATGTGAGGTTCAGAAGGAACCTGGAAAATGTGACTATACAAAAACATGAGTGTTTTTCAGTTCTCTAATTGTGCTGGCATGATCCCACAAATGGCTTGAAGTATCTACTAACTGTGCTTGGTTTTAAAGATGGGAATTTACCATCAGAAGTCCAGATCTGTTTCCCCTCTCCCACTTCCTCTTGTTGAGACTGAAATTGGGGGTGGAAAATATTCTGTGAGCGATTGGCACTGCCTTATCCCCATTGGCACGTTGTCCTCAAAGGTGTTGGGCATGCCCACTGAAGACGGAAGGAGTTGGGAGCACTATGTATTCTTATGATTGAGCCCTTGGTTAGCAGCAGCCAACATTTCTCCTTACCACTGGACTCCAAAACTACTATTACATTAAAACCTCTGTTCAGAGGACATTTCCTGAAGAACATGACTCAGTTCTAAAACTGTTTTTGCAAAATCAATCTAAAATCTCCAATAGCAAGCAAATTTTAATGCTTTCCAATTATTCTTCTCAGTCATGATTATGCTGGCATAGGTTCCTACTTCACAAGCAAGGCATCTTTTGTTCTGCAGATCAGCTTTGTTTGTTTTTGCTAAAGGAAAATTAGGTCATATGTGATAGAATTGACCTCCCCTTCCACCTCCACTGAAGCTGATGCAGCGTTTGATTAATGAACTTGGAAAATATTTAAATGAAGGCATCATGGTCCAGTTCTTTCAAAGAGCTCTATTTTGAAGGATTCTGCTCTTATTTTTACATTTTCTATATACAGTGCTCCATCTTACTGATAGCGTGGAGTTAGGACTTTTGGGCATTTGGGGAAAATATGCATACATTGTCCTTTTAATGCGTTTACCTGCTTGTTTTTTCACTCTGTGTGTGTGAATATCATTTTCTTGATCTTTCTCTTCTCCTTGCTGCATTCTCTGTGGATTTACACTGGAGATGTTCCATTGTGAAAGCCTACTCCTGCAACCTGTATAGAAGTAGTCGTTAATCGTGAGAATTTTCATTGAAGTGAAAGGGAGTACTGCCATATTTATGCAAGAAAAAAATGAAATCTTATGAGTACACCCTTTGACTTCAGTGAGAATTCAGGAACTTCTCAGCCATTCGTGTATATAGTATACACTCAATTATCTGACTAGTATGGGGGACATAGATTTTATTTGTATAACATGGAGTTTGGCTAATTGAGAGGGCAGGAGCCATTCAGAAGCAGGGTAGCCTCCCCTGCACCTGAGGACTCATCCTCATCCTCCTTGCAGTCCTGGCCGGAGGTCTGTGCTCTGCCGCACCAGGGCTGCAGCCTTCTTTTCGCTTTGTGCCTGGCTGGATAAGTAGCCCTCTGCAGTTCCTCTGTCAAGGCCCTGCTCACTCACTCTCAGGACAGTGGTGGTGCAGAGGGTTCCCTATACTGTCACAAGAGCTGTTCAGCAGTAGGATGGCTTCCCCTGCAGCCAGGAGTTCATCCTCCTCCTCATAGTCCTGGCCAGGGTCTCTGCTCTGTTATCTGGTTCCCTTCCTTGTCCCTCACCATGAGATGCATGAGATTGGATAATGCGGAGGGGTTCAGATAATAAGGTTTGGACAAACAGGAGTATACTGTATTTAAATATAATTTTAAAAATACATGGAATGACAAAAACCATTAATAACCAATTCACATTACCCAATGTGCTGTTTTATTCCTTGTTTCCTTCTCTGCTTTGAAACATTAGGTAATGTGTGTAGTAGGAAGAGAGCCTGAGACATAAGCCCTTGTATCAGAGACCCTGTATGAGGCAGGAGCCCGCCCCTAGTGCTTTACACACACTCACATCACCCTGTTCTCACCCACAATAGTTTATCCTGCAACTTGTTAATATTAAGCTGTCGAATGATGGTTTAAGAATGCTCGTCATTAGCAACAAAATGTTCGTTTTTCTGGTTTTCTCTTCAATTTTCTTTTTCTTCCTTGTGTTCCCCATCACTACTGTTCCTATTATAGAATTGTAGGACTGGAAGGAACCTCGAGAGGTCCTCTAGTCCAATTCCCTGCACTCATGGCAGGACTAACTATTATCTAGACCATCCCTGACAGGTGTTTGTCTAACCTGCCCTTAAAAATCTCCAGTGACGGAGATTCCACGACCTCCCTAGGCAATTTTATTCCAGTGCTTAACCACCCTGACAGGAAGTTTTTCCTAATGTCCAACCTAAACTGCTCATGCTGATATTTAAGCCCATTGCTTCTTGTCCTATCCTCAGAGATTAATGAAAACAATTTTTCTGCTCTCCCCCCCCCCCCCCCCCGTAACAACCTTTTATGTACTGGAAACTTATCATGTCTCCTCTCAGTCGTCTTATGTTATGAGAAACAGGCGTTCTTCTGGCAAAACCTAAATGTGTTCTATAGAATCCAGCACTGTGACAGCAGTCATTATTATTAAATGTGCATGTTGATGTTTTCTCACAAGCATTTAGAAGGATATTGTGCCATAGTGAGGGAAATTGAGAATTGGACTGATTGGCCTTGCAACTTTGAAATCTGACCTGGTGCACTACTGCTATGCCATCACAGGGATCCTTGCATTTCCCCCATCAAACCTCAGACTGCAAAGTATACCAAAATATGACGATGTGGAAAAATGTCTAATAGCATCTAGATTGAGGCCACTAAAATCATTTTATTTATAATTCCAAATACACTTGAATCTATACTTCGCAATGTGAAAGAGCTAATGCATCAATCTACTGTTCTGTTCTCTGATTTTTCTTCTGATATGAGGTATTCAATTTCCGTAGATCTTATTAACTGTGGCTTTAAACACGCACATTATTTTACTATCCTACAGCATTAGCTCTGAGCTATGTCATGGATGATTTTAAGGTACACAGCAAATTTGCTGCGATACTTCATAAATTGAAAAACACGAGCTGTGTAGCGAGTTGTGTTATGGAATGTTGTAAGAACAAAATCGCTTGGTAACTAGACAATAAGGGTTTTCTCTATCCTGATGCCTAAGGAAACTTTGCTCTCTCAAAGCCACATCTGGCTCAGAACAGTGAGTAAGCATTTGGTAAGGGATATAGCAAGGGTAATGAGATGTTTCATATGTCAGTAGGTTAAAATTAAATAGGGACTTTCTAAAAAATCAGGATATGATACTGTTCTAAAAATAAGTCCTCTGGACAATTCCCTTTTTCTAAAGGCATTGTAATTCCATTTCTGGTAGAATTTAAAGCATGATACATAGTCAAATAAATTACAGCACTTGAAGAGTCCATGTAATGAGAATAAAACAGCAGATATAAAATCAAATGACAACTGAGATATTGTACTTAAACTACAAATAGTGTTCCTATGGGAAGTATTAGACATCATAGCATTCCTAAAATTGCATGGGTAGATATTTTTAAACACTTGGGAAGTTAGTTAATAAATTAGTAATTATGACAAGAAAGAAGTAAAATTAAAAGATTTTGTAAATGTCTATTTTGTTTCTAAGACCCAGGATAACAGTGGAATGACTGGCACTGAAGAAGGTGGCTTAAACTTTGGTGCACAGCTTCATTTCCACTAATTTAGGGCCTGGTTTTCAGAATCTCGGAGGAGTTGCCTTTCTAATTTTTTGTCAACAGGAGCCGCAGAAGCTCAACATCTCTGAAAACGAGGCCCTAAACCAGAGGTGGGCAAACTAGGCCCCTGGACCACATCCAGCCCGCAGGACCCTCCTGCCTGGCCCCTGAGCTCCTGGCCCTGGAGGCTGGTCCCCGGCCCCTCTCCTGCTGTTCCCCCTCTCCCGCAGCCTCAGCGCACTGCGCCACTGGCACAATGCTCTGGGCGGCCGGGCAGAGCAGTTGCAGAGCTGCCGCCAGCCACCAGTGCTCCAAGCAGCACGGTAAGGGGGCAGGGGTGTTGGGGTGGTGGTCATAGGGCGGGGAACAGGGGGGTTAAATGGGGAAAGGGGTCCCGGGGGGCAGTCGGGGGGGGATTGGATGGGTCATTGGGAGGCAGTCAGGGGCAGGGCTTCTGCGGACAGTCAGGGGACAGAGAGAAGGGGTGGTTGGATGGGGCAGGGGTCCCGGGGGGCAAGTCAGGAATGGGGGGGGATAACAGGGGGCAGTCGGGTAGGGGGTGGTCAGGGAGCAGGGGGTGGTGAATGGGGCGGAGTCCCGGGGGGGGGCTATCAGGGGATGGGGGA
The DNA here is from genome assembly GCF_009764565.3 of Dermochelys coriacea. NCBI lineage: Eukaryota > Metazoa > Chordata > Testudines > Dermochelyidae > Dermochelys > Dermochelys coriacea. Next base: position 114,613,796 of record NC_050072.1, read on the forward strand.
TTGGATGGGGCAGGAGTCCTGGGGGGTCATCAGGGAACGGGGGGATTGGATGGGGCAGGAGTCCCGGGGGAGCCATCAGGGAACGGGGGGATTGGATGGGGCAGGAGTCCCGGGGGAGCCATCAGGGAACGGGGGGATTGGATGGGGCAGGAGTCCCGGGGGAGCCATCAGGGAACGGGGGGATTGGATGGGGCAGGAGTCCCGGGGGAGCCATCAGGGAACGGGGGGATTGGATGGGGCAGGAGTCCCGGGGGAGCCATCAGGGAACGGGGGGATTGGATGGGGCAGGAGTCCCGGGGGAGCCATCAGGGAACGGGGGATTGGATGGGGCAGGAGTCCCGGGGGAGCCATCAGGGAACGGGGGGATTGGATGGGGCAGGAGTCCCGGGGGAGCCATCAGGGAACGGGGGGATTGGATGGGGCAGGAGTCCCGGGGGAGCCATCAGGGAACAGAGAATTGGATGGGGCAGGAGTCCCGGGGGAGCCATCAGGGAACAGGGGGGATTGGATGGGGCAGGAGTCCCGGGGGGGCCATCAGAGAGCGAGAAGTGGGGGGGGGGTCGGATAGGAGGCAGGGATCGGGCCATGCCTGGCTCTTTTGGGGGAGATAGCCTCCCCTAACCGGTCTTCCATACAATTTTGGAAACCCGATGTGGCCCTCAGGCCAAAAAGTTTGTCCGCCCTAAACCTTTTAGTAAGGTAACAGGTTTGAGGATGGCAGAGTTAGTAGAAGTACCATCAACTTATTAGGGTATATGGCTCTATTTAAGCAATGGTATTTCCCAGCGATGGAGAAGATACCACTGTGGGATAAGGTTGGGAATAGGTAGGAGGCAAGGGGAAGGACTTTTCCATTTGATATACAGAGGATTAGAGCTAGGTGAGAAATGGCTTTCATGAAAATTTTCAAGATTTCAAAAAAAAAAAAAAATCTTGTGTATCAGGATAATAAAAACCTAAAACTTTTCTAGTTTTCCATGGAAACTTGTGAGACAGGCACCTTGCCACCACACAATAGCCTGTTGGTTAGGGCACTCAGTTGGGACATGGGAGACCCAGGTTCAAGTCCCTGGTTTCCCACATCCAGGTGGGTGACCTAGCCATGGGGCTGTGAAGTCAGAGTCTCTCTCTTTCTCTGGTTTTGACCAGAAACTCCATCCTGGATCTGAGAAACCTTCCCAACAAAAATTTCATCAAAATTGACCCTTTCCACTCTAAAGTTTCGGTTTCAACAAATGGACGTTTTCTGATGAAAACCCATTTTGTTGAACAATGTATTTGTGGGCCCTCTAGAACACTAACAAGTAACTGCTGCCTAGGGCCCTTTTCTTCTCCCTCCTCCTCCCAAGCTCTTAGGATGTTAGATGCTGAGGTGCAGTCTCTTCACTTTTTATCCAGAAAGTATGTTATCAGCATAAATGAAAGTAATGCACCATGAGTCCCTCTTAATGTCATTTTCAAAATTAGTGGCCGACGTTTTGTAGCACTGATTATGAGTATATAGAGCAAGGGAGATGGTTTGTAAGGCTGTCAAGCGATTAAAAAAATTTATCGCACTGCTAAACAATAATAGAATACCATTTATTTAAATATTTTTGGATGTTTTCTTCATTTTCAAATACATTTATTTCAATTACAATACAATACAAAGTGTACAGTGTTCACTTTAGTTATTTTTATTACAAATATTTGCACTGTAAAAATGATAAAAGAAATGGTATTTTTCAATTCACCTAATACAAGTACTGTAGTGCAGTCTCTTTATCATGAAAGTTGAACTTACAAATGTAGAATTATGTACAAAAAATAACTGCATTCAAAAATAAAACAATGTAAAACTTTAGAGCCTACAAGTCCACTCAGTCCTACTTCAGCCAATTGCTCAGACAAACAAGTTTGTTTTTGTTTACGGGAGATAATGCTGTCCACTACTTAATTACAATGTCACCAAAAAGTGAGAACAGGCATTCGCATGGCATTGTTGTTTTTGATGATTCGGAGTCTGTAGTTTCTGCATCTGAGTGTTCTTTTAAAACTTCTGAATGGTAAGTGTATCTAGCCCCCCCTCACACTACACTTCTAAACTCCCTTGCAAAACTCCCCTGTTAGCCCCTCCTGTTCGCTAATGCCTAGGGTGACCAGACAGCAAATGTGAAAAATCGGGATGGGGGTGGGAGGTAATGGGAGGCTATATAAGAAAAAGACCCCAAAATCGGGACTGTCCCTATAAAATCGGGACATCTGGTCACCCTTCTAGCGCCTCTGGTCATGTATGAGCGGGCTTTTTAAAGCCCTGGTCTTCCTGAGTAGCCTTGCCCCCTGGTTAAGAGCTGATGGGTGCTAAAGGGATTAGGTATCAAAGCCTCTTTAAGATGCTCTCAGCCTTGCCCAGCAGGCCGTTAGACGCAGCACACAGTCCCTCAAACAAACAGACCACACAGTATATTTCAGTCAAGCAGCAAGCACATCACAAGCACAGACACTACAGACAACAAATTTACCCCAAGGGACACGTAATTGCCCCTCCTTCATCTGGAGAACTCCCTCAGAAAACTCCCCTGTTAGCCACTCCTGTTTGCTAGCTTTCTTTTATTTACACACATGCCAGGCCACATCACAACCATCCCTGCCTGTTATTTTCTCCCTCCACCCCACTAGAGCCCCCCCGTGCACTCCAGCCAGAATCCATACCTTTAGTCTAACTTCCTTAGACCTCGGTAGGAAATTTTCCTGTATCATGATATTTTCGTGATTTCAAAAAATGTTACTGTTCTGCATCAGGATGAAACTGAGATCTCTTGCAGTTTTTAACAAAAAACAAACCCCCCAAAATAACACAAAAGAGAGAGATCCCTGACTTCAGAATACATAATAGCCTGATGGTCAGGGCACTTGCCTAAATCAGGCAGACCACAGATTTGAACCTAGGTCACTCATATTCTAAATGAGTGCCTTGACCATCACGCTATTGTGAGGTGGGTCTCTCTCTGCTGTTGACTAGAAATGCCATTCTGGGTCTGAGAGAGCCAGTAGGTTCCCACAGAATTTTGGTTTCAACAAATCGGCATTTTCCGACAATAAACTATTTTAATGAAAAATTCCTGGCCAGCTGTAAACCTCATGTCCTGTAGCCCTTCCACCCAGGTCCCTTCTCTTCTTATTTTTCACAGGCAGATCTCCAACAGCCAAATTCAAATCTTGTTTTAAAATGAGTCTGTAAATACTTAACTTAAGACTATTAAGACCTAACATCTTTTCTTCTAAGAAGGTTGTATATGATGAACCAGTAAAATTTGGGAGCCACTGATCTACAGTATTTCAACACTGCCTGAATGGTCAGTTTTTGCAAAACTATCTCTAATAATGCTGTAAGAAAAGAAAGTATTATTTATAATGTTACTTGTATATCTTCTGTGTATATTTTTAATCATGTATCAAATTAACAAGTTTCCTGTGAACTCATCTGCTAATATCTGTTTTAAAATGAAGATGATCAGTTAACAAAGTAATTAGCATTTCCAATTAAGGGGTGACACCTGTATTACATAGAATGCTATGAAAAAACAAAGTTACCATGGATGCAATTACTTTTAAAGGTAACCTTAGTGTATTTGTTTTTTTAATGTTTATCATAGAAATTGAGGGCTGAAAGGGACCTTACAGATTCATCTAGTCCAACTCCCTGTGCTGTCGTAGGGTTAAGTATACCTTTATAGATGTTTGTCTAACCTGTTCTTTTGTAACATGTTTGAACAGCTGTGTGAAATATGTGGTTGGACTTCAAATGTTAGTGATGGTATTAATACACTGAAACCATGTGATTGCAAAATATGCCCTTCCAGTTTAGTTTTTAGTAATCTGTTTTACTCTTCTGGCTTTAGTAATCAGTCACATTAAATTGCAGTTATTTATGAGTTGAAGAAAATGTGACGTTACAGCAGTAAACTTTTATTTCTTTTCATAGTGATGTTGATCTGCATAAATATCGGTAAATGTTTCTGATCTCGCTGGCATATTGTGACTGTTCCTTTTTTTTTTGTTTTGTTTTTTTCAGCCGTCGGATGCTTTGATATTGGGAAAGATAAAAAATGTTGACTGTGTGCTTCTAGCAAGGTAAAGAGCTCTTCAAAGGATTTTTGTGTTACTCGTGTCCTAAATAAAATGGTTTGTCTTAGATGTTTCCTTTTTCTGTCTGTGTCAGATGGACTAACTGCTTCTTATGACTAGCAGATTTAGGTCTGATCCTGCAAATGGCAAAACTTCCATTGACTTTAGTTGGGAGAAGAATCAAGAGCTTAAAGTTGGTCTGTATGACATAATTTTGTCCTTTTATAGAGCAGTTCAGGCATCTGGAACTCTTGTAAAACACTATCCATTCACAAACCCTAGCTCAATTTCAGCCTCCACTTGTTCAACAGAACTTTGTTTTAGTACTACACTGGACCCTCGCTAGAACATGGGGTTCAGGATCCATGCACGGTACTGCGTTAACATGGGATCGCATTAGACCGGGTTCTGCATTACCATGGATCCCTATTTAAATATTTAAATGTGGGAACCATTGCCGCGACTGCCCTGTATGCAAATCCGTACTATAGCAATGTGCTCTCTATCGAGAGTCTGCTGTATTAGAGCCTAGAACTTTATGCAAGAGGTACAGCTGTTCTGATTCAACTAGTCCTTCCAGGCATAATTGATCCTACAGTGATCCATCCACCTTTCAGTGACAAAGGCGTTGTCCTCTTTCAGATTTAAAATGAAAGCAGATGCAGTAAAAGAATCTGCTTTGTGGTGTGGTCCAATAGAGAGAATATACCATAGAAATGTAGCGTTCCTTTCACTTGTAGCCAAAAAGGGTTTATAACCACCTGTTCAGACACTCATAGCTTTCGCCAGATCATTTCTAGGGTCCTTTGTAAGGCTGAAAATAGGCCTAAAGGTGGTGGGGGTCTAAATTTGAGGAAATGTTATCCAGCCACGTTTGAGCTTAGAAAGGACTCTTCCTAGGTTTTTGGATTTTTTTAAATCTAATTGCATCTAGTCATGGTGACAACTAACCTGGGTGAAGGCTGAAACTTTGCATGTAAATGGTTCTTAAGGAATTGTGCCCTTGCTACTTTTTGGGGGGGCATGTGGTTATTTTTTAGATGTTGGAAAGGAAAAATCACTCCTGTGCATGTTTAATGAGCATCTAAACAGTTCCTGTAGCTTCATGAAGCATTTCCCCCTGCCATCTGTGGTGTTTTACAAAGGATGTTTGGGGTACTGGACATGTTCTGCCCTGACTGACCAGAAAAAGTGCAGCTGCTGGAGACATTTGCTTGAAGGAAAATGTAAATGTGTCATTGTGGTTTCATCAGCAAAATCATCCCTTCTAATCCTCTCTACATAAAAAAAGAAAAGAGGGGGGGGGGGGAAGAAAATACAGCCTTAAAGATGACTTGCAAAAGTGAGGGGTAGGAAGAAGGGGCTTGTTCCCTCTTTTCCCCAAAAAAATTGGCAGACTTTTTTCTGTTTCCTTTTTAAGTTAGAAATCTAGATATTGTTTACTCTGAAAGACACTCCAGCACCTATAGAACTAGTGCAGTTATGCCATCACAAGGAACTGAAGGCCGAACAATTATGAGAGGAAAGGATTTTTAGCCGGACTATTGGAATTTTGTTTGGGTTTTTGTTGTTGTTAATGCCTTTTTAAGCTCCAGTGAATGCTTGATTGAAAAGATGACTTTGTTAAAGAGATAGGGAGAGCTGAGATGTGTATGCGTGTGCTGAAACTTTAATGATAGAGAGAGAGAGAGCTCACAATATACGTCTTTCAGACCTCCAAGAGATCGTCCAGCAAATCTAGAGAAAATTGAATTTTGCATTCTGGATACAATCAAGATTTAATTTTTTGTAGGGCTGTCAAGCGATTAAACAAAATTAATCGTGATTAATTGTGCAATTTAAAAAATTAATTGCGCTGTTAAACAATAATAGAATAGATTTCAGAGTAGCAGCCGTGTTAGTCTGTATTCGCAAAAAAGAAAAGGAGTACTTGTGGCACCTTAGAGACTAACAAATTTATTTGAGCATAAGCTTTTGTGAGCTACAACTCACTTCATCCGGAATGCATTCCAGATGAAGTGAGCTGTAGCTCACAAAAGCTTATGCTCAAATAAATTTGTTAGTCTCTAAGGTGTCACAAGTTCTCCTTTTCTTTTTTGCGAATACAGACTAACACGGCTGCTAATCTGAAACCTGTTGTTATGCAAGGCACTGAATTTAGCCGTATGGAGTGGAAATCTATCAACTTCATGAAAGGAATGCATCCGATGAAGTGAGCTGTAGCTCACGAAAGCTTATGCTCAAATAAATTCGTTAGTCTCTAAGGTGCCACAAGTACTCCTTTCCTTTTTTAATAGTAGAATACTCTTTATTTAAATACTTTGGGTGGTTTTTACATTTTCAAATATATTGATTTCAATTACAACACAGAATACAAAGTGTACAGAGCTCACTTTATATTTATTTTTATTACAAATATTTGAACTGTAAAAAACAAAAGAAATAGTATTTTTCAATTCCCCTAATACAAGTACTGTAGTGCAATTTCTTTATCATGAAAGTTGAACTTACAAATGTAGAACTTTGTACAAAGAAAACCCCTGCATTCAAAAATAAAACAGTGTAAAACTTTAAAGCCTACAAGTCCAATCAGTCCTACTTCTTGTTCAGCCAATCGCTCAGACAAACCTGTTTGTTTACATTTGCAGAAGATAATGCTGCCTGCTTCTTGTTTACAATGTCTCCTGAAAGTGAGAACAGGCTTTTGCATGGCACTGTTGTAGCCAGAGTCACAAGATATTTACATGCCAGATGCGCTAAAGATTCATATGTCCCATGACACTCGACCACTGTTCCAGAAGACATGCATCCATGCGGATGATGGGTTCTACTCGATAAGGATCCAAAGCAGTGCAGACCGACGCATGTTCACTTTCATCATCTGAGTCAGATGCCACCAGCGGAAGGTTGATTTTCTTTTTTGGTGGTTTGGCTTCTGTAGTTTCCGCATCAGAGTGTTGCTCTTTGAAGACTTCTAAAAGCATGCTTCATACCTCATTCCTCTCAGATTTTGGAAGGCACTTCAGATTCTTAAAAGTTGGGTTGAGTGCTGTAGCTATCTTTAGAAATTTCACATTGGTGTCTTCTTTACATTTTGTCAAATTTGCAGTGAAAATGTTCTTAAAATGAACAACATGTGCTGGGTCATCATCCGAGACTGATATAACATGAAATATATGCAGAATGCAGGTAATACAGAGCTGGACACATACAATTCTCCCCCAAGGAGTTCAGTCACAAATTTAATTAACACATTATATTTTTAATGAGTGTCATCAGCATGGAAGCATGTCCTCTAGAACGATGGCTGAAGCGTGAAGAGGCATATGAATCTTTAGCACATCTGGCATGTAAATATCTTGTGACACCAGCTACAACAATGCCCTGCAAATGCCTGTTCTCACTTTTTGGTGACATTGTAATTAAGAAGTGGACAGCATTTTCTCCCGTAAATGTAAACAAACTTGTTTGTCTTAGCAATTGGCTGAACAAAAAGTAGGACTGAGTAGACTTGTAGGCTCTAAAGTTTTACATTGTTTTGTTTTTGAGTGCAGGTATGTAACAAAAAAGCTACATTTGTGAGTTTCACATTCATGATTAAGAGCTTGCACTACAGTACTTGTATGAGGTGAATTGAAAAATACAATTTCTTTTTATCATTTTTACAGTGCAAATATTTATAATCAAAAATAATATAAAGTGAGCAGTGTACACTTTGTATTCTGTGTTGTAATTGAAATTGATATATTTGAAAATGTAGAAAAACATCCAAATTTTTTAATAAATTTCAATTGGTATTCTATTTAATAGTGCAATTAATCACAATATTAATTTTTAATCACGATATTAAATTTTTGAGTTAATCACATGAGTTAACTGTGATTAATCGACAGCCCTAATTTTTTAATTTAAAGAAGGGGGGAGGGGCAGAAATCTCCCATATTTTCTTGTGCTGCTATCTTCTTTTCTACTGTGGTCTTTTCCTCTAGTAAAGTCACTGTCATGTGGGCAGTAATGTGCCCCTTTTATGCGCTATATAGAATGTGATCTATTTTACAGTTTCTCTTAAAGGTAGATAGGGTTTGGGTCCTGCTTGGCTTACTCTGGTCTTGACACCTCCCAAGGCTTACATAGTAAAATGTAGGATTTTGGAGTGGTTGCCATCTTCATACTACAGTATCTAGCTCTCTGCTAAGTAAAAAATCTTCTTTTGTTTTTTCTCTTCCATTTTCTATACAGAATTGAGTTTATAATTTTTGAGGGTGGATATAGCACATCTGCTAATATGTCACTATTTGAGTATGGTGGGTAGATTCTGTGTTTCCCTTAGTTTGCGATTTTATTTTCCTCTTTATTTTCTTCTCTCCAAACTCTATTGTGGCTGGATGCAATTGCTGAGTGTGGAAATCGCATCTGGTTGGATCTCTCCAATATTTGTTTTTTTGGGTGCTTTTTGTCTTCTGCTGTGTTTCCGTTGGCCTTTTTCCCTTTGGATTCTTTTCATAGCCTTAACTATCTAGTTTATTAAAGATGAGGTCATGAAATATTTTCCAGTAAAAAGAAAAAATGTCCTGTTACATAAACACAGAAAACCGAGAGAGATTTGAATTAAAAAAAAAAAATCTGTGAATTGGGTGGGGTAGTCACTGTGGTTCTTTCAGAGCTGAAGAATTTGAGATTAGCCATATTACTTACCATGGCCCTTCATGTGATTACTGATATCCTTGGTTATTTTGGTTAAAATAAGTTATGTGCCGCCCTGCAGGAAGTCTTGCATTATGTCCCAGGATTTTGCCATGCAAGTCCCATTAATATTAGTGGGGGTCATGTGGCTACCTCCCACATGTTACTTTGAAATATAATACTGTCTAACTGATAGTCTGTTTGTATTACTAGTTTGGGGAGACTTGGGTCCTTTCCTTGCACTTATGTTATGTAACTATTCTTTTTTTCCCCTGCAATCTATGCCTTAGTGTGTTTTACTCCTTTCCCCTTCCCCCACTCAACAAGAAAATTGTACTCTGAAATACAGACATGCAAACTGGAAGTTATAGTGTGTCTAATCATGCTTCTCTGTATATCTTTAAAACTATACACTAGGATTCCCAAGGACCAAACAACAACAACAAAATATTAGTAGCCTTATCCTGATATTAGGTGTATACCATATTATTTTTGTTCTGCCTCTTTAGACAATGTCAAATACGACTCTACCGTATACCTTGGTCAGTATAGAACTTGATTGTCTGGACTGACGTGGACAGCAGTGTTCAATGTCCTTTTTAACTTAGTGTGTTTGACTGACATGTGGTGGTCTAAAAATGGAGTTTATTACCATTCTGGAGAGGCTGGGTATGCCATTTTAGACTCTAATTTATCAAAGATTTTAGTGTAGACCTAGCCTCAGGGGCAGTATTGCATCCTCTTCCAAAGAAAGAAGGAAAGATTGAATGTCATACAGCTTCCCCACCATGATTTGAAAAGATGAAATACCATGTTTGTGCACTTTTTCAAGAGGGATGGGGTGTTAAATCTTCCACTCCCCCCTTTAACTGTTTTATCTTACTGTACTACAGGCTCTGTGAGAGCTGTGGATGGAAGGGTGAGCTGGATACTTTTCTGCCCATGTTATCATTAGACATTGCTGGTTTTGTTCTGAGTGCAGAATCTTATCTTTACTACTTATCTCTATTTATAATAGTGAAGATATAAGAGGTGAAAGAACCCAGCTTGACTTTCAGATCCCAGATGGTGGTCATAATGCTGACAGAAAAATAACCTTTATATTTATAAAATTAAACACATCTGGTGCTGGAGAGGAATGATAGAGAGAATACCACAGTGTCACAGAGCCACTCTTCTTCTGATAACAGTACTAGCACATCATACTAAAAGTAACAATGGGGGCCAACTAAATGGAATGTACAGACAGAATTTTTGTGTGGGACCTTGTGCAAGTAAATCCATAAATGTATTACAGTACATGGGAAGTTCAGTATTGTCAACACCAAGTATTCAGAAATCATAAGATTTTTAAAAAATAATAATTTTTGGGTACTTCATATTTACTTTCTGGGGTTTCCTAACATTAGGGTGCACTCAGGTCATGTTTTCAAGATTTTCTCTACAACCATGAAAGCTAGAAACTTATTCTTTTTTAAAAAGTGAAAGCTGAAATTCTCACATTCACCTGACTCCAGGAGCTGATACTTTAAGAAATACATCAAATATCCCAAGACTCGGGATAAAATCCTCAGAGTTGGCAACAGTGTAAGTTATAAAGCAGTTCCATTTATAGCTTTGCTAGGCAAATTAAATTTCCTAAACTCCTGCTTGGTTGGTTGGTTGTTTAATTTTATTTTATTCATCTCACTTCCCACTTCTGTCTTTGCAGGCATGGGAGACACCATACTATTATGCCAACTAATGTCAACTTCCGTGCCAACATCTGGGCATTGAAAGAAGAGGGTTGTACTCATATTTTAGTAACTACTGCCTGTGGTTCATTAAGAGAAGAAATACAGCCTGGAGATATTGTTATGATTGACCAGTTCATTGACAGGTAAAGGAGCAACGTGTTGTGTTTTGTAAAGTAGAGCCATCCAGTCATATTTGCTTTTAACTTAGATTGTAAATTCATTAGAGCAGGAAATATCTTTTATTGCGTGTTTGTACAGCGCCTGGCACAATGGGGTCCTGGTGCATGACGGGGGCTCCTTGTTGCTATGATAATAACAATTAATAAACATTTAAGGCTTACTGGCGTGAAGTCACAGTCTTCAGTATTGGAGCCAAAAAGGGAACATCTTATGAGATGGGGAAAGACTTTTGACTTCATTTCATGGAGGAAGTCTCCTTGATGATTTTATTATTTGTATTATGGTAGCATCGAGAGGCCCCAACAAAACCCCAGTTGTGGGTGCTGTACAAGCACATAGTAAGGGGCAGCCCATGCCTCAAATATCTTACAGTTTAATAGATGAGAGAGAAAAGGTTGAAGAAAGTGAGGATTATTATGCCCATTTTACAGATGGGAACTGAGGCACAAAAATACAAAGTGAATTGACTCAGTGGGAATTGGGCACTTAACCGGGATTATTGTATTCAATAGTAGCCCTTGCAAAAGAAGAGTTTTATTAAAGGCATTAAACAACCTGTATTTTTGTTTCAAATGATGTTGAAGTTTTGTCTTAGGTGGTATACTGTCTGCATTAGAAGAAATCCTAAAGCAATGCTTTCATGGCTGTGTAAGTCTAGATATGGACAAGGCCCTTTAGAGAATAAGAAAAAATAGGTTTGCTGAATCTGCACTGCACTGATTGGTCAACATTGAAGATCTAAATAACTAGGATTAATTGTCAAGGCTCAGTTCCTGTATCAGATGCGTAGGTTGCAGCAACATGCATTTAAAAACACGAACTACTTTGTTCATGCACACAGAAATAGTAGCTATATAGGAATGGGAAGCACACATCTGACATAAGAATCTGGCCCTTGTTGCTACCAGATAAAACCACGGCTCTATTCTTCTTCCTCTCCTGGACTTTTAGAAGCATAAACCTAAACATAATGTAATAATGAGTAGATTGTGCTTGTCAGTAGCCTTTTTTTTTTTTTCCTTTTCTGACTCTTCTTAGTTTTTAACTTCTCAGCTTGTAGAAATGAACATATAAGCAGCCTATGACTTAAACTTCATTAGTTTATTTTACTAGTGTCTCATGAATTACCAGATGAGATATGTCTGTTTGTATGAATGGAGACTTTAAATGTTTACCCTTCAGCTCTTGTCCTGTCTGTGCCCAACTACGTGACACTGGCTTTCAAAGTACATGCCCAAAAATCAGGGACAACACAAACTTATTTAAAGGAAGGAAGTATGACATTTACAATAATAAACAGTGAGGCTGCACTAGGACTGTGGGCTGCAAGGGTAACTTGTGCTCTGTTATGAGTTATGGCTTACTTAAAAGGTGCTATTGTGAAACCTTTATTTTCATTTAAAGCCTCCAACTTTGTGCTCCATTGCACCATGTAAAACTCAAGACTGCTGCCTGACTGAGGGTCTATCACAGGGTGTGATTGTAGCTTTTGTACACCTATCCAAGAAAGCTTTGATCTAACTAGCTTGAGTACCACTATTGATGAAGCTGCGGGCGTCACCGACTTCAGAGCGGGCTGTACAAGCCCGCCCAGAACCCTAGGTAATTACTTGAGTGGCTAGCATGTGCTGCAGGCAGTGCTGCTATGTTTTCGCTGCTGTTTTTAACCATAGAAAGCTAGCTCAGGCATATCTACATGAGCTCCAATCACATCCTGTGTGAATAATAGAGGATCTTCAAGACAATGGTGAGTGTGTGGTTTTGATCATTGTGGGAGAATGTAGTCAAGTTTTATGCCAAGTGTTTTTATAAATGTATGGGAGAATTACACAGTTGGCATCTCAAATGCCAGCCTATCCAATGCTGAATGTATCTACTACAAAGAGTACAAAGCATAAACTATAGAGCTAATCTGCAAGGAAATCAAGTGTTTGGGATAGTGTCTTTTTTTAATCTAAAATAAAGAGTGGGTTTTCTCCCCCACCAAAAAAACTAGCCAACTTTGCTACAAGGTGCTGAATGTTGAAGCAGATGTTATCATTTGAGAGCATTTCAGTACAGCCGTTCTTTATAACTTTTTTTTCTTTCCTGGGCCTCATTTGTAGGGTTTTTTTCTCATGCTGGATGCTCCATCGTGTGTAAAAGGAGCAATGTTCCAGGCTGTAACAGGTGAAGTTAACCAATCTCTGGTTACTAATCCATGTCTCTCTAACACTAGCCCTGATCTTGAAGAGCAATATCTGTATTAGAGATGGGCCCAAATCACAATGTTCTGAACGCAAACTGCACACACGTAAATGGATCCAAGGTTTTACTTTGGATATCTACATCTGTTCTAAGAAAAGAAGTACTTGTGGCACCTTAGAGACTAACAAATTTATTTGAGCGTAAGCTTTCATGAGAATTTACGCTCAAATAAATTTGTTAGTCTCTAAGGTGCCACAGGTACTCCTTTTCTTTTTGCGGATGCGGACTAACATAGCTGCTACTCTGAAACATACATCTGTTCTGAGTGCATGTCTGTTAAACATGCATACAGTGGCAACCAAGTTAGCAGATCTTAGTGAGGCAGAAAAGTAAGCAACCAAGGCCATCATTTTCAAATTCAGGTGCCTACATTTAGGCACTCGTATCATATTTAGGCATCTAAATAAAAGAGGCCTGATTTTCAGAGGCATTGAGCATCACAGCTCTTATTGACTTCTGTGAGTGTCGTTCACAAATCTACACAGAAGAGTCCATAGTAATTGTGCATATGACCATGAACTTGCAGCGATAGTAGCTTTAGGAGAGAGTTAGTTCTTTAAGAAAGTCTTTAGAATTATTTTTGGGAGTAGCAGACTTGGCTTATGTTCTTATCTCTAAAAATAAAAGCAAAAGCAATCATAATTTCATCTTTATAAACTGCTTTTAACTTGACAAAGAACTCAGCTTTGTTAAATTATGAATTGGGACAGAAATTAGGCCTATTTGAATTGTCTATAGAATTCTAAACACTTTAAAAGTGGAAAGAATTTTGGCAAGTTTTTTTTTAGCACTGGGCATCTTTGGAGATAGACTGCCAGTTTTGTCCAACTGCATTGGTTGTGCTCAAGAGTAAGGCCTCAAAATTCCGCTTCACTTGTGATTGAAAAAGGGTCTGTTGAGACAAAGCTAGGGATTTTTTAACATTATCTTGTTCAAGGACAAGCTGGATCTGTAAAGTTTGGTTGGTTGATGCAAAAGAAAATATGATTGTCTCAATTTCACACATTTTCCCCTTCCCCCCCCCCAAAAAAAACCCCATACACACAAAACAGTTGTTTTGCATATTGTACAGTGAGCTCCTCTTTCAAGGGCAAGCAACTTTAGGGATTCTGTGTGATGACTTTTGGGTTGTGTAATTCTCACAAGTGGTGAGGCCAGGAATGATTCATTTTGGTCATCTCAAACTGTCACATATTCTGTATATGACTTATGCTACAAGAAAATTATTTTAAGACTGTTTTATAACGTTAGGAATCTTTGAGGGATATTTTGTATCCCTCCATCTGTTAATTCAGGTGCCTTATTTACTATGACCCACCTGTGCAAGGTTCACTGAGGTTTCTTTATTGGCTTTTTCTTCAAGCAAAGACTTAAGAGAGGGAGACTGAGGAGAGAGAGAGAGAGAAAGAAAGACACACGCACATTCTTACTATTTTTTAGTTTATATGTATTCATGTTATTTTCTGAGAAGTAGCTCATTTGCTTAAAGAAATGTTGGATACTTGAGCATTGTTTATAGTGATTCAGGGGTCAAAGGCAGTGTATTTTCACCATGTATCTATTTTTGTCTCTGACTACATGGTCTCATTGACACTATTCAGTTAGACACCAGTAGAGCTGTGCTGATGCGTGGATGGATTTTTATTCTTGATGTTGACCGAAAACACTTCCATGGTGTGTTTAGGAGCCACTAAAGTTCAGTTTTCTGCCAGATGCTGATTTTACTGTGATATCAGTGGATAATGGCTATGAAATTATTATTTTCAACAGCAAATGAGGAGTAGTTTGACGTTTTGGGTTGCAGTCCAGACTAGTGAAGGGCTGTGTCACCCTGTCTGTGCAACATGGGGTGCCTTATCATGCTTTGCTACTGTAGTTCCCACCTGGGCCACTCACCAATAGTCTAATAGCATGCAGGTCACACCCTGAGAGTCTGTGTATAGCCACAATCCTGGTCCAGCAATTCTGACCTATCAGCAAACACATTTCAATTATGATTTTGGCTTCTGTTAATAATTTTGAATGTAATGTTGTTGCATACACTTTACCATGATATTATTGACCATTGAGTTCTGAGTTTCCAAATGATATCTTACAGGGCATATTTTTTAAAAATATTATTGCAGTAGTGTGTAGGATGTGAATACAGGAGTGTATTCCGCCACACACATGAAATTCAGGCACCTGCAAAAGAAAAAAAATCAGCAGAGATTTGAATTAAGATGGGGAGATGCAGGAAAACTGCTGTAGATAGGAGCTATATAGGAAAAGACTCTTGCAGAAGCAGTACAGTGGTGAGAGTGTGCAGCAGAGGGACCAAGTGGAGAGCAGTACAGTCAAGTGATAGGAGCACAGGGAGGGAAATAGAGACAAAGGTCAAAGAAAGAGAGTGGAACAAATCCATGGAGTGTTTTAAAAGAAGAAGGGTTGCTAATAACATTTCTGGTTTCCCAAGAATCCTAATGAAGGTGTAGTGTGTACAGTGCTTTGCTTCCCAAAGAGTCCCCTTCATTGCAGACTGCTTCCTTGATTATCCATTCCAGTTTCTAACAAAAACAAAAACCTGAGAATGTTTTGGCGGATGGGGGAGTAAAAAACAGCGTATTTATACCTTTTTGCAAATATGTGAATTTAATGCCTACGTTTTGTAAGCGTACTGCATGTGTAACTTTTTGTTTGTGTGTCTCATCCTGTAGCAACTTAAGAGGAGTCTGTGGGAAAATTCCTCATTCTTTTATCCTAGCTTCTGGCAGTTTTACACTGCCTGTTAAGGCTGAATGCTTGCATGTCTAGGCTTGTTTTCTGCAGTGCCATTAATTTTAAATTGTAACCTCTTACCAAGTGCCTTTGGTTGTACAATGTGCTGTTTCTTGGAAAACTGAAACCAGTGTGATTTTAAATATAGCGCATGTCTAAGTGACTGAACCCCTGATAGGAGCCCTTTTTGAACAACTGTTTCCTGTATTTGCAGGTCATGCTGTAGCTCATTTATGTACATTTTGCTTAGAATGCAGTGTTGCCAGCGCTTACAAATTTATCACAAGTCGTGGTTCTTGTTATCACCTGCTCCTTCCTTCAGGAGATTTGGGAGCAGGTTACTGCAGTCACCTCACTCTCACTTGCAACAGCTCCCATTCCCCTGGCCTCTGCAAGTACCTGCTTCCCTGGCTGCACCCTTCTCTCTCCTGCTGTCTCATCCCTCGCTGTTCCCAGCAGGAAACTTCTACCCACCCCACTCTGCCCCAAGCCCTCCCTCCCAGCTCCCCTGGAGACCCTTCTTCTTCAAGCTTCACCTCCACATTTTGTCTGTCCTCTTTGTCATTTACCCTGTCTGCCACTCCCCTCCTGCTCTTGTGTACTTAACCTTTTCCTGTCCACCCACCTTCTTTCTTTCTTGTCCTTTTTCTCCCACTCTTACAAATCTTTATTTCACAGTCACCTCTCAGTTTTCCTCCTGTTAGCTACCTGGGGCAGCTGTACTAGTCCTAACCCATTGGGCATCCCCACATCCCTAACTACCCTTTATTCTCTCGTCTTTTTAATCTTCGTTCCACCTCTGCGTTCCCTCTTGAATGCCTGCTTAAAAATTGAATACCATCAAAACATTCACCTCATGAGTCCAAGTAACCGTGTGATCTTACAATTGCAACTCAGGTGCTGTTTCTCCTTTCCTCCCCCTATTATTCATTGCTCTCACTTATTCTGTCATACCTAAAAGTGAGACAGTATAAGCTCCTCAGGGTAGGTGCTGTATCTGTCTTGTTTTGTAAAGTGCCTAGCAAACTTAAGGCACAGTGTAAATAATAAATTAGCTTTCAGTTATTGGTACAAATAACAGCACACTGATTTTCTCATTTCCTCCTAGACTTCTTGCATTGCTTCTCTTTACAGGGTCCCAGTATGGGTTAAAGACCTTTTGCTCAGACACACAATTGCAGAGAATCATGTACAATCACGATCTGAGTCTCAAAAGAGCAGAAAGCATGTATAACTTAGCCCCAGCAACAGCAGTCCCTATCATCTCCCTGCCCCATCTTGTGGGGGCCACCACATGAGGCAGGAGCCCCCACCTTCTAGAGTAGGAAAGAGAGAACACCAGATTGACATCTACCTAAGCATCGTCTGGACCTAGCACATGTTGCCAGCAGCCCACCTCTCCCCACCCCCGGATAACAACCTTCTGCTGTTGCCAGTTAATATAGTTCATCCTGTAGCTAAAGGGGGAGGCTGTTATAATTGGACATAATAGAATTTTGTTTTTATCGTTTTTTTTTTTTTCTGGAAATGAACAATGAAATTACATACAAAAAGACTGCATGTAAAGAAAGTCAAACAGTCGAACGCTAGGAAATGCTAAATTTGCTGTTGCCTGCACAACCTTAATTCAGCCCCCTTGTTTAACTACATGATCACACACTATATTTCCTGCAGGACCCCTGTCTTATGCAGTGCCCAGGCTGCATGTGCAAGAGGGGGGCAGAATTAAGGTTGCAGGGGTAACTGTAAATTTAGCATTTTCTTAACTTTTGAGTGCTTGACTTTGCAACCTAAGTACCATTCCTTTAAAGTGCCTTTTTGTATGTAATTTTATATGTTCTGGGCCAGTTCTTTTTAAAAAATTGTTATTGCCTTTGATTATTTCTGTGTGTGCGTGCAAATTGTAGAAACTAATGATTTTTGTTTTATAAATGTAATGAAATAACTCCCTGATCTTTTCCCTGCTTCTGTCCAAAAATCCCAGCTGAGCCACAAACCACGTTGTAGGCAGTGACCAACACCCTCACCCTTTTCATAGACATTGCCTTTGACAGAAGTAAGTCTGGAAGAGTTCTTTCAATGATACAAGCTGTTGTTTGTGAAGGCCTACTGCACTGCTCCCGGAGGCGCTGTGCAGGTTTCTGTCCCACCTGTTGCAGAGATCTGGTAAAAATGTGATGAGAATGCAACCTGTAGTCTGTTTGCACTGGAAAGTTCAGCGGTGAAGGTATGCAAAGCAAGCTTCTGAGAAGGGGTGTTACCACATTAAAAGGCTGCTTCTACATTTGTCAGTTTTGTTCCTCGAACTTTCTGTATGACATATACCACTGAAATTAACTACTGAGACTGTTACAAGGCAGAAGCTTCTTGACTGGGGGAGGGAGGGAGTCCTTAATGCCCCCAAAGACAGAACTGAGATGCCACAAAAAAGAAAAAAACTGAGCACTAGGATTAGCTTTCATAATGAATTTTAGTTTTGCCACTTTGTTACTAGTAATGTTTGTAGAGGAAAGGGGAATGTGGGATAGACTTAATGGGACTGGGTGCACAGTGAAGTGGTTTTAGATTTAATCAAATTTTGACCACTGGCATTGCCCTAGTGATATAATATAATACTACAAGAAAAATGCAAGTTTCCATACAAAATGGAAACATTTAGCAAAGGCTACTTCTCTGAGCCAGTCTGCATATTTACAGTTTCACTTTGAAGGGTGTCTGTAAAAATAATATTGTCGGGCTCCAAGTTTCTTATGCCTCAGTGACTCCGTATCAGATTTGCTCAGAGTACATTAACCTAGTGGACAGCCTGCTGCTCTGCTTAAATCCAGTGACAGGCTGTGTAAAGGTTGACATAGGCACAGTGGCCCAGCAGGGCAAGTTTGCACACTCTTAGTCCATGGAAGGGTGGGACCTCTGCACCAGCCCCACATAACACCCTTGAGGGCAAGCCAGGAAAAGAGGCCATGGATCCGTGATTACCTGAATTCTGCTGCCTTCCTACTCTGTGCAAGTGGAATGGAGGGCTGGAGTAGCAGTGGTGAGGGGTATACACTGCTGTCCCCATCCCTGGAGACAGTTTGAGGGAATGGATTTCACCCAGACGTGTATACCTCCAAACGCTTCACTCCCATAAAGCTCAGTTACTTGGGCCTTATATACACGTGAAGTGAATTTCACTCTTCTGCAAGTAAATCTTTTTACTGCAGACTTGACCTAGACCTGAAAGTTAAACCTTGTTCTTTGTTGGGTCTTAGATCGTCATAAGTTCAGATTCCACAACAGGATGTAGTTATTAACTATTTGTCTTATAATGGGGCAGAAACCAGAATACAGTCCAGCTCCCTCTTGCCATAGCTGCATTGGCTCTACAGGAAAACCAGAACCAAAATTAGAAACCTAATTGGTAGATACAATTCTGGGTAGAAGAGAAACAGGGTACAGTTCTCATGGGTAATGTGGTGCCACTATTGTATACCGACTTCTTTTTCCTGTAACTGTTTGTTGTTCGGTTACAGATAATTCCAGACTGTCTGGCAATATCTGCAGCCATTAAAACTAGTCATAACTTGAAAACCTGTTGTGCCTATAAATCTGTCAGTGCACCTTGTAGTAATCACTTGAGATGGAGAAAGGAGCATGCCAAAAATCAAATTAGCGTACGGTTATGAAACAGTCACAAGTGCTTTGGTAGTAATGCTGACTAGCAGTTATTCATGTAATTCAACAAACGGCTTCTGCTAACTAATTGCATCCACATAACAAGGAAAATATCAATTATTCCTTTAGGATTCAATCTTAAAACAGAGCAGGTGAATAGTCAGCCAGAAAAAAAGAAACAATAATATATATTTTGCAAAGAGAGAGAGACACCTAAAGAGAACACAATTTAATGCTGTAATAAAGGTAAGGGACCACTGATCGAAGTGTATGTGAGCCATAATGCTAATAAGGCCAAATTGTGGCATGGGTATCGGGACTGCACAAGTAAGTAAGAGGCCGTAAGGCATTCCCTTTCACCAGTTACCCACATCCTCATAGGTTGCAGGGTAAGTGAGGAGGGAGGCTCTGTAGAGATACTCCATTTCTTTCCCCCCTCCACCCCCTGCCTTCTGCACAAGTAGGTGAGAGGAGGTGGGCAGAACCTTAGCTCTTCCCCCCCACACACACACACATATTCACACCTCACAGACCCATGTAACTGGCACATCTAAAGTGACAAGATGTCCTGATTTTATAGGGAAAGTCCTGATTTGGGGGTCTTTTTCTTATATAGGCTCCTATTACCCCTCCCCCCACCCTCTTTCTGATTTTTCATATTTGCTCTCTGGTCACCTTAGGCACATCAGACATTAAACCCAGCACAGTTTATTCCTTCCTTGGAACAGTGGGGAAACTGGGAGGGAGATTGTGACACACTGAGTGTGAAAACATGCTCAGAGTAGATATAGTCACGATCTATACCTGAGGTAGCAGCTCCCACATGTTTGAATCTATATTGGAAAGTCTTTGGTAAGGGTTCTCTATAACCTTTGGCATATGAGCCTAAACTAGGGGCAGAAATAGTTCAAATATGGTAAGCAAGAAACTTCAGTCTGGGATTTGCTCAGGATCATTTCAAGTGAAAGTGACTGGCTAATAATGTCTAAACTAGAATCAAGCAGGAAGAGGATTATCTCGCTTTCCATTTCCTCGCATTCTAAATAATTTATTAGCTGATGCTTGACACAGGGAAATCACAGACTAGTATGTGATATTAAATTAACTGGATTCTGGTTGCCGCCCTGCTTTATCCCATAAAAGGAAATTATGTTACTGTTTTGACACATTCATATAGTGTATACAGTTTGCTTACAAATTTAAATTGCTAACCTGTCTTGCTGTTGAATAGCTTCATACTGAAGAGAATAGTACTTCTTTTTAAACTTTTAAAATGTTTTCTTCAAGCCTCCTTTAGTTTAAACCATGCCACTGGAATTTAGTATTTAAAATATTTTTAGAAAAGTGCTTACTGGTAACTTGGAGGAGAGATTTTTTACAAACAATGTTAATAATGCAAAGTTTTCTGCACACATCATTGTTCGTACAAGTGTTTAAAGACAAGTAGAAAAAACAAGAAACTAACTGTTCAAATATTGGTTTCCCCTCTTAACATAAACCAGAACTTAGTGACATCACCACTTAATAAAAACCTGGTGCTAAAATATAAATGAAAAACTGATTAGAATGTTGTACTACAGCTGAGCATGCAATATGAGCCAAGTCTCGAAGCCCTTATTTAATTTTTTTTAAATCTTGCTTGTGCAAAAGAAGTTTTGTACAAACGAGGATTGAGGAAGGACTTCAGACTTTGGTCCTTTGAGGAAGGACTTCAGACTTTGGTCCTTTCTCTGCTGCACAGGGGGCAGCAATTATGAGTGATTTCCCAGTTAATAGTAATTCCTCCCTTTAAACCAAAAAGCCTAGCCCTCAAACTATGCAAATCAGAAAATGTACACAATAAATGCTTATAACACTGGATGGTGGAAAGGCACCAAGGGATTTATGAGGGAGGAGGAATCTTGTGTGAATCTATCATTCTCAATTAAACCTTTAGTCTTTATAAGTGTTTGCAGAAAATCTTGTGTATTGTTCACAAATGTAGCTTTTGTTGTCCTTTCATTCAAAAATGTTAACCATAACTATATTTTAAAATAGGGTTGGTAAAGCAGTGGGGAGTCAATACAGTACGGTCAAAAAATATTCCTCTGACTCAGAAAAGCACTACAATATGTTGTTAAAGCTGTCCCTATTCAGGAACATACACACTCAACTCTCTGGATATACTTAAGTCCCATTCACTTCAGTGTGATTTAAGCACATGTTTAAAGTTGCAAGCACCGTCCCTGAATAGGGATTATTTCCTAAATCTGACTTAAAAACCCAGTTAAGGAAACCCCCTTCTTTACAAACTTAATTTTTTTCAAATAAAGCATTATCAAAAATACTGTCCGTTTTCTCTTGTTTTCTTCCCACTTTTTTCCTTCCAGAAAGTGCAGAAATGTCCCAAAAATAAAGCAAAACAAAACATAGCCCCTTTTCCCCCCAACCCACAAAGACCCCAATCATGCAAATGTGCACATGCATTACTTTTAGTGTGGAATGCTCCCCTTGCCTTCAAAATAAGACATTTTATTAAATTTGAACTGGGTCCAGCAAGGAGAGATACCAACTCTCCATTCATCAGAAGTTCCAGGAATGTTTCTACCTGTGATCGCTTTGACCTTGATCCTGCAAAGATGCCAGCATAAGCTTAAGTGTTTGCAGGATCAGGGCCATCATTATTTTAAAAAGAGTAGGCTAGAGGATTTCATAACAGAAATCAAATTGTTTGGACAGCCCCTGTTGTTTATAATGGACTAAGTGCTTCCAGAATACAGATGCAATCTCCACCTCTCTACTCCAGTATCTCAAGCTTTTGATCAAATTAAAAAAGAAACTTAGAATTTATTAGGCATGAAAATAAAAAAAATTGTGGTTTAATTATGAAAAAGTTCTGTCTTCTGGGGGGAAATGTATAATATAAAACTATACTAGGCAAGGATTATAAACATTCAAGCATAGGGTCAACAAATAGTTTTTAATATTTAAATTTGACCCTCATGCCTAACATTTAACTATCTTTTTGTATTATAGCCCTTCCCCCCCCCCACACACACACTTTTTCTCTGTAATTTATCTTTATTTGTAATTTGTCCTATCTGAATTCTTTGGGCAGGGGCCTGCCTATTTTGCCTGTATGCTAAACATCTATTACACCTTTGTGCACTATGAGTAAGGTTAAGATTTTCTCATGGTTACTTTTAGTAAAAGTCATGGACAGGTCATGGGCAATAAACAAAAATTCACAGGAGTCCGTGACCTGTCTCTGATTTTTACTAAAAATAACCGTGGAGGAGGGCTGGGAGAGGAATGACAGCTGGAGCCCCATGCAGAGGGACTGGCAGCCCCAACCCCACTGCCACGGGGAGGAGGGGCCACAGTCCTGGCCAAAGCCACAGGCAGGGACGCCGATAGCCACAGGGAGCGAGGGGCACGTACAGGCCCAGCTCCAGCTGCAGCCACAGGTTAGGAGCTCACAGTCCCAGCTCCAGCTATGGGTGGGGCGCACAGCTCCAGGCCCTGTTACAGCTGCTGATAGCTGAAGCCAAAGAAGTCTCAGAGGTCCAGTAACGTTACAGAATCTGTGACTTCTGTGACTGAATCTTACACTTAAATATGAGTCGGATTTTCAAAGCTTACTAGGAGATTTGGACACAAATCCCATTGCAAGGGTCCTTCCCTCTTATCCCTTCCTTTTATCTCTCTCTCTCTCCCTCCCCCATGTGTTTTGAAAGAGTACAGCTGAACCAGGTCACTCAAATGGCAGAGAGTATTAAAGAAGCTAAAGAAAAATTGTCTTGTGTTAATGACACATGAGACAGTGTTGGGGCATCTGTCCATTCTTCCATTGACTCTGTGTGAACATGGGGCAGTCACCTCAGCTCCCTGTGCCTCCATTTCTGTATCTGTTCAGTGGGGATAAATCGCTACCTCACAGACTTAGGCTGTGTCTACACTGCCACTTTCAGCACTAAAACTTTTGTCGTTCAGGGGTGTGAAAAAACACCTCCCTGAGCAACAGAAGTTTTAGTACCGAAAAGCACTAGTATAGACAGTGCTTTATCACCGGGAGCTGTGCTCCCGGCGATGAAGCTACCACCACTCGTTCGGGGTGGGGTTTTTTTTATCACCAGGAGAGCTCTCCCCCAGTGATAAAGCTTGTCTACACTGCCCACGTCACAGTGCTCCCGCGGCCGTGCTGTAATGTTGGTAGTGTAGATATACCCTTACATTCATTAACATTTGTGAAGCACCTTGGAATCCTCAGGCAGGAGGAACTATAGACCTGCAAAGTAGTAGTATTAAACTCCAGTAGGGGGACAAGTCATGTGTGTGCCATACCTTTGACAGTGAATTGCTGTAGCAGCTTCCGGTAGCAAATAGTTACCACTTGTTGTGTATGTTGTGCCTCGGGAATACAGAATATTTAGTATTCTAACAGTATCTTGCCATCACACATTTATGTTCATGTGCAGCTTCCCACTTTGTAATGACACAACTGTTAGAACAGAAAAACAATCACATAGACTTAGTTCTTTTGTGTAGAGCTCAATGCAGCCTTCATATACATGGGCACAACTCCCATTGCAGTCTATTTGGGTCATTCTTCTCAACGCTATGAAGTAACTTTAGATGGTAGCACAATTGTTTCCAAACCAGAAAGCTCAAGTTAAATCTTGGGGGGGATTCAGTACC
This sequence comes from Dermochelys coriacea, assembly GCF_009764565.3. Lineage (NCBI taxonomy): Eukaryota > Metazoa > Chordata > Testudines > Dermochelyidae > Dermochelys > Dermochelys coriacea. The sequence continues at coordinate 114,637,840 of NC_050072.1, forward strand.
ACTCCTGCCGAAACAATGGTACTCTTGATGTATTCTGATTCTTATTTTGTGCACCCATAAATTATTCTTCAGTGTAGAACAGATCAGTATTAGGTACACATAATATTAACATACTCATGCCTGTATGCATGACTGCCACCACTTTTCTAAAGTGTTAGAACTTGGCGGGGGGGGAATCAAGTTAAGGTGGAACAAAAAGTTACTTAAAGTGAAGTTAACCTTTCAAGTCAACTAACTCCTGAACTTAAAAAGTCAAATGATAGGGCAAATGTCTTTTTTCCTCTTATTAAGTGAGGAATGATTCTTGGAAGGTTTGTTTTCAGAGGATTTGCACCACCAATTAACTGAATGGCTGACTCGGCACTATTGAGCATGTAATGATGTCTTAGTCACAATTCTGACAGATGGCAAAATGGAGAGAATATGTTCTGTTAGTGATGCACAATTCTGCATTATGATGAGCTGCACGTTTGTTTGATTACTTTCATGCAGGGAAGCAGTTTCCCATCTGGAGGAAGGGGGGTAGGGATCACCTTTTCAAATGGGAAAAGTTTCCTTTCAGTTTCAAGCTGTGGACATGGATATAATTCTTTTGAGAAGAGAAGGACTTTTAATTTCAATATTGCTGTGGTTGAATTTGTGCATGTTTTGTTTCCCAAAGTGCCCATTTGTTCAGTGTAAGGTGACTGACGCTGCTTTTTTTTTTTTTTTTTGGTACATTTATGAGTCATTCAAATTGGAGTTTGTTAGGAACTGAAAATTGATTGTCTTCTTTTTATAGAAGTAATTCATACTGAGATTCCACTTGACTGAACTTAATGTTCTGTAATTAACTGATAATATGCTGCTAGAACGACTATTTCATTCCCTTCCACCACAATTTCAGAAGATGTATATCAGGGCAAAAAAGGTAAAGAATGGTGTTGAGATGTTTATTAGCATGATTTTTCATGCTTTCATCCTTTCCCCATCAGTTGACAACTTAATCATTCAGCATCCATGAATTTCCTGCTGCTTCTATCTCTAAATATGCTCTTCTCTTTTTCCAGGACTATCAAAAGACACAGCACTTTTTATGATGGGTTCTATTCCAATCTTCCAGGAGTATGTCATATTCCAATGGCTGAACCATTTTGCACCAAAACCAGAGAGGTTAGTGGATTTCATAAGAAAAATCAAATGTTTAAAAGCTGTTTGGACATGCTATAGACTAACTAAATGGTTCTGTAATCCACGTGTAGTCTCCGCCTCTCTAGTCCTGTGTCTCAAGTATTTGACCAAATTAAAAATAAAATTAGAATTTGCTAGGCATGCGAATAAAAGGTTTTGTGGTTTAATGATGAAAAAGGCAGACCAAGTTCTGTCTTCCAGGGAAAAGAATGCCGATTGTGTAGTCATTAGTTTAAGAAAGTGTTTGGCAACCTGCATTTCCCCAGGGACTTTCATGGGGATGAAAGGCTTGTAAGTTATTGAGTACCAATCCATTGAAATGATATTGTGGGCAAACAAGGGAGAGAAAATTGAGGCAGGCACCGTCTTTATACTGTGTATCTTCTGCACTAGCACAGTAGGGTCCTGATCCATGACTCGGGCTCCTCGGTGCTACTGCAATACAAATAATTAATAATAACATAACATTCACAGAAGGTACCAATGTGGCACTTGTTTTCTTACACAATGTCTGAGCAGCTTTACCCATGTATAGCATGTGGCATAGCAGGATGAAGGCTTGTTGTATTCATTTGATGGAATATATGGGCCCAAAGAATTAAAGGTGTTAACATAACCCAGTCTTAAACAGTTTTAACCAAGGTTCAGCATTTGGTATAGAGAGACCTTAGCCTGCTTAGTACGATGGCAAACACACTATTAAACATCTTTTTTAAGCTTTTAGTCAAGATAAGAAGCTTGATAAGAAGGAAAAAAAATTAAAGCATTTGAAATGTAAAGTAGTTAAATAAGGCTTTCATTTTAACATTTCTTGTTTCCTTTTCCTTTAACTGGAGAGTTTGTATAAGGAAAAGCCTCCATATTTGACAGTCTTTTACATGGTATTAAAGATGGGAATAGTTGTCCCTTTTTTTGAAGAAAAGAGAAGCTAGTTGAGATGGGCTGGAGCTGTTGTTACTGATGATGTTGTTAAAGTCCAATCCAGGTTCCCTAAGAAGACAAACACACACACAGGGGAGAGAAAAAACAGCCAAGATAGAAATGCAGCTTCTGTCTCTGGTGTTGACTTTCACGTGCAGCCTTGCTGCTGGAAAAACACAGTCCCAGCACATTGTCTTATTAGTCACTCTGAGACCTGGCAAACTCAGCTTTTATCTGCCTCTTTCTGTCACAGGCTTATAGCAATGTTGTAAAATATGTAGTCTTGGCTAGCTAAGACAGACTCTTCTTAGACAGAAGGAAAAAGGAAGAAGATAGCACAGAGAGAAATAAGGCAGGGAAGGAAAAAGGATGCATTTTATGGGGGTCTCACATCTAGGGTGACCTGACAGTCCCGATTTTGGGGGCTTTTTCTTATATAGGCATCTGTTACCCCCCCCCCCACCCCCGTTATGATTTTTTACACTTGCTATCTGGTCACCCTACTCACATTCGAGACGGTGTTCAGGATTCAGCCGGAACTGGTGGAAGTGGCATTGTCATCTGCCTCTCTCAAGCCCTGTCTGCTCAGGACATTTCTCAGGATTAGGATGAAGAAGGTCTGGGGTCCACGAGACAGTGGGTGTGTCAGCCTTGATGGTAAAGCTTGCTAGTCAATTTTTCTCTCCTGGAGTTTTTTTTTTTAAGGACCCCAAAAGGGAGTGATGGGTGGAATAACCCATCCCCTGGTATCTGACATCCCCTAGTATGTCGGATACTAGGCCTAATTGATGGACAAAATAACTTTTGCTCATCAGCTGCTCCTGTTTACCAAGAATGATCTTAACACAGTCCTTGAGTTACATCAGTAGGCCTTTTTGTTTAGACTAATTCAGTCTTTCTCCCTTTTGTACCTTTTCCCATCAGCATTTGTGATTATAGGTTATTGTGACATGAACTTTTACTTACCTTTAAAGTTGAGCTCACAATCATGGTAAATTTGTAGGCCCAATTATTACAACAGGCTATATTTAATACTTTTAAGGATGGAGACTAGTCTATTCTTATCCTTTTTAAATATTGCTGCTCTTATTGTATGTACCTTGGGATTTCTGTTGTTTGGAGGAGGGATGTGCTATTTTAACAAGTAATAGGAAATGCTATTTCAGTATTGTTGTTTTAGGGAAGAGCTTGTTTATGGTTAAAAATGCCTTTTTTCAGAGGGGGCCAGAACGTTCTTCCATCTGAGCAGAGGGAAAATGAAGAAGGAGATTCATGTTAAGAGTCACTGCAGAATGCAAGTTGCAAAATGGCGTATACACAGAGAGCACAGAATCACTTACAGAAATTATGGTCAGATTAGAATTCTAAAAATCTTTCAACCAACTTAGTCATCATGCTATCAGTTACCATTCCAAGGCAGACAAAACAATAAAGTGCTAAGCAGGTGACTCAGTCTATGTCCAGAGCATTTAATATATCCAAGTATCAGTGCTGAGCTGTTAGCTCTTTTTACCATTTTGCATCATTGTAGATAGATATTGTTTCTGTATAATTAACAAAAATAGTATTTCTAAGTGACTCAAGTTAGTCCTTTGCTTCTTACAGCAGCAATAATGAAAGGAAAGTTCTACACACACACACACACACATAGTTGTAACTGATGGAACCACATCACTGTTTCCAAAACAAAAAAATAGATTAAATCATGAATCTAGGCCTCTTTGCAGTTAAATCGATAGATTATAAAGTTAAAGATAGATAATTTTATTGCAATCCAGATATTTTTCTTCAAGTTCTGATTTTATCATAATATGTTTAATCTATGTCCTGGAGCTTAGCATGTCATCAGAACCCCTCAAAAGGTGTATATTAGTATAATTCCCCTAACCCAACTGTAATAATTAAAACCATACAAAAATCTAGAACTATAAATGTGTTGTGGCTGGATGGAACAAATGGGATATGTAATTCGTAGATTTTTTTTTTTTAACAACTAAATATATGAAAAATATCAGAGAAAAAGAAACTTTCCAGAATTTTTATGAACTGTAAATCCAAAAACTAAATTAAGAGAAGTTGCCCTGAAATACAGAATGAAAAAGGAATGATCCTTTTCTCTGTTATAATAAAAGGAAACTATTTTGGAATACTATGACAGTTGATATTAGTTCAGAGATTGGAACTCACTAGAAACAATTTACAAACAGTAAAAGTGAACTGATATAGCCGGGGTGGCCAACCTGAGCCTGAGAAGAAGCCAGAATTTACCAATGTACATTGCTAAAGAGCCACAGTAATACATCAGCAGCCCCCCCATCAGCTCCCCCCACTCCCAATGCCTCCCACCCACTGGCAGCCCCACCGATCAGCACCTCCCCCTCACTCCCCGCACCTCCCGATCAGCTGTTTCATAGGGTGCAGGAGGCTCTGGGGTGGAAGGGAGGAGGAGCAAGGGCCCGGCAGGCTCAGGGGAGGGGGCGGGAAGGGGTGGAGTGAGGGCAGGGCCTGTGGCAGAGCCAGGGGTTGAGCAGTGAGCACCCCACGGCACATTGAAAAGTTGGCGTCTGTAGCTCCAGCCCCAGAGTCAGTGCCTATACAAGGAGCTGCGTATTAACTTCTGAAGAGCCGCATGTGGCTCTGGAGCCATAGGTTGGCCATCCCTGCGATATAGCATTTCTGGTCAGGATTGCACAGACTAATGACCAACATCTAGTGTATGTCAACACATACAGGTTAGCCACTGGCATGGGAATTAAGAGAGAGGTATAACCCTCACATCTCCAAATCAATAGATTTCTTTCCAAATTTCCACCATACTTCCCTCCCCCACATGCTTAAACTTTGTCTCCACTAGACTTTTCTTAAAATTTCCCACCCTTGCTATCATCAGTTCAGCTCCACCTTTGGGAGCAATGGTGGTATTGTTCGTGTAAACTGGCCACCAGGATTTCCACTGCCACGTTGTTTAGACTTGTTCTGACCAGAAGTCTCACTGTAAGCAAGGCCTGGGTATTAAACACATTTGCTTCCTGTCCTCCTCACCCAGTGCTGGAAACAGAACCCCACTGATATAAACTGGATCAGCTGAGTTCAACACCCACTACAGCAATGCAGAGCAGGCAACCAGGTATTTAGCCTCCTTTCTGACAATGGATGTTAAAACACAGTTGATCCTATCCTCATCAGTAGGACTGTTTGTTTTCAGCCCTGAGAGAGGAAGCTGAAATGGGAGTGGGTTTCCTTGTGTGACACTTGTCAAATTAGGCTCACATTCATAGTAAAAAGCAGGTCTGGCTAAACCATGGCTGGCGAGCCGCATGCATCTCTTTTTATAATTAAAGTGCGGTTTGCGGAGTGTCCCCTGCATCCTACCTGTTCTCCACCTACCAAACTGGGGGAGGGAGTTCGGCCCTGCAGCAGGGTGGTGGGGCTAGGGATTGGGAGAGGGAGTAGGGAAGGCACCAGGGCTCGCGGCTTCAACCAGGCACCGCCCTGCAAGGATGAAGCCCCGAGCCCCAGCAGGTGCCACCCCACGGGGCAGATTGTGAGTGTCTTGTGGGTCTCGAACTTCTGAAGATTATCGTATGCAGCTCTGAGGGTCAGTAAATTTGGTCACCACTGGTATAAAGACAGCCTTATTGTGTGAAAGTTATTCAGATGAGAGACAAGAGTACCCCCCAAACAGAGATATTTGTTCTTTACTTACTTCTCTTGTATGAGGAAATAGTTGGCTTCACGTAGGTGATTAATAATTTGCTATTTCTGTGATAATATTTTTGAAGGTTCTTATGGAGATTGCCAAGAAACATGGGATTAAGTGCCACTCAAAGGGGACAGTGATCACCATTGAGGGGCCACGTTTCAGTTCTCGGGCAGAAAGCTTGATGTTTCGCAACTGGGGGGCTGATGTTATCAACATGACCACAGTTCCCGAGGTGGTTCTTGCAAGAGAAGCCGGAATCTGCTATGCAAGTATTGCTATGGCAACAGATTATGACTGCTGGAAGGAGCATGAAGAAGCTGTGAGTGAAGCTTCTGTTTTGTTTAGTCTTGTTGTTTTAGATTATGGCAAACTATATGTAGTGCGAGTGCATAAAGTTATACAGTTCTTGATAGAAATCACAGTAGGCCCTTTTATACCAGACAAATTCTGCTCTTAATTACACCCGTTTATATCCTAATTCACTCAAGTGAAGTCATTGGAGGTATTCTGAAATAACAAAAGTCTTAGTGAGGGCAGGACTGAGTCCAATATCCCTGCTTTTTCCTTTAAAAAGTTATCTTATCAGAATAAAACTGTTCACCTCTTATTGTGTGAATCAGGGTATGTGTATAAAGCCAGTTGTGACATCATTTTCCTGTAACTGACCTTGTCCAAAGTCTCTTGAGCTCTCCACAAAAAAACACATCCTTTTTAGTTCTTATACCTCTTTCTCATGTAATATATTCAAGAACAACCACTAACCAGCAGAATGTTTACGGTGCTTGCCAGTTGAATCTTAGTCATTACAGAAAATGGCAGCATCAACTGTAGGACTTGCAGAAATGCAGACAGTTGTATATATTAGTTAATACATGGTCAAAGCAACACTGTAAAATTGCTTGTTCTATATTTTTTATGTTTATATGAAATCTTTCCTAGCTTTTGGGTGGCATTTTGCTTTTATACAGAAAACTAAATAATTCCAAACTGGAAATGTGGCACTTCTTTTTCTTTTTTTTTTTCTTTAACAGCAAGTGTCATTAAACATTGGAATCACGATGTCAAGAGATGTTGTGGATTCTCCATCATTTGTAGTCTTTAAATTGAGATTGTGTCTTTTTAAAAGACCATCCTGTTCAACCAATAGTTGAAAATAGAAAAATACATAGGTGAACTTCTGTGGCCTGTGTTGTGCAGGAAATCAGACTAGATGACTACAGTGGTCCCTTCTGGCCTTAAAACATCTCTCTTGGATGATTTAGAAAGAACAAATCCTGAATCTTGGCAGGGGGTTACCCTAGATGACCCTTGCAGTCCCTTCTATCCCTATGATTCTAAATCTATGAAAGAAAAATCAACATTTAGAGTCAGATCTTCTATTGGATGTATTCTATTGGATGTGCACAGCTGCCACTTAAATCACAGGGAGGGCATCAGTAGCAGAATTTTACTCTTAGTCCATTTATGAAGGTGCTGGTCAAAGCTCAATAGTTAAGTTTTTGTTTGTGGGGAGCGTTGTTTGTTCTATTGCATTTGAAGCGCTGGGGGGAGGGATAGCTTGGTGGTTTGAGCATTGGCCTGCTAAACCCAGGGTTGCGAGTTCAATCCTTTAGGGAGCCATTTAGGGATCTGGGGCAAAAATTTGGGATGACCTCCTGAGGTCCTTTCCAACCCTGATATTCTATGATTCTAAGTTGGGATTCAATATCTTTGCTATATATGAAGAATACAGTGTAGCCTTCACAAAACTCAGCCATGCAGAACACAATGCCATCCACAGCCTCAGAAACAACTCTGACATCATAATCAAAAAGGCTGACAAAGGAGGTGCTGTCGTCATCATGAATAGGTCGGAGTATGAAAAAGAGGCTACTAGGCAGCTCTCCAACACCACTTTCTACAAGCCATTACCCTCTGATCCCACTGAGAGTTACCAAAAGAAACTACAGCATTTGCTCAAGAAATTCCCTGAAAAAGCACAAGAACAAATCCGCACAGACACACCCCTAGAACCCCGACCTGGGGTATTCTATCTGCTACCCAAGATCCATAAACCTGGAAATCCTAGATGCCCCATCATCTCAGGCATTGGCACCCTGACAGCAGGATTGTCTGGCTATGTAGACTCCCTACTCAGGCCCTACATTACCAGCACTCCCAGCTATCTTTGAGACACCACTGACTTCCTGAGGAAACTACAATCCATTGGTCTTCCTAAAAACACCATCCTGGCCACTATGAATGCAGAAGCCCTCTACACCAACTTTCCACACAAAGATGGACTACAAGCCGTCAGGAACACTATCCCCAATAATGTCACGGCTAACCTGGTGGCTGAACTTTGTGACTTTGTCCTCACCCATAACTATTTCACATTTGGGGACAATGTATACCTTCAAATCAGCGGCACTGCGATGGGTACCCGCATGGCCCCACAGTATGCCAACATTTTTATGGCTGACTTAGAACAACGCTTCCTCAGCTCTCGTCCCCTAATGCCCCTACTCTACTTGCGCTACATTGATGACATCTTCATCATCTGGACCCATGGAAAAGAAGCCCTTGAGGAATTCCACCATGATTTCAACAATTTCCATCCCACCATCAACCTCAGCCTGGACTAGTCCACACAAGAGATCCACTTCCTGGACACTACGGTGCTAATAAGCGATGGTCACATAAACACCACCCTATATCGGAAACCTACTGACCGCTATTCCTACTTACATGCCTCTAGCTTTCATCCAGATCATACCACACGATCCATTGTCTACAGCCAAGCTCTACGATATAACCGCATTTGCTCCAACCCCTCAAACAGAGACAAACACCTACAAGATCTCTATCAAGCATTCCTACAACTACAATACCCACCTGCTGAAGTCAAGAAACAGATTGACAGAGTCAGAAGAGTACCCAGAAGTCACCTACTACAGGACAGGCCCAACAAAGAAAATAACAGAATGCCACTAGCCATCACCTTCAGCCCCCAACTAAAACCTCTCCAACGCATCATCAAGGATCTACAACCCATCCTGAAGGACGACCCATCACTCTCACAGATCTTGGGAGACAGGCCAGTCCTTGCTTACAGACAGCCCCCCAATCTGAAGCAAATACTCACCAGCAACCACACACCACACAACAGAACCACTAACCCAGGAACCTATCCTTGCAACAAAGCCCGTTGCCAACTCTGTCCACATATCTATTCAGGGGACACCATCATAGGGCCTAATCACATCAGCCACACTATCAGTGGCTCGTTCACCTGCGAATCTACCTACGTGATATATGCCATCATATATGCCAGCAATGCCCCTCTGCCATGTACGTTGATCAGACTGGACAGTCTCTACGTAAAAGAATGAATGTACACAAATCAGACGTCAAGAATTATAACATTCAAAAACCAGTTGGAGAACACTTCAATCTCTCTGGTCACTCGATTACAGACCTGAGAGTGGCTATCGTTCAACAAAAAAGCTTCAAAAACAAACTCCGAGAGACTGCTGAATTGGAATTAATTTGCAAACTGGATACAATTAACTTAGGCTTGAATAGAGACTGGGAATGGATGAGTCATTACACAAAGTAAAACTATTTCCCCATGTTATTTCTCCCCCCCACCCCACCCCACCCCCCACTGTTCCTCAGATATTCTTGTTAACTGCTGGAAATAGCCTACCTTGCTTGTCACCATGCAAGGTTTTCCTCCTTTTCCCCCCCCTGCTGCTGGTGATGGCTTATCTTAAGTGATCACTCTCCTTACAGTGTGTATGATAAACCCATTGTTTCATGTTCTCTGTGTGTGTATATCAATCTCCCCTCTGTTTTTTCCACCAAATGCATCCGATGAAGTGAGCTGTAGCTCACGAAAGCTTATGCTCTAATAAATTTGTGAGTCTTTAAGGTGCCACAAGTACTCCTTTTCTTTTGCAAATACAGACTAACACGGCTGCTACTCTGAAACACAGGCAAGGTATCTAAACAGCCTTATTGCTGTCCTGTAGTAATGCCCTGAGATAACAATACAATTATGATAAATGCAAAATGGTGTATGTGATCCCAGATTAAATGCAATTGATTTTTAAAGATGGATTTGGGTTCTTTTTTCCAGGATAATGCCATTACAAAACAGAAGGTTGTTTTGGTTCCTTAACTGTATATTTCCATACCTTTTGACAAATTTGGATTTCTTTCAAGTTTAACTTTAATTCTGAATTTTATGGGTTTGCAGTGCTTGTGTTTGGGATATTTACAACACCACTGTAGTATATCTTACGCTAAATTACTTATATGCATTCTCAACCCTACCTCCATCTTAACATAGTTTTGATCTGGAAAGAAACACGTTAGTTGCAAAATTGAAACAGTATTCTGCAATATTGATCTGTCTGTGCACAGATGTGTCACAAAGATGCAGGCAAACAGCAGCGAGGATATGGATCCCTGAGAACTTCACTTGCTTTCTGCATTGATAGTCCCATAAAATGCATGTAATGGGATAGACACAGTCAGGATATTGTAGATTCTTCAATTGAATTTTTGAAGACTGAAAATATTTATGTGCCTGCAGTGTCCATTATTATACAATAAAATTTCAGCCAGTGATGGCCCACTAAAATCTAACTTATACCTTCACAAAGAACATTGAAGCTTTGACTGATGCTATGAAAATTACCTCACTGTAACATTTTATTTAAAGCTGCCAATGCCATCCTGAGAATAGCACTGGAATTTTTCCTGCAGTTAAAATTTAATAGCCACTTTCTCAGGTTGTCCAAGGTTGTCTTTGTATAAAGAGTAATTTTTTACATTTTCAAACATTCTGTGGCAAGAGGTCTCACTCTACTCAGATGTGTCAGCTCAGTATTATTCTAGTTACGAAGCATAAGATGGCTAGAGAAAACATAAGTCACCATTTCCACACCAATGCCCCAGTCCTTCAGTCCTTACTCTGGTGAACAGTTTCATTGAGGTATCTTGAGTATGCACTTTGTAGAATCGCTCTCCCGTTGTACAATATAACAAAAAAAGAAACTATTGAGTCTTTAAAAAGATCTCCTCTGTGGCATGTTGTCATCTTAATTTAAAATGCATAGAGGATTTTTTGTTTTTATTCATGTGTTCTGTTCTGAGCTAAAACAGTTGGATGGGGGATGATATGTAGGGTGTTGCTTAATTAGGAGTTGAGTTTTGTGCAACATTATCTATTTTACAAGCAAGTTTGAGAAAATCATTATTTTTTATTGTATTTCTAGGTTTCAGTGGATAAGGTTTTAAAGACTCTGAAAGAAAATGCGAACAAGGCAACAAGCATACTTCTTACTGCTATACCTCAAATAGGTTCCATGGACTGGACAGAAACTCTGCATAACATGAAAGTAAGAACAATATTTGAACAGGTTTTGGGGGGCATTGTGGGGAGAGGGGAAAGAAAGAAGTGCATGCTGTGTAAGTGTATGGGCCACGATACTGCCATTCAAAACACCATTTAAAAAAATTTGTGATTCAACAAAGTCGCAATCTGCAAGCAAGTCACCAGGGGAGAAAGGTTCATTACAGAGTTTGACAAGCTTTATTGCTAACAGCTAGCCTCAGTTTTACAACAAGTATTTCAAAAAGTAGAGGGACATCTGCAGTACATGTATTAAAGCTGTGGTACTCCCATAGCAAGGAAAAGTACAAATCTGCATGAGTCTCCACATTACAGAACTACATTTCTATTCAGTGGAGAGCTCAAAATAATAGTGAGTCAAATGAAGAAGATTAAACCCAATTGCACTTGTGAGTTTGCAAAAGGAAAGTTGTTTGTTCGGTAACATGAGGAGAACAATGTAGATGTTCAGAATTCTATTCACCCTGGTACTGCTGTGACAGTAGATGCACAAAGAGGGATTGCTAGGGTGAAAAGGAAATACCTTTTGAAGTGTTATGGAGAGAGAATTTCGGACAAACACTTTTAAAACATACAGGGTTGGTTTATGCAAATTCCGAATCTCAGCTTCATCCAGTCTCTTTATTCCTTTGCCTAGGGGAGAGAATCTTTGTCTCAGGAGTTAAAATGTTGATCTCTTTCCTACTCCTCCCCATGCCTTCCTCATGCACAGGCACTTCCTGACTCCTCTTGACTCTCTTACTTTCTAGTATCAGAGGAGTTGAGGGGGACAAAGGGCTGAGTGAGGCTGTGAACGGCAGGCAGCAGAGGCAAGCCAGGTATGTGTGGCAGTCTGAAGGAATGAAGGGCTGTGTATTGGGGAAGGAGGCTGTGTTAGGGAGAGTGGTGCTGTATAAGGGAGGGAGCCTGGGGACAGTAAACAAGACCAGTCCCTGAGTGCTGATGTCTCTGCACTTTAAGGGCTTCCTCTGTGCTCTTCCCTTAGCACTTGAAATTTGAAGTTCCAATAAAAATATTATTTTAAAAATCTGTGTTTTCATATAGTCCAGTTAGCAGGGTGGATTTGATTTAAATCAAATTGATTTAAATCACTAGTCAGGAAGACTCTATTTAATCGTGGTTTTCTACATAAAAGTGCATTCTTGTTGGCGGTTATAAACTTAATACATATTCTTCACAACTCAGAGATAGATGTAGGTTTCACTTTTAGAAGGTACACACTATACATTTTTAAACAGTGATTTATTTTGAAAATTTTTCAGATTAGTTTTACAGCTATATCAGAAAATGAGTGATTGTTCAGTTATTTCATTTATTGAAGGTAATTGAAGCAGATATTTATGAAGTCACTGGGAGGTAAACTATCTTCAATTCAACATGTTAATCATTAATATTTGGAGGATTTTCTTGCCATGCTGTATTAGGAGGAAAACATCACCAGACAAACATTTAAATTGTTTTATTTAACTAAAACAACAACGTTAAGTATTCTGGATATTTTTCTTCAACAGCAAACTTATAGTATTTTAACAAAAAAAGTTATGTCCCTCCCTTCTCACATTTATCTCCAGACTTCTTCTCCTTGTCCAGATCTATTCCAGCCCCAACAATCTTCTATTCATTGAACTTTTTGAAACTTTGCACTTTTAGAGAGGTAAGGGATTGACCTCTGTACACAAATTTGCAGAGGGACAATAGAGTTGAGGTCTGTTATTTCTCACCTCCATATATTTATTTATTTTAAAACATTTTTTGCTGTTAACAAGCATGTTACCTCTGGAGAGACAAATCCAGTCTGAGAACTGCAAAACTAAGCATCTCTGATGGTATCTTCTAGACTGAGCACTGAGTCCCATTAAGTAGATAGAAAGATTAACCTAAATAATCTATAGAGAAGCCTGTGGAACCCCATAAAATTGGGTCCCTAATCCATGAATTATTGGAACTCATTTACAACACTTTTCTTAAACAGTACATGAACGTATTGTCTCATACTATAGAATTAGAATTTATAATCCCTATTCCATGATGAGATATCTTTTGAGCTATAATGTATCTTAATTAAAACCATCTTTAGATAGGTTTTTTCATCAAAAAGCATTTTATCAAAAAAATCTGATTTTAAATAAAAAAATCCATTGATTTTTATTCACCCTGCCAATTAGTGGAGGAGATGTGAGTCTTATGTTTTTGATGTATTCAAAGCCACACTGTCTCAGGAAAAACTCAAGCATTAATCCTTAAACAAGTTTAAGCTTTGAATTGACCGTAGGGTAGGTTCACATGGCTACAATACAAAACCATAAGATGTGTCCCTGGCTCACTTCTTCCCTGCTTCAGCCTTGATAAGCCCTAATATTGCTTTGTCTTTTTCTGTCTTCTGGGAGGGGAGTTTAGTTACTTGTAATGCTCTCTCTTCCTCCCAACACCTGTGTGGGAGGCCAACTAGCGCTCTTCACCCTCCTGCAGTCTTTGGGAAGCTGTGAAGCAGGTAGAGGAGGGGGGTAGTCAGCAAAGTCAACCTTCTTCCCCCTTCCCAATCTACAGAAATCATCCTCAGGAAAATGGACTCTTTTTTTTAAGTTCTAGGCTTTTTGGATTTGTTTTGTTTTTAATTAAAAATGATCCAGTGACTTTTGTTTGACCCACAGATGTTTTCAAGTTCACAGTCACATGTCTTCCCGTGTCAGTTAGCCACCTTTGATATGTCTACATTGCAGTTAAACATCCATGGCTGGCCTATGTCAGCTGGCTCAGATTAGGGGACTGTTTAATTGTGGTGTAGATGTCTGGGGTCCCAGAGCCATGGAGTCTATTTCCCTAAGGATGATTTTTGTGGATTGAGATGGGAGAAGAAGGTTGATTTTGGTGGTTACCCCCTTATCCTGAGTCCTGTGAGCCCGAATCAGCTGACATGGGCCAGCCATGGGTATCTAATGGCAATGTAGATGGACCCTTTGTGTACTTCAGTGTCAGTTGTGGGGTTTTCCTGTCAGTTAATACATCAGGGTGGGGCAGTGCTGCTGGCTGGAGAGAGCTGAGGTTCCCTATGCCCTGAGCCATGAAGCTTCAGTCCTTCCCTTGTTGATTGTGGTCAGGTCTGAGTGTTTAAGGAGTGGAGAAAAGGATATTGGGAGTAGCTTTTGGAATTTGGGATGAGGGTCTTGGAAGCTGCTAATGGGGCTGGGATCAGGAATAGGGAATTGCCTGATGTGAATAATTGAGGAATTGCTGGGTTGGAGTCCTGGAAGGAAGCTAGAAGGATTAGAAGTTGTGCCAGGCCAGTGGCACTTTGGGAAAGTGGTAGGAAAGTCTGAGGGTTAGACAGTTTGTTAGGTTTTGCTGGGGAGGACTAAGATTTTTGAAGCACTGAATGGTGGTAAATAAGATTTGGTGATTGGGCCTTATTGTTTGTAGATAGGGATAGAAGCAATTATGGGATGGAGTAGGGACAGAGGTACACTGGGTGTATATTATAATTAAACCATACTGTTAAAAAATCCCCTCCCCCACTTTGGAGGTAGGCAAAGCTTTCTTCCATGTAAATTCTTGTTTGCCCCCTTTAAACGTCAGCAGTTTATTTTGTGATTAAATTTGTTTTTGTGACCCTGTCCTGTCTGAACTAAAAACAAAGTGGCAGCACGTGCCAGATCACAGGTGGTATTCTGGGACCCTGCTACACAGGTAAAAGAACAACCACCACTTCTATGCTTCAGCAGCTGGGTGCTGATGGACTGCTGTAAAAAGCTTGCTTCCATGAACAGCAATTCTGGGAAGCATGAGACTGCGGTCAGAGCCTTTGCCCTCAACTCCTACTGGTAACACCACCTCCCCTCACCCACTCTCCTTCCCTCTGTTCATTACTGTGGGTGGGGAAACTTACTCAGGGAGGCATTTGCCTCTTCCTCCTTCCCCTGACCCCACACCTTGCAGCTGAAGTTTGCATGGGCCAGCCTCCTCTATTAAAAGTTTTTGCAGTGTTTAACAGAGATGTTGAGTGAAATGTTCTTATTCCTGTGACAAGATTTCAGCATAGCATCTTTCACCCTGCCTGTCATCTCGTGCCTGTTCTCCTGTCTTTTGCTCTAAGATATATCTCTGATCACCCTCCCTTGTCCTCTCTTCAGTGAGAAAGAAAGTGAACCTTCGGTTGGAGGTCAAAGATATAATAATGAGCTTTAACCGTTCCATGGGGGTGGTTTGGTTTTTTGGGTTTTTTTGTTTTGTTTTGTTTTTTTAATGTCAGCTCATCGACAGACACACAAGGTGGGTGAGGAAACATTGGACCACTTCTGTTGGTGAGAGAGAGAAGCTTTTGAGCGTACACAAAGCTCTTCTTCAGCCTGAAAGCTTGTCTCTCTCACCCACAGGAATTGGTTCAATAATAGATAATACCTCACCCATTTTATTTCTCTACTATCCTGGGACCACATGGCTACAATAACATTTCATACAGCTCATCTACAGGTCAAATTTATATATTATCGAAGTTGTCTGGAGTCAAACTAAGAGTCACTCCTGCTTCAGACTCTCACTGTATTTCATAGCCTTCATAAATGATCATTAATAATAATTTCCTCTCTGAAGGCATAGCGGTTGTACTAATGCTGCTCCTCTAGGAACAGAAGGGATAGAATGCCTATAGGCTTCCAGAACAGGACATGCTGATGTCATTGCATTTGTGCCACCAACCAGGAAATACCAAAAATGTTAACTAACTTGTAAGCCCAAACACAGAATGAATTGCATAAATGATGGGAGACTCATTTGATTTGAAAACAGATCTTATGTTTGTGATACTTTAGTAACAAAGCTAAGTAAACTGTGTAGAGCCCTGCATAGTTTTGTTTAGCAAGTGAAAGCTCATGAATAGCCCTTTGACTGATACATGTTTAGACTTGCTCTTTATTTAGCATACCCATGAGGTAGTCTAAGTTTGTTACTATGCTATTCTATCTTGAAAGTATGTCCTCTATCTTTTGTTAGTCATTTGACTGGGGAAAACATTGGACAGAGAAAAACTGAGTCTCTTTGCGGACCAGAGTTTCAACTCATGGGCTACGTGACAATCAATGATGGTGTTTGGACCCAACACAATACAGTTTAACACAGTGTGGCACAACCAGCAGTCTTGGGTTGAGAGAAGCTGAGTACTGTGATAGAAAGGAAATTTCATGTTAAGACTGCCTTCTAGAGCACATGTAGGGAAGTCTGTTCACACGAAGGCCTTGATTCTGCAGTGAGTGCCACACAGACAGACTCCAGTCCCCATACAGAGACCCACTGACTTTTTTGAGTACATTTAAAAAACAAACAAACAAACAAAAAATCCCACAACACTTATTTGCCTAGATGTTTTAACTAATTCATTTCAAAGGCCTAATGTAGACAGGGAAAATTGTATTTTAACATGTTAGCTGATCAAGGTGGTTAGTAGGTGAGAGTTCAGGGATCTCCTTAACCAGTTAACACATGCTAAAATATAGTTTGCCCCTGTCTACAGTAGGGCTTTAAAATGTGTTTCCTAGCTAACCTTTTTTTTTTTTTTTTTTTTTTTAAATTCTGAGTTTACTTGTACCCTAAGTGACATGTGTAGTCACTACACTCTTGAGGCCCTGATCCAACAAAAGTGTATGTACATGAATAACTATATTCATGGGAATAGTCTCAATGAAGTCTATGTACTTAAAAGTACTTGTGTAAAATGGGATTCCATGCAGGGTTTACTGCAGAATCAGGGAGAGGGGTCCAAAAGGGCCGAGCTTCTCCCATTAAACTCAGTGGAAATTGCGAGTGCTCAACATCTCTCAGACTTGGACGCTCAGCTTGGCCAAGGCCAGTCCTTAAATGTCATGAGCATTGTATTCGCTGCATACTATCTTAAGGAAAGCAATGGTTTCTCATTACTTTCAATTTTCTGATGCTCGGGGGTTTTTACATAAGTTAAAGGAACATGCAAAACCCATTTTCTTTTTTAGCATTTTTGTTGTTTTCAGAATTTTAGGATTAAGTTTACTTTTAGATTTCTATAAATCCAAAGGGTGTGACCAAGATGCTACTTTTTAAACAGTTAAAGTACCCAAATATGGGACTTTTCTTAACTTTAGTTTTTAAAGCTAAGTATTAATTTTAATCTAGAACTTTATGGAGTTAATTTGTAACAACAATCACCAGTTGGTACATATGGAAAATTGTAATTACAGGGTACTAAGTTCACAATTGCTGGAGGTTAAAGGATCTGTTCTCCTTGTTTCACCTTCAGATTTTTTTCAGGGCTACTGCACACATCAAGAGAATTCATACCCGTTTCTAATCTGCATGCAATCAACATGGTTTGCTGTTGAGAATGCTTTAAAATTTAAAGAGGGAGGTGGGGTGTGTTGGGATAGGGTATATTCAACTGTTTTGATTTTGTATTTCAGTGTACTGTGCAGTGCTCAGTCATGTTACCAAAACATTAAAAGCATGGATGGGCTCTGAAGTTTGGATGCTCAGAAGAAAGGAGAGGATCAGTCTTGAACATCTAACAGTTACAATGTTTTGGGAATTTGATGTTTAGCATAAAAGAATACAGTAAACATTGCACTGGTCTATTTCTTGTCTGCTAGTAAAGTATCATGCTAAAGAAGAACTTAACAATAACCTTGGAATTTATTGACTGTGTGAACTGTTGACTGTGTGAACTTATTGAACTGTGTGAACTGTTGACTGTGTGAACTGGTAGGGCAATGGGATAAGCATTCCATAACAAATTATAATATTTAAGATCCTAGTACTTCTGTTCTTGTTTACAAACTTCAGATGAGAAAGAGTGCTTCATTCATCCTTTGCTCAATAATAGCTGTTCATTCATGGCCTGGAAGAAGGCAAGAGAAGAGGAGGGCTTAGATTGTGTACTCTTATTGATCAGTTTAAAAAAATAAAGACTTCAGAAAGTTAAAACGACAGAGTTATTAGTTGCTTTGCTATCTCCTTTTTGTGAGAGCAAACTATCTTTTATCACAGAAATATAACTGAAGGACTATAGGTTACTTAATAAAATACACTACAGTATTTTTATATTTTTTTATATGTTACCTGTATTGATTTTCACTGTTCTCTTCTGAAAAAAAATTGCTTTCTGTGGGGTTTGTGACTTGGACATCTTAAGCCCAAATTTTAAAAGTATGTCCACTTTTACTGCCATACTGTTTCACCATAAGTAATTGTGCCAGCTGTTTTGCAGCAGCAATAATTTGAGTACAAATGTCACCATTTCAAATGTTTACTTGATTGCATGAGCAAGTCAGATTTGTTTCTGCACTTGATTGCAGGCACATATATTTACAGGTACATAATATTCCTGCAAAATTGGAGTCTGGATTTCAATCTCTTTAAAAAATTAGACTCATGAAACTTTATGAACTTATGTTTCTCAATTTTAGCTTGAATTGCTTGAGTTTCGGAAGGAATGATATGCATCAAGGATCTGATCCAGGGCCCACTGCAGTCACTGGAAAGACTTCCATTGTCCTCATTGGAGTTGGCTCGGGCCCTAATTAACTAAAACTGAAGTGACAAATTTAGAACAACATTTTGGCCTGACGCTACTGTCTGTTCTGTACACCAGGGGTAGCATTTTCTGCTACATTTGTCTACAGAATTATTTTTCTTTAATTTTATTCTGATTTACAACTACGTTAGTGATGAATGTATCTACTGTTGATTGTATCCCATGTATATATTCATGCACTCTACATCTACTGCATATGCAGAATGAATACAGCTTGCCTTCAAGAAAATAGTCTGCTGCTGCTTGTCTAATAAATAAACCAAATGTAACCTCCTGCTTCTGTAAATGGTGTGGAAATGGCTTTGTTTTCTTTCTGGACATTATTCAGATAACTGAGTTTAGCTGTTTGGATTCAAAAATACTGGATCAGCATGGAATTAGTCTATACGGTAATTCACTAACACTGTATTAATGGGAGTTGAAGATCCGAGAGTGTAGTGTACTACTTTTGTGTACAGCTAAGCAAAACCTTGCATAGTTAAGCAGAAGAGCACATGAGTTTAGATCTTAAGACATATTTCAGAAAGTAGAAATCCTGCCCAAACAATACAGATGAAAACACAAACCAGGCCAGGTGAGAAGATTGGAAATGAAAAAGGCAAATTATCACCAATTGTTAAGATTAAAAATGAAGTCCTACATGAAGAAAAACTAAAGCTAAAGTATTTTAAAACATTTTAATTGTTGTTGTTGTTGTTGTATTGCGGTAGCACCTAGGAATTCCAAGCATAGACCAGCATCCCATTGTGTTAGGCACTTTATAAACACAGAACAAAAAGACATCGCTACCCAAAGAGCTTTACAATCTAAAAATATTAAAAGCAAGTAGGCTCCATATGTCTCTCACTGTAGCCCTTGAGACCACTAAGATTAGGAGAGAAATTTAGATGTCAGAAGATAATTTAGTTCTACGTTTTTGCATCAGTCATCATTACTACATCCAGAGTTCTTTGAAAAAGTAAATAACTAGATGAAGGTGACCAGGTGGACACCATCATTAACATTTTCCAGAACTTTTTAGTAAGGTCCTCCATAAAATATTAAGACAAACAATCCTGATTGTTGTGGAAAAGGCCTGGCATGAATTTAAAATGGGTGAAGCAATAGAGAATAATTGTAGTAAAGGGTGGATCTTCAGTTCTGAACTGGCCCCAGTGCTGCGTTTTTGATTTGGACCTGTTCCTGGCTTGAGAACTCTGCAGGTGGAACCACACTTGGGGCCCTGCAGAAGAAAGTGGACATCTATTAGTGAAATTTGCCAATAATGCAAAGTCATTTGTGTTAGTAAAATCTATTCAAAACAGAAAGGAATTCCAGATGGATTTAATCATAGATGCTGGAATGTACCTAAAAAGGGAGAGCCTGTCGTAGGCCTCCTGCACCACTTAAATCCATTCCTTGGCATTTCTAAGCCCTCTCCTGCTGCATTCTGTACAGCTGCTGCCAGAGACAGGATGCTGGGTTAAATGCTCCAGGTGCCTGATCTAGTATGGCTATTGTAGTTGTGAATTTAATACTCCAATACTACAGAGAAAACACATTGAAAATGGTTTTACTAAGTTATGTTGTCATTTTAAAAAATAATTTGCCTCTGTTGGGAAGTTTTTTTTGTTTTTATTCCCTCGGGGGGGGGGGAGGGGAGGTACTGGTAGTGCACCGTCTAAAGGTTGCCTAAAACTTTGTTTTAAACCCCCATTTTTAAAAGCAGTACAACTTTGCAAATCAAAGTTTTTGGACTGAAATTTTCCATGTACGATGTCTGCCTTAGGTGGAGTCCCCCCCACCCCCCATCCAAAAACACAGGGCAACCATTTTGAGAAAAAGCTTGTGGGGAAAAAAGGTGGTTTTGCCAGTTGTACATATTTTCAGACCAGCTTTGTAGAGCTCTAGCACCTCAGAAGTTTGGATCCAGAACTTGAAATTTGATAGAGGGATAATCCAGTGGTCAGAAAAGGCTTTGCTGTCCCTGTAGAAGTCCATCTAGATCTGACTGAGTTCCAAACCACAGAAAATTTCTGTTTGCACATGTGCAAAAAAAATGTCTTCCAGGCTTGTGCCTATGTCCTCTAAACAGTCTTTCTGCATGATACATGCTTGCCCGAGTAACTGAACCTACTGCACTATTTTGAAGCAGCCACACAACTGACTTGGATGGGACACAGGCAGCATGGATCCTCCCAGCCAGCCTTTGGTATCAGAGAAGATGTGCCGCTTCTGCTATTCCAACAAAAGACTCTTTGGCCAGGTAGAGGTAGACTAAACTGGCAGCCAGAAGATTGAGTTCTTCTCATGACTGGTGGTAATAATTTCATGCACTTCACAACCCTTAACATTGAGCAAGGCCTCATCCCCCTATCTTAGGTAGGAAACACAGCCTGTAAGAGAGTAAGGAGGAGGAGGAGTAAGAGCGAGAATGAAATTTACTTCTCAGAATTAATTTATGAAATTAAAAAGGAAGGATGGTAGTGTCATTAAGGTTCTGGAGTAGAGTTTGGGAGACTTAGGTTCAATCCCTGCACTATCATGAATTCACTATGTGACCCTTGGGCAAGTAATTTAATCTCTCTCCCTCTGTTCCTCATCTGTAAAATGGGAATGCCATATCTCCTGTCCACTTGTCTTATCTACTTAGATTGTGAGCTCTTTGGACCAGAGCTCTTTGCCTCACAAATCTCCTAGGATATGAACCCAGGCAAACTGAGCCAGCTGGCCTTGGTTTGGAAAGCTTTGCAAACTGAAAGCAGATTTCATATAGCTCTGGAACTTGGTTTGTGAGCAGTATCACTAATTAGTCACTTGCCTTCCAACTCCCATTGCCCTGATCCACAAGAGCAACTGTTCAGCTAGTTCTGTGTTCTCAGAATGGAAGCTTTTGACACAGAGCAGAGGTATGACTACTTACCTGCATAGTACGCAGTCAAGGGCATAACAGCAGTTAAAGGGTTAAAGATGAACAACATTTGTATTCAGAGAACTGTGATGTGTAGTCATATTTCACATTTATATTGGACTTTTCCACTGGAGGGATCCTAATGTGCTTTGCAGACTACAGAGTTTTACATACATTGTGTTATAAAATTTTGTACATAGACCTTCAAATTACTTCTGAATGACCCATTAATTTTTGGACTCTTGATTGTGATAATTTTGCTTCTCTATCACTGAGGTATTTTTTAGAGATGGGTCCAGGATATGAAGTTCATATCCAAAATTTCTCAACATTCAGGGGTGCCCAGTTCTTGGATTCCATTCTGAGCTCACCTTTGCTTTTTACATTGTCTATTAAGCTTTAAGGTTGACTTGCAAAGATCTTGTTTAACAATGAGATCATATCAGGTTTATAAGCTAAATGCTTCCACTAGCACAGGACAGAGGGGGCATTAGCACCTACCTTACTACACTTTCAGAGTTGTATCCCCTCCTCACAATGTTACAGGCAGATGAAATCTGCCAGTTGTGACACACACACACATGCCATCCCCCGTAACTCAATCAGCTAGCAGGGATCCCCAGTGGAGCTTGAATGTAGGAGTCTGTTAACTATCCTATTGTTAGTACACAGCACAACTTCACTGCATATAATGTATATTTTATAAGCTAAAGGATATTGTGCTGTACAGCCAGCAAATAAAGCCTTAACTTCTCAGAGCATGAACTGTCAGGTGAAGATGGTAGCTAGTAAGAGGAGTAGAGACAGACTGTGTGAATTACATAAATTTGAGCTTTGTGAGTAAACCTGATGGATCATGAGAGCCTATTTTGGCACTGGAAATCCAGATAAAGTGGTAGTTTATGGGGGTTATCCCAAATAAACTAAGCTGACGTCTTACAAACAAGTTTCTCACCACACAGGGGAATTACTCCAGCCCAACTTGTGAGTCTGCATGGCCTGAGGTGTGGTATTGCAGTGGACCAACCTGAAAAAGTCCACTTTTGGAGCTTTCCAGGAATAATTCAGCCTCTAAGACCTAAGCCTGGTCTAAACTTAAAAATTAGCTCGATCTAGCCATGTTGTTTTGGACTATGAAAAATTACCTGAGCACCCTGAGCACCATAGTTGGGCTAACATAATCTTTGGTGTAGATGCTGCTATGTCAACAAAAGAATGCTTTCAACAGTCTAGGTACCACCTCTCTGAGAGGTGGATTAACTAAGTCAATGGAAAACCCCCTCCCACTGCTGCAGGAAACAGCTACACTACAGTGTTACAGCTGCAGCACCGCAGCTGTGCCACTGTACTGATGGTAGTGTAGACATGGCCTGCCGTACTGTGGTGGATGAAACCTTTTGGGGTGTGAGAGTGAGATTGAATGTGGAATTCCTTTGCTTCCTGCTCCCGTCCCAACTTGTTTCACTGTCAATGTGCTTTGAGGCCTGGTCTACACATAAATATTAGATAGATCTAGCTTCATTGCTCATGTCTGGAAAAAATTTTGGGCCCCTGTGCAACATAGTTCGGTAAACCTAGCCCCCAGTGTAGATACAACTAAGTTGATGGAAGCAGTTCTTCCTTTGACCTAGCTACCACCTCTCAGAGAGTTGGATTAACTACAGTAATGGAAAAACCCGTTCCATCATAGGAGGGGTCTACACTACAGCACTACAATGGCACAGTTGCAGCTCTGTAGCTGTGCTGCTGTAGCGTAGACATATCCTGAGGAGATAATGAAGGGAAATTAGCAATTACCTTTGGAGCACAGTATTAAAAATAAACAAACCAGGAAGAATAAGAACATAAAAACGGCCATACTGGGTCAGACCAAGGGTTCATCTAGCCCAATATCCTGTCTTCTAACAGTGACCAATGCCAGGTGCCCCAAAAGGAATAAGCAGAACAGGTACTCATCAGACAGGTACCCTGTCACCCATTCCCAGCCTCTCGCAAACAGAGGCTAGGGACACCATCCCTGCCCATCCTGACTAATAGCCATTGATGGACCTATCCTCCATGAATGTTCTTATGTTCAGAAGAGTCACTGGAGAGAGAAATCAAAATGCAAATAGATAATAAAGTGAAAATGGTAGAAATACTCCCACTCTCAGAAGTTCCTGCAGGACCATCCCTTACAGCACAGTTGTCGTTCAGCCTAGATTTAAATGTCTCAGGAGATGGGACTTCTGCCACTTCTCTTTGGAGATATTTCCAGAGCCTAATAGATCTCACTCGTCAACATTCAGCCTAGATCATCCCTTCTCTCGGTTACATCCTAGTACTCCTATGTATACTCCTCTGCATCACACAAAATGATTCCTCTCACTCCATCACACCCTTCAGATATTTATAAACTAGTAGTGTGTCCCACCCCTTCTCCCTTGGTCCCCCAGCCACTGCTTAGCCAAGCTACATTTAGCTCCTTTAATATTTCCTTATACATCAATTCCCTCCAGTGCCCTGATCATTTCAGTTGCTCTTACCTGGGCACCCTCCCCTTTGTCAGGATCTGACTGGTAATGAATGTGATGCCCAGAAGCAAATACAATATAGCAGGTACAGGTGCACCACACTCACATAGTGATGGGATCATTACCCTCTTCCCTTTCCTTGTGAAGTCCAAAATTGGCCTTGCTTGCAGCTATATCATATTGCTAACTCATGTCCAATTTTCTGTCTGCTATAACACCCAGGTCCCTCTTAGCATCTGTCAGGTGGCCTAGACTTGATATAAATATCATATGCATACTGAAAACATTCCAGCTCATGCATTGATATAAATACTAGAGACAATTTAACAGCTTTGATAACTGTGGTGTTCTGGTGGTCCTAGTTTGGAAAAGGGTTTTTTCTGCCCAAAGCAGATAGGTGCTTATTAGCATTGAGAGCAATCTGCAACATTCAAGAGGCACTCAGCACTGGCAGGATCAGGCCCTTAAGACAGAAACTGTGGGCTAACCGTTCTAACGGTTGCTTCCTCTCACCCACCATCATTATGGTAATGACTGAAGAAGGACAATGTGAGCGAATGGAACCTAACATTTCGCAACACACAAGGGTGTGTGGCAGCCTATTCTGATTCTTATAAAAGTAATTATTTACTCAGGACAGGGAATTGGCCTTATGTTGTAAACCGTACATGTATTTAGGAAAGTTTGAAAATGTGATTTTAATTTGAAAATGTGGTTTTAATTTCTGTACATGCTTTTTGGACAGCACTTTCTCTGTAGCTGCAGCCCTGAAGAAGCCTGACTCATTC
Organism: Dermochelys coriacea; assembly: GCF_009764565.3. Lineage (NCBI taxonomy): Eukaryota > Metazoa > Chordata > Testudines > Dermochelyidae > Dermochelys > Dermochelys coriacea. The sequence continues at coordinate 114,662,778 of NC_050072.1, forward strand.
AAACATGAAATTCACCATCTGCTCTTAAAGACAAACTGCAAACTAAGCAGCACCATTCTCAGAGAAATTTTAAGAGAGTTTGTACTCACAAACAGTGCTGCATTAACAGTCATGACAGGGCAGAAAAGCTGACAGTGGCTTTATCAGATCAATAGCCTTCAGCTCCCTTCTATAAGGACTACCTCTTTGGAGTCTCCATACCTTTTCCATCCTGAAGCTATCAGCAAGGAGGCTCAATTATAATACAGTAGAACCTCAGTATTACAAACTGACCAGTCAACCACACATCTCATTTGGAACGGGAAGTAGGCAATCAGGCAGCAACAGAGACCAAAAAAAAAAACAATACTATGTTAAACATAAACTATTAAAAAAATTAAGGGAAAGCAGCATTTTTCTTCTACATAGTAAAGTTTCAAACTTCAATTAAGTCAATGTTCAATTATAAACTTTTGAAAGAACTAGAATGTTTTGTTCAGAGTTACAAACATTTCAGCATTACAAACAACCTCCATTCCAGAGGTGTTCTTAACTTTGAGGTTCTACTGTACACACTTGCTCATTAGAATCTGAAGTAAGACTCGCTAACTTATTTCCCATAAGTGAGGAGCCCTTAGTAATAACTCCAACAGTAGTTCATCACAGAGGCTGACCCTTTCAGGGGAATCAGGGGAACCTGTGATAGACTCTGCTAAGGAGAATGAGCCAACTCAGATCTGCTTGTGAGTAATGAATTACCTAGATGGCTAGGTGACAGTTAATTACTTAGTGAACACCTGGGCCTCATAAAGGCTTATAAGGGCTTGGGCAGATAGCCTTTAACACCTGAAAAGAGGAACTTTGCAGGGAGAAGTGGTTTGAGAGTTTACTGGGGAGGAAGAAGAGAAACTAAGTTCTATGAGGGCCATGAGTGTTGACAGCCTGGTCCCCATGAATGGAACTTACTAGACAGCAGCAAGAAGTCAAGGTTGTTGAGGTACTTTAACTTGGTGCTCCAAAGAAGAGCTGCAGCAGTTTGACCTCTGCAGGAGCCCTGAGATCGACCCCTTATCCAGGTGATGGAGGAGAGGATCCTGGTCTGAGAAGGTCTTAGTGGTGATGGGCCTAGATGGAGATGGATGGACTCAGATAGGACAGACTAATGTTGACTTGCTTGCATGTTTGTTTAGTCTTGGGTTAAATAAATTAGACCCCAGAAGGGGCACTGTTCATTACATAACTGTATCACTGAATTAACTGAAAGCCCACTAAGGGAAACTGAGACTGGGATGCTTTTGTTGCTCTCCCCTGGGCCACCAGGGTATGTATGAGTTGACACCAGAGGGCATGGGGGTGGGGTAAGGTGAGCACCCATGCTATCACACATTGCCTTGCAGTTTATGTAGACCTTTGGCCCTGTGCAAAATTTAATGTAAAGCACTAACATTTAATTTAGTAGCACTGTCCTTCACTTTGTACAGATGTAAATGACAGAGGCACAAGAGATGAGGCAGTGTAAACTAAACCCTTTAAAATCTAAAACTGTCAACCCATATTAGAAAAATCTATCTTAATCCAGAAAACTTTCAAATGGTTCCTTAAGTAGACTTTTCTAGTGAAGGTCCCCAAATTTAGACTAGCTTAGAACTTTTCATTTTTTAATTAGTAGAGCAAAACTGTGTGATGTGAAAAAAGTTTTGGGGTTTGTCTTTTTTTCTCCACCTTTCTCTGATTGCAAATTTGTTTGGGAATAGACTTCAATCTTCCTGAAAATTTATTTTTTATTTGCATCCAATCAGCAAATAATTTCTTTATCTTCTGACAGTTTAAGAATCAAGCTGTTCTGACTGGATGCACAGATCAGATGACACGTCATCAGTTTATGTTGACATTTGTTGCATCAGTATTGGTTCCTGCCAGCACATGTGATTGCTAGACTATTTATAGAAAATAAATAGGAAAAGGGGGGAATACAGGTAAAGTACTTCATTTACAAATGTGACTGTTCAGTTTTTATGAATGTTCCAGCTCTAAAGAGAAATTAATTATAAACCTTTAATAGGGAAAATCTTAAAATGTGTAATGTAAAGAACACTGGATATGGGGCAATAATGAATTAACAAACCCTTTAAGGTACTGACTTCAACCTGCTATAGAAAAGAGACTGTAAACTTTGATCCACCTACACAGGCAGGTATAATTGAGGATGGCACCTGGGCTGGATGGAACAGCACCTTTGGGACAGAAAGATCCCCATGATTTTGGTCTCCCCCCCGCTACAATTTCCCTAGCAAAATGAAGTCTGCTGGGATTTTGGGAAGTTTGGACCCTGAGGAACCCTCACAAGGTAAAAAGTTGCACTCTGTTAGCAGACCCTTATAGAAAGTAGCCAGAAATGGTGGGGGGGGAAGAGAGTTGGGTTCTATTAAATCAGTTGTCCATTCAGTGAGTTCTTTCAGTAATGTATGTACGTTTGTTTTGTTTTGAACAGTGACTAATATTTAAAAATTTTGTGAAAGTACATATTTTGCTGGTTGCCTGAGAATAAAATTAGCTGATCTCTTTAGGGGAAATGAGAGGTTTGGGGGTTTTTCCCTCTGTCAGTCTGTGAGAAGGACTGAATTGGCTCTATTCCATCATCCCTAATAGAACTAGTTTTTAAATGTAAATTTCTAATCTCATGGGATTACTGACTTTACTCAGCATCCTGTATCTGGTCCTTTCTCCTCTTCTCCCTCATGCTACCTGCAGTTCTGTTCCATGCTCTTTTCTACTTTCTTCCTCTCCTCTCTGTTTGCATGGGGTGTACTTTTTTTTTTTCTCTTCACCCCTACCACATTGGCACTTCCTGTCTTAGGTTCTGGCTACTCTCTTGTTTCTGCATCAGAATAGCTCAGTAACTATTCTAACTTCCTGCTGCCCCTTCCAGAGAGCCTCCGTGCATCTTAACGAAAGCAAACAAAAACTGTTAATTAAAAAAGTTAAAGTGGCAGTGCCTAAGCACCTAAACAAATGGCACAATCTTCAGAGTTGAGGAGCATCCCCTTCCTCTTGACTTCCATCTGGGAACAAAGTTATTATAGTCAACCAAAATATTAAATAACACAAAGAAATCCCCAAAGTCCTGCCCTGAAGGATGCTACCAGTTATGAGCTACTTATTCTACAAAACAGGTGTACCTACAGCCACAAACAGGCTTCCACATCACTCAAGTTCCAGCTTGATTTTGCTCCGTTTCCAGGGACCACGCTGTCTACAACTCTGTACCTCAGACACATCATTCTGCGAGTAGGTCTATGTGCAGTACATCACTATGCCTCTGACACAGCCAGGCATCAATGGCCCAACTGATCTGAAGGAAAACAAATGCAGGGGAGAGCCTACCATTGCTTTAGCATAGCCAAAGCCTCAAGTACCTCTGTAACTGTCTATAGCTCAAGTAACTTGCTGGTGGTACCCATTAATGCTTTCCATCATAACAATACCCCTGCTCATCCTCCAGTATAACTTAACATGTGGATGCGCTAATAATTTATCTCCCAGGCAAATAGGGGAATGGGGGTGTGCATACCTCTCCTGGTATAGGGAATGAGGGAAGCTTGTATGGAGGAAGGTGAGAAGGAGAGGCAGACAGAACCCCTGGTGGGGAGATTGGGGACCCTAGAATGGGAAAAGGGGGCACACAGAGCTGCTTATGGGAGGGTGGGGAAAGGGGAATGGAGGGCATGGGGAAGATGGAAATAAGCAAAGACTTGCTGCCATTCAGGGAAAATGGGGGGACGGGACACAACACCCGGTTGGGGGAGATTACCCGGAGATGCAGAGACTGTCTGAAATGGAGGGGGATGGGAGGGGTGGTAAATCAGGAGCTTGTGGGGCGGGGGGCGGGGGAATGCGTGGGCTGTCAGCTCAGCCTATTGAAGCTAGGAAGGGCGACTCCCTAGTAACCTGATGGCTCTATACAATCCTCCTAATGGTGGCTACCTTCTAGAAAATGGGTTTATAATTCATGCTGCTTTTAGGCCCCCTACTAATCTCGGTGGGGCAACAAACGTGTCCGTTAGCTCCGAGAAGCGTGCACATTAGAAAAGCAAAAATCGGCAGTTAAGGGTGTGCCAAAGGAGACGAAAAAAGAAAAGGAGGACTTGTGGCACCTTAGAGACTAACAAATTTATTAGAGCATAAGCTTTCGTGAGCTACAGCTCACTTCAGCGGATGCATTTGGTGGAAAAAACAGAGGCGAGATGGACACCCTTTAGTGACCACTCCCTACCAGGGTCCCTCTTTCCTTCCCCCGCCCCCATCGGTAGATATTTAAATCACCTGTTTGGAGAGGTCTGGAACTGCTGCCCTGGCATTGCCTTGCTGTCTAAGCCGGGCATGGTCCTCCTTTCAAATTCTTAGGCAATGCAGGAAGTAGCATTGCTAAGGCGTCTTTAAAGCCCGGCCTTCTCTCAAGTCCAAGATATAAATAACCCATGAACAATTGCTTTGACAAGACTGCTCCGCTCTGGTTCAATCCAATGCCAGGACACCCGGAGCCCCTTGGCACTGAAGCGCGCTCTGTCTCGGCCATGATCTGTACAGCATCAAGCGCAGAGACGGAGCAGGGGAGCTGTGCCCAGGGAGAAGGAGGGAAGGGACATCTGAATTATCCCACCTTTTAGCATCTCACCGCGGATGTGACCGATGGAGAGCTGCGGTCGGGCTGTAGAACAGGGTGGGTTCAGGCACGCGTTCTTCATCCGCTGCCTTACGCTCCGGCTTCCCAGGCTTGGACAGCGTGGTTGGTTGGCTTTTTAAAAGCAGCCTCCCTCTGCTCAGATACTTTCACCCATCTGGGGCAAGCTGCTTACTGGGCGGGTGGTTCTAGGTAAAGCGAAGCGTGCACTGTGGCTGCTTGCCGGTGCCTTTTTAGGAAGCAAAGTCCACCCCGCATTTCACCCACTTGGCGTGGAGCAGCCAGATCCCACCGATAAGCATTAAGCGAGGCCGACGCCTGATGCTGCTGAGTTTCCTGGCTTCGATTCACTTAAATGCTCCACCAAGTAGCTTAGCTCACTGAACTCCCCCTCGGCACCTTCTTTGCAAGAGCAGAGGTCAGTGGGGGTGAAAAGAAAAGAACCAGTGGGCGATTTCTGCAAATTGAAATAAGTGCACGTGGGGGCTGCGGAATCCATTTTAGGTCAGCAGCAACTACTGGTATCTGGGGCTTGATTTTTTTTTTTTCACTGCGCAATGCAGAGTAACTCCAGCGTGAGCTTCCTGCTGCTGGCCCCAGGCCCACTCTAGTGGGGAGGGTTCCTCCAGGCAGTTTGAGTAAGATCGGAGACAGCTGTCTCTGGGGCAGAGCACAGAAAACAAGGACCTGGGCAGCAGCTCTGCTGGGCTACATTAGAGAGCAGCTGGGGGAGGTTTTGTTTTTTTTTTTGAAGAAACATTTAGGTCAGAAAATGCCCAGTGGTGGAAATCAGCCCATTTTCATAATCATCTGTCTTGACAGATGTTGTCAGGAAAGATCGAGGATGGCATTACTGGTCAAAACCAGGGAGTGAGCGCAAACAGCCCCTCCAACAGCCAAGAGGGACTCGAACCTGGGGCTCCTAGATCCAAGTCTCTGTCTCCATTCGGGCAGAGGAGGGACTTCAACCTGGGCCTCCCAGGTCAGGGGCCAGTGCAGAAGGAAAACCATCTCTGAAAGCCTTGGGTTCTTGTTTGCCCGCCAGCCCTACTATATGAATCCTAGACTGCAGCTACAAACACGGCAAGCGGGCTTCAAAGACCCGGCGCACTGCAGCGGGTGTGTTGCGGTGCTCTGCAAACTGGACTGGGGCATCCCTGATTTTCACTTCCCCTGATCTGGTTCTTTCCAACAACTAAGCCACCTATAAAGATACATTCCTGGTGAAAGCACACGCACTGTAACCTAGTATATGGCAAACAGCAGGAGTGGTGTGCGGGGACTCCTTTCCTTCAGCTCCCTATGTATGAACTCGAGCTACTTACTACCTAGACTCTGCACTGCCTTGTGTATGCGGAGTACAGACCTGGGAGCCAGGAACCTCCCTGAACTCCTCTACAGACTGTGACACCGACAGTCTGTCAACTTGGACCGAGTCCTGTTACCCTCCGGCCTCAATTTCCCCATATACAATATCGGGTGTGGTGGGGATTGATCACACAGCGGAAATTGGAAAGCACTATACAAATGCTAAATTCAGTGCCTTGTTGTATCTTCATGATGGTGGGCGGGGACTCATGCAAACCGTTTTATAAACTCCACAGCTAGATTGGCCCGTCAAAAGACGCGTCTGTCAGTGCGTCGCTGCCGGCTGAATTTTTCCCGTGCATTTCTAAAGGCTGCAATTTCTTTCACTGTAAGAATGATCCCTAAGTCTCGTAATGACAGGTTTCAGAGTAGCAGCCGTGTTAGTCTGCATTCGCAAAAAGAAAAAGCAGTACTTGTGGCACCTTAGAGACTAACAAATTTATTAGAGCATAAGCTTTCGTGAAGTCTCGTAAATGACGCTTAGCAGTGGAAAGAATGTGGCTTAGTGTTGAGACTTCGGCCGGCTCCTAACTTACCTTAGCATCTCCCTCCTCTTTCTCCACCGCCCCAAAAGAAAAATCGGTTTGCAAAGTCTGTTGAGCCTTCAGTTCATGGATGACTTTCTAGGCATCGTTTAGGTCGCCACCGTTCCAAAACCCCCAGCTGTGGATCTGTCTTAAACCAAGGACTATCGGTTATTAGAAAGGGAACGTGTGTGTGTGTGTGTGAGACACACACAGCGAGATTAAACACCCCGTCCCTCTCCACTGAAACTCTTCAGTGTGGGGTAGTTGTGACTGTGAATAATCTAATCTACAGGGGATGAAAATAGGAGCGGAGCCAGTCATATTCGTTCTCCTTTTTACCATGGTCCTGCCCTGGGTCACACGGGTGAGCACTTATTTCCGTCAGATGCTATAGTCTGGAGAGCTGCTAATTCTGCGAGCCCCCTGGTCTGGGCCTGAGCCATCCTGTGACCTACCTTCTGTGCCCTCGTTGCCTGGGGGCTGCTGCCCACTGCAGCAAACTGGAGACTGCCCGTCCGCAGGGACCCCTGCACGGCGGCAAAGATGGCTGCACTGAACGCAACGGCGCCGTGGATTCGCTCTTCCAGGGTAGCCCCTCTTCCGCGGCGTCTTACGAGGCCGCTCCGGGCTTAGGTTGCTGCTGCGGGACCCCCGAAGCCGGCCTCCGCCGCGTAACGCGGGCCTGGCGCGCCATCGAGTGCGCCCGGGCTGGCTGCTGCCCTGGGGACGGTGGGAAGTGCCTACCCGGAGAGGAGACTCTCTCGAGCCTCCCGAGCGCCGCCTCGAGGAACTCCTCTGCCCTGGAAGGGGCACTGCCCATGCGAACCCTCCGGGTTTCCAAATGAGAATCGGCCCCGTCTGCCCCTGTACCCTGTGCTGGCCATCTCTGATTGACAGCTGCACTTGCTGTTTTAATCTCTGTCACTGGGTCGAAAAACCCACCTCTGCCCCAAGGGAACCGGGCTAGCTACGCAGGGGGAACCAGGGCGCAAGGGGGGAGCCTTGGCCCTTCCCCGTGGCCGGCTCTTAGAGGAGATTCTTCCCCCCCCCGGTACAGGAGCTATTGGGCTGGGGCTCCCGCATGCCCGCCCGAAGGGGCAGCCCCATGCCGGAGTCCTAGCGCGGGGAGGGGGCGCTCCCCGAGCCCGCAGGCCAGGCAGCAGCGCCCTCTGTCAACCGTGCGCCAAGCCGAGCCTTTCCCCCGGAGCGCCTCGCCTCCTACGTCTCCTCTGCCCAGGGCCAGGCGCCCTACTGGAGAGGGGGCCTGTCCCTCGGCCCCTTATTAGGAAAATTCCGGTTGCGCCCCTTGGGGGGGAGGGGGAGAGTGAAACTTGCTGTACCCAGGTAATGTCAAAACGCACCAAGGGAAAACTGGGGTTTGGGGGGGCGGGGGTTACGCGGATCGCTTTTATTGCATAGAAATGCCAGTCGCTATTTCAACCACACAGACGATGCCGGAATCTCGCTAAAGGGCTGTAAAAGCCTTTTGCCGTGGAATTAAAAGAACTGCATCGTTACCACGTGTCCGGGGGCTTTCCCTGTAGCCAGGAGGGCAGGGCTGCTGTTGAACAACGATTCAGTTGGAATGGGGGGGGGAATCTTTTATTAATTCAATATTAACCCCCGCCCCTCCATTACAGCGGTCCTCCCTCACGCAGGGGTGGAAATGAGTGCCCCGCAGAAGAAGGGACGCCTTCCGCATTGGCCAGCGCTCCTGCATTTCCTGGGGGATGCTTAACCCACGCAGCGCTGGGTCGCGGGGTGTCTTCCCCCTTTAGAGCAGGGGGTCAGTAAAGCCCCTGCTGGCTGGCGGGCGCACCCCGGACAGCGCAGAGCTGCTGGCCAGGCTCCCCCTCCCCCGACCGCCACGGGGCCCAGCGCCGAGGATCCGGGGCTGGGTTCTGCAGCCCGCCCGCTCCTGGACTGGGGAGAGCTCTGCCCCACAGAGGGCTGAAGGATCGGCCCATCCCGCTCTTCGAGGCTGGGATTCCCCCTCTTCCCCGGGACCCGAAAGTGCCTCGACTCTGCTTTTCTCCCCGGACAACCTCACAGCGCTCTAGCTTTACTGCGTCTCCCCCCCCCCAGCTGCATAGCGGCTCCTTCCTTTGCTGACTCCCGCCCCTCCGAGCGTGCTGGCTCCAGCGATGTTTCTGGATGCTCTGACAGTCCCGTGATAAGGGGGCAGCCAACCGGGCTGCCTTCTCCGCCCTCTTTCGGGGAGGCCCCGGCTGGCTGTCTCCGCCTCTTCCCCCCCCCCCCCGGGATTTCTACATCCATTCTCGGATTTCTACAGCCAAAGCTAAAACGGAACGTCAAGCTAGCCACGTGGGAGGGCTTTGAAAGGAGAAGCTTCTACGCCATTGATTCCCTTTGCCAGCGAGTTGGGAGCCTGAGACCGTGAGAGCCGTAAAGACCCCCAAGAAGAGCCTATGGGGAGCTTGAAGCTGTATGAGCGTGCACACTGCTGCTAATGTAAAGGGGTTAGCAGAGCCTAGCTGGGCCTGGCAAATGGAGACGGATTTGCTTTAGAAGAGCTGGGATCAGTGGTTTTTGTTTTTAAAATGAGGAATATGTTTAAATACATGTTGACTCTTCTCTAGGACTTTTCAGACTGAAGTAACACACCTTTCTTGAAGATGATGACAAATGGCCATGCAGCTCCTGCTTTTCCAGTCTCTGTGTGGAGGCAACAAGGACATGTGGGTGAAATCCTGGCCCTTTTGAAGCCAGTGACAAAACTCCCAGTGACTTCAGAAAAGGCCAGCATTTCACCAAGACATGCCAATGTATACAAAGATATTTGCAAGATATCCTAAAACATTCTGCAGACAGGCCGCTCATCATCCATGCTTTCATTGGGAACAGAAGCAGGGAGTTATGCTGCAACGTTTGAGTCAATTTTCCAGGGAGAGAATTGCTATGACAAGCAAACGTGTCCTCCTTCTTCATCACAGGTTTATGAAAAGAGGGACTGGAGTCAGATTTTCCAGGTATGACCTTGCCTAGAGTGTGATCTAGACACACACGGCAAAATCGCATACGTGCATAACTCCCCTCCCAACTCCGCCAGGATAATCTTGAACCAGCTGACCTACATGGATATACACGCTACATCTAACTGATTCAGCAGTATCCTTGACCCTCTTCACTGTCCGTGTCTACAAATGCAAAGTCGCATCAAATGGAACCCTAGTCCCCCTTAGACACACTCCTGTGTACTTTTTCCCCCCATCCAGAGTAAATTTGGCTACTTTCACGCTACTTTCAAATTCCATGGAAAAATTCCATTCACTTCAGTGGGGGCAAGATCTAGCCCCAAGATTACCCCAGTTGCTTAATTCAGAAATAGGTTTTTATTCTCCCCCCGCTCCCACCGATGTCCTGTCTAAGTATAGATACATAGAGTTACACTTTAATATAGATCGTTATTAAACCTATAGTGTGACACTCAAACGTGCTTCCAGAAGAACCCTCGTATAATTTCCGCGGAGCTCGCAAAGGAAGTCCTGGCCTCATAGAATGAGGTGCGTTTAATCTGGAAAAGTACTGGGGTCTCCCCCCTTCTGGGTAATAAAGGTACTCATAATACACGCATGCACCCTCCCCTTTTGTCAAAACGCTGTAATCATTCCTAGGCACCGCAACCCACAGCTCTTTGAGATTCATATGAAGGTCCCCTCCCTAGAGAGCTCTACATCCTGTCGGGGAATTCATACTACAGAACATTCATAGCAAGACAAAGGCTTGTGCTGACTTCTGTATCCTATGAGGGAGGGTTGGGACAATGCAACTTCAGGGCAGTGGCGTGTCAGAATTGCACCTGATGTACCCTTGCACCTGCACACTTAATAGTTCTTTTTGCAGCATTTGAGGAAACGCGAGCGGAGTCCGATCCTACAAGGTGCTGAACGCCCCCCAACTCCGTTAACTTTAATAGGGGTTGCGGGCGCTCATCACCTTGCAAGATTGGGCCCTGGGTGGCCTGATTTTTTTTTTTTTTTTTTTGAATAGTGCTCTCATCTCTCAGACAGAGCAACGGGGATGGTAGCGGACGAGCACTTTGCGAGATCAGCCCCTTCCAGCTGAGCCCTTTTTTATTTTATTTTATTTTTATTTTTTATATTTAAAGTAACAACCTCCAGTCCTGGGTTTTTCTCCGTAGGGTTCCGCGGCTTAAACTGCCGCTGAACAGTGGGGACGGAAGGACCTGAATGAGTTAAGTAGCGCTCGAGTACCCAAAATGCTTCCAGGATTTTCTTGCTGTGAGAACTTTTGGAGCAAAGGATGACCGTGAAAGTCTTGCCGGAGTCACAATTGAGGAAGCTGCACGAGCGTTGCCGTGTGTGGTGGAGTCCCGTGGCATGTCGACTGCAGAATAAGATCCCTAGTTGCCAATGGGGATTGTTCTAATTGTTTTGGTTTTGGGGGAGTTGTCGGAAAACTGAAATAAAGTTTCTTAGAAATGGATCCAAAACGGTGTGGTGCCACCTATTCCTAACCTAGAATTCAAACTCAGCCCCAATTGCCGTTATGGGGAGCTAGCTTTCATTTTGGCACTCTGCATGGGTAGCATACTACACTACATTTAAAAAAAAACCAAAAAAAAAAAAAAACCAAAAAAACCCCCACCAGAAACAAGAAAACTCTGCTTAGTTTTGGCATCACTTCAATACTCTGAGAATTTAAAAGATATAGGTATGAAGTATTACATGTGTATGTGTTATCTTTATCTTTAATATTTAAGAATTATACATGACCTTTTAAATCCACAGAGTGGCACTGATACCAAGTCTGGTAGAATTTTCTTGCTTCTCTTAAGTGTTTTATCCACACAAATTGCCAGACGAACTCAATTTTCCATATTAGTGATTTTTTTTTAAAAAAATGTACTATTGAAATACCCATGGTGTTCAATTTGACATTTTATAAGCTTTCCGACAACCTATCTCTAACATAACCTCAACTAATATATATTGAATTTATATTAGAATGTTTAACAACATTGAGAGACAAGGTGGGTGAGGGAATATCTTGTATTGGACCAATTTATATGTAAACTCCAAAGCTTGTCTCTTGACCTGATATCAGAAGGTCCAATAAAAAATATTCCCTCATCTCTCTAACATCCTGCGACCAACCTAGGACACTAGTGCAAACATAAAATAACCATCACTTTAGATTATCTGATTAACCCACTTTAATATTTTGCAGATGAATAATAACAGCTACTTAATCAGCTTAAGACGTACTGGATGGGAAGCAGAAGCAATACACAAACACATTTATAAACTGTTCTTTCATTAATATCCTTTGGGGAGAAAGCTAGTAGTAATAACGAATAATTATTGCAGCTAGTAGTAATAACGAACATTCACACGCTCTTCAGCTGTTGTATTGGATGTCCCTGTTGCTTGTATCCATTGCTTATTTGCGAATTTTAAAAACAAAACGCCATAATAATGGTCCCAATCCTGGTTCCATTAAAATTAATGGTAAAGCGCCTATTGATTTCATAATAGGAATATTTTCTAGAGATACACGTTCACATTGCTAGTATAAAATTAATAATTTTGAAAGGTTTCTGAATCTGAGTGAATTTTCAGAGTTTCCCTCCTGGTGGGGATTGGAATGGGATAATTAATGTGGGTGTATGCCTCCAAAGTAAAATTTAGACGGGAAAAGTTCCTCATAGTGTGAGGGACCTAATTTAAATTAATCTAAATTAAAATATCGGAATGCAGAGCTGTCTGTCCTAGTACTGTTATGAATAAAAGCATTACTCTATGATTTAGCATTGATCTATCACTTAGGTCACTGCAGAAACCAATAAGTCAACTTAACTATTTTGAATCCTTTTATGAGAGGGGGTCTAATACCAATCACAGAAATCATACTAGTTTATCTAAGAATTTAATATGCCGAATACAACATATCCCCTCCTCTCCCTACTGTGATGATGATGTTATACAACATACTCTCCTGCTGCTTCATCTGTCCAGGGAGATCTCTTGGTGGATAATAAGGAATGTAAAAGTCCTTCAGGCCATATTGTGGTGTTTTTATAATTTGGGGGTTTTAATCTAAAAACCAGACACCAGAATCCGCCCAGTGCAGTCCCTTATTTAAAATAACTGTACACAAACACCTCTCTAATGTTCGTGTGCATATGTCGCCCTTCGATTTAATTGGAAATAGTAGCTCTCCAGAGGTAAGTTATTAGCTTCATAAGAAGCTAATATTCTTCAAATCATTTGGTTCGCCCTAGAGGGCTTGATCCAATGTATATTGGTATCCAGGGAAAGATTCCTATTAATGTCAGTAGGTGTGGGATTAAGGGCCCATAATCCCGTTACCAATGCTGAGCAAATAGAACAGCAAGGGTTTTCTGACTGTAACCGAGTACAGCTAAGGAAAGGTTGCCATCCAATAAACAACATCCTCTTATCTTGATGAGTAAAATGTGCTCCCTTTTTTTTAAGTAAAAATTGAAAGCATTCAGCAGCTTGCAGGATAGGCTTCTTAAACAGTACGTACTACATTAAAAACTTCCGAGGAAGCTATTTATTATGAGTGTACTGTGCATGTATTTATTGCTTATATCATGCATTTTAGCAGGGAAAATACTGATGGTTGCTCAGAGAGAGATCCGGTTGTAGATTCTAGAAAGTCAAGGGCTTCTAGCTTTACTGCACGTTATTTAGCACCTTTAAATGAAGGGCTTAATTCAAAACCCATTGAAGGGGGTGGCAGGCGGGGGGGCACTTTGAATCACGCCATAGTGGGCACACTTGCAACTGATGCTGCTTGTGTAACATTTTAAGAAATATATTGTAGCTGTGCTGGGAAATTATGTAGCATTATTGCTGCCTGCGTGAAGGGTTTAATGGGAATGGAATCGGGCTGCCTACACGACTATGGGATTCTTTCCACTGATGTTTACAGGGACTTAGATCAGGTTCATGGTCCTGCCTCCTTTCTGGAAGGGTACCACATACCGTTCGGTTATAAGGTGGATAAATCCCAGACAACACACTCACTGGAGGAAAAAGCAGGCATGCCCCCAGAGTGCTACCACCTGGAGGCTGCAGGCAGGCAGGATGCCTCCTACATACAGTTTTCAGAGTAGCAGCCGTGTTAGTCTGTATTCGCAAAAAGAAAAGGAGGACTTGTGGCACCTTAGAGACTAACAATTTAATTTGAGCATAAGCTTTCGTGAGCTACAGCTCACTTCATCGGATGCATTTGGTGGAAAATGCATCCGATGAGGTGAGCTGTAGCTCACGAAAGCTTATGCTCAAATAAATTCGTTAGTCTCTAAGGTGCCACAAGTCCTCCTTTTCTTCGTACATACAGTGCAACCTTACCAACCCTTTCATAGTGAAATCTTCTCTTGGAGCAACTTCACTGTAACTGGAAGAATAATCTATTTGCCTGCTCACTATAAAAGGAATCTGATTGTACCCAAGTTGACTATCAAGCTGTTGGTCCAGAAATGGGTTTTCTTTCTCTACACGCTATACAGTTTGCCTGGAACCAAGGAGAGCAGCTGTTTTCAACCACAGCCTGTGAACCTTCCATCCCAGCCAGCGCGGTCTCCGCGAGAGAACTACAAGGCTGCAGCTGCCTGGCGGATGGGTCACCGGATGCCGTAGAAAAACCTGGGGTGAAATCCTGGCTCCACTGAAGTTAACAGCAAAATTTCCATTGACTTCAGCGGGGCAAGCATGTAATCAGGCCCCTGTGGCTGAGCTGGGCAGCGCTGTTAGCCCCGCAGAGAGCTGGCCACACGCCCATGCCCTATGCCTGGGGCGGAGCGGCACCCCTTGCCGGCTGGGCTCGGAGGTAGCTGACCACTTGCTGATGCCGGTTCTCTACAGCTAGGTCAATGGGGAGGCGGCCCCATGTGTCCCGCAGATCCAAGCGAGCCCCGCCTCGGTGCAGCGCCACAAGGGTGTCCAGGAAACCTTCTCGCGCCGCATCGTGCACTGGGAGGGAGCCGGTGAGCGGGTCCGGCCGGTTGGGATCCGCTCCTCTCTGCAGCAGCAGCTCCGCCACCTGGGTGTTTCCCATCATCATGACCTGGGAGGGAGAAGCCGTCAGTCAGCCTTGATCGATTTAGGTTCAGTCTTGCTCTCTTACCAAGAATCTCGTTTGGTCTAATGGGAATGTTATCCGAGTTAAGGTCAGAGTCTGAGCCTCATTACGCTCTCTAGGCGTTACTCTGGATTTACACCGGCGTAATGGAGACCAGAATCTGGTCGCTTGACTTTGGAATTACAACTATGTTCCAAGGAGATAAATCTTCAGGGTGATATCCGGGCCCCGTAGATGTCCATGACAGAACTGCCATTAGCATCAGTAGGGCAGGCTTTCTAGGGTTTTGTATATTTAGTTACTTGCATACGGTGCATAGCTCTTGAACTACATAAATACATATTTCAAATGAGTATGTATTCTGATAATATTTTTCTGTAAACTTCATCTTAAACACTGACAAAGGTAAACATTAAAAAGAGTTTACCCAGTGCAACTCAAGGGTATATGTACCAAATACATCCTTAAGTCGCCTCGCTCAGTAGCGATGTTTTTTTGACTGCACTCATTTTTATATTTGATAAAAAATAAAACTCGCCATCACATTTATCAAGTTAATTTACGCAGACATGACCTTCATTTACATGGAGTGAATGAGAGATGACCAGTTCTTTGAAAAATTTCCTCTGTGCAGTGAACGAGGAAAATGTACTAGAAAACTAATTCATAATAAAATTAACTGAGTAGAAGACAAGACTTTCATTTGACAGATTTCCATTGTAAATTAATGCGCAAAGAAAGGGCGACAGAGCTGGAGGGAAGGTTTTGTCTTGTTTTGGATTTCCTTTTATGATTTAAAACAAACTCTTGACCTGGGTTTAATATACTTGATTGATACTGCAGCATACTTAAATATTAAGTGTGTAAAATTTGTTCATGTGCATTCCACTTCACATGCACAAACAAAATGTTGAGTTACTTTAATATGCTTTAAATGATTGGTAAAACGCATTTGAAGTTTCACTATATTAAATGTGTCCAAATTTCAATTTATTTTAACCAACAACCTCTGTGGGCAAGATAAATAAAAAGTGGGTTAAAGGATGCACTTTTTAAAAGAAGAAAAAAGGAATAAAAACTCATCATAGAAATCGGTTGCAACATTTTTATCAAATGTAATTGAGCACAGACAGAATCTTTGTAAACTGGTCTGATAGACAGCCATTTTAAGGGCAGCAAAAAGGGGAAGGGTTTTTAGTTTTTTCTAAACTCATCCACATATATGGACATAATTTAAAAAACAAACAAACCACACACACAAAAAGCAATAACAACTCATCCACCTATGTGGATAACTTTGTGTGTGTGGGTGTGTGTTTTAAAGTTACCTACATATGTGGACATGAACTTTAGCCACAAAACCCCTCCTTTTTCCCCCCTGCCATGTTTACTCCTTGGAAGTATAATTCCTTCCCCCTGTAAACAGTCAAACAAAATGGCAGTCATTCAGAGTCCAGTTATGCTTGATTAAATGTAATGTGATCTGGCATTTTATATGATCAAGATATTGTTTGAAATAGTAATTGAAACAAAGTACCATTTCCTAATTATAACTTTTACATGTTTAATGTTCAGAAATGAATGAAGTGGATGCTAAAACATCTAAAATAGTGCTGTTTAATGTAAACCTTTTATCACAACACTCCTTCAGTTTTTTTCTCCCTCTAGAACTTATTAAAGGGTGAAGAATCGAAACGGGGCACCTATAATTGTGGGAAAAGAACAATAAAGCAAATTGGACCGTGTTATAGAAATTTAAGACGATTTCTATCCGTATTCCTACATACTAAGCTAGCACGTTCCTTTATTCTTCTTGTCCCCCATAATTACACGCGCCCCGTTTCGATTCGTGTTGTGGAAAATGTATACTTTAACTCCTAAGATGAATAATACCCATGAATAATAATTTTAAACGAGGGGCAATTAATTTTTAAACATCACATCTCTATTTAGCCAGCCAGAAGCAGAATTCGTGTTTTCTATTAAGTGACTCCCATGCGCTCCCCTTAATGGCCGACTCAATAGGTGTACAGAAACTAGAGATTTTTGTACAATATTTGAAGCAGGCTCTCCCCCCACGGGGCGATCTCCCCTCGAACCAGCAGCGCGGGAGAGCTGATGTAAAATGCAAAGTCCCTCTCTCTAGCTCGCGCTCCCCGGTGCCTGGGTTCCCTTCCAGCTGGGCTCCGTGGCCCTGTACCTGAATCGGGGTCCTGCCGAAGGCATTAACAGTATTGGGGTTCACCCCGGCTTCCAGCAGCAGCCGCACCTTCCGCCCGTCCCCCTGGGCCGCGGCGTTAGCCAGCAGGTCCCTCTCGCCGCCTGCAGCTACAGCCCCCGCCTGCATGCCTCCGGGCGCCAACTAGCCAGCTCGCCCCGAGCTCCCCCACTCCACCGCCTTCACTAGCGGCGCTGCGGGCACCGCCCAGCGTGACACTTTGCACCGCCTTCTTTTCCCTCCCAGGCCCGCTCCGATCCTCCAGGGGCACGTGCGTGCAGGGCTTCCCCCTTCTCCCCAGCCCCTCCCCCCCCCCCCGCCTGCCATGGGTGTCACTGCAGCCCCCAGCCCCGGGAACGATCCCAGGAGTAACTTGGCCGTGGTCTCCCTTCTCTCGCGCACCCTGCTCGCCCGCTGCACGCGCGCTCCCCCCCCCCCCCCCCTCCCGCCCCGAGAGAGACCGCAGGGAAGCCCTGCCATTGCGCAGGGAGGCGGCAGGGCCGGCGGCAGCAGCGGCCGGGATTGGAAAGCAATCCCTGCCCATCACAGCAGCCCTGGCGGGAGCTGTCCCCTCCCCCGCTAGCGCTGCGCGCCCTCGGAGCTTTCCTCCGCCCCTTGCACACCCGCTCTCCTCTCCTTCCAGCCGCGGTGTCCCCCGCCCCCCCCGCACACGTGCATCCCCCCCTCCCCCACGATGCTCACCCTCCTCCTGCTCAGGGTGATCTACGGCTCAAGCGCCGTCTCCTCTACCTCGACCGTTACTTTGCCACTTGACAGCGAATCCGGACCCAAGGCGGTCTCCGCCGGTCAACATCTCTCTCCTGATCTCGCCAGAGCTATCTGCGCGAGCTCCGGGGAGAAAACTTCTTTCGATCGGGGAAGTGGACCAAAAATAAGTGGGGTGGGGTGGTAGGTGAGGGGCAGCGCCCGGCTCTCTTGGAGACACCCATCAGAGCGGTGGGGGAGGAGGGAAAGCCAGCTTTTGTGCAGGGCCAGGAGGGCGCAAGATAAAATAACTTGGCTGCTGTCCTCCATCCATCCCACTGAGTCAACCACCCAGTCTCCCTTGCTCGTGCGGTTACATTACCCCTCATTCGCACCTCCCAGGGACCTGTCCATCTCCTTCAGTCCCCCGCGCCCCCTTTGCCTGCAACCCCTGTTCTTGATCCCCTTCACCCGCTGTCTGCAGCTAAAACTACCACCTTGCCCCCCCCCGTGTCTTTAACCATTTCACCCCTCGGGAGGCTCCCATTTGCACACCCGGTCTCGCCGGTTAAAGTAGATCAAGGAGGAGAGGACGCTCCCAAATTTCGCTGGCAGTCCTGGTTCCATTATACAGTACTGCCATGTGACTGTTGTATTGTCTGCTAACCAGTGATGTTGCCTGCATGGCACTGTGTGAGTAGATATTTCTAGTAAAGGTGCCCATGTTCCCAGGAAAATCCTGGGTTCTTCACCAGCCGCGACCGGTACCTTAGATAGCGCAAAATAGACACAGCACCTGTGCGGGAAAGGGCTGTCAAAGCACTTCTCGTTACAGTGCCATATACATCGGGTCATGTCTAATGTTTGGCGAAATACGCACGAAGTGGAGGCAGAAAATGTGAACAACGCCGATTTTATTCACTTGACAGCAAAAGGTTCCATGAACAGAGTCATCTGTAGAAGAAGTCTACGCGGTTTTATTTTAGATAACCCAGCATGATTGCACAATTCGAGCCCGCTAACTCTCAAATATAGAAGCAGATAATAAACTGCTAGACTTACCTGAATATGTATTTCCATTCCACCCTGGTGAAATTAACACAGCAGCGTATTTGTGCGTGCCACTGAACCGACAAAGAACAATGCCAGCAAGTAATCGCCATGAGCAACATCCCAGCAAGTAATCGCCATGAAAGCAAAGATGAATAGTAGCTTCTGAAGCTAGTAAGACTTTCCTGTTTTCACTAGAGGTGAAATCTCACAGTCCACGCTCCGTTTAAAATGAACGTAGAACCCAACACTAAGCAGGTTAATGGTATCACTTCCTGGACTGTAGTTTTATATTCATATTGTTCTGTAAGGTAGAAAAGTCATGCTTGTAAAGCCGGTAGTCAATTAGTGAATTAGATGGTCAGACAAACGTGGTGTGTGTCCAGCGGGGGGAAAGGGGAGGAGGAAGAAATGCCCCAGGCAATAAAGGCAGATTTCACTGCGGAGCACAATGCGTGTTGGAATGTTGATACTAGATCCTGGGATCCGTTTGAACAAACGTCATAGAGGCGGAAAGTATTGCAGCTCACCACTAATACCTACAGCCACCCAGAGACACACGATAAAAATGCCTTTATTTTATATCCGCAGGCCAAAGCTCTGACTATAGAGCTGTATGGGCCCCCCCCCCACACCCCCACATACTTACTCCGTTGCTTGTTACACCAGTGATCCTATTGAGCTCAATGGCACCACAGCACGAAAACGCTGACGGAAGAACCATTTAATGGGGAAATAGATATTCTGACATTTTGGCCAGCATTTTATAATGTAAGGTTGTCCTTGAGGGGAACCTAATCGGCTCCGCCCATGGGCAGGTTAGGGTCTTGTGCGCCCTTGCACTTCTGCACGAGCAAGTAGCCGTCCTGGATCCGGGCCTAGTATAGAAGGGAAAGAAATATCCTCTCCCTCTACCCCGCAGAAGCCCCTTTCTGGTGGGCTGCAGGGATGTTGGGGTCATCTTTGTGTTCTTCCTTCACATACCCATGGAGGAAACCAGCAGAAGTTTAGACGCCAGAGTGCGTGTTAACTTATGTTAGCCTCCCCGAGGGGTGGAGTGCCCCTTTAGGAGATTTGTAGGGGTTGTGGCAGGGCACGAGGCAGGCTGCTTTACAACAGAGTGGGGGCAGAGGGCCTCCGTGTGAATATGACCGCACTCCATGTCCCCACTCAGAAAAGAAGGAATGATTAAAAAACGGCTGTTTTCAGTTTGCTGAGGCCGATCTTGCACTGTAAGCCGGTTTGGACTGATCACTGCGCCTATCTGGAGCTCCATACTCTAGTCGGTGAAAATCTTGGTCCCCGCTCCCCAGACAATGGGAGTTTTGCCGGGACTTCTACTGAAGCCAGGGTTTCATTCATAGACTCCAATGGGGCTCCCCATGGGCGCAGGAGTCGATCTATGCACAAGGCATTGCAGGATCGGGGCCTGGGCTTTGCAGGTGAGTGGGAAATAGTTCCTGTGTCAGGGACGACGAAGCACATAGTCACTACAGTGTTTTTCCTGATACTGACTAACAGGGCTACCACTCTGAAACCTCATTATGTGCGTTTCCTGTGTCCCTTTTTACACATTCTGAAATGCCTCCTTACTGGTAAGGCACCCGCTCCTTGTACGAGCACGTTATAAGCCTACATCTGAAGCCTCCTTATAAGAAACGGAAGTATTCCCTTTGGATTTGACAATCTTGCGGATAGCTTTTTAAACATTACAGAACGAATTATATTGTTTACCCCTCCCCCGCCCCCACACACCCCGGCAAACCTCCTTTCTGAGGGTTTTAATTCCATCCAGGACACATTCCAGTGTCACATTTAAGATCACTTGACGGGAGGGATGGGAGCTGTGAGTTGGTGGCTCAGTCAAATAAAATAAATGCATCCCTATTAACTATTATTTATTCTCATGCCGCCTCCCTTCACCTCCGGGCTGTAACCAAATCTTGTGATTTCTTTCTCCATAGGTGTGTGTGTGTGTGTGTGTGTGTGTGTGTGTGTGTGTGTGTGAAATCTCCTGTGGAAAAAGAAATTACATATTTATATAAAACTTCTTGTTTGTCCCCATACCTGAAATACTTGTCCACATCTTAATAATTGAGGACCAGAGCTAAAGTTCACTGAAGTCAATGGAAATTTTTCCACTCACGTCAATGGACTTTGGATCAAGACTACACCGCATCACTAGAACTAGTTTCTCTTTAGCCTCCCAGGTAACCTCACCGTACCCCCCTTCGGTCTATCCTATAGGTAACTTGCTGCCTTGTGACGCTTGCTGTGAACTGTTCTGAAAGGGGGGGGGGTTTGTGAGTTCACAAGAAATGTATCACTGTAAATGGCATGTGGTCAGAGAATTTTGAGCTGCAAGAAGTTTGTTCCATCTAGTAGCTGTTCATTGAAGAGGGAAGAAATAGTGATTGAGTCAAGCCATCAGGGACATGCTGAGGACAGTATTGATGACAAAACGTAGCTCTTATATCAGTAGAGAGAAAAAACAGCAGGAGGTAGAGGCCAAATGTTTGGAAATCAAGAGGTAGTTCAGGTTTTTGAGAGGCCTATGTGCTTTCACTGTACCTGGAAAGTATCTTTCTGTTTTCTTTTCCCCCTGGGTGAAATCCACTCCTATGAAGAAGGCCATCAGGAGGCGTAGGCACCACAGAAGCCTTGCTTAGGCCTTGTTTCTTGTGATTCATAGGCTATGTGTAGTTCTTCTACTTTTCACCTTCTGATAGGAGAACTAGTGCACAGAATGACCTGAACCTGATATTGTTCTCCCATAGAAACAGTGCTTCAAAGTTACAAAATTGCACTTCCTTCCCCCCACCTTACCAAGATCTAAATTAATAATACCAAATACCAAAACCACACAGCTTTGAAGTACTTTAAAATTATTTTGCCAGAACAAGAATATTTAGGAAGAAGTTACAAGATGGTGAAGTTGTAGCAGAGATTTAGATTTTCACATTTTAAACTACCCACCTAAAATGGTGTTATGCTCAGAAATGTGACTGTAAAAACAAAACTACCTTATTCAAAACATCTGCTTCCTGAGTCAGATACTGAGTCAAATGACTGCTTGGTTTACTGGGGGGAAAATAAGGCTTGGGACCTGCAAAAACGGGAGTCGCCACGCTGAAGGAATGATACACGAGCATAAAATGATTCAGGTGAAAAAGTAATTTTCAGGGTCCTGGCCTTTGTTTGTACTCCTGGTAACTCTGCAGGGACAATGGGCAGAAATCTGATTATATTCCTACCTTGAATTTTCGCTAGTAACTCTGGTGGCGCTACTGTGAATTTTTTACCGGTGTGAAAAATTCCGCTAAAGGCAACGAAGTTACCTTGGATTTTCTCTAGTAGGAATGAAATCAATCAGGCCCTAATTCCAGTGGATGTGCACAGTCTAATGCTCATCTTTGATTTTACAGCTTCCGGAGCACAGTGGGCAACTATACAACTGATTTGTATAAAGGAAAAAATGAGACTAATAAAAATGAAACTCTAGCTGGTCGGAATCAGTGCCCAGATCCTACGGTGATAAACTCTGTTTAGATATAGAGATTAGATTAAGGAAGTACAATTCTGAAGTTTAGTTCCTTAATCTTTTCTGTTTATAGTAGAAAATGGTGCGATGGCTACAGAAATACTAAGAAAAAGCAGCTGACAGATTAAAAAATTTTTTTTTGCTTGCTGCGGCAGCAAATCCAGGAGCCCCGAGAAACTTCAGAGCTACCCAGTTACCCGAATTAGCAGTACACACATTGACAAGGGGGTGACTTTAGAAGATGCTCTCGTGTATATAGAGCACGGTGCTATTTCATATCAGACAAAGGGGATTGGCATAGGAGTTGTGATAGCAGCCCTGGTATGTACGCACACGGCAAAGAGAGGATCCCAATAACTGTCAGGCAAAAAGTGTATCCTGAAAATGGATGTCCACAAATGTGTAATGTTTCCTTATCGGAGCCCAGCTTCTCACTCAGGGCTCCAAGTCTGGCACGTTTATAATGCAATGCAAGTTCCTTTGGATCGTTCTGGCATCTTTCTTACAGGTCCGAATTTTTCATCCGTACTGGGGTGGGAATGGGCTTCAAAAATGCTGGTTTATTTTAATGTTCTGGAAAATGCATCGAGCTATCACGCTAGTATAAAGTAAATAATCGTAAAAGCCTTTATAAACCAAGAAACTGACACAGCACTGGGGTGCCCTACATAGATTTGGCCCAATCATAAGAGAAAAGCGTTATTTTACGGGAACTGACACAAGCCACAAAACTGCAGATCAGCATCAACAAGATAGGAGAAGAAAGGCTCCGAGAATCCTGCTAATAAGATTCCCCCCCCCCCTCTAAATCGTCAGTTTTCAACCTTTTCTACCTATGGCCTCAAAACTATCCCTTTTCCTTCTGCACCCCCCTTAAATCCATCCACGCTTCTCTCAGAAATCCAGATCCTAGAATACCTTGTGCTGTTTCAGTGAAGCAGCTCGCATTTACTAGCAGGTATCATAAAATAATATCTGAGATGACCACAATATTGCCGAACAAATGCTGATCACAGAATTATATTTGATTAACCTAGTTACTTCACCTCTTTACTGCCGGGAAAAATATTTTGTTGAAGCGGAAGGGACAAAAAGAAAATTATACTTTTTGATGAAACCTTACTTCCTGTAGAAATTTTTCCATTTCACATTAAACAATTTAGCAACCCCAATTAACTGGTCTAAGGGTTTTATTTTTCTGCCTCTCTGTAAAACTGCACTGAAAAAATAATTTGGAATAATGATGAAAACAGACCTAGTTGGAAGCTGCAATTATACCAAGTTAAACTGTTTTGGTTATACCCTAAACAGAAAACAATCTATTTTACTATTTAAAGTGTCTTTACTTACCAGCAAAGTGATATAATTTTTGTTTGCTGTGATAGGTGAACATGCAAATAAGGGAAAAATGTGCCCCCCTTTAACAATGGATAATTGAAATATTTTCTCTTTGCTGTTTTCTAATATAGCAATATATTAGTGTTAAATCGGATGGATGGGTCATGGTTTTATGATAAATTAGTACGCAAGGGCTTTCTTAGTCTCTGAATAAGTAACTGAAAGGATGGATTTAGCCTGTATGGAAATAGCTTGACTAATTTTAATAAATCTAAAAAGAACCATGATAGAGGATAACTTTGGTAGAGCTATAATACGAATATAATATAAGCAGGTGAATGGCAATTATTGGATGACGGATGCTATGTAACTATCTGAGAGCGCTTTACAAACATATAACTAATTAAGCCTCCCCACATTCGGTAAACCTCGAACGTAGACGAAGAAGCAGAGAAACTGAGGCAAAGGGCGATTGTGACTTGTCCAGGGTCGCATAAAAGGTAGGTGACATAACCAGGAAAAAACTCCTGGTCTCCTCAACCTATGGTTTAACCAATGCCAGAAAATGTTCTCTGTATTTTACCAATAGTTTCATTTACCGTACTGTATGCATTTTCTAGGTTTACTATAACATTACAGTAGTTTTATTTGAAAGGCAGGTTCTGGCCCATTACGATATTCAAGAATCTCACGCTGGCTGCGGATTAATCAGAATGCAGGGCTTTCCTAATAGCATTTTATAATATTTTTTAGGGCTTTGAAATCAACAAACTACTTATGTGCCAAATTAAAACAAATGTCCCAATTTTTAGCACAAATCCTACATGAGTGCATACAAAATAAGTAACTTTCTGCCTAATTTTCATTTACATTCATATACGCAGGATTTGCTTTAAAATGTAATCAGCCATTTTGTAAACTTCTGGATCTATCTGGTTCGGTAAGTGCTTTTAGGAGCAGTTCCATGGCACTGCTCCAGGGAGTTAGAGCCGAAGCCCTGTTGGAGTTGGGCCCTGTGTTATTTCTTTTCAGTCGGTTCATTGCTTTTTATTTCCTCCCGGATCTTTCCCTTTCTGATAAAACAACTAAATTAGAATCATTCTAATCCAGATGAGGAAAGGGCAAAGATCAGTGCAGCTGCTATATTTTCAAATGGATGTGTCCAATTCTGCCCTCAGACACACACACACACACAACTCCCAGTACCTCGGCAAGGGATATGAATGCATCTGCCTACAGTCTGGGCCCTTAATTGTTTCTCTTTTTCGAGATTCACTTTAATCTTTCCCCAGGCTTATTATTATTTATTTTAATATAATTATATTGTATAGAACAGCTATGATAGGGCCGGAGGGGGAATTCCAAGTTTTATAGCCTCAGTCACAACATAAGGTGGCCTTCTAAGAGAAAAACAATCATGTTTTGAATACCTTAGTGAACTTTTTAGCATTAATTTGCTTTTTAATAGTTTTTTTTTAAAAAAATAAATGATATAAAAATAGTTCTTTGGGGGCGCAGAAACAAAGAGCAAAACACTGCTGGCCAGAGCAGGGTTTCTGACCCTGGCTTCAGTGAATTGACTTACAGGCAGTAAATATTTTCAGGATCAGTCCCATATTTTGGTATTTATGCTTTTCAGGTTAATCACAGACGTGATGTTGATGAGGATATATTTTTTAGCACTTATTATCGCTGCAGTTGAAGTAAGGAGGCCCAACATCTAGTTTAAATATAGATATTTAAAGATAATGATGTACACTGCATTATTGCTCCTGATCAAAACCTTCCCTGTACACTGGCCTAACCAGTGCTCAGTATTCCATCAGCAGCACAGAATTATTTCCTGCTCCAAACACTGTGATATATATATATATATATAAAAATCTCCGAACCGAGGGGGCCTCTGGTTTGGATTTTTTAAAAGTGTGTTTTCATGCCCCCACTAATACCGGTCTTGGCACTTCCTATTAGACTACAGAAATCGTGTTCTTTTTCTGTTTAACATTGCTCCACATTTTATAATGCCCAGATAATCCACAGAATACTTTATGCTTATTGTGTATTCAATAAATCATAATAAACAATGCCTAAACTGCACTGTACAGGGCCAAACAGA
Organism: Dermochelys coriacea; assembly: GCF_009764565.3. Lineage (NCBI taxonomy): Eukaryota > Metazoa > Chordata > Testudines > Dermochelyidae > Dermochelys > Dermochelys coriacea. Next base: position 114,688,395 of record NC_050072.1, read on the forward strand.
CCCTGCGAGGGCCAGTTTTCAAGTCCCAATTCAGGCAAAACTCCCATTGAAGTGCTTGAATTTTGCCTGAGTGAGCCCCTCAAGATCCTTTAGATATGAATTTTAATAATTAACTCTATGACCTGATAATCTGATAAACTGATACCTTAGTTTTGGATGGTTACACAATAACAATAACAGATATAAAACCTGGCCAATCGATTTCACTGTTAAAAATATCACAGTGAAAAGGCAAACATGCTGACTTTCCTATCTAGCTAGTCACAAAATAGTGGTGTGTGTGTATAATCGGCCATTTTCTCCCTCCAAAATACTATTTTTGGTGCCTACTCCTGAGCACGTTTGTCTCCAATTTGTCATACTTGATGGTGATGATAGGTGCACTTTCATTACTCTAGAAAAATCGCCTGTTGTATCTCATTGGAACAAACAAGGTGCCATGACGATGCCGCAATAGTTTGTGGGCGATTACTGATTGTCATGTATTGTAATGTTTACAAAATCTGCTGCTGTACACTAAAGAAAATTATAGGGGGCCAAAAGAGTGCGCCCTGAGATATGGGACCACCTCGTGCCATCAGTCCGTAAGCAGAAGTTCCTGAAATCAGTCGGGATAGTAAGAAATGACCCAAGAGCAAGAGTATCCGTGGGACTGGCGGTCTCTACACCCAACAGGTTCCTATGGGGAAGCCAGTTCCTGGCGTTGCCTGGCTCCACCGAAGCGGTTGGCAATTTTTGCCATTGACCTCCGTGGGGCCCGAATTTCACCTCCAGTCTCAAGAGTGGCACCTTCCATTCCCACCCCTCTCTGAGGTTGGTTCCTACCTGTTCTCAGCGGGGTTCCCCGGCTCAGCCCGCCTGCTGCAGCGCTTCCTCAAAACCACCACGAGGGAAAGGCGAAGGGGCCTGGATCTTGGATAAGCCTTGAGCAAGCCTTGGATGATCTTGAGCAAAACAGCCCTGACGCGTGGGAGGCTTCTCGGGCGCTTACATCGGACGGTGCATTTTATCCTCATGCCCATGCTGGCTGGGGCGCCCCTGGCAGCGCGCAGCGCTTTGGAGAGCGCACCCTGCGGGGCTCAGGTTAGTAACTGTCCACGCAGGGCAGAAGGAGCGGGAAATCTCCCCCCCCCCCTTTCTCCCCCCCCCCCCCGAAGTGCTTGAGCTATAGATACCCCTATAGGCAGGAGCCGGCCATTGCACCAGCAGCCTCGCGCTCCATTCATTTGCAGACACTTCTGCTCTTCTTCCTCTCTTCCCCCAACCCTCCCCCCCCCCGGGGGGCTCGAGCCGAGCGGGAGGGCAGTTCCGCTGGAGGGGGGGCCGCGAGGGGGGAGGGGGGCGGCCGGCTGCCGCGAGCCTTGCGCCTCGCTCCAGCGAGCATCGCCGGCTCCTTCCACCAAGTGCACGAAGGCCGCCGGAAAGCCAGCCAATCACAGCCGCTCTTTTAAATAAAGCCTCTTACGACATTATTCGTTCTCCTCTCGGTGTGTTGTTTTGCCCCCCCCCTCCCTTTTTTTTTTTTTTTTTTTCAATCGGACCCTTTTTTTGGGGGGGGGGGGCCGCCCCCCCGCCCGCCGGGCGGGGGGCGGGGGGGGGGGGGGGGGAAGGAAGAGGCGCTCCGCCTCCCCGCAGCCTCCGGCGGAGCAGGGGGGAGGGTCCCCTCCGGCCGGCGGGGCGGTGACGCAAGCCCCGCGGGACCGGCTCCCTGCCGAAGGTAGGAAGCGGCGCAGCGGGCAAGAGCCAATCGCGGAGAAAAGCCCCGAATAGCGGCCCGCGTCGCTTTGCAACGACAAACAGGGTCCGCGGCTGTCACATGGCCCCTGTGCAGGAGGCGCGGCGCCCGTTCCCTTGCTGGCTGTGCCGCTCCGCAGATCGGGCCCTACTTTTGCAGCCAGGGGTAACTAACTGCGCGGCTGATTTCGCGTCCCGCCCCACCCCCTTCAGTGTCTCCCCCGAGGTGACTTTTTAAAGTCGTGGTTCAAGACGCAAAACGCCGTTTGGGTGGCTTGGGGGCGTTTGAACGATGATCTCTCAAGCCCCGCCAGCGTTCGTGCGGATGCCCGGACTTGTTTTATTTTCGGTTTGATCCCAATGTGTCATGTTGTAGAAAAGCAAGATCTCTGTGAAGTGTCAAAACAAAGGCGCACGCAAACACCGGCCTCGCTCGGGATGGGAAGCTAGCGGTGAGGGTGAGGGGCGGGGGAGTATTATTAAAAAGAAATTGCACGCTCCGTTTCTCAAGGAAGTTAGGTTTGAGTCAATGTCGTAACCCCCCTGTGTGGGGTAAGCAAATTAAGAAGATGCCTCAGAAAACCACGTTTGATCGGGGGTTGTTTACATCTCCTTCCCAGTGGGTATTAAGGAGCATGTCGAAGGGAGTTCCTGGAATTTTTGCTGGCTCAGAAATGGCCCAGCATTCCCTACTTTACTAAATGGTGATCTGGGGGCAGCACCCACGAAGTAAATCCTGGCGAGATCGCTGATGTCTGGGGAAGATACTTTCTTCCCGTCCTTCCCATGCCGCTGAGCAGATAGAAACGAGAACTCCTGCTCCTCTCAGCGCCATTTCAGCAGAGACACAAAATGGGCTCAAGAGCCAGGCTCAGGTGCGCGAATTGGGCACTACGTAGCAGCCGCAGCCTTGCGGGTCTGGGTTAGGCCGGCCGTTGTAGGGCGATGGAGCTGTGCCAGGATAGCCTCCTTCGTGTAGACAGTTCAGTTTTCAGAAGGCCTCGCGTTTTGCAGCCTCGGCACATTCCAGACACCCAGAGAAGTGTAGTGAGCGTTTGGGGTTGGCAAAGAATGCAGGGAGCACTTCAAGGGCAGGAAGTCTCTAAAGATGATTTTTGAACATTTCTGAATTTGTTTTTATTAGGGAGGAGGACTCCAGGGCACTTGGGTGAGTTTGTTTGTTTTTAATACTGTGAACGTGGGACGGGGGAGCTGGGATGGCTCATATGTACAGAGAGTGAATATTACATATTTTCAGAGACCGCCTCCTCTGGGCTGTCAACAACCACAAAATCAATAGCCTGAAAACAAGCATTTAAAACTTCATCCAACACCTCTGGGGAAAGAATGAGTGAAAACAGGAATTTAATAAATTGGCTTTTTTTTTTTTGGCTAACAAATCCTTACAGCAATAAAATGTAGATGAAGTAATTAAACAAATTGGGCCAAATCCTGCTGCCTTGCCTTAGCAAAGCTGGTGGTCCCACTGATTTCACTAGGACTATTGGTATGAGTAAAGCAAGGAGCAGTTGACCCATTGAGTTACTGGTGGAAGAAAAAAAAAAAGCTTTTTCAATAGTTATCCATAGTTACCGGGAATACCAGTTCAAAAATGGTGGTGGGAGTGCCCCTTATCCTGGGGACGTATATAATGCCATTATGTTAGATACGTTATTCCAAATCAATTACAATGGTGTTATTTAATACAAACTATAGACATTTTGTTAATAAAGAAGCAGTAGTGTCCAAACCCTGTAATTCTATTCGAGGCAAAGAGAATGTCTGTTTGCAGCATTGGGCTCTCCTATCAGCCAACGATGCTGCCCTTGAGATAATATGGGCTCTACGTTCAGAGGCTTCAAAAGTTTATGGTAAAGGCTCGGGTACTGGTGACCTTCCTCATGTGCTATAAAATTGACCCCTTCGCTGAGCGCCAGCACAAGCCCTGGGCAGTTACTGAAGTGCCATTCCAGCCCTCAAAATAGTGGCACTCGGTTGCTGCGATAGGCTTTGTGTTTCCCCTCCGCACGGTGGTGAACGTCACCGCTGAATAGGCCCCTTGGAGCTGCTTGCGTAAGTAAGAATGACTCACACGAGTTAGACTAGCAGGATCAGCTCCCAGTTTCTGAGGTTCTTCCAGTATGTTTCTGGTTGCGGGAGAACCAGCTGCAGGCTTGGGCAGCAGCTCTAATTTAGCTAAAGAGGAAAATCAGCTGTCTGGTCATTTTACTCACGGGAATAAAGTGAGCAGAGTCTGGATTAAAGTTAGGGAAACTGTGCCCGAATTGGGGGGGGGGGGAGAGGGAGAGGAGAATTGAAAAAGAAGATAAGTGACCTCCTAACAGCCCCATAGTTTTCCCAAAAGATTAATAGCAAAGCTTCCACTTGCATCAGAAAGCATAAATAGGCCCCCAAAGGATAACTAGTGTGAAAATAATATTTAGGGGCAACACCTACCTGTGTATCAAATAGGGTTTAATCCATTGTCAAATAAATGTTGGGATACTGTGGGTCAAACCCTCTGTGTAAATCTGCAACTCTCCACTGACTCCAGGGGAATTATGGTGCCTTACACCAGCTGAGAATGTGGTCCTATATGATACACCTGCGCTTCCATCTTTGCCGGTCGAGTTTTTGCTTCAGGGGCCCTGGGGGGGGAGAGACAAAATCGCTCACCTTTTGCTCTTTTCTTTCTCGCGGTCTGTGGGAGCGATTTTCCTACCGATGCTTCTGCATAACCTCCGTTACCACTAATAAAAAAAGCCTCCTTTTCATCGAATGTCTCTACTACTTCAGAAAACACGCCGCGCTGCGAAACATGATCACGGCGACTTCGCAATGAAGTTACTCTAGCCGCGAAGATGTTTCGATACTGGGCACTCTATAGAAATGCGTAGCCAAAGTGTAGCTTTGGGCTGGATCTACCGGTGCACGGCCAGGCGGAACACCCTTGCTGCAATCCCACACCTATTACACCTCCTTCCGCCCCCCTCCCCAATCTATAGCTATGACACTGCAGGATCTCAATGAAACCTTCCACTCGCTGAGCCGGGGTTTAGACCTGGAGACATGGTGTCCGCTTTTTAGCGTGAACATCCTGCTTTCCCCACAGTCCCTAGCACACTTCTCAATGGTCCCGGGTGACTTGGGGAGTGCTCAGAGGGGGTGCGGTGCTCCATCGGAATAGCCGGGGTATGGGTCCCCAGAATGCAAGTACGAGTACATTCTGCCGTCCCCTGCCTACTCTGAAAAATGAGGAGCGCTTGAATTAGGTCTATTGATGTTTAATTGTGATGTCAACTAAGGGAAGTTAAAATTGGTGGGCACGATTATCACTGCACACATTTCTTGCTGCTGCTCCCATGGAAGTCAACGGCAAAATTTCCAGAATGGAGTCTAGAGAGCAAATACTGGTTTTAGAGGGGTTGCTAAGGAAGGTCGGGAGAGGGATCCTCTCTTTCCCCAGAGTTCAAATGAAAGGAAATAATGCCTTTTAAAAATCTCCATTAATCTTTCCCCAGAGGGAGGAGGATATTCAGTTTTAGGCCTTTGGCTGGTGAAGAGCTGGTTAGTGTTTACAAGAGATTTATTTTTTAGATGGCAGGGATGTGAACAGCAGCAATTCAAATAAGGGGCCAAATCCTGCCTTCTGATTTGCCCAGCTAATACCATCGAGATCAGTGGGATTACACATGTGAGTAAGTTGAACAGGATTTGCTCCAGATTTGTTAGAAACATAAATAAAATTTGAAGAGCAAATCTGTATGGAAAATAGTTTAACATTCACCCCTTGCAGAGGAGCTGCATAAGGCCTTCAGTTACACTTATTCCTCAGGGGTTACCGTTAGACATAGGATTCTTGCTAGCCCTCTTCACGGGGTGAATTTCATTCTGTAATGAGCAGTTGACACAGGATGTCTGATATGGATCAAGGTCATTCAAAGTCAGAAAACAGAAAGAAATTACTTTTATCATGAGTTTTTGCCTCTTAGTGTATTACCAGCTCTGTTCTATTTCCACCAAATTTCAACTCTACAAAGATAAGAGTTTCTCTCTCTTTTTGACCACAGAGATCCAAAATAAAAAATATAAAATATTGGAGTGTGTATTGCCTACTGGATTCAGTTTTCTATTTTTTGAATTCTGGGCTACAGCTTTTTGTTTTCTTGCTAAGAAATTATGCCTTTGGGTACATTACCAAAGGCTTGAAATTGCTTAGATGAATAGTCCTTTTTAAACATATTCATTCCTTTTTTTTTTCCTTTTGAAAGCTCAACTTTTTCAGTGCAATTTCTCCCTAAGATGTATTTGAGACTTCTTTCCATTTTGGGGTGAGACTTTCCTAAATTGGTTGTGAATTTACGTGTACACACACATACATACATACACACACACACAGTTGGTTCTGAATATTTTGCTTTGGGATATTGTGTGATAGTTGTTTTTTAGGGAATTAAAAGAGAAATGAAGACTCCAGGAATATCAGGATATTGAAATTTATAGAACTATTTTGTATTTTCAGTGTCAGGCAACATAGGATTTTTAAAAACCTGTATCATTCACAGTTTCCTTCTTGTGGCACTGCACTTTGTAAAGTAATCTGGAAAAAGGGTGGGGCAAGATGGCAAAGTCTGCAAAGCATACAAAAAGCATAGTTAAGTCCAAAGCTGATCGTGAAGAGTTACAAAGGGATCTCACAAAACTAGGTGACTGGGAAACAAAATGGCAGATAAAATTCAGTATGGATAAGTGCAAAGTAATATACACTGGAAAATGTAATCCCAACTATACATACAAAATGTTGGGGTCTAAATTAGATGTTGCCACTCAAAGAGATCTTGGAGTTGTTGTGGATAGTTCTCTGAAAACATCTGTTGAACTTGCAGCAGCAGTCAAAAAAGGTAACAGAATGTTAGGAACCATTAGGAAAGGGTAAATAAGACAGTAAATATCATATAATCCCTGGTACCCCCACATCTTGATTACTGTGTGCAGGTGTGGCTGTCCCATATATATATAAAATTAGAACTGGAAAAAGTACAGAGCAGGGCAACAAACATTAGGGATATGGAACAGCTTCCTTACGAGGAGAGATTAAAAAGACTGGGACTGTTCAGGTTAGAGAGATGAGTGTTAAAGGAGCACTCAAAGATGATAAGGTCATTGCAGAGAAACTAAATGAATTCTTTGCATCAGTCTTCACTGTTGAGGATGTGAGGGAGATTCCCAAACCTGAGCCATCTGTTTTGGGTGACAGATCTGAGGAACTGTCCCAAAATGAGGTGTCAGTAGAGGAGGTTTTGGAACAAATTGATAAACTAAACAATAATAAGTCTCCAGGACCGGATGGTATTCACCCAAGAGTTCTGAAGGAACTCAAATGTGAAATTGCAGGACTATGAGCTGTCATCTGTAACCTATCATTTAAATCCACTTCTGTACCAAATGACTGGAGGATAGCTAATGTGACGCCAATTTTTAAAAAAGGCTCCAGAGATGACTCTGGCAACCACAAGCCAGTAAGCCTCACTTCAGTACTGGGCAAATTGGTTGAAACTACAGTAAAGAACAAAATTGTCCAGACACATAGATGAACATAATTTGTTGGGAAATAGTTAACATGGTTTTGAAAAGGGAAGTCATGCCTCACCAATCTACTAGAATTCTTTGAGGGGGTCAACAAGCATGCAGACAAAGGCGACACAGTGGATATAGTATATTTAGATTTTGAGAAAGCCTTTGACAAGGTCCCTCACCAAAGGCTCTTAAGCAAAATAAGCAGTCATGGGATAAGAGGGAAGGTCCTCTCATGGATTGGTAACTGGTTAAAAGATAGGAGACAAAGGGTAGGAATAAATGGTCAGTTTTCAGAATGGAGAGAAGTAAATAGTGGTGTCCCCCAGGGATCTGTACTGGGCCCATTCCTATTTAACATATTCATAAATGATCTGGAAAAAGGGGTTAACAGTGAGGTGGCAAAATTTGCAGATGATACAAAACTACTCAAGATAGTTAAGTCCTAGGCAGAGTGTGAAGAGCTACAAAAGGATCTCACAAAACTGGGTGACTGGGCAACAAAATGGCAGATGAAATGTAAGGTTGATAAATGCAAAGTAATGCACGTTGGAAAACATAATCCTAACTATAAATATACAATGATGGGGTCTAAATTAGCTGTTACCACTCAAGAAAGAGATCTTGGAGTCATTGTGGGTAGTTCTCTGAAATCATCCACTCAATGTGCAGCAGCAGTCAAAAAAGCAGACAGAATGTTGCGAATCATCAAGAAAGGGATAGATAATAAGACAGAAAATATCCTATTGCCTCTATATAAATCCATGGTACACCCACATCTTGAATACTGCGTGCAGATGTGGTCACCCCATCTCAAAAAAAAAATATTGGAATCGGAAAAGGTTCAGAAAAGGGCAACAGAAATGATTAGGGGTATAGAACGGCTTCCATCTGAGGAGAGATTAATCAGACTGGGACTTTTCAGCTTGGAAAAGAGGCAACTAAAAGGGGATATGATAGAGGTCTATAAAATCATGAGTGGTATAGAGAAAGTAAATAAGAAAGTGTTATTTACTCCTTCTCATAATACAGGACTAAGGGGCCACCAAATGAAATTCATAGGTAGCAGGTTTAAAACAAACACAAGAAAGTATTTTTTTATGCAACGCACTGTTAACCTCTGGAACTCCTTGCCAGATGCTGTTGTGAAGGGCAATACTATAACGGGGTTCAAAAAGGAGCTAGATAGATTAATGGAAGATAGGTCCATCAATGGCTATTAGCCAGGATGGGCAGGAATGGTGTCCCTAGCCTCTGTTTGCCAGAAGCTGGGATTGGGTGACCGGGCATGGATCACTTGATGATAACCTGTCTGTTCATTCTCTTTGGGGCACCTGCCATTGACCACTGTCAAAGGACAGGATACTGGGCTTGATGGACCTTTAGTCTGACCCAGTATGGCCATTCTTACGTTCTTATGACTAAGAGAGGATCTTACAGACATCTATAAAATCATGAATAATGGGAGAAAATGAATAGGGAAATACTATTTACCCTTTCACACAATGGGTGTCCATTGGTTCTTGCAATGAAATTAATTGGCAGCAGGGTTAAAACAAATATAATGAAGTACTTCTGCACACAAGGCACAGTCAACTTGTGGAAGTCATTGCCTGGGGATGTTAAGGTCAAAGGTATAACTGATCTCAAAAAAGATTTAGATAAGTTCATGGAGAATAGGTCCATCAATGGCTATTAGCCAACATACTCAAGGATGCGATCCCATTTTTTGGGTGTCCCTAAACCTTTGACTGCCTGAAGCTTGGACTAGAAGGGATGGATCACTTGATAGTTACCCTGTTCTGTTCATTCCATCTGAAGCATCTAGCACCTGTCACTGTCAGATAGGATACTGGGTTAGATGGACCATTGGTCTGACCCAGTGTGGCCATTCTTATGTTCTTAATCTTTGTGGGACACACTGTAAATATTTTATTCCTATAGTGACTTTTAACATCTTACATGATTTCGCCTGATGGTATAGTCTACACCTTCAGTTGGTAAGTGAAAACATGAGTCTAAAATGCAAATAGGAGTATCCCTCATGATCTAAAACCATGTTAAATAAAATAAAATAAAATGATCATTTTAGCATTGAGCTTCAGATAGCTTCTATTAAAATCAAAGTCAACCATTAATATCAATGGGAGTTGGATCTAGCCCTAGGAATCTAAAATTCTTAGACTCTTTCTGGTTTCTATGTTTGAAAAGATGACTAGCTTATTTCCTATCCACATCTTTTGGAAAATCCAGGCACTAGGAATCTGTTTGTATTCCAGCTCTGGGAAAGAAAACTGCAACCCAAGAAATACACAAAGCTTTGGTTTCTGTCAGACTAGTAATAGTTTATTAATTTAAATGGTATATTTACCTTCATGGTTTCCTTTACAGTGGTTGTGTTTGAACGTTTATTTTTTTCAAGTAAAAGCTAATATACATATTTGTGCAAAGTAAAAATCTAAAACAAAAACAAAGAACGTGTTTCCTTTTAGTGCATTTAAGAGAACATTTCCAAGTGGCATATTTACAGTATATTATTCCTCTTTATTATACTTCATACATTTAAGAAAAATCGGACAATAAGTTATGTTCTAGGAGGAAATATTATAACACCCATTAATGTGGACTCTTCTGTAAATGTGGGGAGGGTACAGCACTGGATTAAAGATGAACAAAATTGGGTGAACCCTAATGAGTGGTGGCCACAGCCTCCCATACTGCTACCCTCTGCTTTCCAGCCGGATGTGTCAGGGTTACAAGGCGGCCCCTAGCTGTCCTGGGGGATGGTCCCCAGCTGCTGTAGACAAACCTGGTGCCTGCAGTTCAGTGCTTTGTGTGGCTGAGCAGGGCAGAGCCCCACAGAGAGCTGGCCACACGCCCGTGCCCTATGCCTGGGGCGGAGCGGCACCCCTTGCCGGCTGGGCTCGGAGGTAGCTGACCACTTGCTGATGCCGGCTCTCTACAGCTAGGTCAATGGGGAGGCGGCCCCATGTGTCCCGCAGATCCAAGCGAGCCCCGCCTCGGTGCAGCGCCACAAGGGTGTCCAGGAAACCTTCTCGCGCCGCATCGTGCACTGGGAGGGAGCCGGTGAGCGGGTCCGGCCGGTTGGGATCCGCTCCTCTCTGCAGCAGCAGCTCCGCCACCTGGGTGTTTCCCATCATCATGACCTAAGAGGAGAGGGGCAGAAGCCGTCAGTCCCTGACTCCGTGTTTGGCCAACTCCCACTGGTGGCCAAGCCTGGGTAGGGATTGAACTGCAGGATTGGGTCTCTGCAACTAATGCCAGGGTTTTTTTTCCCACCAAATGCATCCGATGAAGTGAGCTGTAGCTCACGAAAGCTTATGCTCTAATAAATTTGTTATTCTCTAAGGTGCCACAAGCACTCCTTTTCTTTTTGCGAATACAGACTAACACGGCTGCTACTCTGAAATAATGCCAGGGGTTTAACTACTGAGTTTCAGTCTGAGCCTGATCCAACTACCATTAAAGTCAATGGGATCGGATCAGGCCCGCAGGCTAATAAAACCGGTTAATAAAATGTTGATCAGAGTCAATCGCCTCCTAGGCTCTAAAGGCGTCGAATACCACAAAGGCTGCAAGACCAAGAGAAACAGGAAGCTGTTTGAAATGGCCAGAAAATCAAGTCTCAGGTCCCCCCCCAGGTATGTAAATGTGGATATTATAAATATCAGTGTGCATACAGGCGCGCACACACGTGCTGTACTGTAAATAACCCCCTCTTATTGCGCTGCACGCACAATGCATTTGGGGAGAACGCTAGATCAAAAATGCATTTAGCTTTTGAGCACATGTACAGAGAAATGCTACCGACCATTTATCTGCACAAACGTAAACCCCGGTTTTAGGAAAGTCTGAAATTTTACTAAAACGGAACGTTCTTAGGTGGACCCAAAAGGCAATCTTTACTCTGGCAAAATTCCCGTTAAGGCAAACAGAAATGTCACCTGAATAAGAAGCTGCTCATTATGAAAATACAAAATTCAAACTGGAAATTCATTTATAATACGCACAAGAACCACCACAATAAAAACAATAACTACCGCCACTCTGCTTTTTTGAATAGTAGGTATAATACAGATTTAAATCTTCCCCTCTGTATAAAAATATTGCATTTCAGTTTAAATATAATTAACTTTCCTTCAGTTTATTCCGCCCTCCCACCCTGGTGCTTAAAATAGTAGAGCATTCACTAGCACTTATACTGCTGTTATGCTTTCTGCCAGTACGATTTTACTAAAACAGTGACTCGCCTGTGTATGTGTGTTTCGTTTTAAGGGATTTAAAATACAATTTTAACTTAGTCCAGTGGCCATGAAAACACTAAAATTTCTATTGACCTTATAACCATACTAGAAAGCTCGCTGCTTTTAAAGTTAGTTTTTTATGTTGAAATTTAAATGCTGAAACATAGTGCACAAAAGTGCAGCAAATTAAATGATGCAGCACCATTTCTACTGAAGGAATATTATCAAATGCACAAATAATCTCTTTTCAGTAAAATGTTGATGATGTAATCAAAATTGTCTTTGCATCTCTTACAAAATAGCTTTTCAGGTAATTCCAATTTTGTTTTGTGCGAGAATATACATAAACGTTTGCTAAATACATAAATAACTGAACCTAAGTAGAAATCAAGATTGAGAACGTACTTTAGTTTCTAGTACTCCTGAAGGAGATTGAAATTTTTAATGTCTGCATTTCACTATATATGACATAAATAACTCACTCTAATGCATACCCCCTTTTTTTCCTGCATGATCTAATGCTTCTACGCATATATCGTTTAGTTAATGTATTTGGTCTCGGACGAAAATATTATATCACTACTCCCAGTAGTTAGATTTAAAATGAAAGGGCACCCTTTCCGAAAATGATATTTCGGCATAGATATAACAATTGTTGAAATTCGAGAATTTAAAGCACTTGGTGGGTTTGAGTCATCATGTCACAATTATAGTTACAGATAAAAACAACAGGTTATTAAAACTAAAACTGCTTTCAGAGGAGATCGTCGTGTTTGTAAAGACTTTCGGTTTTCTCGTTAAGTGAGATAAACTAGTTTTCTTCGATCGTTTCATAAGTGTGGCTTTGTTATCTACTCCTTCGGACTGTCCTCCCTCATGTAGATCACCCCCATAGAACTCAATGGGGGCTTTGTATGAGTAGGGGTGCAGGATCGGGCCCTGAAAACGACCAAGAAATACTAGAGGATCAATATTAAATCGGGCATATATTTATATCTTTGTCTAGAACAAGCCAGCTGAAGCATGCATGTCCTTTTAGCATGTTAATAATATCTGATGTTTATCTGAGGAGTCAGATTTAGTGTTTTGTGACTTTACATACTGTGTTCCTTCTACATATTTCTGCGGACACTGAGATGGTGTATCGCCATTTCAGCATTTTGTTAATCCTGTGAAAAAATGGCTAGCGTTTGTATGCACTGGATATAATTTCTCATTCCGCTTCGCCTTTTGATTTTATCGGCTATTATAGTGTCAACTTTACGCTCGCGGCAGAAGGGGTGATTTTTGGCACATGTATGACAAACAACACTCCCTGTGTTAAAAGCAGTCACAAAATGCGACACATGCTAACAAAACTAGGTTTAATTTTTTTAATCGCCTGCAGCATGATTGAGTGCATGGCGAATAAATAGCGAAAAGAACAACCGTGGAAGGGGATCGGCTGACTTTCTGAAGGACTACATTGATGTGTCGCTTTGCCACCCCCACGCTATGAGCAGTCAGCCCGAGGTGAAAGTAACAACTGACGCTCCTCGCACTTTGGAGCTGCTGTGTGTGATGATAGCTGTATAATATCTGCAAGGCTTGTAAAGGGCCCGAGTCTCCGAGGCGCTGCGTTCACTAAAACCAGAGCATGCTAACCGCTCAGCACCTGCAGTCTTTTTGATTTGCACCCTTTGTATTCCCTACCTCCCACCGGGTCTTGAGTCTCCTGCCTGGCTCCCCGTGAACCCCTCTCGCTGGACCCTGTACCTGGATCGGCGTCCTGCCGTAGGAATTGACTGCATTGGGGTCCGCCCTCTGGTCCAGCAGCTCCCTCACCTTCCCCAAATTCCCTAAGGCAGCGGCGATGGCCATGTCGTTGGCCCCAGGCTGGCCCATGCCTCTTCCTCGCTGCTGGATCTCACATCTATTAGCACCAATGTCCGGGGCACCCGTCTGGCGCTTCCCCCTTCGGCAAGGTCTCGGGGCTGGGAGGCTCCGGGGCAGCTCCAGCTCGCACAGGTCTCCTAAGCCATCAGAGCGCGGCGCGGCCGCTCCGTTGATCGCCTCTCCTCCGAGAACCCCGAGGGGCAGCGGCGCTTCCTTGGGGGGAGGTGGGGAGGGAGGCAGCCGCTCCAACGGTGCCCACCACCGGGCAGGCGGGTCTGATCTGAGCAACTCCCCGGGCTTTCTTCCTGCTCTCTCCCGCTTTGCCCTCCTCTTTCTTCTCCGGCTGCTCCCCGGCCCAGGTTCAGCACCTCCGCGGCGCCGAGCGAGAGGTGAGGTCCCACCGGCTGCCGGGACCCCGCCTCTGCGGCTTAGCTGGAGAAGCCCAGGACTTGTTTGCTTCGTACAGCTGGTGCCCCGCCCCGCCCCGCGCCTGCCCCCTCCCCGGCCCTGCCGCCCGGTACGTGTTCTGACTTGCCCGGCGCCTGCTGTCACGCACCCAGGGAAACAGCGGCCAGGCAGGGAACAGCTGGGGAGCGCGCGGCGTGAGAGCCCGTCCCGGGAGGCGCATGCGCTCCCGGCTGCCGACTGGCGTTCTGTTGCAGAACGCTGGCAGCCAAAGGTTCTGGGGAAGGAACCTTCGCCTCTCCCTCCCCCCCACGCGCGCCCGCCCCGCTTTTGCAGAGTCAGCGGAGGGCTTGCGGCTCGGGCCGTTGCTGGAGGGCGCTCCCAGGGCCACGGCGCGGGCGCGGGCGCGGGCTGGGCGGCACCCTTGCCCGCCGTCAGCACAGGCCGCTGCTTCCCTGGGCCGCGGCCCTGATCTCGCCCGCCAGCCCCACGCGCAGCAGGGAGGGGCTGGGGAAAAAAAACGACCCAACAAACCCCCGAGCCTTCATTCGGCCTTGGCAGTGGCCGGTGAAGAGCGAGGCTGCTGCTGACGGGCAGAGTGACCCTGCCGCAAGCCGCCGCCTCTCCTGGTGCCTCAGTGGCCTCATCTAGAAAGTGGGGCCAGTCCTTCCGCAGCCTCCCAGGGGACGTGACAGCCAGTCCCCGGGCGGTTGTAAAAGGCTTTGAAAGCCTCAGGTGACAGGTACTATAGATAGGCCAAAAAAAAAAAAAAAATGCATCCTGCTTTTCGCTTGGACAGTCTGGGTGGCCCAGTGGCGAGGGCACTAGATTGGGACGGGGAAGATCCAGGTTGTCTTCCCAACTCTACCACCGCCCTGTTGTGTTGCGTTGCGGAAAGCCGTTTCAGCTAACCCTGCCTCAGTTTCCCTCCCCCTCCTTATTCTACTCAAGTTTTTATCCTACCCCTTGTCCCCTGAGCTCCTTTCAGAAGTTGTCACTGCACTGCTTTGTGCCTCAGTTTACCCATCTATAAAATGTGGTTTATAGGGCTGATCTCCTTTGTAAAACGCCCTGAGATTTACTGATAAAAACCGGGATGTAAGAGCAAGATAGGATTGTTTAATAGCATATTTGTTTCTTCCCTTTCTTTACTCACCTCTCATTTGTCTTGTTTGCAAGCTTTTTGAGGCAGTTTATACAAACACATACTAAGAAACAATGTGCCTAAGGCAAAGGGGCTCCTGTATTGGTTGCGACCTCTCGGTACAATTATAGAAGTCATATGTCTCCGCCTCCCCTTCCAAATCATCCATTTTTAAAAACCAGACTTAAAGACTTTGTACCTTCCAGGTGGGTGTTGGAGAGTATGCAGGTTTCACTTTCAAGTGTCAAGATATTTGTACAATTCTTGTTTTCCTTGCCTCTGCCAATAAAAATATAGTACCTTGGCAAAACCAGCATGCTTATCAATTGTGGATGATAAAGATAAAGTGAATTCAGATAAATAGAGTGAAATATGATGACGTAGATGGCTGCTGTCATGATAAAGTTGAACAAGGCTTGTGAACCCTTTTCAGGAATCCCATAGTACTTGTCGCAGGAAGACATTTTCTTTTCTTCAAGAGTTTTATTTTTAAAAGTTCAGTGATATGCAAACAAATTATGGGTTGGCATGTGGCAGCTGGGAAGGTTGCTGTATTATATTTAAAAATATAAATGTTAGTCGATTAATGAAAAATATATAGTGTGGTATTTGGAAAGCTAGACCATGAAAGCAAATATTTTTGCATGTTGATTTCTGCAGAAAAATACTGAAAGATATGAGAGAGGAGGTGGTGGAAGCAGCACAGTGATAGTGTTGGGGGAGAAAGAGATTATAATTTAGCTCTGACTACCAGAGCATTCATCACATGGATTAGCAACCAGGCACGCATTCCTCGGTGGGAACTGCGGCAGGGATCTTTGGGGGAGCCACTAGCACCAAGGACAGCTCTCCTGCTGGCAGCTGTTCAATGTGGTTGTGCAACCCAATCCCTCTACTGGGTGGGACACCAAAAGGTAACTGGGGGCCTTAGCCCCCAAACCATGTAACTCTATCTGGATCCCTCACTCTTAAAGCTGGTCTTGTCTGTACTCTCCCTTTCATGGTCATTGGAGAAAATTCAACTAGTCCATTACTCTCTGTGAACCTCACTTTCCACTCTAAGGAGTAAATGAGACTCATGTGACAGTGGAAAAGCTACATTTAATCATGTCAGCATACTAACCATGTTGTGGGGTTGCAGGGATGCTGACAGATGGGAAGATTAACAGATCAGATGTGTGGTAAAATGTTAAGAAAGAGAAAATATCAATTTGGGCCTAGAGCCTATAATTTCCATGGCCCAGAGCATTCATCCCAGGTCCTTTTCACCTTTAGAATGAAAGGTTTTGAGGAGAAAAAAAAAATACAAAAATCCTTGTTGAATCTACAAAAACAACAAGCTCTACCTCAGAGCTTCATCACTCTTCCAGTTTTCACTAACACTTTAAGCCTTTACCTTAAGTAAGTAAAAAGAAAAAAATATTTATTTGTATTATTGATTTTCCGCTATATCCTTAGAGCCCCATTGCGCTAGGTGCTGTACAAGCATATAGTGGAAATAAACTTTAAAAGCCAGATTGTGCCCTCAACTGTGTACCCATATAGGAACATATTGAGTGTAAGAACTCCCTGATACCTGTGCATGAGCTACTTGGACATGTACACCTTTCTAAGATCATTCTTTCATGGAATTTGAATGCTACCCTTATCTTGTTCACTGCTTTGACTGTTGTCCAGTTATGGTTGTCCAAAACAGCATGAAATCACCTATTGACACACCTTTTAACTTGAAATAACTAAAACAGTGGAATAATAACTTAATTATTTTATCTCCTTGTCTCTTTATAAAGGAACATCCATATTATCAGGAAACACTTTAAGTTCTACATTATTGCCAGTAGATGATCCCAGCAATTTCTGCCAGTTATCATGAGATAGGGCTAATTCTCAGTAAAATACGGAGTAATATTTTACTTTGCAAGTAGTCTCATTGACTTGAGTGGAGAACTTGCAGGATAAAATACTACTCAGTATGAATAAAGGGGCAAACTTTATGGGTCCTTTAGGGAACTATTTTTCAATTGGTTCTTTATCTAAAAGAACCGCTATATAAATTCCATTGCTTCATCATGTGTTGTTCATTTTCATGCTCTTGGTATCCCATTCAACCTTTATTTTTTATGGTGTCATAAATTATATTTATATTTAAGTGATGGGAACCTTAGAAATAACCATGATACATATATGTCAGAACTATCTATTGAAGAAAGAACACCTTCTTCTATTTAGGGAATTAGGTCACACAGTAACTTGTCACATAGACCTCAGTTCAATGGAAAAAATATTAAGGAAAGACATTGTCTTTTAATACTTACAGATGCTACAAAGTAATTTTAACAGTAGCAGGAGTGAATATTAAAATAATTGAATAAATCTGCTAGATTTAGGGTACAACTAACTAAACTATTATTGGTTTCAGAGTAGCAGCCATGTTAGTCTGTATCCGCAAAAAGAAAAGGAGTACTTGTGGCACCTTAGAGACTAACAAATTTATTTGAGCATAAGCTTTCATGAGCTACAGTTCACTTCATCGGATCTGTAGCTCATGAAAGCTTATGCTCAAATAAATTTGTTAGTCTCTAAGGTGCCACAAGTACTCCTTTTTTAAACTATTATTGTACATCATGGGCCTGATTCTCATTTACATTCAGGCCCCTTTTCACTGCTCTAGCAGTGTAAAGGGGCCTTCACGTGGTTGTGACTGTTGGAGCACTGTAAAGGAAGATCTTAATGTAGATGAGCATCAGGCCTCATATCTGTTGGGCCCATCATCACTTTTTAAACTGGATGCTTCAACAGGAAGTTATAATCAATAAGAAGGTATATTGCAGATTGTATGGTAAAAAGGTGAGCTCTTTTATTCACTTGTTCAGTTCAAGGACTGTTGCTCCTAGGCTCTGTGGTTCATACAGAAACTTAAAAATAGCATTCTGTTTTCTGCTGCTTCCAAAGCGGATTATTATGTGATGTACACCTCAAGAAGCAACGTTTTACAGACATACAGCAAAATGCAAAAGTAAAAGGTGTTTTCTGATTTTTCAAAAAGTTAAAAAACCAAACAAACTAGAAAAGAATAACAGCACAAAATTCTTAAAGATGCAGCCTAAATAAAGTCCCACATGTTTATTCTTAGAAAGAAACAAAAATCACAAAAGAAACCATGGCCGAAGATTTGATGTTTCAGCTGAAACCTACTGTGCCACAGAGTTTAGGTCTCAGTGTTTTTCTTCTGGTTGAATATGCTGTTGGTTTGAATGACAGAGGGTATATCCAATCATTGGTGTTTCATGTTCTCACCCAGTTCACAGCAATTACTTCCGGTTTCAAAGTTAATCGTGTGAGAGTGAATTAGCTGCATCACTACCACCACCACCTAAAAACAGTAATTTCTGATTATGCTATTCCTTTCACACATATTGCCACAAGTGTATAGTGCAGACACATCAATCAGTATACACATCATAGAGAGAAACAGTAATGCAAACCAATCCCACAGCAACCAGACAAATACTGTATGGTCTGTAATAATTTAAGATCTACAGTCAAATGAAAAAAAGACAAGTTTCAAGAAGATAACTTAGCATCTGCAATATGTATTCAATAGAATATTACTCAATAGCAGTTTATTATTTGTAGCAGAATCATACTAATAGCAAGATGTAATTTATCACGAGTGTGACAGAGAAATCCATGCTCATTATCATGATTTCTATTTCACAGAAAGTAGAAAACAACACAATGCCATAGTAACATTCAATTAATATGTATTAAAGAGACGAGTACATCCCAAACCCTTTCAATAAATGATAATGATGTTGATAGAGAGCAGCAGGCTTAAGACATCAGCTTCTACTATGTTTGATGAGGAGGAGTATGAAAATTAAAATTGTCAAGTGTATCTCTATTTATTTTGAGAGAGTAGACATCAACTCCTACTTGAAGGGACAAGATATCTCTCTCAAAAAGATTGGACCTGTATAGGGATAACAAGAATAGTCAGAGATGCAGCAGTAAGGATTAAAAAGCCAAACCGTTTTGAAAGGGATATAAACCCTCGTGCTTCTGGGCATAAAATAAATGCTAATTAATGTGAGCTAAGAAAATGAAAGATGAGATTCTTGTGTGTGATAACCAGGAACTGGGATTTTAAGAAAAATGCCAAATATCACAAGAACACAATGCTGATACTGGCCGTTTCCAAAATGTGTTAAATGTCACTTTTCCTACATTATGTCAGTTTCAGGGGCTTGCACTGTTTGCCTCTGTTTGTAAGGGAGTCACCTGGTGCTCCTCTGGTATTCATCTGCCAGTGTCAGCTGGACTTGACATCTACAGCAGGTTCTGAATTTGGAAGAGCAGTTCTCTAAGCTCCATTATAAGTCAGTCCTGCTCCTGGAGTTTCTGCTGTTTGCACAGACCATCAAGGCTGTTGCCAGGTAGAAAAGAGCTGTACATCAGGGGATGATTAATTACAGTAATCCTGTTTGTCACAGCTTGCTCTCCTTCCAACCTAAATCCCATAGTGGATTTTGCTTCGAGTATGTTGTCTGTTCTTTTTACTTATTCTACTCTCTCTGGAAAAAGGAAAGAGGGAAGATGGAGGTCTAAATGCTGCTGTTGATTGGCAAATTTTGATTCCTGTTTGGTACCGTAACACTGATATTCAAGGCTGTTGGAGTGTAGGGAAGAAGGGAAGAACATCACACTCTGGATTACTGGTGAGTAAACTTTCTTTATCATCGTCCAAAATAAATATATGAACAGACAGTGGACGAGCCTAATGATAAGGCCATAAAATGCCTCTTTTTGCCTGGAAGTACAAGCAGAAACTAAAACTACATTAGCCATGGCCATTGTTAAATGGTGTTTATATAACTATGGAAATTAAAGGCTACATTTTCAGCTGACATTGTTAACTGTGTGCAGATGCAAAACCTTGCATTTGCACACGCAGCTCTACTAACTGTATGGGCTGCGTTAGAGTTTTACAGCTGCGTCTGTATATGAGCTATAAATGTCGGCACAATTACCTATTTTGCACATGCCTGTGTAATTAAGGAGGCTTGCTGAAAATTTGGCCCCAACTATGGTTGCTGTGTCAGAGGCTGAATTAATATTCTTTAAATTGTTGAGCTAAACCTTCTCCCAGTAGAGTTTAACATGGCAATATACTCACTGTGTGGGCTACAGCAGGAAATATAGGGAACATTCAGAAAGGGCATTCATACAAGTGACCAGTGCCTTTCATGTGTCAGATAGCTGTAAAACAGACTGTTATATTAGGATAGTGATTCTCAAACTGTGGACAACAGATTGCCTCCCTCTAAACCACTCTAACCTGTTACTTCTAGGGTCTCAAAATATCGAATTGTTGAGCACCAGAAATGTCTTCATGGACCATAGGCGGTCCAGTGAGATGATCTTTCTCTTCCATGTGGTTTTTAGGATGGACATTTTGGTGACCCACTGTATTAGGAATGACCTATATAATTTGTTGTATAATCACTTTCCAGTGACAGGAAAGCCTTCAAATCCCAAGGTTTAATTAACTCCAGAAGAGGAGATGGATTCAGAATTTGGAACAAGAACAAGTCCTCCAGTTTGAAAAGTCTTGTTGCTATCTTTTCTGAATGAATGCTTTGTTTGTTTTCATGGCATCTGTGGGCAGAGTGGTCTGGAAGAATAAGTGCAAGATTGGGAGTCATGAGCTTTTTGAATCCTGGCCCTGAGAATGACTTGCTGCATGGCCTTGGGAAAGTCACTTTGTCTTTCTGCCTCACTTTCCTCATCTGAAAAGTGCGAATAATACTTACCCATCTATTTCCCAGAGCTATTGGGGATGACTAATTAGTTAATCTATGAAGAGTTTTGTGCCTATATGGTCCTACCTAAACGTGGATTTTTGGGCTTGTGGTTTCCAAGTTTGCATTTCTAGACCACTGGAATGTTCTAAAGCAGTTTGATGAACCAGATTGCACTGAATCTGGGTAGCCAAATGATACTCCATATTTGTCAACTGAAGAATAATTTCTGTAGTCACCAGACATGTCACTGTCTTCACATTTTCTCATCAGAAAAGACTTACTCCTAAGAACAGATCTTATAAGTTAGTGTAGAATCCATTCAACACACATATATACTGGGAATGGCATTGTAATACTGTTTCATTTAGATTATAATGAATGGGTCAAAGTGTATTGGGTATTCAACCATATGGTGACTGATTACTTCTGATAGACAAGTTCTATAGTGTAATTGCACAACTGTGTTTTATTCAACCAAGCTCCAAAAGGCTATTGACTTTCTAACTATAGGTTAGATGTGTGCACAGAACTACTATGAACCTTTAGACCCATTTTATATTCCAATTTAACTGTCATAATTAATACAATTATATAGGAGGGAAAAAAAAGACATTTCCCAAAGGTACTGGATCCAGTCATGTTCACATGAATAAGAATTACTCCTATGACTAAAATTGGAGTGGAATCTTGGCACCATTGAACTTAATGGGAGTTTAGCCTGCCAATCCACCAGTATCATGGGCTAATCACATTGTGCCCAGTTCTTCACTTCTTGTTCAGGCAAATGTTTAATTGACTACAAAGAGAGCATTACACAAAGAAGTAAGTGCTCCTAGATTTTTCCCTTAGCATATTGGGCTACTCAGAGCCATCCTTAGGATTTATGGGGCCCTACGCAGTATTATTAAACTGGTGCCCCTATGCTCCACTGAAGGCGGTCCCCAGCCAGTGCTGCTGACCCCAGTGTGTCGAGGGGGCACAGCCACCAGCCCCACCCGCAGACCCCCAGAACCCTCCCCATTGCTGACACACAACGAGCTTTGTACACAGCAGATGCGGTGGCAGTGGCTCAAGGCAGGCTTTGCACTCACACAGGGGCTGCATTTTGCCAGAGCCCACAGTCCTCCTGCAGCCCCTCGCCACTCCTGGCTCACCACGAGCATTTTGACAGGTAGAACCAAGCAGGAATAACAACAACAATAATACAAGCGTGTGTGTGTGTTTATGTGCATGCATGACAGTGTGTGTGTGTGTGTATGAGAGAGAGCCAGGGCGTATAAGAGAGACAGGGAGAGACCCTGTGTGTGTGTGTGACTGTGTGTTGGGGACTGTGTGACAGAATGTGTGTTTGGGGAGTGTGAGACTGTGTGTGTGTGTGACAATCTGTATTGGGGGACTGTTACTTGTGAGAGGCAGAATGTATGTGGGTGTGAGAGCCAGTCTGTGTGTGAGAGAGACAGTGTGTGTGTTAGGGAAGGTGTGTGAGAGACAGTGAGCACACTGTCATTTTAAGTCCTTCCCCTCCTCCCCCCCCCAGTCTGCTTCTCCCCCCCCCCCCTTGACTCATGTGGAAGTTTCGCTCTTCCTGTCCTGGCCATGGCCTGGCCCTGCCAGAGACTGAGCAGCCCAGGCAGGCAGGGTCCAGGGAAGGACTCTGCTCTGGGGGCGGGGCTGGAGAAGAGAGGATTCCAGCTGCCGCCAGCGAAGGGATGGTGCCCCAGATTTTCGGGTGCCCTACTCAGCCGCTTATGCTGCATATGCCTAAGGATGGCCCTGGGGCTACTGGCTGAGGAGTGGAGACAGGAGGCCGCTACACTTTTGAGTATCCCCAGTGTCAGTGGGGAAGCCATGACTTTTTGAAAAGTTGTCCTGAAAAGAATATAATTAGATTAGGTTTGTTGCTTCTTGATGATGATTTGTGGAAAGAAGGAAAGTACCTGAATTCCCCACCCCCCCGGTTATTAATTCCTTTGGAAATCAATAATCAGGAATGTCAAATCTCGTGTTCCATGGCTTGCTGGAGGAGTCCTTGAGGATTTTAGGAGATGTAGCTTGTGAGTTCAGGTATTGTCAAATACAAGTGCTGAAAAATCATGATTTAGGCCTCAAAATCATGGGATTGGCTTAACTGATCACATTTAAAACCAACAACAACTTTGGGGGTCCTTAATTTGTCTTCTGATGTTTGTAGCTGTTAGGGTTCATGTTTTCAGGCTTTTCTCTATAACCATGAGGGCTAGAAACATATTTTAAACATGAAAGCTGAGATTCTTATATAATCAGTTGGATCCAGGAGCTGGAGATTTAAGGAAAACACACTGTTAATTGAGATGGTGGCATGTGTGTGGGCAATGTATAAACTTTAACAAAAACATCCTTTCTCCCATGTATTCACTGGACATTGGAGTTCAATAAATGTTAGTGAAAAACCAAAGTTTTAAACAGTCTGACTAAAACTCCCTACCCCTTCCAATTGCTGAACTTAAGTTCTTTGACTCTTGACAAGACATAATTTTACTGGTTTTCCAAATGCCATAGAGCCTTCCTAGGTAGACAAGACATGAATTTCTAACTTTTGTTAAGCACTTTTTTGTGGGGTGAGAGAGAGACACAACACCTTTCAGGCTGCTTTTTAGGTATTGCAAAGAAGAAAAAAAGACATGAACTCAATCTTTTTCCATTTGTTCTTCACTTGTAAAGCTTTGTTGGTGTAGCTGAAAAGCAGAAATAGGGGAGGATCTTGGCTGAAGCAACTTGGCAGAAGCCTGAGTTGATAGCCAAAAGCCAGAGAATAGGCAGGGCGGGGTGTAGGGTTCTCTGCTATAGAAGAGAAGGTGTTGCTGCATGTGGAGTTTTAGTTTCAGTTCTGCTTGCAGCCCAGTCAGTGAGTATCTGAGTTTGACCTTTGAACCATTCACTAGTTTTGATCCTGCTTATTCAAGGACTGCTTGTTTAAATTGTATGTGCTGCTGTTCACCTTTAACTGGAGACAGGATGATCGTCTCTGGTTTGTTTCTTCTTTGCTGTGCTCCAAAAATGCACAATACTCACAAGCCTTCCAAGAGCACTAAATTCCATTACAAGTGCAACTCTGGCAACATAGGTGAAAAAAAGTTGCCTATTTTTATGGTTTGTGAATTGTCCATGAACAGATCACATTTTCCAGAAGTATCTGTTTGTTCAAAATCCTTCAAGTGTTTTATGCCAACATAAAGCCTATGGATTGCTCCTACTGTTCACAGGGAGCATTGCTTAGTATAGTCAATAGTCTATGATATAAGTATTCAATATTTGCAATTCAAAATGGCATTTTGAACTGCAAATGTGTTTTTGCAGTTCAGAATGACGTGTTTCTGTTCCCTGATTGGATGAGTGCAAGTCTAAGGCCTTGTCTGCAAACAAACTTGCACTAGTTAACTAAGTATCTGCTTTTAAATCTAGTCAGTTAGACTGGTTCAGATTTGTGTGTGGATAAGGCCTTTGAATCAGGCTTCTAGTGAGATCAGTCAAGAGTTGGAGCTTGAGATTAGCTTTCCACGAGTATTCTGCAGTATTCACTTACATTGCATTGTTTTGACAAAACCTACTTGCTAATAAACTTGTTCATTGCCAGCACGGTGAAGTCAATTAATTTAAAAATATTGAATTAATATTCTATGTGCAGGATTTACTCAGTTCTGTACTCAGCCAAGTATTGCAAAAGGCCCATCTTCATTGTAGAAATAGTGGTGTTGGGTGACAGCCCCAGTACAGCAGTACTCTTATGTTCAAAACATAATTTAATTCTACAGGGGATGGGGCTGAACTTTATTTTATTTTAACTGTGTTCCTGACTCCTGCTTGGTGACCAAGACCAAAGCCTTAGCACAGTTCTGGGACACAGTTAAACCACAGTGTACAGTCTCCATTGCAAGACAGTTGTGTGTTTTAATGGTGTCAAGGGATCATTGTGTTGTAGGCAGGTCACCCAAACATGGTTGTTTCTAGAGGCCAGAGCAGCCTGAAATAAATCAACCCTAACCATGCAATAAAATATGGTTTAATATACACAGACATTTTTAACTCTCCGAGTTTGTACCAATATGAAACTTAATAAATGTCAGAATAAATACAAATAAATGAGTTGCGCAATAAAAAATAACACAACAAAATTACAATAACCCTACAAAACACAAGCATAATTAGTCAACCACACAAGAGAACAAGATGAGACACCAGATTTAATCTGGTAATTGTTTTATGTTGCCAGTTATGGTCTCTGCTACAGCAGCATGTGTTGTAATGACATCATAGATAACCAAATTAGGGTGGGCCAGTATTTGAATGGGAGACCTCCAAGGACCACTGAAGTACTGCAGGAAAAGGTGTTGATGAGTCAAGAGATGACACTCTTCCTCTCTGAGTCAGAACTGAACCAGATTCCCAAGACAGTGTTAAAAGTATGGTGATGCTGGAGGAGCTACCTACTGGATGATATGTTAAACAAGCTGCTTGAGGTTATTGGAAATCTCATGTCACTTTTTATGTGAGCAGGGTTGTTGTCCTGACCACATTCTAACTCAGTTAGTTATATTAGGTTTCATTATATTTCCTTGCCTTTCAATTGCATACAATATTTGTAATCATTTCCTGTCATAAATTGTTTTGGAGTGTTGCTACATACTGTTAAACTCACTGTGTTCCATCCCACAGCTGGCGGCATTCTACATTAAATTAGTGAGTGAAGAGATCCTTTTCTATCCCTTACCACAAGACTTACTATGTTAATGGTTATATAGTGCTTTGAAATCTCTGGAGCTATAGAATGCAAAGTATTATCATAATTATTCCAAATGAATTAAAAAAGTTAAGTCCCTTAAATCAAGCTTTGATTTAAATAAAAATTGATAATTGCTGCATTGCTCTGTACAGCTACCAAACTGTGTGTAGTCATTGTGTGTAATACACTGATTTAGTGCATCTGTCTGATCATGACTCCCTTTAGTGACTGGTCCCAATGACTATAAAACCTACTATTCCACAGCCAAGGAGCTCTCCTATAGAACTGTGTTGTGAGTAGTAAAGGTCCTAGGTTTGATCCTGTTAATAACTGTGTGTGTTTTTGTAGCCACAGTTTGGTATGCGAGCCCAGGAAAGGTTTTTATCTACAGTGATGTGCCAGCAATATTGAAGACTAAGATCTTAATTTCCTCCTGCATCAGACTCTTCAGTGTGTTTTCATTTTGTAACAGCCATTGACTCCCAGACAGGCAGGAAGAAGACAGAATCATAACATCTCTCCTACATAGACTTAGCTATGTACTCTATTGGCAGGGAATTTCGGGGGTTGCTGCCTCCAGTGTGGTGTTGCTGGCTGGTGTTGTGACATTCAAGATACTGGGTATATAGACGTTCCCTGGGTTACGCAAGACCCGACTTATGCAAATTCGCACTTTCGGAAAAAGTTCCATAAGCCAGAAATAGGATTTTCAAGTTGCAGAAATTTTTGCGTAACATATGGGTACACGTTTCCGACTTACGCAAAATTCAAGTTACGCAAGGCTTTCTGGAACGTAACGATTGCGTAAGTCAGGGGGCGTCTGTAGTTGGTCAACGGAGGTTTCAGATTTCTAAGGCACAATAGAGAGGTGTATGGTTTCCTCCATTTGTTATGACAATCATAACATTTTCTGTGCCCTTGGAAGAATGGACAATGTTTCTAACTAGCACCAGTTTTCAAAAACAAACTTAGAAAGGTCAGGAAATGGTGAGTTACAGTCAGAAATTTTAAAACAAGAAATCTTGGAATACATGGATAACCACAGAGAGTTATCCCATATAACCTTAACTTTGCCCTGTATCCCTACTACTCACTGCAGCTCCCATGTATGGCATACATCTTGGAGAGGTGTCACTGTATACAGCTACTGGTCATCATGAATTCTGTGTATTATTATTTAATATTAACAGGTTGGGCCTCCTTGTGCAAGGTACTATACAAACCCATAACATAGGGAGATAGGGCCTCTGACAGTAAATGTACTTTAGCAGTTTGCCTGTACTCCCCTCCATCCAATCCCAACATCTTTAACAGCTTCCATGCTAATGACAAGAATAAAAGGTATGAACTAAGTCCAGAAATACACAGCAATGAACAGTGTGATTAAGAAAAGGTTAAAATGTTTAACATGGCTGCTGTGAGGCAGCTGTATTGGAAAGGTGGGATGTGTAATGGATGGAGCTGGACAAAAAACTGACTTTTTGGTTTGGTGGCAGGTCTGAAAAATTGAAAAACGTTTAGGTTCTGGTCAACCTGAATCTTTTAAAATTTGTGGTGAATTTTGGTGGAAAAAAATTGTGGTGGAAAAAAAAATTCATTTTGGGTCTGTTACAGAGGCAGAATTCAAAGCTGGATCTCCCACATCCTAGGTAAGTGCTCTAACCGCTGGACTAAGGTTATGAGAGAAGAAGGGGGTGGTACAGCAGAATCACCATCATTCCCTCCACCTCCACTGCCTCTGGCCATTTTGTGAACATAGTTTTGGGTTGACCAACACTGTATTTTTCCTCATACAAACTATTTCATCTGAAAAGTTTTTGCCCAGCCCTCATGATGAATCAATCTTTTCTATGGATCATAAGTACAAGTGATGAGATGCCAGTGCTTTGTGTACAGAGGCTGAATTGAAGGGGTTGAATTAACCCGTGACTGTGCAGGTTGCAGAGATGTAGTAGGTAAATTTTGCATTAATTACCATATTTAGTATGCTCTGCAAAGCAGAATATGTGACTCCTAATGTCAGTGTTGATGTCTGGTGTGGATACAGAAGATCTCTAATCCTGCTAGAGTGGGCAGGGTGATGAGGCAGACTTAAGGGTTTCTGGGGTACCACAACTGTTGTTCTTATATTTTAAGATTTCTTTTTAAAAAGTCAGACCATACCCTCATCGCTTACTGACTTTGTAAAGTAACTTTGGAAAGACTTAATGTGTTTTTAAAAGTTTGCTCTGGGGACTGATGACCTTCACTCTTTTAACAGGGCCTTATCTGGGACTAAAACTGCAATGTCCTGCTGTGTTCCTCACATTATTCTGGCAAGAGAGCCAACAAATGCAATTACATGTTGGTTGAAATAAGTTCTTGGCACGTTTTATTTCTATTGCAAATTCTTTGTACAGGATCTGCAAATCGTAAGCTCAACAACAGAAGTCTTACCGTGGCTTTTAGATGGCATCTACATTTTAAGAGGGGTGAGTGCACCACCTAGAGGAGATAATGGTACTTTTTTGCTGACTGTTACAATACTTTCCATTTGATGCAGTAGATTTAGTGAAAGTTAACACATGGCACAACGGACCATTGAGAAGTTATTGAATTACTTTGTGCCTGCTGGCCTTTCTGGTGAATACAAAGTATGTAAGAATCTTTCCAGGGCACCAAAAAACTTTGAATAAATTTGAAGACTGGTGATTACAGCAAAAAAGAATCCAGACATCCTGACCTTCAGTCTGTTGACCAGCTGTGGGACCTTGGAAGACTTGGTAAACCCGTCAGTACTGAGAGGCTGAGTTCATTAAGGTTTTTACAGTGCTTGGATATCCTTGAAAAGGGGCTCTAAGTGCAAAATGTTTTGTTTTATTATTCATCTGATAACATAGATAACTTCTCTGTTTGCATACAGCATAGTTCCTTCTCTGTGTTAATGGTTCTGACATTTAACAGGATTGTCTAATTTATGTTGCTTGAAAAGAAAGATCATCTTTGCAAACATGGATTTCCCCCTTCCCTTTAACTATTACTGAGTAGGGTTTTGTTTTTTTTACAATTACTCTTTCAATTTTTGCATGAGATAAGCAATGTGGCAGGGCTTGCTGACACCCGAATAGAGACCTATTTATAGCAGGTCCACAAGATCACACATTCAAGATGAAACTGGGGCCACCATGTTCTTTCAAGACTTTTCATGATGAATGGGGCAACATAGAACAGAGAGCAAAGGGTAAAGGATTTTTTTTAATGAAAAACATGGATTCTTTGAGGTACGTTTTCCCCTGGATCTATCATGAGAGAAGTTCTCCCTGCTGCCTTGCATACACAATGAAGCACCTGTGAGAATGGACATGCGGGGAGAACTACTGTCACAATAGATCCATAAGACACATCTTTCTGAAATTGTAAATAGCAGATGCGAAGAATTATGTTCCCATGCAGTCTTGGGGTTGTGGAATTAAAGCACTTTCAGATAGCTTTGAGCAATGCTGCTCAGCCAACTGATTCTTCTCACTCTGTGGTTTGGTAAGGCTTTGTAATAAACTCTTGACTTAAACAATCATTATGATAGCCCCTAAGAGCCTTTATCTGTTTCCTCTGTTTTCGCTTGTGGTTATAGTTTACAGATGACCTGCCACAGATGAAACAAGATAGGTGGCTAAAGTCAGTTGGGGAGGAGATCCTTGGGCTGAATTTGACTAAATGCAAAATAAAGAGTTTTTGGAGTTTATACCATGTAGTGTAGAAGACAGAGAAAGGTTTCTTCACGTCTACTATAGTATTCGGAGAGTCTTGCACAGTAGTAATATTGCATATGGTGCATGGCCTGGTTAATCAGAGCTGTTAGAATCAAGCTTTGCTTGCTGTGAAGAATTTTCATGGTATTTTTGGTTGCTCAGAGTCACAATGAGCTGTCTATACCATTGGAGAGAGAACAGAGTCTCATGGAGACCAATGCCATTTTTTTCTGGTTGAGTGCCAGGCAAAATCGCTCACTGAGGTTCTGAAGATGCGGGGGGAATTTAAGACAATCTGATAATAGAAGAAGGACAGAGACAAGTGGTAAAGTACATGGATAAGAGTATAGGCAAAGAAATGCCAATTAAAAGAGCTAAAGGGAAGACATTGAAAAAGGGAGTGAAAGAAAATAAATTAACTTGAGAAACTATCATTGCTTCTTTTTCTGACACCATCGTCCCATTCTGAAACCAGTGTTAACTTTCTGCTGAGTGATGTCCAAGACCTTGCAGGTCAGCTTCCTAGCAGAGGAGAAATCAGTGACATGGCATCTAGGAATATTCTTAGTGTATCTTATTTTGTTTACACACATAACCAGTCCTGGACCAGGAGTGGTCATAAACATTCAGACATTCCTCTCCTTCAGAAATCTCAGCCCACACATTAATGCCAGGTTCTCACAGAGCAACTCGACCTCAAGAATTGACTCTAATCAGAGACCAACAAAGCGAGCAAATTCTCCTACTGCTTGCCTAGCTCCCTCTCTGAGACTGAATATTTGCTCTCTCATGTTAAGAAAAAGAAAATGGAAGACTCTGTAATAGCACCACCTTCTGATGCCTGTCGTAATATAATAAAGATGGGAAGGATGGAGGTAGAAAACGAAACAAAGCAAAATGGTTTTAAGAAAAAAATATTGGTGCAAATATATGGAAGGAAAGATAAAATGGAAGAATAGATTAGAAACTGGAGGCTGATAATGTACATCTGTTTATCTGAACACGAAGTTGTTATCATTTGCATCAATAATGCTTCATTTCATCAGCTATATGTTCTGCAATTTGAAAAAATGGTGTCTTAAATTTTGGACACTTTTCACCTTTTGTCACATGCCCCCTGGTTATGACACTGAGAGAGATGATAGCTGGTGAGAATAACCAAGGAGACAGGTTCACTTTAAAGTGAATGGGTAGAGAAGTGAAGTAGATCTGAGTGGCTTAATGCTGGTGGGTCCAGATATATAGTCACTAAGCACAGTGTTACCAACACAATAGATCAAATACTGCATGTGTGTTCAGGGCCTGATTCTGTGATGAGCTGACTGCCCTCCATTCCCACTGAAATCGGGTGCACTCATTATCTCGCAGGAAAGAAGCACTGAAAAATGTTCAGAATTGGACCTTCAGTCCTTTGCTTCGCTGCTGGGACTGCCAAATAGGTTTCACCGAAGGGCTGTTTGTGTGATATGGACACCTATTTATTAGCGATGAATTTACTTCAGAGGTTCCCAACAGCCCTCAGTAGGGAGCAACATTTGGTCACTACCAGCCTGGTATGGATTCCAACTAGTAGTTTAGAGGTGAAGGTGGCCCCTGGAGAAATGTTACATCCAAACAGCTAAAGCACAGTTGAAATATACCCCATGATTGTTGCTTCAAAATAAATATTACAAACCTTGCAATGCAGCCAAAATGTCCCATTTGCTAACTTTCCCCTGATTTCATTGCACTAAAAGAATGTTTCATGAGTCTGATCTAAAGTTTACTAAATAAAAGCCATGATTGTTAACTATGTGAAATATCACAAGTTTTCCCCAAAGCTCACCCTCATATTGCCTATGAAACAGTTTGGAATAACAAATGATGAGTAGTGTTCTCCTTAAACTACTCTCAGAGCTACTAATCTCAGAACCTTTGATGATTCTGCTACTTATTAACTACATTTAGAGGATGATTAAACCACAATCAAAGTATAGATGGCCTGGCTTTATTCACTGATTTCCCTTTTTAAAATTGTCAGTGCATGAGCCACACTTTAGAACAGATTTTGATTTTCTGACTGTTAACTGTCTTATCCCAAAGGATTTCAAAGTGCGTTACAAACCTAATGCGTTGATGGACAAGCAAGGATTAAAGAAAATTAGTGGCAAGTAGAAAACACTGTGGCTGGTATGTGAGTGCTAACAGAGTGCAATTTGTGAGACTGATCAGTTCCGCTGCTGCTTTTGCCAGTCACATTTCAAGTAGCCGTGAAAATGATCAAAATCTGAGATACTCCTCTGAGCAAACTACTGCTGCTGCGAATTGCCCAGCAGCAGCCCAGACATTCTTGCCACTTCTCTCATGCTAGAGATGTGAGTCTGCTAGTGTTCTGGAGCAGAGAAACTCATAAGCCTCAGGTAGTGCAAGTGGGGAGTAAAAGAGAATAAGGCTCTCCATTGTCAGGGACAAGAGAAGTAGAGCATCCTAAGTAAGAGGGGAAGAAAAGACAGAGCTTTGTCCTGTAGCAGGAGAGTGATGAAACCATGAATAGATAAGTTAGGGAAAGATAGGAAGGAGACTGTAACGTTTCCCCTCCTTCACAGCAACTGGGGATGGAGGGAGGGGGAGTGCTAAATTTATCAGGCACCCATGAGTCAACTCTGATACAAAAGATGAGGGGGAAAGGGCTAAATAGTGTTCAGGGGCACTGTCCTAGTGAGACAGGGGAGAGAATGGGTTTCTACCCAGATTTTTTCCCCTAGATCCCTCTAAATGGGAGGGGTAAAAAAAGTGCCTGGTGCAATGCTGTCTTCTTTTGGATCAGCCTCTGGCTAATAGGTTTAGTCCTTTAGTGAGTAGGTGTATGTTTAATTTTTTCAAGCTCTGTTTGGGATCCCTTCACTCAACCCTAAAATGGAATAATAGCTGGGCTGAAAGGTGGCAGCTGCTGAGCAGTGCAAAGCAGCACCACAGAGCCATTTCGGGGAGGAAGTGAAGATGAATAATGAATAACCCTTTCATGGAGTTTTTCCTTCTGTACATTCAGAGTGCTTTCCAAAGGTGGTAGATAGCTTCTCCAGCTGTAACACGGGTAGGATGAGGCTTTGGGAAGTTCAGAATCTTCTTCTGCATTTTACTGCAATTAAATGGGAGAGTTAAAAATCAAATACAGGAATCCTTGCTGCCACGCTTATACCTTCTGCACTGGACTAGACTGAAGGCAGAGAGGGGTGGGAGAATACTGTGTCTAATTCAACCTGCTGGGGAAATTTAGCAAGGCTGAATACCCAGTATCAAATAAAAACCCAGGCAAATTCCAATAGCCTTTTTATGGATTTCCATAACTGTTCAGGTTTTTCACATAGCACATTCATTATATGCACCAGCTGATGCATTGCAAGACTGTGTCTGGGGATGCAGAACCTTTCTGTTATCTTGATGTTAGGTGCTTGAGCTCTGTTTAGAGAGATAAAGGCATTTTGGATGAGTCATACTAGCAGGTGGATCTTGTCAACTCTGATGAGGCTATGAATGCGTTGGAATAACCCTCTGAATCAGAGCAAACTCTGGGGTGGAACAGAGGAAGTTATGCAGGGAAAGTCCTAGGGACAGGTAAACTTGGGTAGGAAGTTCAGGTTGAAGTTTTTGTTATGTAAAATAACACTAGAGGTAAAGCCCAGCAAAGGGGTAAGTTGGGACTACATTAGTTCTCTTTGGAGCAGGGATTGAGTGCTGCATGCTTCTACAGAGTGTTTGTAAACTCTAAGTCTTCAAACAGATGTACTTGACTGAACTCTCTTATGTCTGTGCAAGGTCAATGGGAGTGGGGAGATGTAAGACTCTGTGTTGGCCTATCTGTTTTCTGGATTAGGGCCTTAAGTAGATTTTATTGTAGGTCTGTAGTGTCTCCTGCCATTGATTGAGTCTGATAAATGAACTCTCCCTGAATCAGATTGTCAGCTGGTATACATTGTCATAGCTCCACTGACTTCACAACTGAAGGTCTGTCCCCTAAACTGTGCCTATGGTCTAATGGTTTTTCACATGATTTTCCTTTCTGAGAGAAAACCTTTTACATACTAAAACAACCTCAAATATGAAAATACCTGCTATGGCTAATGATGATTACATAGCTTCCTTAGCCCCTTCAGGCAATGAAGAACAGGTTTTAAATGGTTAAACATAAAAAAATGAATGTTTTGTGCATCAGCTACCAAATGTAATACTGTACATAGTGAATCTGCAAATTGTGACTAATGGGGAAACATTTTTAAAATGCCTCTGATAATGAAAAGATTTATTGTAAAATATGTCTTAAATGGTTTAACAAAATACCCTTTGTATGCTCACAAAATAGCTTCATTCAATAGTGGTTCTAGGATTTAGCACTTGGTGGGGTTTAGATGCAGGAGGAGCAAAGGATTTGACTGTGGGGAGGCTGGAATCCATAACAACACCTTTTTAATTTAGGGCACTCGTGGTGATGTGATTTGGTGAGTTCAAACTGAACTTGATTATTTTCTTACTGCCTGAATCTATCACTGCATGTGTTGAAATATGCATAAAAATGTACTCAAGATGTTGAGACTGGCTAAACACAATGCAAAAATGGGTGGTGTGTTCCACCCCTGGACTAAAGAGTGACCATCTGTTTAAATAATCTCTCAGCATAGGGGAAGAGCCAGTTTCCCTCTTTCTATCAGTAGATATACCATCTCTTCATTTCCTGATTAGTCTGAAAAGGGATTGCCTATCATTTCTGAAGATCAGGCCTTATGAGTCTCAAGTTGGGCACCCAAAAACAGAAGCACCCAAGATCAATGGATACTTCTGAAAACTTGGGTCTAAAAAGACTTTGTCATGCAGGGGGAGAATCTGCCACCTTTCCTTACCCTGGGTGGTACCTTACTCTGTAAGCAACTCCATAGGATCTGGCCCACAGGGAGCAAGGGAAGAAATCTGAAAAGCATTCTGGCATCTGAACCTCTCATTGCATGTTCTAAGAACACACCTTCCCTAGTGCTGTAGCAAGTTCACTTTCCTTTCAAGCTCCCTGACTCGCCCAGTCAATCTCTCTGAAAACCTAAATTTCTCTCTTGCCTTATGCCCCTTAATTTCTCTCTCCCTGTGTTATTGTCACTTAATTCTGCAAAGCATTTTGGGATGTAGTTTGTATGGAAGACACTACAAAACACAAATTGGATTGTAGGTCAAATTAGCCCTATGTCCTCTGGGGACATAATCAAGTCATCGACTGTGGGCAAGAGGTCTTGGCTGAATGCTCTGAAAGTCTTGCCTGATTGTCATGAGAATTTTCTAGCCCAGGCACAAAATGTGTTTTGTTCACCTTTTCTATGATCATTCATGATAATGAAGGGCTAGATTGTAACTTTACTAGCTGCTTCAAGTAAGGGGCAGCATATGGCTGCCACATCTCAGGAGCACGCTAGAGAATGAATGGTGATATCACAATTTCTCCCCTGCTTCCTCCACCCCTCTGTCCTTCTGGATAATTAAATTAATTAATCCCCTTATTTTGCAGCTCCTTACTCTCCCAGTGTGCCAGACAACTACTCTGGCTGACAAGCAAGAGGGATGGAGTTGGGGTTCCTCCCATTCTTCTCTGCCCTCTTAATATCTGCTCACTCACAGAAGAGAGCATAAGGCAAGTAGGCTTGGATCCACAAGGTGTTTTAGATACCTTAACCACAGACCCAGATGTCTAAGTCCCAGTTTTGGCTTCCCTGTGATCCACCAAACTCCCACTGAATCCGGTAGGTGCCTAAACTCATTCAGCACCTAAGGTTCTCGGGCACCTATGTTGCTGCTGCTGGGCTATGCACCCTGCTGTCTCTCCCTGGGCATCCAGACACACATCTCCTGCCTTAGCCACAGAGTGAGCTATGAACTGGGAGATGATAGGCATTCGCTCCCCCTAATTGATGCCTTTATCCTGATCTGGTAGACATGCTCAGAGGCTGCCTACTAGATTGGGTCACATTCAAAATCCAGCTGGAGGAGATGGTAGTGGTGGTGGCCATTATGTTTCCCTCTGGCTCAGTGACTGTTCCATGGGGGATAAATACTTAAATTGACACCCTCCTTCTGGCCCAGTGACTTTCTGTATTCCAGTGGTTAGGGCACGTACCTGGGAGATCCTGGCTCTGTCCCACCCATCTCACTTTAATTATTTATTCAGAGTGGAACGGCTTCAACAGGAGATACTGCTGGGAAACAGACATCAGAATATCCCAAAGCTCAGTGGTTACAGTGCAACTTGGGAGGTGGGAGACCCAGATTCAGGTCCTCTTCTCAGGGAGAAGGGATTTGAACAGGGTTCTCCCTTCTCCCCCTCTGGCAGAGAAGGGGGAACTGAACTTGGGTCTCTCACATCCCTGTTGAGTACTCTAACTGCTGGGCTAAAAGCTATCGGAGGGGCACCACCAGCACCACCTTTGGCTAGTTTGTGTGGAGTGAGGCAGGTGCCTAACTAATTCCTGTAAGAAATGCCTTCGGTATGTAAGCCCCCTGACTCCAGATGGTGGTTCCCATATCTAAGAAGATATAGGCACCTCCCTGTAGCCTGGATGTAGGTGCCTATCTCGAAGAGAGGACAGAGAATAGCACAGCACATACACCTCTCATCAGCATCTTCCATTGATTAGCTTAGGCAGCTCCCCGCCTAGCGTGCTAGCTTTGTGCAACACATTCTAAGGGGCTGCTCTCTCCTCATTCAGTGCATAGAGAGCCTAGGCCCCTAACTTGGCTTTGTGGATCACGGTGCTTTTCCTACAACTTTCTAGGCACCTAAAAGTTAGGCTCTGTGACACTCAACCTAAGTCCCTTTATGGATCCTATCTATAGCTCCTGCTATCCACTCAAGCTGGAATTGAATCTCAGCAGAGTGTGATTTACTCCCTCCTATGGCTGAGTAAATGACAATGACAGTTTAGCCCCAAATGACAGACTATACTATTGAGAGAAATTACTTGCCCTGAGTGGGTGAATAAATTTTTGCAAGGCTCCACTAAATCCTCTGTAATTTGCATCTCAAAATAAATTTGAAGCGGCTGTGGCATTGGAAGTGATTGAAAGGTATTGTTTTTGGCAACTCATTATTTTAGCTCTTTATAACGAGCCTTTTGAGAAAGGGGTTTTCCATTTAAATAGTTTTAAAGACAATCATTTTTGATTCAGTTACTGTATTTTTGGCTAAAATGATACATTTAGCCTTACAGACTGGTTAAGAAGTCTGGCAGTTTACTAGTACTCCTATTTTGGGTGGAGAATATCTCTTTTTCTGCCTGTCTTGATCTTATTACCCGTATTTTGAAAATAAATTGTATTTGGAGATGGAAGAAACCTGCTAGATTTTAGTCCATATCCATACAAGTGCAGGCGACAGTGGGGTAGATCTGCAGCTAGCATAAATCAGCATAACTCCAATGAAGTCAATCTGAGGACTTGGATCTTGCTCCCCCCAAATAAAGGCTGTATCCTATATTGTAGGATGAATTGGAAAACCCCCAGTGGCACCACTTCTTAATCAAAATGCTCATTTTCACAGGTAGTCTACTCATTTCTAGAGCTACAGCAGAGAAAAAGTGACTTCTGAATGCAAACACTGAGCCTGGTTCATCATTACTCATGGGTTATATTGTTTATTTTGCAGCATCAGCAACAGTCAAAAGGCCAGTGGCCAGGTATTCATGAAAACCTCCATCAATCTCAAACATTTCAGACTTTAGATGAACGAGTAGCTAGGTGAAAAGGGATATTTATTATGTATTTTGTTATTGTTAATCATTCTTCTCTTGTTTCGAAAGAGCATTTCGGTCAGGGTCAAGGGTGCTTACAATGGTAAGTAGGTTTGCACCCTGTACTGGTTTGGTAAGGATAAATAACACATTTAAGGGAAGGGAGACAAATGCAGCAGTTGCACTGTTTTTTGTTGCTGAGTTTCAAATCAATCAGATGCCACTTGGAAATCTCAAAAGTGAAAGAGGTTGCAAATCTCTTAACATCTGGGCTGTGTGAGAGAAAGTAGATTCACTTTTTTGAGTTGAGCATGTTACTGTGGACATTAGAGCAAGTCCTATTATTTATATATGTATGAAGGACTTTTATCCACCTAGAGCTGCGGTTAGGTGCCTTTTATAAAATGAAACAATGAGAGATGGCTAGCACAAAAACGTCCGGATGTCAAATGTGAGGACATAAAATTCCTTAGACTCAGCATGGAGGCTACTTAAGTAACCTTAACGGAGTCACAGAAGGTGTGTATATCCCTAAATGGAAAAGGAAGAGCTAAAGCACTATTGCTAAGTGGCAAGTCTCAAGATGGTTGTTTTCAGCCAAAGAGAGATGCTCATAAAATGGAAATCCAGCCCCAATGAAGCCCATAGAAAGGAACCGAAATTGTGTGTGTGTGTGTGTGTGTGTGTGTGTGTAAAATTTTAAAATGGAAATTAGCTGGGCTACAGGGAATTTTGAAGAGTAAGTGGGTAATGTCATAAGAACAGATAACAGGAAATACACATTTCCTGCTTCTTATATACTTAAAGTATGAAAGAGAGAGAGTGTTGGTGGGGCTGCTGGATTACCAAGGAGTATGGGGAGCAATTAAGGAGGATAAAGAGCCTGCAGAGAAATTAATTATCTATTAGCATCAGCCTGCACCCTGGGAGGCATTGAGGCAGTACATACTCCAGATTTATTCTTTTCTGGTAATAAAGATAACACTGTCATTGGCTGTTCCTATGAAATAAACATCCCAACCACTTTCTCTCAACTTGAAATGTGAATATCCATTCAGAAGACATGGGAAACTGGTATTGTGTGTGTCATAAATATAAAGGGAAGGGTAAACACCTTTAAATCCCTCCTGGCCAGAGGAAAAACCCTTTCACCTGTAAAGGGTTAAGAAGCTAAGACAATCTCACTGGCACCTGACCAAAATGACCAATGAGGAGATAAGATACTTTCAAAGCTGGGGAGGGGGAGAAACAAAGGTTCTGTCTGTGATGCTTTTGCCAGGACCAGAGCAGGAATGCAGGTCGGAACTCCTGTAAAGAGTTAAGCAATCTAGTTAGATATGCATTAGATTCTGTTTTGTTTAAATGGCTGATAAAATAAGTTGTGCTGAATGGGATGTATATTCCTGTTTTTGTGTCTTTTTGTAACTTAAGGCTTGCCTAGAGGGATTCTCTATGTTTTGAATCCGATTACCCTGTAAGGTATTTACTATCTTGATTTTACAGAGGTGATTCTTTTACTTTTTCTTTAATTAAAATTCTTCTCTTAAGAACCTGATTGCTTTTTCGTTGTTCTTGAGATCCAAGGGTTTGGGTCTGTGTTCACCAATGTAAATTGGTGAGGATTTTTACCAAGCCTTCCCCAGGAAAGGGAGTGTAGTGCTTGGGGGGGGGGGGGCGCGGCGGCCACATTTCCAAGTGGGTACTTCCCCTGTTCTTCGTGTAACACTTTGGTGGTGGCAGTTTTTAACCTAAGCTGGTAAGAATAAGCTTAGGGGGGTCTTTCATGCAGGTCCCCACATCTGTACCCTAGAGTTCAGAGTGGGGAAGGAACCTTGACAGTG
The DNA here is from genome assembly GCF_009764565.3 of Dermochelys coriacea. Taxonomy (NCBI): domain Eukaryota; kingdom Metazoa; phylum Chordata; order Testudines; family Dermochelyidae; genus Dermochelys; species Dermochelys coriacea. Next base: position 114,727,263 of record NC_050072.1, read on the forward strand.
TGCATATAAGTTTGAAAGCTAGGAACTTTTGTGTTCTAATTCTAGTTCAGGAAGTTATTTATTCTGTGGATTTGGGGAAGTCATGAATTGGGAATAAGAATCATTGTCTACTTTACAGGAGATATTGTGAGGATTAATTAGTGACTGTAAAGAATGTTGATCCATGCTATGAAATGTCACATAGAAAGAACTCTATTCTGCTAAGGGGTAAGATGAACCCTGACTGACAAAGTATTTCAGTAGGCCTTATTGGTCAACAAGAAAACCACAACCTGCCACTGTTATGTTGGCTCCTGGAAAGTCCCCAAATCGTACTGAAGGTTATTGTATAAACAACTTCCCAGTGTCTGAGCAGTTTCCTGCATAGTATTGATTTAATAGGTAGCACCCTCTGTTTTGTACCATAATTAGGTTGCAAGGTTATCTAGGGGATGTCCTATCAACACCATATTACGAAGTGGAGGAAGGAGGTGGGAGACTAAGATAAGGGAGTGACTGCTCAGGACAACCAGGTGTTTTGCACATGTACGTTACCCCTTCTCTTCTCTGGGGGCCAAATGCTAGTGTCCCAAGGGTCCCTGTGTGCGTGCACCTCCTCCATGAATAACAGCACTCGGTGCTATAATCATAGTTCTTCCTGCCCCTCTGTTAGCTCAGCTGGAGAGACAGGATTAACACATTCATGACGGTGTAGTGCATTGGTATTGTCTGAAGTGAGATGTTTGAGCTCAGCAAACTTGATCAATTTAGAAATACAGGTCAGCTTAAAGAACAAATTGAGCTTCCCTTACTCTCTTAGTACCTGGATGTGCCCCACCACTATTTGTATTGATTTTAATCAATACAAATATACTTTCCCCTCTGTTCCCCTGACTCAGTATCCTACCATCTCTCTGATGCATTGTCCAGTTTGTTTTAGAAAACAGAGAACTTTTTTTCTGTTGCTTCCTCCAACCCCCGCACTGTTGTTCATGAAGAACTGCAAATGAGCAGTTCAGTGCTGAGTGACTCAGAGCACTCCATAATAGAGCTAGGCAAATAACTGATTTTTTTTTTTTTTGGTTCACTGACAGTTCTGAAAATACTTCTAATAAAATCAGTTCAACTAAAACCAAATTTTTTGATGAATCCCAAAAGTAATTTAGTTTTGAGTGGAACAAAACATTTTTTTTCTGTTCATTTTTTTTACCCTTTTAAAACTTGTAGTTTTTTTTAAATGAAAAACAAAGGAAATGAAGGAATAGACCTGCAAAACTGGAAGCAGAGGAGCTGGCAGCCCCTTTATAGCCAATAGCCTAGGACATTCAATGAGGGTGTTGGAGACTTGCATTAAGTCCTGCTCCAGCAGGGGGATTTGAAGCTGGGTCTCCCACATCCTAGCCACCACTACCAACAACTCCTCCTCCTCTTGGTTGTTTCCCTGAATGGTATTGTCACCTTGTAAATGTAGCTCAATTTCCCTCCCTCCCCCAACTATTTGGTGAATTTATGTCAAATTCATGACTAGTTTTGATTGACTCAAAACAACATTTTTTTGGGTGACTAAATTATTTGTCCAAAATTTCGCCAGTTCTACTCCCTCTCCTAGCTGCACTTCTAGCAGGTATGAGACCTGGGTACATGCAGCTCGGAGTTCTTATTACATCCCTGAGGGTCTGCACACTTCGGACAAGAATCTTCAGCTGGAATAGAGTGCAGCTCCATTGACACTACTGAGGATCGAGCCCTTTAAGTTTGTCCTTTATGTGCACAGCTTCTGTACCTGAAACAATCAGCACCTCAGTAGTTTTACTTCCACTAATGTTAGCTCTAGAGGTGGGTGTGAACCCAAAACATTGCAGCCAAACTTCTGGGAATATAACTTGAAAGGGACCAGCATTTAATGGCTGGACCTCTTTATCGTAATGGTCTGAACCAAAATGGGCCAAATCCACCACACTCTCCAAGATTTGGAGGGTGGGGGTTGAAGTCTAGTCATTAATTGAAATGTTTGCGGCTTGAGTCCATCTTTGTATAATTTATACACTGATTTTTTTCACCAGTCATTTATTGTATTATATGAGGTTTCACTTTGAGTTTCCAAGAAATGTTGAAACTCCACTGGAACAGTTACAATTTGCTGTTTTCAATGGCTATTATAGCCAGTATGGACAGGGATGATGTCCATAGCTTCTGTTTGCCGGGAAGCTGGGAATGGGTGACGGGGATGGATCACTTGGTGATTACCTTTTCATTTCCCTCTGGGCACTTGGCATTGGCCACTGGTCAGAAGACAGGATACTGGGCCAATGGGCTTGATGGACCTTTTGTCTGACCCCAAATGGCTGTTTTTATGTTCTTATGTTGGGTTTGAAAGTATATGAAATGACCAAGTTTTGGCATCTAAACATCACAACCTGACCTATTGCTGAAACATGGCAAAACTTTCAATATTTTGCTCTGAGTGTCTGGTTTATAATGACAGGTTTCAGAGTAGCAGCCGCTTTAGTCTGTATTCACAAAAGAAAAGGAGTACTTGTGACTCCTTTTTTTCTTTTGGTTTATAATGACAATTTTGGTTAATTTATTTGGTTTTAGGTTCTATTCCATCTCCGTTAACTAGTCATGGTTTCATATTAATAGCTGTGAAGGACAGAAGGGATAGTTTATATGATTATCTAGTCTGGCCTCCTCATAGTAAAGAATTATTCTTCTCTTTGTGCTATTCCTGCACCATCACTGCACTCCACCAGGGGCTCTTGTATTATTTTGCTGGTGGGTATTTACTTGTCTGTGTTTTTATAAAAGAAAAAGCTAGCACATGTTTAGAATATTTCTGTTCCTATCTGCCTTGTAGAGCCTGGAGCATGACAGAAAATTGTTTTTGTTGTGTAAACTGTCATTAAATAAGCCTTATATGTTCTAAACGTGGGAAAGGAGTCTATTCTCTGTAGCACTTGCTCATGAAAGAAAATACCCCCAATGGACACTAATGACAAAACCTACTCTCCAAAAGAAGTTTACTTCCTGGTATTTGTGACTCCCTCCTCCCTCCCCCCCCCCCGCGCCCCAAGGAAAAAGTAAGGCTATGAAATGCTGGTTAGTTTCTATTCCTTTGTCTTCCTTGGTCATTGACTTAAACACAAAATGTTGAATAATAAGGCTGCTATTTAATTTAAGCTGTGGTCTTATTAATCTGGCCACAAGCAACTGCAAGTTTGTCGGCTTCTGTTGCATTGCTTTTGGTGTAAAGTTAAAACTTTTGTGCCATTTTCTCTAGAAGGTAATATGGGAGATTTTTCTGTGAAAGATCCCCAAGATGATATAAAAAGTCTCCCAAAAACACAACACAGAAAGAAGACAGCTCCTGCGCCATACTAATTTTTTAACTGCTTGTAAAATATTGTTACATCTTCAAAAGAACTTTCAAACATTAACTAGTTAAGCCTTAAAGCATCCCTGCCATGTATGTGGTTATAATTAACCTAGTTTCCATGTGCCTATTTGAGACAACTAAAGACTGATTTTTTTGGACCTGCTGAGCACCTGCCACTCCAGCTGAAGTCACTAGAATGTGTAGGTGCTCAGAAGCTGAAAATCAAGCCATGATGTCTCAAATAGGGTGGATAAAAACTGAAATACCCCAAAATCAGTGGCCATGCTTGAAATTTTTGCCCAAAAAGACTTGCCCAGCACTAGAAAAGGAGATCTCATCTGGTTTCTGGTGCTAACAGGAACTTCTAAGTTTTGTATTGTATTGTATGCCTGGAGCACTGGATTATGCTGCCCTTGAAGATGGGCAAGCTCTGAAAACAATATGTAGTATAGAACTCCTGTTTGCCTTCCTTTCTTTGCACGTACACCACCAGAGGAATTATTCAGTTTGTTTGCTTTCTGGGCATGTCTCCTTCTACACTGTGTTCTTTTTCCAGAACTGAGAATGATTTATTATCTCTGGTTTTTGGCACAGATGGTCAGCTAGGCTGGCAAACACAATATTAGCTACTTAATGATTTTATATGTATCTGAATCTAGAGTTTCCATCTTTTTCTTACATAGTGGTGCACATAAAAGGAGCCTGTATGTTTGCATGGTTTGCATAGATTTCCATACAGGTTTGCACTGCTATGGAACTCCAGTGCAGAGGTACAAAGAGGAATATTAGTAGTTTATCTTAGAAGTCTTACTGGGCAAGATCCTCAGCTGATATAAACTGACCAGCTCTATTTATTTATGGAACAAATTATGCCAAAATAACAGTTCATCTCTTTCTGCACTGCCTCTAAAAATACAATGTCCTTCCTAAGCCAGTCTAAGAAACGCTACCCTCAGTCCTCATTTAAATCCTTCCCATAGTCCCACTTGTGTGTGATCCGACAAGATGCTAGCAGACTAAATCATCTCCTTATTTATTTCATTTATATAGTCTTGAGTGAAGTGACTTGTGCAGGTGAAAAAGGCTAGAGTTGGGAAGGAAGGATGTAAGGATTCAAACAGGGGTTGCAGGAGGGAGAGGATGAGAGGCTGTATGGTGGATGTAGCAGAATTCAGACTATATTACTCAAAATATAACTGACAAACCACTTGCCTTTTGGCACCGTGATCACTTTGCTGGTTGTCGTGGCACTTCCACCTTCCACCCATTGTCTTTTTGTGTCTATTTAGGCTGCATGCTCCTTGTGGCAGGGGACTGCTTTCTTCTCCGCTTGGAAACACGTTTTGTGGTTGCACCCAAGACTGATTTTAATAATAAGCCTTCATGATGCTAGCACTTACCTTATCCTATTTCTGCTATCTTCAGAGGAGCCATGCTGGGCTAGATTTGTTTCTGGGAACATGAATTATGCTGTAACAACCCCTTAAATTGTGATTGATTCCGGAGCTAGTCTAATATATCATTATATTGCTTATGTGACTATTTACGTATGTAAGTAAAGATATTAAATCACACTGTAATATCTTCCTTACTGTACAGTCACACTAATGTTATTACTTTTCCCAGGATACCATGCTGAATTCCTAGAAATCTGGATGAAAAATGATAAATTAAATGCGTTCTGTTGTTACTTACTTTTCTGGAATAGGCTCAGAGGAAACAAGCATGACCTGAAACCGATCAGAAGGAGATGTGCAAATATTAATAAGCAATTAACTGCTCAGAAGTATAGGTACATCTGGGCACAGGTATTGTCTATGCTGCCAAACATACTTGTGTATGTTTTATTGCTCTCCATGGAACATCTGCGAAAAATGGCAGCATAGGAATACACAGCTGGCTTCAGCAGGATGAATTGCACCTCCCTGGAGCAGCAAGAGTGAGTTTGGTTCATAGTAACTTTTGCATGGGAATGGGTTTTCCAGTTAAAAAAACAAAAACAAAAACATGTGAATATTGCTCATATATTTTTTCCCCTTGCGTTGGGAATCCTGCATTGGCTCTGACACTGATAACACTTGTGGCTTCTGAAGAGCAGAGACCTTGCATTTGACCTCTGTGCTGATCTTAGCCTCTAGCTTTGGCCACGTGGGGTTCTGTCAAATACTTGAATAGTTTTTAAATGATTTAGCCCTGGTCTACACTACAAATGTATGTCAGTATTACTACGTCACGCGGGGTGTAGCAAATCCACACCCCAGAGTGACGCAGTTACACCGACTGACCTCCCAGTGTAGGCAGTGCTATGTCAGTGGGAGGGCTTCTCTTGATGAGGTGTAGTTCCCATGCCAATGGGAGCAGCTGTCCCATGGGCTTAGGTGATGTCTTCACTGAAGTGCTGCAGCTGCACTGATGCAGCATTGTAAGTGTAGACAAACCTTTAATCTCCACTGTGATAAGTATTTGTCTGCCCATCAGGCTGGCTCTTACGGATTTGGCTTTGCTAATGGAGTCTTAAGTTCCCATGGCTCTGATTCACACTTCCTTCCTGGTTTGTGTAGTAGTCAGCGGGGTCAGTGGCAGCCAGCCGGGGATGGACACAGTACATCATACTAGAAACAGCATTTATTTGTTAACTCATAAAACACTGACAGGTTCAGTTGTTTAAAATCTTTAAGAACAGCCAGGTTCCTGGCATTAGAGCTAACTATTAAGAGGCCCTGTATCAAAGAATCTCGTTGGAGGTGGGGCAGATTGAAATCCCACGAGATGAGTAGTGCTGTGTGGTGCAACTCCAATCCAGGGTTTTGACTTGGCGTATTATGAAGACACAGGCCACTTGTAAAATTCGGTTCTGGGTTTGGATTTCATTCCCTCTCCCCCATAATGTACAAGAATGTTCAGATGCAAAGTCCATCTCTCATTAATTTTCAGAACCCTTCTAAAAAACCCCATAGATTTGGGGCCTAAAATGACTCGAGTGGCCCTTGAAGTAGAGCTGGTCAGAAAACAGAGTTTCCTTTCCACGAGAAGTTCTGACGCTTCAGAATCTGGTTTAGTTTAGAATCAAAACAAAAGAGCTGAAATTTCCTGCCAACTGAAAATTTTGAAGAATGTAGATTCAGGGCCACTGAAATGTTTTGTTTTGATGATGATGTCACACTAATAGAATATATAACATTATACTGCATATTTTAATATAAGTAAAAACAAAATGAACTGAGAAGTTGAAATGATTTATTTACTCTTTTCTGTTCACAAATTTTGTCTCAATCCACTGTTCCTGCAAAATGTTTGATTTTGACAACCTGCATTTTCTGTTGGAAAATCATAGTGTTGACAATTTTCAACCAGCTCTATCTTTAATTAAATGCTTCTCTAGTGGCAGCATATGGAACACAGATCTCTCCATAGTATTCCTCTGCAGGTTTTTACAAAAATAGTGGCTGATCTCTATGCAATACTTGCAAACAGGAATCCTCATCATGCAGTAAGGCCCTTAGGATGGGTTCTTGGCCCTACCCCATGTAACACTTTTATCAGTGACCTAGAAGAAAACATAAATCATCACGGATAAAGTTTGCAGATGAGACAAATTGGGGGAGTGGTAAATAATGAAGAGGACAAAATCATTGATACAGAGCCATCTGGATCGCTTGGTAAACTGGGCGCAAGCAAACAATATGCGTTTTTATACAGCTAAATGTGTACATCTAGGAAGGAATAAAGAATGTAGGCCATAGATACAGAAGGGAGGATTTTATGCTGGGAAGCAGTGGCTCTGAAAAAGATTTGGGGGCCATGGTGGATGATCAGCTGAACATGAGCTCCCAGTGCCATGCTGTGGCCAAAAGAGCTAATGAGATTTTTTTTTTTTGAATGCTGTGGCGAAAATGCTAATGAGATTCTTGGATGCATAAACAGGAGAATCTCAAGTAGAAGTTGTTTTTGTTTTTTTTTTCTCTCTCTCTGTATTTGGCACTGATTGGATCACTGCTGGAATATAGCGTCTAATTCTGAGGGTCCACAATTCAAGAAGAATGTTAATAAACTGGAGAGTGTTTCGAGAAGACTCACAAGAATGATTAAAGAACTAGAAACCTACCTTGTAGTGATAGACTCAAAGAGCTCAATCTATTTATTTTAACAGAAGATTAAGGAGTGACTGGATTACAGTTTATCAATATTTGTTCCCCATGTAGATACTTATAATGGGTGTTTTGTTGTTTTTTTTATCAGAGGTTTTTCAATCAAGATTGGATTTTTTTTTTCTAAAAAAATATGCTCTAGGAATTATTTTGTGGCAGTACTCTGGCCTGTGTTATACAGGAGGTCAGACTAGATTGTCACAGTGATCTCTTCTGGCCTTGGAATCTGAATATGTGAATAACAGAGGTGTAGATTTTTTTGGTTTGAAAAAGTATCCAGAATACAATAAATATAGGCTAAATTGTTAACGTAAATATTTGCCAACACTTTTTTTTATGGGGAGAGGAGTGGACCACTATCTTACCAAACCCTTTTATAGGGGCCATGTGCTTACTGGCATGCACTTATGTGAAATATCTGTCTAATTGATCAGTTCCTCCATTATTGTCTCCTCCTGGAGCGTGACTGCAATACCACAATTAAAATGTTGACACTTATCCACAGATATTGCAGCATACTTCCTGATACCCATTGTAATGATCTCAGATAGCACTGTATGTTACTGATGAACACTTAATGACTATGGGGTCAAATTCCAAAAGTGGCTAAGTCCTATTTTCAAAAGTCACTGAGGAGTTTGAAACTCCTCTCCACTCCCAATGGAATAAAACTGTTTGAAAGTCAGTGGGACTCTGACTCCTAAGTTGCTAGGCACACTTGAAAATATTACCCTGCCTCTGTGGTAGTTGGGAAGGTGGAGTAGGACTCCTTCACTGTGAAGGAGATACACTTACATGATTGTGTAAAGCTAAATATGGGCTTTGCTTGGATCCTTACAGGGTGGGGAATAAGAAAGAACCTCTCTGATTAGAAAGTCTGGAATGCTACAGGGAACCTACATGGAGTAACAGCCCTAGAAGCCATTTGAGTTGAAATGAACAAAAGAGAAATAATATACAATTTAATGTTCGGTGTAAATCCATGATCCATTTGAAATCACATGAGAACGAAGCATAGTTGAGTCTAACTCTCAGTACACTTCTTTGTTCATGCTGTCTGAGGTAGCTCTCCATTGATAACTGACCTGTTCCTAGCACCGTTTTAAAAATTAGAAATAATGCAAACATTTTCTGGACAGCATCATTTTCAAATCCCCCTTCAAACATGCTTAATATTCAACTCCTACTATGAACTGAGCCTGTGTAAATTTAGATCAATAAAACATGCAAGAACCTGTTTTAGATTTTTAAGCTCTGGCACTTAGCCAAATATATTTACCGGAAACCTCAAAAAATATTGAAAAGTCACTTACTGTATTACTAAGCAATAGATAGCAACACTGTGAATGAGTTCCAGGAATTGTATTTCTCAGTAATATATCTTATTAAGCTGTTTCAATTCTGCAGCTGGTTAAATTCCCCGTACTAGTTAGACTTTTGAAAAAAAAACAAAACTGTTTACTACAGTAGATTTGAACGAAAGCAGAGGAAAATAGAATTGAAAAGCTACAGCTTTTGAGCTGGACACGTTGCATCCAAAAGCTGCCATTTGTAACTTTTTCTCCTACCTGGAGGTTTTCAGCTTAGCTTTGAAAACATTCTTGGGTAACTGGTGATTTTGCACCTTTTTCATATCTTTCAAAATTAATTTACAAACCAGTGCAGTTTTTTCCAGAGCTGCTAACCCAGGTACTAAATGGAGGGCTGCTCATGGGCTGCACTTCCTCCTTCCATGTCCTCCTGTAGGAGGTCAGCCCGGCACTGAGCAACTAATAATACTTTAGATTTTAGTTGATGCTACAGAAAAGCTAAACACTTTACAGAGTGAGTGAATTAAGCCTCAGCTCATTCCTGGATAGCGGGTATTCTCTCTTTACAGGCTGGGGAAAGTGTCACACAGCAAAGCCTGTGGCACAGCCAGGAAGCGAACTCTTAACTCAATCCCAAACTGTCACCATAGACAATGCTTCCTCTCAAGTTACAGCAAAGGTACGTTTTATATCAAAAGCTGGAAAGAGAAGTGCTGAATCCTCCTAAAAGATCCAGAGTCCAGAAGTGTAAACTGGGGGAGGGGAGGGGGGAGGGTGTCTGAGGCGTTCTGAATGAGACAGAGGACAGCCTAGTGGCAGAACTTGCTCATCAATTAAAAAAGCTCCTCCATTTCTTTTACCCACTCCTTCCTTCCATCTGAGCTGAGCTTCTGCAACGTCTCCTTGTGCTTTATGAGAGGCACTGATCCATTGCTTATATCAGGGGACTAAAAGTCAGAACTTCTAAGTGTTCTTCAGAGACTATGTAGTCTTAGGCCAATCATTTGTTTTGTGTCCCTGTTTACCCAACTGTAAGATGGATGTAATAATATATATTTGCCTCAAGTGCCTTCTTCCTCATTATTAATCATATTGAGCTGTTAGGTATGTGTGATATTTTACAATCAATCAAATATACTGGGTGAGCAATGGTACAGACTTGCAGCAGGAGACTGGCAAATCTCAGGATTTGGCCTAGAACCTGTAAGCCCCATTGAGTTCAGTGGGAGATGCAGGTGCTCGGGACCTCAGGATTGACTTAAGGAAAGAAGTATGACAAATTATGAATTTGGATTGGAATACATTTTAAGTCAATGATGTTTGTAAAGCGAAAGGTACCAGTAGAAATAAAAAGGGCACAGGTTCAAGTATCATTGCTGAAAACTGATTTTTAGATACTGATAACTCTGCACAGGCATTAGAGTAGCAGCCGTGTTAGTCTGTATTCGCAAAAAGAAAAGGAGTACTTGTGGCACCTTAGAGACTAACAAATTTATTAGAGCATAAGCTTTCGTGAGCTACAGCTCACTTCATCGGATGCATTTGGTGGAAAAAACAGAGGCGAGATTTATATACACACCACACACACACACACACACACACACACACACACAGAGAACATGAAACAATGGGTTTATCATACACACTGTAAGGAGAGTGATCACTTAAGATAAGCCAATCACCCACAGCAGGGGGGGAAAAGGAGGAAACCTTCCATGGTGACAAGCAGGTAGGCTAATTCCAGCAGTTAACAAGATATCAGAGGAACAGTGGGGGGGGGGGGGTGGGAGAAATACCATGGGGAAATAGTTTTACTTTGTGTAATGACTCATCCATTCCCAGTCTCTATTCAAGCCTAAGTTAATTGTATCCAGTTTGCAAATTAATTCCAATTCAGCAGGCTCTCGTTGGAGTCTGTTTTTGAAGCTTTTTTTTTTTTGAAGTATAGCACTCTTAGGTCTGTGATCGAGTGACCAGAGAGATTGAAGTGTTCTCCAACGGGTTTTTTGAATGTTATAATTCTTGACGTCTGATTTGTGTCCATTCATTCTTTATGTAGAGACTGTCCAGTTTGGCCAATGTACATGCAGAGGGGCATTGCTGGCACATGATGGCATATATCACATTGGTAGATGCGCAGGTGAACGAGCCTCTGATAGTGTGGCTGATGTGATTAGGCCCTATGATGGTATCCCCTGAATAGATATGTGGACAGAGTTGGCAACGGCTTTGTTGCAAGGATAGGTTCCTGGGTTAGTGGTTCTGTTGTGTGGTGTGTGGTTGCTGGTGAGTATTTGCTTCAGATTGGGGGGCTATCTGTAAGCAAGGACTGGTTCTATCTCCCAAGATCTGAGAGAGTGATGGCTCGTCCTTCAGGATATGTTGTAGATCCTTGATGATGCGTTGGAGAGGGTTTTAGTTGGGGTTGAAGGTGATGGCTAGTGGCATTCTGTTGTTTTCTTTGTTGGGCCTGTCCTGTAGTAGGTGACTTTCTGGGTACTCTTCTGGCTCTGTCAATCTGTTTCTTCACTTCAGCAGGTGGGTATTGTAGTTGTAGGAATGCATGATAGAGATCTTGTAGTGTTTGTCTCTGTCTGAGGGTTGGAGCAAATGCGGTTATATCGTAGCGCTTGGCTGTAGACAATGGATCGAGTGGTATGATCTGGATGAAAGCTAGAGGCATGTAGGTAGAATAGCGGTCAGTAGGTTTCCGATATAGGGTGGTGTTTATGTGACCATCGCTTATTAGCACCGTAGTGTCCAGGAAGTGGATCTCTTGTGTGGACTGGTCCAGGCTGAGGTTGATGGTGGGATGGAAGTGTTGAAATCATGGTGGAATTCCTCAAGAGCTTCTTTTCCATGGGTCCAGATGATGAGATGTCATCAATGTAGCGCAAGTAGAGTAGGGGCATTAGGGGACGAGAGCTGAGGAAGCGTTGTTCTAAGTCAGCAAAAACCAGTTGGAGAACACTTAATCTCTCTGGTCACTCGATCACAGACCTAAGAGTGGCTATCCTTCAACAAAAAAGCTTCAAAAACAGACTCCAACGAGAGACTGCTGAATTGGAAGTAATTTGCAAACTGGATACACTTAACTTAGGCTTGAATAGAGACTGGGAATGGATGAGTCATTACACAAAGTAAAACTATTTCTCCCCCCCACCCCACCCCCCACTGTTCCTCTGATATTCTTGTTAACTGCTGGAATTAGCCTACCTGCTTGTCACCATGGAAGGTTTTCCTCCTTTCCCCCCCCTGCTGTGGGTGATGGCTTATCTTAAGTGATCACTCTCCTTACAGTGTGTATGATAAACCCATTGTTTCATGTTCTCGGTGGTGTGTTATATAAATCTCTCCTCTGTTTTTTCCACCAAATGCATCCGATGAAGTGAGCTGTAGCTCAACGAAAGCTTATGCTCTAATAAATTTGTTAGTCTCTAATGTGCCACAAGTACTCTTTTCCTTTCTGCACAGGTAGGTGCTACTCAATAAGTAGCTGAAATGTTTCCATTTATGAGAGGGCTACTATACAGGAGATTAGCCCTCAGTTTTCCTTCAGAGTTGTCTTTTTGGCTTAGAGCAGAACATTGTTTTTTTTTGTGGCTACTTAGAGTTACAGGGCCAAATTTTGTGCTACCTTGTAACCTGTGTAATCCTGCTGAGGTCGAAGAGATGGTTTGGGTGTTAATCAGTACAGAATTTGATTGATGAACCCACCCATTAGGGAGGAGCTCCATAACAGCATTTCTATTTTCACTGACAAGCACGGCTATCGCTGTGTAATGTGGTGCCTAAGTGAGATCTGTGGTGCTCTTCAGATCTATAAACATCAATATTACCAAATGCTTTCTAGAACTTTTTTTAAAGTGTGTACAGCAGATAAAACTTAGTTTTGGATATTCATATTCCTCCTTTCCTTGAATCTGAACCAGTCTGCTGTGGCCTCTTGTAATTCCTAGTAAACCCAAACTAACCATGTAGGCTCAATTGACTGACTCTTGTAAGGCACCCCTCCTCTTTAATTAGTGGGATTTGTTTAGGTGGTGAAGAGATTTGCTTGTGTCGCTCCCTCTATGATGGCAGAGCAGTGTGAGGTGATTGGATCTGGAGATCGAGAATGGATGAGACACCTGCCTGTTTTATATAGCAAATGATGATAATGCAAACCACAGGAAAACACACAGAGAAGAACAAGGAAAAAAATTGTGTTTTAGAGAATATTAAATGTTTAGAGCCAGAGAAGAGTTAGTTTAGAAGAGAGGAATTTCCTTGGTGCTCTATCTGGGAGAATGCAATGGTACACTTCTCCATCTCAGTATGCATTTGACCTCCATCACCATAGCACCCAAATACCTCACAAACATTGATGAAGTTCACTGGGCAGCCCCTAGAGGTAAAGCAGTGCTGTCGTCCCCATTTTAACAGCTGGGGTACAGAGAGACTAAATGACTTGACCAAGGCCACACAGAGAAGCCTGTGGTATAGCTAGGAAATGAACCTGGATTTCCCAAGCATCAGTCCGGTACTCTAACCACATGATGATAGACCATCTTGCCTGCCGCATATAGGGGCTACAGACACTGGTTCTCTCCTGAACCAATGGCCTCCTGAAATGCTTGGGACACTGCTACTGCTGCAGGTGTCCTCTTTTGAAGGAAATGTCAAACTGTGGGCCTAACCACATATGTTTATTAAGACCTCATGTAACTCAAGTTTGAGTGTGTTAACCCTGGTGTCCAGGCACAGATTCTAATTATCTGGACCTTTAAAGAGTAACTTATTCTTCAATCTTCAGCCTTAAAAATCTGTCATGTTGCTTCGGTCAAATGGCTACATCTCAATAGTGATATAATGATGGCATTATAGTAATCTTATTACTAATAATAAGAGGTACTTTTATTTTCTTCATGTGAAGTGGTATTTACATAGGAAGATATTTTTTTCCACAAATATAACACTTTTTAGTCCTTATGGTCTCTCTACCTCAATCACCATTTTGTGCTGTTTTGGATTTTTTTTCCCCCCATAAATATTGGAGTATTAGTGTATTACTTTAACTTAAAAATTTGTTCTTTCTAGCCCTCGCCCCCCAATGCTTATAAATTTGTCTCCAAACTTGGCTCCAGTCTGAAACTTATCATTGAAGCATTCAGCTATTGGGCAACTTTTTAAAATAAAACACAATTTCAGCTGTTTTATATATAGAAGAGGAGTGCAAAAAGCTAGCTAGACATTTTCCTAGATGCTTTGTAATACCCTGATGTGTAATTCTTCAGGGTAAGAGTTTCGATATGAGTGGGCCACTTTGATTTTAATGGAAAGCTTGTGACATTGCTGTTACCTGAGATGCTCCTTTGCATTACAGGTCAGATATTCTGAACAGAGGACTAATGAGTAAAACCTATGTGCACCCTCTCCCATCTAACCTCATCACTCTATTTTTGCACATGCAAACCGGGTAACTGATCTCTTAACAATCTGTAAATTAAATATATGCAGTATCAAATGCAAGATTTTTGTAGTATACCTATGGTATCCGGACTTGTGTACAGGATAGAAGTTACAATTTGCAAAAGATTTTGAGATATTGAAATTTGGCTTCATCCCAATCGGAGGGTAAGAAAATTAAAATTTCAAAATTTTCCATGAAGGAAAATTGAGTAACTTTTTTGTTTCTTTTTCAGGACATTTGAAATGTTTAATTTTTGTCAACTTTGACTTTTTTATTTTGTGTTCTAATATGTAATGTAATATTGTATATTATAATAATAAAAATTTTGAAACAGTCATTTCAAAATGAAAATTCAAAACATTTCATTCCAAAGTATCAAATTTCTTTTGTTTTGTTCCAAAATGAAATTCTGGAGAAAGCAACCTGATTTTGCAAAACCATTTACATTTTGATGAAACCTCATATTCTGAAGAAATATGATTTTTTTTGGTCAAATTTCTCCAGCCAACACTAGCTGAACCCTCTTTTGTTCTGAATGTTTGACAATTTTATCTGTGGCTGTGAGTGGTGCCACTTGCTTTGTAAAATGGGGGGGGGGGGGAATATTCCCATCTGAAAGAGTAAGAAACACAGCTGGGAGATAAAACAATTTCTGAAAATCAAGAGGAAAGGCCCTTGTTCCTTGTATCAGTTCTCACACAGGCCCCTTCCCCATCTTTAAAGCAGCAAAGTCTGATGGTCTGAGGATAGAGCAGCAGCACGAGAACTCTAATCGTAACTCTGAACTGCCTTGCCATGTGAATTAGGGCAGCTTGTTTAACCTTGTTGTGCTTCAGTGTCTCAATATGTAAAATGGGGATACTACTAATTTCTTTTTCAGAAAAATATTAGTACTCTAGAAGCATTTAGAGTCCCCAATCAGATTGCGTCCCATTGTGCTAGTCACTGAAAAAAGGTAGTTAGTCTCTATCTCTCTAGGGTGTTGTGAGAATAAATATTTGTACAATGTTTAAAAGATGCAGATGCAGGCTCAGAGCAGGGAGGGGTACAGCAAACTGAATGCTCAGAAATGGAAAGGAGCTGAGCAGACAGGTGCAGAGTAGATTCTCTGAGTGTAGAGAAAAAGAACAAGCTGCTGCTTTCTAATGGGAACACAGAAACAGAGTTGGAGGAAGGCAATCCAATGGAGAGGCTGCTGGGTGGCTGGGAATGAGGGGTGTGTGTGTGTGTGTGGGGAGGGGAGGGAGGGGAGGGGAGCAGAGCATTGCAGCATGAGGCTGACAGAAGTCGAACTATGTTGTAGACCAGGGACTGTCCAGTGGCCCTATTGTTAGTGCTTTGTAGAGCTGGTTGGAAAACTCTGATAGTTCAGTATATGTTTTTGTCCAGAAATGAGAAATCAAAATAGTGAACACATTTTGGGAAGATAGTTCAGAAAAATTTCAAATTGGAAAATGCTGAATTAAAATTTTGAACATTTTTGGTGGAAACAAAAGTTTTCAGATTTGATCAGAAAAAATGTTTCAATATATTTGAAATGTCTATTTGAAATTAAGTTTTATTTAGAAATGTCCTGTCCAAAAATTGGACTGCATTGCCAGCATTTACCTTTCCCCCTCAACACACTTCAATGCTGGTGAAACCCATGTTTCAGTGGGAACAGTTTTGGGGTCAACAGTTTTGACCTGCTCTGGCTATTCTATCCAAGACCAGTGTTTAGTTCCTGGGTCTGATCCAGTAATGGCAGCTCCACAGATAGTCACAAAAGTCATATGGCTGATGTAGGAGAAGGGCTGATGGGCTCTGAAGGGTGTTCCGTCTAATCATCCCTTCAGATATTGGGAGTAATGGAATAAAATCTAAAACTGGTAATTCCTCCAGAAATAGTTATTTATTATAATTAACTAATAAATGAATGCAGTGTCCTGTCCCTTGACGAGTGAATCCAAACAAACATAGCCCTCCAAATACAGGACATTAAAAGTTAGGCTTACTTCAGCCTGTCTCGCTGTGCTGAGGCTCCTTCATTTCAGAGCTCCCAACTCAGTAACATCTTACTCTGGTAAACTGGTACAGACCGGGATAGAGAGCACACCCAAACAGCACACAGTGGGAACTCAAATACTCATGGAAACCTTTGTCTAGCCAAGGAGAAAATATAGGCAGAAGGGGACTGATGAAAGAAAGATCATTTCAACTTTAACTGGAGTTCTCAGTAGGTCTTGATGGTCAAAGTTCATTATACCAGGACACATGAGATTTCATTCCTGCCAAGTATGGTCTGCAAACATTTCAACTATCCTGTTCTAAGGCCAAAAAGGTGAAGGGACTTAGGATAGAGAGGAACAGCCCTGTACACTCGGAATGCTTCAATTCAGGCATTCACAAGACAGCGCCTGAAAGACCAAATCTTTGCAGAAAGGGATCTAGCTTCTGCTAATGCCAGGGACCAAATAACTCTTTGAGAAAACTGAATTCCTCAATCTACACACTTTTTTTTTTTAAAATAGTAAAAAGGGATGAAATTATTGGTACTGACTATTTTGCTGAAATATGCATTCCTGCACTTGAGAACTGCATAGCTGAGTAAGTCCTTCTCCACTGCTAGTAAAGTACCTGGTGGCTGTTTAAGAGAAGAGAGGTCTCATATTTAATATACAGGAGTGAATTTCTTCCTTGTACAGAAGCCCAGCAAATCCCATTCAGAGGATTTAAATGGTGCATAGGCCTTGTGCTGGGCCTTTGAAAAGGGGGGAACTTCAGCCCCAATGATTTCTCTGGTATATATTGCCAATTCTTTAAACTCCAGAAATCCTGCTGAAGGATAGAGCTAGTACAAGGGATGTGACAGAGGATAGGCCTGATTCTCATTTCACTTTCAGTGGTGCAAACACAGTATAATTCCATTGTTTGATTTGATTTTATTTATTTATTTATTTATTTTATTCTTCAGTGGAGTTACTCCAGGTATGTGTTCGTGTGAGATCAGAGTCAGGCCTGAGAGATACTATATATGAAGTATTATTATTACTATTATTGAGCATTTTGAAAGAAATCTTGAAAACTGAGTTGTACACCACTACTTATATATAAATAAATAGTGTATATATAGTGTGTGTATAAATCCCTATCTACCTGGCCCTTTTCAGGCTTTCATAGTTTTGTGGGTAATTGTGATATCACTTTGATAACTTCTGCAGGATCAGAGCAAGATAGATTTGCCATGAATTGTCTTTTGCTCTTTTCCTATTGTTCTTGTGTAGAAGCCATGTAGGTTCCAAATACCAATGTTTTACTAACTATATATTAACACACAAGGCCTAGTTATATACATACTGCTGCCCTTGCTGGTTTCTGACAGCTTCTAAAATATAGAACAGGGTTAATGCCACTAGCAGGTTACATTTATTTAAAGAATACTATCCATATCCTATTTGCTACTTCATGATTTGGTTTAAAAAACCCAACCAAACAGCCTAGTTTTGTTCTCGGTTACACTGGTAAAAATCTGTACAAATGCCACTGACTTATTGAGTTATTTCAGACTGACAACAGTGTGACCTGAGGTCAGGATTCAGTCTAATCTGCCTACATTTTGTTTGTGAGACTTCTCTTATTCATTGCACGCTGATGAGGTGAATATTTGCTTTTCATTAGAGCTAATTTAAAAAAAAAAAATCCAAGGCCCATCTCATAGGAAATTCCAATGTTTTGCCATTTTCATCCTGAATCTGGATGAAAAGTCCAAATCTCAATACTTTCAGAATTAAAAGTTTGAGAAATGTCGAAACATTTCAACATTCTCATACTGAAGTATTTTTATTATTTGTGAAATTGAATAGAAACATTTAATTTTGAGTCAGTTTGCCGTTAAACTGCATCCACTGAGCTGCCATGGTGACTCGTGGGAGCTGTAGTTTGGGTGTCTTATGCTGCCTGCCCAGACTACATCTCATGATGCTATATGGTCATGGGACTCCCATGGAGCTCTGTGGCAGCTCAGAAGGATATAGATTAATGTTGAACTGACAAGAACTGAAACATTTTGATTTGGTTTGATGTTTCAGTTCAGGTTGAACTGGTCCAAAATGTGTTGTGTTTTTTGGATTGAATCCAACTGAAACAAAATATTTAATTTCTATTTTCTCAGTTTAAAAAAAAATTAGACAATCAACATTTTCCGCATGGAATTTTACAGAAATGAAATTTTCAATTGAAAAAACATTTTAATGGGAAATTCCTGACCAGTTCTAATTTTCCTCTGCAGAGCACTTTTTTAAAATGACTTAATTTTTTTTCTTTTGTTTATCTTAAAGCTGACTTTCCCAGAGATTTTTAGATCTCAGAGCATAGAGGTTCATTAAGCACACTATTAAATTAATAGCATTTTTTTAAGGTCTGTGATGTCCATTCCTCCCATGCTTCGTTGCTTCTGGCTCAGTTCATGCTAGGACATTACAGTGGAATGTTTGATGTAGCCATGGAACATTGCTGTAGCATGGGCCCAATTTATTGTTACAATATGAAATGGTATTCTAAAGATTTTTTTTTTTTTTTTTAAAATCATGACTTTAAATGAGTGGGTATAAATTATAATTCAAATAGTTAAAGGTACATTTCTCAGTATACCTGAAGGGATGATATAGATACCCCATTATCTCTTCCCAAGATACCTCAGGAATAGAAGTCTATCTCTGTGTAAAGGAAAACTGCAGGTCCTGCAGAGGCCTCCCTTTCAAAAGGAAAGCATATATCTTCCAGGAACAAAGGCTGTGCAGACTCTGAAATACTATGAAATACACCCACTCTCTGCAGGCCCACAGCCAGGGTGGAGCTAAAATTGGTTTGTCTGATAAGATAAACAAAAGATCTGGAAACACTTTGGTTCACCACACAGTCTAAAAGCTTGTGAAGTCAGGACCAGTTCTGAAGTAGAAAATACCTGCCTGCTCAAAACCCCTAATTTCTTGAATTGCCAATATTAAGGCATCTCATAGCTTTCGTTTAAATCCTCTAGGGAGGGGAGTGCCTTATTTTTGGTACTGCTGTAGTTCCATTGATGCAAATCTCCAGTGTAGATGGGCTGTCTGAGTGTAAGACCAGTGTGATTTCCCGCCCCCCCCCCCCCGGTAAGTTACTGGGGGTAAATCACAAATTTACACTGATTCTAGTTAGACTGGTACAAAATTCCCTAGTTTAGACAAGTCCTTAGAATGCACTGGTGTAGCTGTGCCATTGTAGCGCTTCCGGTGAAGACGTGCTAGGTTGACAGGAGAGCGCTCTTCTGTCAGCATAATTACTCCATCTCAACTAGAGGCAGAAGCGATGTTGGCGGGAGAGTGTCTCCCGCTGACATACGTGGTGTGGACACCGGTTGAAGTCAATGCAACTTTTTCACACCCGAGCGATAACTTACGTCGACTTAAGTGGTAATGTAGATAAGCCCATAGACTAAAAAGGGAGGTTAGTGGGTTGTAATAAGCCATAAATCCAGTGTCTTTATTAAGACCAGGATATTTAGTGTCCAGCAAAGTTATGAATTTAAGCTCCCAGGTTCATCTTTTGAAGGTGTTTGTGTAGGTTTCTTATGAGGACAAGGACTGAAGTCAGACATAGAGTAAACACTCTGTGAAAAGTGTTTCACCTACAGATGACTTGGTGGTTTTGTCTTTTAACATTTTTCTGTGTGAGTTCTTTTGAGAATGTAGTGATTGTCTGGCTTCGCTCGGATAATAATGAGAGCACAATTCAGCCAAGGAAACTGACCTGCCAATGAAGAATGACTTTTACGTTATCTTAAATACAAGTCCGAGGGCATCAAGCAGTGAAGAAGAATACTTTAAATAACTTATGACAACAAGAATGCTTCTGATCCAAATAACTTGGAAGGCTGGAATCCAGTCAGCATTCTGCTTCAATAAAACTCTGTCTGGGTACTGTATTGATCTACATGTATAAGCAGCAGCAATGCAAGTATTCTGTCTTAAACAACAAAGCAGTATAATAGCTAGAACCATGTAACTGAGAAGGGATGAAGAGAAGGGAGTTACCTTACCTTCTCTTACAAGGTAAGTTGTAAGGTAACACCCTTCTCTTCATGTGTCAGTATAATAATGCCTGCATCTGTAATTTTCACTCCATGCATCTGAAGAAGTGGGCTTTTTACCCATGAAAGCTTGTGCCCAAATAAATTTGTTAGTCTTTAAGGTGCCACCGGACTTCTCATTGTTTTTGTGGATGCAGACTAACATGGCTATCCCACTGATGCTTGAGATCCATAATAGTCACTTCTAAGCTTGCCTCTTAAGTTTCCACACTCCAGGTTCATACCACTCTGTAGTATAGCTGTATCTTCAAAAATAGTCCCAGTGACTTAAGTGGAACCATTTAAGTGAAGTCTATTAATGGTTTGCAGGACTAGGCCAGAAATCACAGCTTGTTAGAGGAGGAATGTTGTTAGATTATGGTATTTTAGACTATTTGTTTTCTATCAAGAAAAGTAAGTTTTCCTGCAATGTTTAATGAAACAGACAGAAAGGAACCCTTTGTTGCTATAATCATTTGATTCATTTACCAGGGGCTTTTAGTTTCTTTAGTTGTGGGCATGTTTTATAAAACTTAGATACGAAGTTATCACCAAAGGAGTGTCCATTTCAGGTTAACTAGGTTTCCATGGGATTTTTGTATTGATGTAATGAGGAATGTTTTTAATGGGAATATTTGATAAACAGCTTTCCTAAGATGCAGCACCAAGAAAGTTATAGACCCAAATAAAATATTGGTACACTCGATTTGGATTTTAATATTCATGGATGAAAATCTTATCGGGCTTAAAAAGACAGCTGAAAATCAGTTGAATAAGTGGCTGGATATCTTCAAACGTTAAAACTGGCAGCTTCTGTCCTTTTTACAATGAATGTAATTAGCTATAACCTACAGGAATTCAAGTAAATATCTTGGATGAAATCCTGACTCTGTTGAAGTCAGTGGGAGTTGTGCCATCATCTTCAGTGGAGCCATATCATCATCCCTCTCCTTTAACTCTCTGAGCTAGGAATTCAGATTACTGTTTGCATCTTTGTGTCTCATAGGAATTTCAGTGTGGGGGGTATAGTGAGCCAGCAGTTTTGTAAATAAACATTGGTTTTTTTCTATTCAATTTTTGGGAGTGAAGACCTTTTTATTATTTTTAGTTAAAGAGAATGTATAAAGAATGTCTGCAGCTATTCCTCAGGCCAATGTATTATCATACTAATTTTTTAAAAAAAACCCTCTTTGTGACTTTTTATTGTAAATACCATGGATCTCAATTTTTTTCCAAAGGCTTTGCAGTCTTTACTGAGGAAGACATAAGGAGACAATTTGGTGATGAAAGCAGGGAATTGGACCTAGAACTCCTGTGTTCCCTGTCGCTGATTTACTTTGTCACTGGGCAAATCTTCAGCTGGTGTAAATTGTCATTAAAATCAATGGAGCTTTGGTAATTTACATCAGCTGAGGATCTGACCCTCTTTGCCTTGGTTTAGCGCCTTGGCAAAATAAGTAGAATTATGCCTTCCTCACAAGGGTGTTTATGATGCTTAAATAGTGAATGTATGTAAATTGTCTATGGATCCTTGCATGGAAGAAATGAAAAAAGTGCTTATTGGTGTTCTTAAAAATCAGAAACGTTTACAGGATTAGAACTACTAAGAAGGTGAGCTGTAATAACTCTGAGGACTCTCATGTATTCATGAAGAAACTTTGCTACCCAGATCATAGGGCAAGTTCCAAACAAAATTAAGTCCTGTTAATGATTGGCTATTTTTAAACAGGGTGGGTATATTTGGACGTGGTTTATATAACGTTTAATTGTCAGTATTCTGTTTGTTTAATATATCAGTAGTATTCTGGGATAAAATGCATGATGTGAAAGAGAAGGTTTCTACTAGACACAATCCCATTGTTTATGTAGCAAAAGGTAAATATTTGATGCCATATATAGCTCACTACTGGCTGTGAACTAATCTCAGATTGTGTGCCATACTGATCATAAATTGGATTTTTACCGTAAGTCATTGTGGCTTTGAAAATAATATTTAAAAATGAAACATAATTTGCATTTGAAATGCTTTCGTTCTACATAAGATTTTTTTTTTTTTTTTTTTTTTTGAGTAAACGCTTGTGTCAGAATGATGGTACAAATAATAGAAACTAAGCTGCTAGGGACACTGCTGTATGTGCTTTGCTAACAAAGCACCCTAAAATGATGCCAAAGAGCTATCAAGATAGAATTCTTTGGCTCCACTGTACTACTTCTAATGTGCTTTATCTTACACATTACAGCAAATTGAACGCAGAAGCAGCAGCACTGTGATTGGCCCAAGATAAGGAAGGCTGGGGAGGTAAAGCACCAGATGGAGAACGTATGACATAACCAGCTAGAGTGAAGGAAGGTTGGGCGGTGTTGTGTTAGGAGTGGTGAGGAAGGAGAAGATCAAGCAGAAAACTGAGTTGAAACAGAGCTTGAAGTTCCTCATTCTCCCTACCTAAGCTTGTGGTACTGTAGATAGCACTGGTACTGAATTTGTATGGGACAGAACGAAATCACCTGGCAATGTTTAAAATTTAGCAAAATGTTCAAAGCTAGCATAGCTTTGAAGATCAACAATGAAGTTGCACAGGGTGGTTTTGTTGAATGAACTATCACAATCTGGGTCTGATGAGGCCTGATTAACAAGGACCCTGCTTGTTTTTCAGAAAGCCTAACTTGTTCAACAGGTTCTTGATGTTCAGTACACAGTGCCATCCACTGGAAATAATTAGATGATATCAACACCAGAGAATAACCTCTATCATTATGGGGATAAAGGGAGTGCACTTCAGAGTTACCAGTTTCTAAAACAAAGCCATTAGAACAAAACCATTAAACCCAAACTTAATTTGATGGATATTAAAATTATTACAAAAAGAGGCACTAGTTTTAGCTCTTTTTTTGAGATAGGAGTCCCAGATCTGAACACAGTATGCCCAATGAGGAACACATTCTAATATCTTCAGTATTATTGTCTCTCCTTTTCTTTGTACAGGCTAGCATTTTGTTTGCTTTCTTGGCTGCTGCTGCCTATTGAGCAGAAGTTTTCACTGAGTTGTCCACAATGATGTCCAATCATGTCACTTGTGGAACAATCTCTTTCCTTAGTTGCTATACTTAAGCTAGAACCCAGCAACGTGTATGGGTAGTTCAAATGATTTCTTCCCATATGCATTACCTTGCACTTGTTAACCATGAATTTCATCTGCGGTTGTGCTTCCCGTTCATGTAGCTTTGGCTCCCTGCCTCATGGTGAGT
Source organism: Dermochelys coriacea (assembly GCF_009764565.3). Taxonomy (NCBI): domain Eukaryota; kingdom Metazoa; phylum Chordata; order Testudines; family Dermochelyidae; genus Dermochelys; species Dermochelys coriacea. Next base: position 114,750,859 of record NC_050072.1, read on the forward strand.
AGTGTGTGTAGTAAGGTACTAGTCAAAGTGACCAGGGTGTCACAACTGAGGTCTTTGGTTAGGTCTCTGTGAAGTTCTCCACAGTTTTAGTCATGATAAACCTCAATAATTTTGGTATTGAATGCAAATTTTGTGACCTGACTGTTCACTCCCTCTTCCAGATCATTAATAAACCTACAGTTTTAGGCCAGAATTAAAACAATATTTCTTTAAAATCTGAAGTGAATTAGGGGTTGTCTTCTAACATACCAAAACAAAAGATGTTCTCTGCTGTCCAAAGAGTCTAACTCACCCTACCACCACCACCACTTTATAGTTGAAAATGGAGGAGAGAACCTAATTTAATGGGCACATTTGGTTGAGATCTAGTGCATGGGACCAAAGTAGATGAACCTCCACTTAAAAAAAAAATTAACATTTAGATGATTACCTCAGAATGGCATGTCTCCCTGATGGGTTTATAACAGGGTACCAAGTGACTACTAGAGACCTAAGCATTCATTTTAAAAAAAAGTAAATTTCTACCTTTTTTTTTTTCTTGTGGGTCTAGATTTTACATATGAGCTGAATCAAGGGGTTTGTCAGTGGAGAGAGGAGGTTCCTCCCCGCAGCTCACAGAAGTGAGGTTAATCAGCCAAGCCTTTTGTAAAGTGAGACTTACAAAAAGAGGTGTGTTTTCCTCTTAGAAAATTTCAAGCTCCTCACATCCAGTAAAATGCCCAGAAGGCCTTAAACATCTTGCAGGATTGAGGGTCTTGGGATGGCAGTTACACGGTCTGTAGTGAATTGTTGCTGAAGTTGCTTGGGATCATGAATTGGGCATGGTGCTCTAGCTAGCAAGTTGGGTTTATGCATGTGGTGTGTGGCTCCTGAAACTGTGAGGGCCTAAGAAGCTGTAAAGGCTGCATTGGGTCATTGACATTGGTCTCGGGTATAAATATACTTTGTACTTTGTAGCCTTGAACTTTTTCTCAGAGATGCTATGCTTATCTGTGCGTGCCATAGAAGCTGCATCTTCCTCCAACTGGCAAGAGCTCAATAATGCCATTTTGTGGAATAATCTCTTTCCACAAATTATGTTGACAACAACAAAGTAGCTACACTTTTAGGGGTAAGGAAGACAAAAAGGGTAGCAAAGGTCCTTATTCTCAAGGCAGCATGAACAAGTAGATTAGGCACTGGCCTGGGATTTAAAAGACCTGGGTTCTATTCGCAGCTCTGCCACTGATCGGCTGCATGACCTTGGGCAAGTCATTTCACCTTTTGGTGTCAGCTTTCCTTCCCATCCTTTGTCTGCCTAGTCTATTTAGATTGTAAAGTCATCCGGACATGGGCTGTCTTATGTTTGTATAAGGCCCAGCACAATAGGACCATGATTTCAGTTGGGGCATCTAGATGTTACTTTAATATGGAAAAAATTAAAAATAAACCCAAATAATCTACCACTGATACATACTCAAAAAGCAAAAAGATCTCTTTGGATACCCAGCCATATCTAAACCCAAATCACACTTTTCTTTTGAAGTGTGGCAATGAAAACCAAGTAGTTACATTGTTAAAGAATGTGACCTTTAATCTTAAGTATAAGGAAGGCTGCTGCTGTGTGCAAGCCCTCTCGCACTCTGAAAACATTGATATGAAATTGTACTACTGAGGACTGTGGTCTTGCATGCATGCCACGCTTCTTCAATGCTTACAAAATTCTTCTAGTCACTTGAGGATGGCTTCTGATAAGGCCTTGCATTCCCATCATATTCTTTATAATTTCTCTTGCCCTCCCATGAACTATGACATAAGATATACACCACACTCCTCAGGCAAAAATTTTTTAAAAATCCTATCTACATCTTATCTCTCTCTCTCCCTCTATATCTATGTATGTATATATAAGGAAAGAGTAAAAGGCATAGACATGTTGACAACATTCACTGAGGGAGTGGCCTCATCTCTCCGATGGGGTTCCTTTGTGCCTGTCTTCATCTGCTATTTAGAACGAAAGTTGAAGATAAATTCTAGACTCAGTCCTCTTCCAACAGTAAACAATGGCCAAATTTCCATGGACTAAAATGAAAATGAGATCAGACCTTAAATCTGCATGTAGATTATCTCCAGGTTCCATAAAAAATAACACTACATAAGTCTATGCTGAAAATTTGTTAATTTGGTTTTACACTAGACTACTCAGGAATCTAGTAAGAAGAATAGTACAGTGAAGTTTTCCTGTCTATCAGTGAGCTTCTATGGCACCCATAACCATAGCATGACTGACTCCTATAAAGTATCTTAATGTATTTATCCTCACAACATCCCTGTGAAGTAGCGCTGTGAAACAGGAAAGTATTATCCCAATTTTACAGATGGGGAAAGGAGTCAGAGAGAGATTAAGGATCTGATCTTAAATTGAGCTACACCATTTTACACCAGCCGGGAATTTCCCTCTCTGCAGTGAAGTAATTTTTAACTCTCAAACATTAATTACTGATAACTCTGGGAAGGGTAAATAGGTCTAGGGAGAGTGCAACAGAGGGAATTTGGGGGTCAGGATGGCTTTCTCTCTGCTTTTCACCTTATGTGGTTGGGAGGATGGGAAGTGCTATTGGCTGGGGTAGGCTGGACAGAGCTTTGAGTGCTGATCAGCACTGCTGGCTCAGGGCTGCTGCTGCTGCTAGCAACAGTCAGGATGTGTGAAGTGAGTATTTGGTTGACTTCAGAAAGCTGAATACAACAGTAGCCAGTGAGGTGTAAATTCAATTGGCCCATCTTTCAAATGATACTTCCTGTTGTCCTACATGGAGAGTTAGCTTGACTTGTTTTTGTATTAGCAGAAGGGAACGTTCCCCTCCCAATCTCAGAGATCTAGATTTGCCCTCCAGTGTTTCTAAGCAGGGAAAGTTGATGGGTAGAAAATGGCACCCATTTAAACCCAGTAATCCTGGTCTAACCGCAAAAGAGAACTTCTATCTTAAAATCTTTTCAGCTGAACTCCTCTCTCAAGTGGGACATGGAAAATAGGCTGTGTGTGAGGGAGCTGGTGTTACTGTACTACACTGATATTGAAACTACACTATACTGAAACATTTAGCTGTAAGAGGGTTTTTTTATATTAGACACAGTTTCCCTTGGCTCACTGACTTTCTAAAATGTTACAGCAGTCAGACTGCCAACAAAACATAGAAAACAATACTGCTGACATCAGTATATAACATGCAAGGAAACTGTTTGTTTGAGGACCTGTTTCAAAGAATAACAAGCATGTCTTACATTCTTATATGCTGACATAATATCTGGAAGGCTGCTGCCCTCTGGTGAGTCAGCAGACAAAAGGCAATCATACGAGTCCTATTATCCAATCAGTTGGTTACAGGAACATACGTTGTTTCTGTTAACAAAAACAAATCCAGCCCCTTTATCGTTTATTTTCTTCATATACATGAAGATCACAAGGGCTAGAAAACCACAAATGTGAAACAAAGGACATTTTTTTTCCACTTCAAATATTTTCTTGATTGCTTCCCCCTTAAACTCTTCAGTTTGAAGGCTTGAGAGGAGTGTTCTCACTTACTCTCACACACACACACACACACACACACACACACACACTGCTGTGTGTATATAGTGTGTGATGTGATTTTAATATGTATACTTAGGCTGGAGCGCTTTGTGGGAGGGGCCATCTTTGTTCACTGTTCGTATAGCACCTAGCACAACGGGGTCCTGACCAATTATTGAGGCTCCAAAGTGCTACTGCAATGCAAATGATAAAGATGCATTATGTGCACACATTTTTTCTGCAGTCTCTACAAGGTTCATGAATGTTTTGTAGGTAGGTACAATGCAGAACTTCACAGAGGAAGAGAACAGCATAGGAATGTTGTATTCTGCAACAAACAGTTTTTACATCATCTGCACTTTTTGCACAATAAATGAATTCACAGATCCCCGGCTCCTTGTCACAGAATAATGCTTAATCGCTTTCCTGCTGATTGTTGCTGTAACTTTTGTGAAGTGCTCTTGCTCTTTCCATGGCTACTTCTGGTGTTCCTTAGGATTGTGGAAAATAACTAAAATATCTCAGATCTCACACAATGTTAACTGTTGGCAACTGTTCACCTCTTAATGGTACCCTGGGATACTCTTCCAGCGGCAAGTGCTTACTAATCAGTAAGCACCAAATAGCTAACAAATCTTTGTAACTCTGACCACCAGTAGTCAGGGGCAGGATTGGAGGCAGGAATGTTTCATTTCAGAAGCTTCTCCCCTCACACGCTCTCATGTGTCTACCTTGAACAGAGAAAAAACATAAAGACAAATAAAACTGGGCATGCACATAACTCTAGTCTGATTTTAACATTACCCACAGGGTCCATTAACAATGCCAAATATCTTACTTTAAAAAGGAGACCTATGACTTCAGTTGTGGAAAATTCAGAAAGGTGGCCGGGAAATAACTATGTCCTTATTAGATACAACCTGGGAATAAAAATGAAATGTCTTTTTTGAACAAAGTATTGAGAAAAGACCATGGATATCTTTGTTTTGAAATTTGGGCTTTGGTATCTCCCCAAAATGTATACTTTCCCTCTCAGGTTGGTGGTAAACCATATTGAAGTTGCTGGTTGTCTCTGCGTCAATGATTCATTTAAATGAGTTATATTTTCCTTCCCTTCATCTGTATGGCAAGACTCTAGTCAGCGGGGAAAAGAATCTTAAATCCTTTGGGTAAAATTGTGGCCTCACTGAATTCAATGGCAAAACTCCCTATGCCTTCAGTGAGGTTAGGTTTTCACTCTTTGTGCTTTTACTTTCTTGGCCCAAATTGCCTAGAACTTCCCCCCAGGCCCTGAAGTCAGATAATGTAGGGTATAATCAGAGTAAACCAGCGTAGCTCTATTCATTTCAATGGCACTTATCTAATTTGCAGGAGTTGAGGATTTGGCCCACTGTCTTTATCCTTGCTTCTCATTTGTTAAACTCTGTCAGTGCATTAAATATGTTTTGTGCATCCCAGTCAATCAGGCAAAGGGGGAATTTGGGCTGGGTGACCAATTGGGTGGTAAAATAACCTTCCTGAACTGGCCATGTGAGAGTCTGTCCAGGCAAATGCCACCTACCAAACCAAAACCTGCAATACTATTTGTGTTGTGATGTTTATATCACAATGCAAATGGTATCACAAATCCTAGGGATCAGAAATCCACATATTGCTCTCCATGATCCAGTCACTTTTCCAGACTATGGAGCTGAGAGAACCCTATTACTTTTTCCTTCCACCATGGTGAAAATTTCCTTGGTTCTTCTGTTGTTTACAATAATTGTCTCAAATATTTCTCCAATACAATCCCAGTAGTGTGGGTTTCTGGCAATAAGGAGCTATAGAAACTATGGAAGATGAGTACACATATGAATCAAGATAGACAAGGCCCCGATAGATTCTCTTAAGGGCCGATAAAATAGGCAGAGGAATGCCTAAGCTGTGAATCACACTGGGGCTTAGGTGAGAACTAGGCTATCAAGCAGGTTGGTGAGTCAGGACTTGGCTGGCTTTGTGCATCGGTAGCTAAATAGGCATTTTTGAGGATCCCAGTGATGCCTGAAGCCTGGTCTACACCTCAGAGTTAAGTTGATGTAAGGCAGCTAAGCGTCTATACTAAAATGTAGCTCCCACTGAAGTAACTCACCCACTACACAGACTTAACTCCACCTCCACGAGAGGCATAGCGCTTAGGTCAATGCGGTGTCAGTGTAGACACTGTATTGCTTACATCACTGTTTCTGCCTTTCAGAAGCCATCCCACAATGCCCCACACTGACGGTTACATCGGTGCAAGTGATCCTGGTGAGGCCACATACCGCCAACACAAGGAGCGTGGAGTGCACTTACAAAAGTGACTTAATCACTGTGGTCATTGTACATCAACGTAACTTAGTTTGACTTAATTTTGTAGAGTAGGCTTGCCCTAGATGTTGGACATATGCATTTAAGGAGGCAGATGGATCCATTTGTGGATCTAGCCCATAGACCTGTAATGTGACACATGGCCAGAGTTTTAGAGATATTTAGGTGCTTAAAGATAGGTGTTTAGTGAGATTTTCAAAATTCCACTGGGAGATGGGTTCTTTTGAAAAATCCCTTTATGTGCACGTTTGAGCACCCAAATACCTTTACAAAATATGTCCCTTTGAATTCTAAACCACTCAGGCCCTTTGGAAAATTTTACTCATAGAACCTTGGCTCCCTGCTTCAGTTCTAATGAGTGGCCCAGAGCGTTCATAGCTTAAATGAAAATAAGATTCCATTTCAAACACAAATAATACTACTGGGCAGTTCAGTATCAGAGCATGGGAGGTGGGGCTCACCCCAGAGCTTTCTGTAAGTCTACTGCAAGACAGTCTGTTGTGGGGAAATTTCAGGGAATTTCTTCTTGGTTAATCTTCTAATCTAATAGGGGAAGGGACACTTCAGAGAGACAGTGTATAGCAGGCACCGGTTGTTAATTGGTAAGTTTGGGAACAGAATGTGGAAGGTTTACGGGATGTCAGTTGACAAATGGGGTGCTGCTATTCTTTCTAAGTAATTCATTGTTTCATGTGGAGGATACAGTTGGTGAGCTAGGTAGATTTGGAAAGTATAGCTATTGCACAAGACATGAATGTCAGTATTTCTTTGTCACTAAATGATGGCAGGATAAATCAAATGAGTCTCTGGTGGGATTGCTCACTTCCCCAGATGCTCAGTGGTGAGGTGTAGTGTTAGCAGGAGGAAGCAGCAAGCATATTGAGGGTTGCCAAATCATTTAGGCCCCAAATGGGGACTACTGCGACACCACAGACATCTAGGAAACTCTTCTGGTTTTGCTTGAGGTGGCAAGGCTGGAGCACCAGAGGGTGGGTTGATTGGTTATTTATGCCCACAACAGGAAGTTAAGGGGATAGCTGGTGACAATTGCACTAACAAAAAGTGCTTCCTCTCCCCCTTCCCCCGCCCCAGTAATTTCCCCTTCTGCTGAAAAATTGATCTTGGAGACAAATGGTAGGTCTTAGTGGCAAGTAAACTAAACAGCACTATTGTGGAATTTTAGGATGTGTAGATGTATACTCCTGGAGATTACCCAACATTTTGCCTATCCTATACAGAGGAACTATAAGAATTGGGCAGAAAGACAAGAGTGTTTTATATGCAATAAAAGATCTGATTTTTTTCTTAAGTATAATACTAGTCACAGTAATAATTTGAAGAATGCCTATTATGTCATCCCAAGGATTTATGTTCCATATTCTAGTGCATCAAAACTATTCCAAAGTAAAGTTCTTTGCAGTGTCTGAAACTACGCAAGCTGTGGTAATTAGATCCCTAACATACATTGGCCATGACAAATTCTTCTGGGCTTTTGGCAAAGATGCTGGGAAAATTATACAGTGGTTTGATTCACTAGAATTATAGGAATCATGCTCCATCAAGGTAATGAGGGGTGAGATATTAAAATATATGGAGATATTGCAGGATCTATAGAGACCTGTGGGAGCTGGGATGCATTAAAGACAGTCCTGAAAATGTTGGGGATGAGAGTCCTTTGTTAAGACACAAACAGTTTTAATAATTTAGTAGATCTGGAAATTTTGGGGCAATGACATGAAAATAATCACACAGCAGGTGCTTTGCAGGAGTCACTGGAGACTAGAGTGGAAGTCTGAAGGAAACAAAAAATATAAAATAGGAATGAGCAAGGTCCACCCAGGCCCAACCCCTGAAATTACATATGGCAGCCACCCATGTGATTCTAAACAGATCACTCCTGTTCATTATTCCCAGGAAGAAACCTTGGAACCCATTTCTCATAATGCCTGGGAGGGAAAAATCCTTCTTGAGTTCAAATATGACAGTTCATCATCAATGTGGATATGTTCAAGAATCACCATAGCTCAATATCTAATCCTATTTACAGCAAGAGATAACATGGGCATCCAGCTGACCATGATCTGAAAGCTCAGGGAAATACTATTTTAATATTCTATATCACTTAAATTGCAGTTAAAACATTCATTAATCCTGACAACAGAAACAACATTGTCTAGTGGTTAAAGCCTGGGAATGGGAGCCATGAACTCCTGAGTATTAATGCTGGTTCACATGTGGCCTTGAGCATGTCCCTTAACCTCTCACGATGTTTGAATTCAAATGATGATGATAAGATGAGGGAAAATTGTCTAGTGGTTAGGGCACTAGGCTGGGACTTACCCCAAGCTGGGTCCCCTGCTTTGCCACAGACTTGCTGTCTGACTTTGGGCAAGTCATTTAATTTATGTGTCTTGTTCCTCATGCATAAGTGGGGATAATAGCACTTCCCTACCTCGCTGCGGTGTTGTGAGGATAAATACATTTGAAAGATAGTATCATCATCAGGACCATATAACCACTTAAGTTAGAGACATGCCTACCTCAAAGGGAAGTGATGAAGACTAATGTGTCTGAAATGCTAGGCATGTGTATTTAGTTTATTATTACAATGCCCCTGAGGATGGGGAAGGCCAAGACAGAGAAGTTAATTATATGTCTAAGGCTACAGCGGGAACTGGTACCAGAATCTGTTATCCAAGAGGTCGCAGCTCCTGGTCTGGTATTCAGATAATTAGACCACGCCCATCTCTCTAAAATGGGGAAAAGGTGGTATGGCAACTGGCACAGTAGGTGAAACAGCCATACTGAAAATGATTCAAGTCACTCTATGAAATGGGGAAGAGTACACTAACTTAAGTCACCATGAAAATGAATATGAAATTTAGACTGCTGTAAAGGTAATTTTCATCCTTAGCCATACAAAGTCCAAAGATGTGGTCTTTATGTGGGAATGGAACTAAACAGGGTTTGGGAATGTCATGTGCTCCACCCAAATGTATAGCCAGGCTACAGGGATCCAGTACACCCCTTCCAGGATTGCCATTCCACTTTAGGGGCTAGCCTAGGGGCTGGGGATTTCCAGCTGTTGGATCTGTTTGAAGGTAAATCCAGCTGATCTTGCCTTGATGATGACTTATTCGGAGCTGGCAGTGAGCTCATCTCAATGGTGTACAGGAGCTGGAAAGCCCTTTCCCTGTGTTGCTATAGAAGTTTGGCTCTGTGGTTTGGAACTGTGTAGGCTCTTTTCAAAGGACTGAATATAGCCCCTTGAAACTATCCACCTTGGAGTGCAAAGTTACCTGACAGAGGGACGATAACAGATCTATCATTTCGCTGCTTACACCTGAGGAAACAGATGTTTTAATCATAGCTGAAGAAGTAGGTCATGAATTAGAGAATTACAAAATGGTACGTCTTCAGAAGAAGTGGGACGTATGGCTTGAAGTCTGTGACTATGCTAATGGAAACACACATGGATAACTTCTAACCAAATTTGCACCCACATTGAATAAATCACAAACCTGGGAAAGGACCCAGTAAATGTGCCAGCTGATTTTCCTGACATCACAGAATAATGGTAAACTCTGGGCCAAGATTTTGGCAAACAGATTTCAGTAGCTCCCCCCATCTTTGAAAACCCTAGCTAATCTGAGTGGGCCAAAAAAACATTTGCTAGAGGACAATAGTGAACAAATCCTCAACATAATTCAGATAGCAAAAGTCATCTTCTTGAGTGAAGAGAAGGAATTTTATACGATAGAGCAGGACTACATCTATGTAGGGATCTCTTGAGATAGAGGGCAGCTTTAATTGGAATTAAAATATTATACCATTTTACCACTGCCTCCAACTTGATTTAAGGATTCCTGTTTCACTTTATTTTAGTACTAGAACTGCTGTCTTGGCTGCTCAAATAAAATAAGAGATTTAGGTTTTGGTGAGGACACAGAGCACGAATAAAATATGTATGCCGACAACCTTTTTTTAAAATCTGATCTTTGCTTCCTTTCTTCCCCAGGTGTTGCAAATTGTGAATGAACTGGGAAAGGCCAGGGTTTGGGGTTAATCTTGACAACTCAGATGCTCTGTTACTGGACAGTCTTTGCATAAAGGACTTAATATTGTTTGGCTTGAAATGGGCAGAGAACTTTATTATCTATTTAAAAATCCATCTGTCACTGCTTTTTGAGAAGATAGTGCTCTCCTTAAGGCCCTTGTCCAAAGCCTATTGAATCCAAGGACTTAAATGTAGTGCTATTAATAGGGATATGTAATTCTACAAGAGACTTTCTCTTCACTCACCCTGTTTTGTTCATACTCTCTTGGTCGTTGTAGTCAGACTCCTGGAGGCACGAATAAAATGTTGCTTTTTGTAGGGATGGATAGAGGTAGGAATAAAAAAATGTTAAAAATGCATTTGAGGCTGTGGCTCTGAAGGAAATTAAGCCTTAATTTTTATTTTTCAAAATGTAGTTGTTGTCTGCAAGCGGTCTGCTATTTTGTGGTATGCATCAGATTTTTCTTGACAAGATGAGTCATTCTGTCTGTTACAATGAGAATAGATTCAGAGTTGAAAAATGCAGTGGTAGGTCAAGGGAAATTTTTTTTTATTTTTATTGTATTGCTGTGTGAAACTTGAATTAGTCTTTTACTACCGCAGGTCTGTTTGAAAACAACAGTGACTAAGAGCAGAGAGAGAGAGAGTGGGAAATACGGTCTAACCTTTTGCGAGACTTGCAAGCTTTCTAAAAAGCCTTCCTCCATCCTCTTAATAATAACTTAGTTTTATTTTTCCTTTATGGAAGGTAGCCTATAACCAATTCATTATCTTTGCTTAGACTTTGACTTCCACAACCATGCTGCCCACTCTCTGATTGGCCTTTTTCAAATACAGAAGACAGTCCCTACCTTGAAGAAGGTACAAATGTTCCTACTCATATTTCCACTTCATACCAATGCACTCGTTCAGTGTTCTTGGTGTATGTCCAGTCCATTAAACTATAGGACAAAAGACCAATGTCCAAAAAACAGAGGATCCTATTTCACCACCTAAAGTTAAGAGCTTTCCCAATCACTCCCTGGCATCCACTCCGCTCTCTCCTAAACACTGTTCTGCTGGATGGTGTTAATGGCTGCCATCAAGTGGGTTTTGCTCTATGGACACCACAGACCTTGGTAAAGCTGATGTGTGCTAATCACTCTTTCAGGCTAAATGGAAGGAGACATTAAGCCTTTTTATTTATTTATTTATTTATTTTATTTACACGCACGCACGCACACAAAATTGTCCACATGGCAAAACCTGAGCAGAATTAAGCTATGTGGTCTGAGGGATTACCTTGAGGGTAGATGCAAATGCAAGGGCTGTGTGTTATTAGTGAGAGAAAATCAGCAGAAAAGGAGAGAAGCAGTCATGAGTGTGGTCCTAAGAGGGAGTAGCAAGACAGAGCTCTTTGGGCACAGAACTGAGGGGGGGAGGGCAGACTTAGAAATAGCAAGGAAGGAAACTGCCTCCTGTTTGTGTTTCTACTGTGTTCAGGGAAACAGGATTCTGTGTACTTTCTTTGTAAATAAACAGGATTATGCCAAAGAATATACCTGATTAGTATCATCAATTTATCCTCCTAACAGAAAGCCCAAGCAGTTAGCCTATATTCAGGGGCTAAAAAGGACCACAATACTGACAAGTATGTAAATATTATCCCTACACATTCAAGATAGTTGATGTAACTTGGGTAGGAATTACTGGGCCTTCAGGGGGGAGCGTGTGGGAGGAAAATGGCTATGGAAAACACTGTGGATCCGGCTGGCTGGAGACGAGAGAGAGAGATCCTGGAGTTAGGGTGTGGGCAAGCAGAAAATACTGTAATAGTATTTTTTTCATAGTGTGTTCTCTCCTGAATCTAGCATTGGAAATAAATCCCTTGCAGTTCTGGTTCTGTGAACAAAGGTACCAGTTATGATGATGGTCATCCTATGATGTGGCTAGTCTGTCCACTAGGAACAGGAGATGGAACGTTACATCACTTTTTTGCAAGCAGCCATTCGATGGTAATGACACTTGGATTGGAATCAGAAGACCTCTGGAAGTGAAAGGCCCTGCATCCCACTTCCAACTCCTCGAGTCATCCAAATGTACTTGTCAGAGTTCTTCACTAAGCTGTCAATGTGTGAAGCCCATGTTTAATGACACTACACTGCATAATCAGTCAAGTTTCATCTTGCCAGTGTCTTTATATAAAATCAGTCATTTAGTAGGTATTCATCCTATAGATTTTTTTTCCCATGTTGTAATTGAGTCCTCCAAAAAAAAAAAAAAAAAAAAAAAAGTTGAGAGGAAATGTGGTGGTGTGGTTAAGGCAGTGGATAAACCCTCACGAGAGCAGACTTTGCTACAGCCTTCCTGTGTGATCTTGGGCATGTCACTTAATTGCTCTGTGCCTCAGTTCCCATTTGCTAAATAAAACACTCCTTCAATGGCTACGAACCAACTTGGGCAGGGAGGTGTCTCTAGCCTCTGTTTGCTGAGGTTGGGAATGGGTGATGGGATGGATCACTTGATGATTACCTGTTCTGTTCATTCCCTCTGGGGCACCTGGCACTGTCCACTGTCAGAAGACAGGATACTGGGCTAGATGGATCTTTGGTCTGATCCAGTATGACTGTTCTTACGTTCTCTTCTCCCTCTCCTTTGTCTTGTCTATTTAGACTGTAAATTCTTCACAGCAAGCACTGTCTTTTAATGTGTGCTTGTACAGCACCTAGCACAAGGGGCCTTGTCTCTCAGTTGGGGCTTCTATATGCTCCCATAATGCAAATAAAATATTGCATCCCAAACAATAATAAAACCACAGAAGGAGAAAATTAAGTCACACAGTTAGTAAAAGCTCAAAGGAAACATTTAGTTCCAAGTGTAAGTAATCTGCTGATTTCAAACACCCCTCCCCCCCATCAAGGTTTCAAGGGTAGTTTGCCTTACTTCAAAAGTCATGGTCCATAAGAGTACAGTGTAAACCAAAACCTTCCTTGTAATAAACAACTGCAAGACCTTTTCTCAGATAAACCATTCAAAATTTATAGTAGGCAATCAGCTGTCTGTCATAAAGATAAGCGCTGGAATTAAAATATCTCTGTACGTTATGTCAGCTGATAAAAGTCCTTTCCCAATACTTTTTGTGGGTCAATAAAATGATCACAAGATTTACTTTCTCTTTATTTATCAGCTGGTTTCAGGCTGATAATGCAATGAATCCAGGGAGAAGTTCATATCTGTGAACTTTAATTTTATTGCATTGAATAAACTAGTGCACTTTTTTTTTTTTTTTTGAAACTCCCATTAAGGACTAGATTGGGACAAGTGATTGCACGCAGAAGTAAGAATGCCGCTTGTACTCCTACGTGGGCTACCTACCTTGGATCCAGGCTTGCAGGAATAAGTGTGGCTATGCATATGTTTATTCGTTCCCTTGTGAGGGTGTCCACTCTGACGTTAGGCACAGCCCTTTGCTCCACGCCCCGCTCACTTCCTGGCCAATGCAGCTGAGCTAGAGTGTGATGGATATTAATTTACTACTGGTACAGGACAACAGTAAGTCTCCACTCTCCTGTAGAGCAGAGAATTGTTAGGGATGGCATTGTGCCTCACAGGGGTGTCAAAAATGCCTTCTGCTGTTACTTCTGGGGTGGAGCTGTTTACACATCACACCTTGCTGAAGGCTGTCCCTAAGGTTGAGTTCCAGTTCATTTTCTAAACTCCCTTTCTCCAGAAATTTCTCCAAAGGCTATCTGCAGGGTTTTTAAAAAACAAAATCTCTTGAATCATATCTGGCATTGCATGAGGGTGAATAATATGTATATGTGTTCTCATAATAAATTTTATGCCCATGACTCTAAAAACAGCTAAAATATAAAACTTTGCTCTATTATATTTGTTCAAACACCTAACAAGTGGAGTTTGAAGAAAATAAGCTGGGTAATTTTTAGTTAGGTTTCCAGTTGTACAGATTTGAGTATACCCATTAGAATATTTCAATTTGTTTTTTACATGCATTTTTTTTTAAATCGAAAAGCTCTGCCATCCCACTTTTACAGAGCTCCTAAATTATGCAGGTGCTCAAAGGGACTTGGAAGGGCATATTGTCAAGTAACGACTGCAAGTTTTGGTCTACTCTGACTATGCTGTTGTTGTTGATTACAGTGTAATAGCTAGCACTTAACCCACATATTGAGTACAACAAATTTCCATATGAAATTAGAGGCAGTTTTATAATATTTTACAAGAGGTAATTGCAAACATTGTTTCTTTGTAGCCAGAGTGTTAACAGATAGGTCAAATGAAAGAGAAATATTGGATAAATATCCTCATAGAAAAGGCATCAGAAAGCAAGGAGTGTGAGAAAATTCATTGCTAATGCAAAGGTATTTCTGAGCAACTTTGTGAAACATTATAATAAATAATTACTATTCAGAGGTGAATCTGTGTCCAAGAGAAAATAAGGCTTTTAGGTGACTAGATACCCACATAATGGAATAGTAACTTAATACATAGTACTTCATAGAAAATCAAACTTAAATAAAATGACTAAGGTCCATATTCCACACTTAGTTACCCCAAGAAATCTAGCATAACTCTGTACACAAATCACAGCAAAGCATTAGGACACCCCCTGGATAAAGGAGAACAAAGATGAAGGCTTTATTATTACTTTATTTTATTAAATCATAGGGGCTATTATACCATAAGACATAACGACTAATATACAGACCAGTTCTCCAAAGTGCAAAGTGATAGAAATTCTAAGAATATTCACAGTATAGCAGTAATTAAAGATTATAAATTATCCCACTGGGTGACCCCAATGCTTCTATTTACACGCCCCACAAATTCTGCCTCCTAGGTTTATGCTCATCAAGACCCCACCTCCTTCTTCATAGCTGTGTTTCCTATAAAATACCAACCCCCTCTCTCAGGGAGTTAAAGGCCCCAGACTCCTTCCCATCATCATTCAGGATTTGCTATGAAAAGAACATGCCTTGCACGGTGTCAAGTATCAGGGGGTAGACGTGTTAGTGTGTATCCACAAAAACAACAAGGAGTCCAGTGGCACCTTGAAGACTAACAGATTTATTTGGGCATAAGCTTTTGTGGGTAAAAAACCCACTTCTAATTTTTTACCCACAAAAGCTTATGCCCAAATAAATCTGTTAGTCTTTAAGGTGCTACCGGACTCCTTGTTGTTTTTATGAAAAGAATGGCAGCCAGGCCTTTCCCTTGTCCTCCCACCATACCTCAGATACCAGGATGGCTCAGTCAACCTCACATGACCTACTCCTTCCATGTTGAAGAGCAAGCCTGTTCTGTATCATGCCCTGGATTCTCTCTTCTGGTAAAGCTTTTCCTGTTACTTTGGGATATGCTCATTTATTAGGGTTACTCTTCTGGGGGTGGTGGTTCTGTACTTCTGTCAATGTACTGCTTGTGTCACTTGCGTTCTCATATGGAGCTCTACTTCTCCCTGCTGCAAGTCCCCCCCCAATGGAGCTATCCTGCAGGACCTAGGTTCCCCAGGGCTAGGTTCTTCCAGCCCCAGAATCAAATGAACACACACATTAACAGAGTGCGTCTGAGAGGACCGGGTTAATCAGCACTCCCAAGCTGACCCCCTTATATGTCCCTGGACTCAGTAGGCTGGGTTGAGCAGCATTTCCAAGGTGTCACCCTGGTAGGCCCTTGGACTCAGCAGGTTGGGTCGAACAGCACCTCCAGATGGTCACCCTCGTATGCCATGGGCACCGCACCGGAATAGAGCTCACCTGAGCAGGCTGGGTCGAGCAGCACTTTCAAGCTGTCACCCTCATATGTCCCAGATTCAGCACATACCTATCCCCACTTTCACGTTACAATTGTTCTGGTAGTAACCCACTTGATGAGCAAACCCCACAGGATTTTTGGGTGCTGCAGGGATCTTTTAGCTTAGGTATGAGGAGCGTTGCTGCAGAGCGAATGAGGAAACCAAAAAACACCCCGGGGGGGGCGGGAGAGAAGCAACCAGCATAATTATGAGAATTATTTATTGCCAGGTAATAACCATAGGGGAGCCAAACAAACAAACAGTTATATTATTAAATCTAACTTAAATTTGATTATAAAGTCAGGTTTACAAAACTATAACTGATCACACAAGTCCGAGACAGAAGGCTATACCGAGAGAGCGAGCTTGGTTCTCACCACTCCGTGAAGCTTGAATCGATCGGGGGTCCCTGGTTGTGGTGTTAGCTGAGGGGCCAGAGTGCTGGAGAAAGCAGAGCCACCAGCACGATCAGTCAGGAGAAGATGAAGTCCCAATGCAACTGATGCAGATTTTGGATCCAGGCATCAGAACACTTACCTGAGCATGGGTACGGGTTTTTGTAGAGAAAAAACAATGGTTTCAAGGGAGAACACTAGATTTGTTTATGTGTAAACTGATGGTTCAAGGGAGTATACTAAAGTTGTTTTGTTCAGGCTACACAATGGGAGCTGATCGTTTCTGGCTATAGGCGGTGTTCCTTGGAGGGAGCTCACAATGCAATTAGGGAGCTTTGCTATTTTGGATACCAATAAAGGATTTATTACTAGAATTGGTCTGATAACTACTGAGCTGGGTGTGTGCAGACATGAGTTCATTAACATCTGGAGCAGAGATCCCTCATCATGCAGTGCTTCCCTGCTTTTCTGGTCCCAGACTTCTGTGCGGTTCTTGCCTTGGAATCTCTGTTGTCCATTCTGTATGCTAATAGAAATGCCTTCTTGTCCCATCTTTGGGGCTCGGGGAGTTTCCTTAATCCTATCATCCTTATCCCAGGGGTTTAGATGTGTCTCCCACTGCCTTTTCATTGCTTTTTGTAAATCTATTTTCTGATGCAAATTTGGTTCAATCAGAGGATGGGGGAAATGGGAGATCTTTTGTGAGTCAGACAGACTGGGTAGTGCACCCTGGTTCCCCAAGAACACAGAGCTGCTAGGTAACACGTTGGGTAATAGGATAATGCTTTCCAAGAACTTGTGTTTTTTCTTCCTGAAACTGGACTATCCCAGTCACCCAGCACTGTGGTAGAGGGGAGCTCTGACTCACGCTTTTAGCACTCCAGTCTCAGGGCTCTAACAAAAAACAGATGGGGGAAAAAGTCTAGCTTTTTGTTTAACTTATCCTAACCTGAGATCCTTCCCTGATTCCCCAGTGACGGCTTGTCTGGTCATCAACTCCACTGTCTGTAGTGGAGCGATGCCAGACTGAGAACAGATTCAGACTCTAAGTGGCTGAATACATATTGTATTGTTTTGTTATGTTTTTTTAAAGTGGGCCAGATATTGAAATTTCATATTCAGAGATCACAAAATGAGGGCTATGCTTTCATTCAGCTGCAGATTAGGCTTTTACAATTCAACAGTACTTTATGGTAGCTCCCAGTGTTTCCAGGTGGGGCCATTGACTGGATTCTGTATGGAGACATGTGGAGGTGCAGACCATTATTATTCACAGATCTGCAAAACTTGGCTAGAGGATTGTGCCCTTTGAGACCAATATGGGTGTGTTCCAAATTCGGTGGCTTCATAACAAAGCAATAATATATTTTAAAATGTTTAAGAACGTAGAAACATCAGAATGGCCATACTGGGCCAGACCAAAGGTCCATCTAGCCAAATATCCTGTCTTCCGAGAGTGGCCAGTGCCAGGTCCCCAGAGGGAATGAACAGAATAGATAATCATCAAGTGATCCATACCCTGTCACCCATTCCCAGCTTCTGGCTAACAGAGGCTAGGGACACCATCCCTGGCCTAAAGTATTATCATTTTCAAAAGTAGTGATTTCTTAAAAGTAGAGGCTAATTATTTTAGGTGCTTGAGCACCAGAAGGAAGGTGGATTTCCTTCCTCCTCCTGCCTGAAGGTGGGTGCTCAAAACTTTCTAGCAAAAAAAAAAATTCTTTTTTGTGGGGGAGTGTGACAGGGTCGGGCCAGATGACTACAGGAGAGTAATAGAAGGCAGATATATTAGCCCCAGGCTAAGTAGGTCCCTTTTCCCTGGGTAAGGTAACAGGGAAGGTTCCAGAACAATTGGGAACCTTCTGGAGACAATTAAGACAGACAGGCTGATTAGAACACCTGCAGCCAATCAAGAAGCTACTAGAATCAATTAAGGCAAGCTAATCAGGGCACCTGGATTTAAAAAGGAGCTCATTTCAGTTTGTGGTGCGTGTGTAAGGAGCTGGGAGCAAGAGGCACTAGGAGCTGAGAGTGAGAAGGCGTACTGCTGGAGGACTGAGGAGTACAAGCATCATCAGACACCAGGAGGAAGGTCCTATGGTGAAGATAAGGAAGGTGTTGGGAGGCAGCCATGGGGAAGTAGCCCAGGGAGTTGTAGCTGTCGCACAGCTGTTCCAGGAGGCACCCTAGACAGCTGCATTCCACAGGGCCCTGGGCTGGAACCCGGAGAAGAGGGTGGGCCTGGGTTCCCCCCAAATCCTCCCAACTCCTGGTCCGACACAGGAGGAGTTGACCTGTACTGTGGGTTCATGAAAACGGCCAAACTGAGTGCTGCCGTGAAGCTCCAAGGCGAGCAAATCTACCAATAAGCGCAAGACCCACCAAGGTAGAGGAGGAGCTTTGTCACTGGGAGGTAAATGATGGTAAGCGTAATGTATACCTGGACTAAAAGACACTTCCGAAGATCAGTACACACTGTTCTCACAAACCCTGTGAAAATGTCCTCCTGTCTAGCTCAGCCCTCATGTTCCAATTCAAGGAAGAGGGAGAAAAAGCAGCCTGGATGTTTCCTTTTCAATGAAAGATCCCCAAATTAGCAGCTGTTTTATGTGTTTGTTTTTTGTGGATATTTGTGTTGCCCTGGCAAGTAATTCCCAGAATTTTTAAACCTGTTTCCTATAGTTAGTATAGAGGGACAAAGCCATCAAAGGTTAATTTAACTGGATCTAGCAACAGGGAAATGCACATGAAGAAAAATATATTGCCGCTTTCGTTTATCTTTGGTGGGGCTGTGGGCATATGTAAGGCGACATTTTTCTAAGGAGAATGGAAGAAATCAGTGCAACTACTGTGTCTCAAATCTGCACACCTGTGCATGCCAATCAGTGCAGTGCAGAACAATATTCTTTCAATGGAATTCACTCAGCAACTCAGATATGCTAGTATAAGGCTCCAGAAATGGAGCTGGGTACCTCCATTGCATGGGTTCTAGATGCAGTGAATGCTTGTGCATTTTTGCTGGCACAGTAGATGTGCGTGCATTTTTGCAGGCATGCATGTTTCACTGTTCTGGCCCTTAATCTTCTTTTTCCACACTTGTCTTATTTCCTATATGTTTTTCATCCCTTTTTAATATCTGAAATCTCTAATTTTTTTTCAAATGTATTTGTTCACTAGTTTCAGAACTAAAGAAGTTCATCTTCATCTATGCTAAATAAGCCTGTTAACTGAGAGCCTGAGCTTGCTCCAGCTGAAGCCAAAGGGAGTTCTGCCACGTGATTCAACAGGAGAAGGATTTGTGGCTCTGCTTGCAGGAGATAATGTTGAGGAAAAATATTTTCATAGTGCCAGTTGATGCTCCACTGTGCAGGCATGTGACTCCTGGTGAAGTTAATGGGAGAAGTGTGCATGCATTCAAGGGTGTAATTTGACCATTAATTATCTGTTGACAAAGATTAATTTTGGCAGGTTTCCGATTACCATGAATGATGGCAGATTTTCAGTCATCTAGACTAATGAACTAATTACTGTTGTCCATTTTAACCTGACATGAACTCTCTGTCCCTCTTAAAAGTAGAGGTGGGCTCCAACCCAAAATTCAGGGGTGCATCTCACACAATGCGGCCCTGAACCTCCTCTCACTTACATCAGTCGGAGTACATCAGACCCCTCCAGCTTGGAGGGTGATCATAGCTTGGGTGGGGGTGGGCGGTGTTTGTTCAGGCCATTATATGCACCCCCTCAATTCCGTGTTTGAGGGTGTTTGGATGGATCCAGGATTGGTCCAGGCTGATCACTACTTAAATATGTTACTGAAAGAACATTTTCACTATAATTCGGCAAAACAACCTGTTTTCAGCAGCAGGAAACATGGAGCAGAAATTAATACTTGTTGATTCCCACTCATACCGGACACTATTGTATTTTTGTGTGATTAGACAATGTGAGTCAGACAATTACCTTTCAGGGCTGAATCGCCAGGATGGAAAACATTCCATTTAAAAAAAAAAAACAAATACTAAAAATTATGCAACACTCTGTGTCCTTTCCTCCCTAAGAATATGAAATCTTTTCCTGAATGAGTGACCCTTATATGGTAAAAGTGCAGCCTGTACATTTGGCCCAGGGATACTTGGAAGTATCACTGTTAGGCATATTTGGTACGGAGTGGTATCTGGAAGATCAAATTATTTTGTCTTTTATCTGTAATAAATCGTCTGAACATAGTGCATATTTACTTTTTACACATTCTGCAATGGGGCATTAAGAGTAGAAGGATATGCCAAAAGACCTGCTGTTCCTGCTGCTGCTGTCTACAATACGTCCTTTCTTTTTTGCAGTTGTTCATAGCCTTTCTAGAGGTCTTTTACTTGGCCCACAGAATGTATTGACTATATCTCTGCTATAAAATTATATAGGATGCTTAAAGAACATCTGTTGCTAGGATATCGTTGTTTGCTCTGTTCTATGGGGATTTAAGAGTAATTTCTAGAGAATGCAGTTGGTTTCATCTCTGTTAAATTCTATAGGACTTTCTCCACAAGGGACGCTAACCTGAAAGTCTCTCTCCACCCACACAAATTAATCTAAATATGGACGATGGAGAGTGGTTTAAAACAATGGTTCTCAACCTTTTTGGGCTCAGGACCATAAGTAAATGTTTGCCTGTCACAAATGTTTATGGCCAGTAAATAGTCTGGGGGTGGAGGTTCTGGAATGGTTTCGGTTGTATCCTGCCCCCCGGGGGGATTGGGCCCTGCCTGTCACTCACCCCACAGTGGCAGTTCTTGTTACAATTTTAGCCTTGATATTTCACCGGGGTCACATCCTGTAATTGCAAGTTGTATCATTGATTCCAACAACATCTAAGGTCTGGTCCTGCAACCCTTCCTCATCCATTTACTTAAGTAATCCCTGTGAAGTCAGAATTCCTTATGTAAGTTGCAGCATTCAGAGTCCTCTTTTAAAGGGCTAAGGGACTGATCCTGCTTTTATTTAGGTCACTGGCAAAACTCCCATTGGCTCAATGGGAGCAGGACTGGGTCCCATATCAGTATGATGAGACGTACTGTGGCCAGTGGCGACTTCTATGAGGCTGAATGGATTTAAATTTAGCAAGAGTTTTAAGAGAACAAGTTGTACGTTACAATTTGTCAAACATGCCAAGAAATCTGAATAGCCTTTGACTTTGGCTAAAGAACATTGTGCAGCTCGTAAATAGCATGACTTGATGAGTCTTAATATGTTGTAAGAGAATCTGTCCTGGCCACAGTTAAGGCCTGGTCAAAAGCCTACAGACGTCAATGGGTGTTAGATCAGGCCCTTAGAACATACAATTATTTTTATACCCAGAAGTGCACTGTGCAAGAGACTGAATTTTTCTTAATTTTGTGTGTATGTTGAAGTAGGGAGAAGATTTGACATTTTGCTTCATTCCAAAGGGAGTGTCCTCGTTCCTGCTTTGAAGCATGCGAGAGAAAAGCCCTGTGAAAAGATTTGTTTGAATCTGAGACACTGAGTGGAATCAAGAGGTAGGAATCCACATGAACCAAACTAAAGAAAAGATTAAACCAAACTGCGGCAAACCAAACTTGTTCAAATACATAGTGTCTAATCACGGGCATTTTCCATCCCTTCATGAACTGCTATTAGATAATTTTGTCGTCTTTCGTGGTAAGAGAGACTGGATATCCCATAACTTTGATAGTGATTGTGCTGGAAGGCAGATATAATCTGATACTTGAAATACCCTGACTAAGTGTTGTAAATGCTTTCACCAAGTGCAATAAGCACATGACAAAGGATTAAGGTGTGTGTGTGTGTGTGTGTGTGTGTGTGTATTTTTAAAGCATTCTGTAGTGGCCTAATTCTTCTCCCAGTGAAGTCAGTGGAAAAAATTCCTATTGACTTCAATGAGAGAGAAGTTAGACCAGTGCTGCATGCATTTCAAAATCCTACCCTCAGTTCACACAGCAAAAATTTCAGAACCAATTTTTTCTTGTCTTACTCCAGTCCAAAGTTCCATGAACATCACAGTTGACACTAGCGTGGGACCAGTTGTTTTAAAATTCTATCTACATTTAAAGTTCTAAATCTAGTAGCATGGGTATTACTGCTAACTTGTCTTTCTGGGAATAACCAGACCCATTTTCTAGAGCGCTCTGGGCCAAATTTTCCAAAAAAGTGGCCTGAGGGTTACATGCAAAAATGCCTGCCCAGTTACAGGCTTACACTTCTGTGCAAAAATTGGGTATATATGTATGCAGTGGTAGTAACTGCATATACAAAAAAAGGTGGAAAATCACATGTGAATTTCTGTGTGTGGATCTTGAGTTTCTATTTCTGTAAATTTGGCCTTCTCAGTCCAGGGCAGAGCTGTGTATGAGG
The DNA here is from genome assembly GCF_009764565.3 of Dermochelys coriacea. NCBI lineage: Eukaryota > Metazoa > Chordata > Testudines > Dermochelyidae > Dermochelys > Dermochelys coriacea. The sequence continues at coordinate 114,773,388 of NC_050072.1, forward strand.
CAGTATGTGTGAAGGTAGTCTAGAAAGCTGCAGAGACTGTGAGCTTTAGTTGGTAAGCTATTCACTCTTTGGCCTGAAATAGGCCTTCTGTGGTTGGTGGCCCCCTCAGCTCTCAACCCCCTCTGCTGCACTCTGAATGCAGGACTGTTAATTGTTTTACCCTTCAGACAGCTTTGTGGTAAAATTGTAAATTACTTAATCTTGAGGGCAAGGCAATGTCCAGGTCATTGCTACAAGATCTGAGAAGATTAGGGAAATGAGTGACCTGCAGCTGTTTGGTGAAACATTCTAGAATGTCCTGTAAAGTGCCACGTATCCACTACCATAGAAATACTTAATTATAACAAAACTGTTAGGAAAAAACCCTGTTTGGCATCTTTTAAAGTGATGTTATTAAGACTGTAAATGCCACTGACACCCCCTCCCTGTTTTACTCTTTGTTCCTCTCCCTTCCCTGTTTGTACAACCCCTGTTGTCTTCAGATGATATCCTCAGTTCTGCCCATGCCTCTCCCTCTCCCACTGAAGTGAACAGAGTTGCACAATTGTTACTGAGGGCACAATCTAAGGACAATGTGGTTGGACAGTGTGTAACTAGGCAGCATTTGGTTTGCAGACTCTTCATTTACTGGTGCTAATGTAAAAACTGGAAAGAGCATGCTTTGATTTTCAGATTCTGGGCTGAGTTTGTAGGGCTGGCAGAGAGAGAGAGACAGTGCCTTTTTACTTGTAAACTACGTGCACTATGTGGAATCAGTGAGCCACAATAAATATGAAATCCTCATAATCCACAGTCTAGTACTTTTCAGAGTATTGTCACTGAGGAGTTTCAGAGTAGCAGCCGTGTTAGTCTGTATTCGCAAAAAGAAAAGGAGTACTTGTGGCACCTTAGAGACTAACAAATTTATTAGAGCATAAGCTTTCGTGAGCTACAGCTCATTTCATCGGATGCATTGGAAGTGAGCTGTAGCTCACGAAAGCTTATGCTCTAATAAATTTGTTAGTCTCTAAGGTGCCACAAGTACTCCTTTTCTTTTTGTCACTGAGGAGGAAATTCAGCACTGTGCAGATGTCTAGCAGCGCTTAGCTTTCAGACTGCTGGAGCAGGGCAGACAGACACGGGCATAGACTATAGCATCAGCTCGGCCCTGCCTGCTCTCTTCTCTTTGTGTACCACTGCTTCCAGAGAGGGTAGCAGGCTCCACAGAGCACTACACCCATCCCATGCCCCAGTAGGCAGGAGGGGTTAGAGCCATGTCAAAGAGCCTGGCCGTGCAGCCATGACAGCATACCAGGGAGCATGGGCTGGGCAGGTTGCAGGACCTGTTTCAGCATACACACCCTGCAGCCAGGGGAGGAGGAATGTGACTCCCAGGGTCACAACACCCTTTCCAGCGTGCTTCGCTGCCCCTTGCTTGGGGCTAGATCATAATGTCATTGTCACAGGGTCCACCCAGGTTCCCTGCTTCGCCTCCCTGTGCTCTTGTGCTTAGGCTGGTCAAAGAAGGAGTCCCAATGCCTCTTTCAGTTGTTTCACCCACGTCTTTTTATTTACAGTGCTTAGTGCAGCCCCAATTCCCCAACACTGACCCTTCTCTGGGTCTTCTGGCCCCTGAGGCTTCCTGCAGTCGGTAGTGACAGAGCTGCAGTCCCCGTCTTCTCCCCTCGCTAGCCTCCTCACTGAGTCTTTCCCTGGGCTTATATCTCCTCCCAGACACCAGCCCAGCTGGTTCCACTTGGCTCAGCTGATTCCCGTGAGCCTGCCCCGGTTAGAGTCTGCAGCTGAGCTCCTTGCTGAGTGTCTGGGCCCCTGCACCTGGCCGCTCTGCCAGGAAGCAGGGGAGGAGCCACCCCCTTTAGCAGGGCATCCAAGGGATTTATACCCCTGCCCTGCCACAGTCATGAGCTAGACTTATTTTGGCAACTGCACCTTTGCTTTAATTCCATTGGTGATGAATTGTCTCGGCTAGTAGAAGTGCGAGGATGCTGTACAATTGCTGATCGATAGCTGTGCATTTGTTTCTCAGTTGTGCACTTCCCTAAACTCTGACTGAGGGGCTTTACAGGACTGCAAGTAATTCTTAATAAAACTGTACAGAATACAAATCTCTGTATGCTGCCTGGCCCAGGGTCACTAGACAATCAGAATACAGGGAGTTGCATAATCACTGTTTGGTTATGTCTCAATAACTGCATATTGATTATTTGGACCTTGCCCTCTGACTACTGCATCCAGAAGACAAAATGCATGCAAGAAATATAGTCACCTCAATTTCTGACCAGCTTCCCACTCTGTCACTCCACCTAATTCCCAATATCAAATACATCTGAATTAAATAAAAAAATCTCTCCTAATAGGAGGGGCAGAGGAGAATAATCTTCCTCCAGGGGAACAAAAATGCATGAGGTTGTTATTGGAAGGACTAGAATTAAGTGGAGTGACAGAGTGCAGAGAGGATCAGAAACTGAACTGGTCATGTTTATGGTGGACACATGGATGGAAGTTCTGAGGACATTAGCAATTCAGAACAGAGGAATTTATAATAGACAGTTTGACTATAGCAGTAAAGTCAAATAACTCATTGAACTATAGTGCTCTTTTTAAACTCTGTAATAACTGTATCTGGGATTAAAATTCATTTATTTTTAGTCTTGCAATTTAACTATTCTGCGATATGGTTATTACGTTATAAAAAGGAATTACTCTTAATTTAATTATTTCTGATAATGCTTCATAATGTTCTAGTAAATATATAGTATACTGTTAAAAATAATGATGTATCAGCGATAGGATGCTGTAGCAAGGTCTCCTGCTACTGAACCTTCTGTGAAGAGACAACTTTTTTCTTTTTTCTTTTCTTTTCTTTTTTTGCCACAAATTAGGTGTACAGATTAATGTGAATTAGCACGGTTCTGGTGTATTGTCAATTATTCCTCATGCAGTTCAGACTAGAGTTTTCATGAGGACCTAGTGAAGTAATAAACATGGTCACTGCACTGAAAACTGCAGAACTATCTCATGAGTTTATCAACTTTGGCAATGGTAAATACATACATTTCCTCTTTTTTTTTTTTTTTATTTCCTGTATCAGGTAACCTGAAAACTGCACAAGTTGCTGGTAAAACTCTAAGCTTTTTTTTTTTTTTTTTAAAAAAGGCAAATCAATTTTCCTGCAATAACAGTGAATCCAACCTTGTAAATAAAAGCTTGGAAAGGTACTAAGTGAGCATGGACATTTGGACTGTATCATTTTATCAGTCTATTGTAGAATCAAATCAGGATTTAGGATAGCAATATTTTTCATTTTCCAAAGGAAATAAAAGCACAAAATGAAGTAACATGTTCATGAGTTTGTTTACGGCTGTCAGTAGAACTGTGCTGAACTTGGTAGTTTCAGTTTGTTGGGGCCTTCTGTTTTGTGTTTCATATGCATGAGTTGTGGTTTGTTCAAAGCCAAAAAACTTAAAATGAAACATGGTTGAAATTGTTCAGCTGTGCCTGGCTTCAAGATGAAATCATCAAGTATTTGCATGGTTCCAACCCAAAACCGGAAATTACCTAGGTTAAGTCTCGGGTTTCTTGAAGTTTTGCACCACTTTATCTCCTTTTTGTCTCCTTTTTCATTATTAAGATGGAAAAATCACCACCATGGGTCTCACTCTGAAAATATGAGTAGACACTGAGAGCAATACCAATAATACTTAGCACTTAACATTTTCAAAGTACTGTACAGACATCAGTTAATTCTCACAGTATCCCTGTGAGGTAGGTAAGAACACATTATCATCACCATTTTCCTGAAAGGTGAAATTACTATTTTTTTTTTTCTGATTTTTTAGATGGGGCCCTATATTTACTGTTTGAATCATTTCCTTATCAAATGGGCTTAATTCACAAGAATTTTTTTTCTAACTACCAGCCCTGCAAACTTTGCTGAGGAGTCTGAAAGCTGGATTTTTTTTTTCTTCCTTGTGTATCTTTCTGTCATAAATGTACTACATGCCAAATTCTGTCCTCACTCACAGCTTTGAAGCCTGGTTATCTACAAATGATATGCTCTGTAGTGTTTGTGCCTGCAATATGCACTGGGTTAGCAGTGGTGTAACTGATTGGAATTTAGTAAACAGCTAATGCACAGGGAGGAATGAAATCCAGCTCTCTCCTTTAGCTGATTTTACTCTGCAGAATAAAGATTATATATGTTCCTGAAGTCACGTGATATAACTTTGAGTATGCAGTAATCCCCCAATCCTGCAAAGACTTATTTGTGTGCTTAACTACACTATGAATTTTATGGGACTACTAAGAGTTTGATTTTACCCCACTGAAGTCAATGAAAGTTTTGTCATTAATGTAAATGGAAACAGGATCAGGCCCACTGTGAATAAATTCAAGCACATGAATAAGTGTTTGCAGGACTGGGGCATAAGGGCATGTTCCAAAGCATATCAAAGTCAATGGAAAGTTACTTTGGTGGGTTTTGGATCAGACCCTATGATCATTTGTGTAAAAAGGTACCATTTTTTGCACAGCTACTTTTCTAACTATAACTGCACTTTTAGTGATTTGTCCAAGGCCATGCAGTGAGTCAATGACAGAGCTGAATTAGAACTAAGGACTTCTTGGCTACCAGGCCTGAGTTCTGTCTACCATGTCTCTGAGAAGTATGAAAAGAGTTTATAAACGTACAGGCTTACCCACCTACCAATGGACTTAAAAAGACCAGGGACATGAAGATTTTTCCTTAGGCACGCAATAGACAATTTATTTGAAAACCACTCCAGCAAGCAAGTGGAGTTTTTATTTCCAACTTGTATCAGAAAGGAATGATGATCTTGTGACGAAAGCACTGGACTGGGGTATAGGTGATCTGGTTCAAGTTCTTGGCTTTGCCACAGTTTCTTTGTAAACTTGGACAAGTCACTTAATCTTGTTCCTCAGTTTCCCCATCTGTAAAATAAGGAACTGTTACCTCCATCTTAAAAGGGTGTTATAAAGTTACATTAATGAATGGTTTGTAAGGCACTCTGATGCTAAAGTGATAGGGGCTGGAGCAGTACCTACATAGACAGAGAACTGTGCTGGATAGCCACATCTCAGAAAAGTTTTTATTACAAAAGACAAACTTCTTTCCAAATAAAGATGTAGATGTGAATAATTCTAGAATAGATATTATTATAAGTGAACAACCAAATTTAAGCTAGTGTCGGTTAATTAAAACTGCACTATATTCAGGGTGGTACTTAATCAGTTTTGCTCACCTTATGAACCTGTTTGAAATAGGTTTAATGGGAGTCACTTGCATTTAAAATCTAAGTCCTCTTCTAAATATCTTTTAATCAGATTCATTAACATCCCAATTGATAAACAGTCATGTCCTAAGCATCCTTTTCATACTTCAGCATTGCCAAGTAAAACATTGTGTTTACCAGGACAAAAATTCTACTAATGTTATAAGGCATTCTAACCCCTCTGCCCCCCCAAAAACACAAAGCCACCGAACAAAACCCACCCCACCAACCTTTTGTTTCCTGTTCTGTTCTGTTGATTGGAACAGCAAACCATCGATCATATATAAAGAACATTGTATTCCAAAAAAGAAAATAAAGCATCTAAAATGTCTAAGTGAGATAACACAAAAGAAATAAGAAAACCACAGGAATTTTCAACTATGCTAACTTCCAGACAACTTGTAGGTGGTTTAAAGCACAGCTGATTGTTTTGGGGTGATGTGTGTGCTGTTTTTACTGATCTATCCTACTATTGAAGGGATATATGCACTTGTACTCCTGGGAATTTTTTGGTTTTGATCATATATTGCCTAATATTTTCAATTGATGTCCTGTCTTGTATTTTACAGCATCCTATCATCAGATAAATTCAATAAGCAAAGATGTTTATCATTTCTAGACTAAATAAGAGACCTTTCCAAAGCCTTTCAAAAATTACTTCACAAAACAGAGCTCTAACTTTTTTCCCACAGGAACCTGATGAATGAATAAGAATGATAAAATTGACCTCAGTTGGTCAGATATCTAACACCATGTTAACGCAGAAGAATTCCATGATGTCTAGCATCGTCCACATTCTCTTCTGGCCACAGATGCCCTACTTAGCCCATTGGAAAGTGATGTATAGTAACTCTTTATCTTTAACCAAATTTCAATGATATCATCTAATCTATAGCCAGAGATGATATAGAGCTGGTAGTACTGACTATGGTTAATATTTTCTGACATTTCCAGTTATAAGACCTTGTTTTCAATTGCTTATAACTGCCAAATTTTAACAACTTGAGCTGAATTTTTCAAGCCAAGTGTTTGTCTAAGGGTTAACTTTTGGGGGGAAGTTTCACTAAAATAGTTCAGTCATTTCGGTTTTTCTGCCCATGTTAAAAAAGAGTTCTTAGAATCATTTATTGTAGAAGCTCTAGGGCCTCCATGATTTGAAGCAAGGGCTTGACATTTGGCTGGGTGTTTGCCCTTATGTCAGGGATGTGCATTTTGCCTTCCCTGAGAAAATCCAGGAGGCGATTTCATTGTTGGATGACAATGGTGATAAACTGCGGTGAAAGAAGAGAGGATACATATTTCATGCAAGTGTTAATAGAATTAAGAGTTCAATTTCCAAAGGACACGAGAATGGTAATGGGTGGAAAACATCTCATTGTCATTACTGTTGGGCAACATATTTTATCCTCTCTTCACTGCGTAGGATAACTTCATGTAACATACAATGTGAATAATGAAAAACAGGTTCAGCCACCTCTCCTACTCTTTTACAATTAAATATCAGAGTAGACTTTTTAAAGAAAAAATACAACACAGTCATGCTAAATTCCATCAAAGCTTCTCAGATACTGAAAGTATTTCAAGTGAATGGCTCTGATATGCAGTGATGTAACCACCAGCAGCTGCCTCAGATACTTAACAATCTGTAGAGCTGAGATCTGTCACCTTTGCTACTTAAAATGAGTACCTTATTCCAAGCTAACAGCACAGCTCAGGGACCCTGGAAATGAGGGGAGGGGTGAAGTCTATGTGGAAAATGAAATATTACTTGGGTCTTTGTGACCTTTTCTGGGTTAGGTCCTTGGAGCGGGTGAGGGATGATACTCATCACCATGTCATGCCCAGGGCCTGGGTGGCTGAATGGAGAGGCCTCAGCTGACTGTGTGGAGGTGGCTGTGGAATAGTACTGAGAAGGTGGCTGAGTCCACCTTCTGTTAAAGAAGGGAGGTCCACATGTGGATCCAGGGGGCACCATTGCTTAAACTAGATTGGGTGGTACAGTGAGAGCTCCCTACCTCCCATTTCAAAAAGGATGGGGAGCTCTCCTGCGCTCAATGAACCAAGCTTGCAGTGGTGGCATAGGGGAGGGGGAGCTGTGTTCCTCGTCACTTCCTTTTATTTGATCTGACTTAAAGACCAGAATACTAGAGCAATCCTTCTTTGCTGTGAGCCGAAGGCACCACACACTCAAATTGGTTTTCATTTAAATATTTTTCTTTATTGAATGTTAAATTTTTTTGTGAACAGGGCGTGATTGACATCATGGGGAATTAATTATTCTGCCACACACCACTTCTGCCTGTGCTAAGGTTCACTATACTACTCCACCAATATACCTTCAACATCCCCTAGCATCTGGGAGTGAGTTCTTATTAAAAACCACTAGATGAGATAACGAATAAGCAGATATAGATCCGAGAAACAGCTTCTGTTTCAATACACTGTTGTGAATTGATCTTCGAGGTCACTTTCAATAAGTTTCCTGCATCTCTTGTTGAGCTGTCCAGACAGATTTCCCAGCAAAGCTACAACTTTTCTATCCTTTTTTTAAAAAAAAGTATTTATTAATTACCTACTTGTGTCCAACAGAAAACTGTCTCCAGGTGAAGCAATCAGAAACAACACACATAGCAAAGAAAACTATCAAGTCTGAAATGGCAACCCAGCTATTTAAAACAAGAGGTTGCCAGATGTATACAAAAGGCCCTATTTCTGTAAATAGATGCACCAGTACAGACCCGTATTCCATGCAGAGTTTGTTCCTTTTGAAGTCAAAGTGGCTCCACACAAACTTAAGATCTTTGTGAGCACAGCTATATGAAGGATTGCAGTCTATGAAGTGAGCTATAACTCACAAAAGCTTATGCTCAAATAAATTTGTTAGTCTCGAAGGTACCACAAGTACTCCTTTTCTTTTTGCGAATACAGACTAACACGGCTGCTACTCTGAAATCAGTCTATGCTTGTGTGTGTTGGTGAGTAATCCGAAAATCTGTTCCATACTTCTTCCACATTCTGAGAATCTATGCCTCATTTTCAGAACAGAACCTTTTTGGAGGTCTTAAATGTTTCAATATTGAAAAGTCTCTTGTGGTTTGTACCTGCAGTTTTGAAACAGGACCGCACCTGCTGAAGTACCACTAGAAAGATTGTTCTTGTGGCATTTCTAGCTCTGATCAGAAGAGGTGCTGTAAATCTCATGGGAGAGCTTGTTGGGAAATGTACTGACCCCTGCTGAGTAACTTGCTGGATGATTAAAGTTGATTTTCAATTACTCTTGGAACACGGGGGAAGTTCTAGAAGATTGGAAGAAAGGTTATGTTGTGCCAATAGTTTAAAAGGATAAAATGGATGACCTGGGTAATTATAAGCATGTCAGCCTGACATCAATCCTGGGCAAAACAAGAGAATGGCTGATATGGGACTTGATTAATAAGGAATTACACGAGGAAATATAATTAATACCAACCAACATGGGTTTATGGAAAATAGATCTTGTCCGACAAACATGATATATTTGTCTTTAATGAAATTACAATTTTGGTTGATGAAGGTCATGGCACTCAGGTTATGTACATAGACTTATGTAAAGCATATGACTTAGTACTGCATGACATTTTGACTAAGAAACTGACACCAAAACAACATGACACACATTAAATAGATTAAAAACTGGCTACCTGACACTCAAAATGTTAAATGGGAAATCACCATTGAGTGTGTATGTTTCTACTGGGGTGCTTCAGGGATTGGTTCTTTGTCCTGTGCTATTTGACATTTTTATTAGTGACCTGGAAGAAACCATATAATAATTACTGATAAAGTTTTCAGCTTACACAAAGATTGGGGCAGTGGCAAATAATGAAGAGGACAGGTCACTGATACGGAGAGAAAGGGACCATTTGGCAAGTTGAGTGCAAGCAAATAATATGCATTTTAATATGGCCAAATGTAAATGTATACATCTAGAAACAAAGAGCATGGGCCAGATGTACAGGATGGGGAACTCTATCTTGGGAAGTGGTGATTCTGGAAAAAAATATATATGGGGGCCATGAGCTCCAGTGCGATGCTGTGGCCAAAAGAACTAATGCGATCCCTGGATGCATACACATCCTCCTTCTGTAGAAAGGTTATATTACCTCTGTATTTAGTACTGGTGTGGCTGCTATTGGAATATTGTGTCCAGTTCTGGTGTCAACACTTCAAGAACGATATTAATAAGTTGGTTTCAGAGTAGCAGCCGTGTTAGTCTGTATTCGCAAAAAGAAAAGGAGTACTTGTGGCACCTTAGAGACTAACAAATTTATTAGAGCATAAGCTTTCGTGAGCTACAGCTCACTTCATCGGATGCATTATAGTGATTGAGTTCCTGGAGTCTATCTATTGAATTTAACAAAAAGAAGATGGAGTGACTTTATTATAATAAAGGCTGCGATCTGTCATGGAGGTCACGGAAGTTACAGCTTCCGTGACATTCTGTGACTACTGCAGCAGCTGGTGCTGGCTCAGGGTCTGCCTGAGCTGGGCAGCTCCTCGGCCAGCAGCAGTAGTTTGGGTGTGTGAGAGGGGGCTCAGGGCTAGGGGCGGGGGGTTGGGGTGTATGTGGGTGCTTACCTAGGGGTGGGGGGCTCCCCATCCCCCACTGGCATGGCCCTGCAGCTCCTCCTAGGTGGAGGGGCCAGGGGGCTTTACGCACTGCCTGCAACCACAGGCCCTACCCCTGCAGCTCCCATTGGCGGCGGTTCCTGGCCAATGGGAGCTGTGTAGCTGGTGCTTGTGGCAGAAGCAGTGCATGGATCCCCCTGGCCTTTCCGCTGCCTAGGAGCTTCAGGAACATGTGGAGCCAGGTAGGGAGCCCCTGCCACCCATTCCCCCACAGCACCAGCAAGGATCCCGGGCCACCTCCCCCAACACCTGCAACGCCCCCCAGAGCACCTGCGGACCCCTGCCCAAGTTTTAGTTAGGGGTTTATAGTAAAAGTCATTAACAGGTATTTATTTATTTATTTTATTTTTACTGCCCATGAATTTTTGTTTACTGCCCGTGACCTGTCCATGGCCTTTCACTAAAAATACCAGTGACTAAAATGTAGCCTTAATTATAATCTATAAGTAACTACATGGGGAACTGAAATTTCGTAATGGGCTCTTGAGTTTAACTGACAAAAGTATAACAAAATCCAATGACTCAAAGTTGAAGCTAGACAAATTCAAACTGGAAACAGGCTAATATTTTTTTAATAGTGACGGTAATTAACAATTGAAACAATTTACCATTGTGATAGATTCTCCATTACAGGTTATTTTTAAGAGGAAGATCTGCTCAGGGAAGTCCTATGGCCTATGTTGTACAAGAGATCAGACTAGATTATCACAATTGTCCCTTCAAGCTTTATAATCCGTAAATTTGAGGATTTCATATTGTTCAGACAGCCTTTGGAGAAGCATGCAGATTTGGGGTGAATGTCCAAACTGAGCTGGAATGCCAAAATCTATTAGGCTTGTCCACTGTCCTTGAATATTCTTATATTTATAACACTAACCTCCATTCATCAGCAGTTCAGGGATTGGGTTTAGGATGCCATTTCAAGAAAGTCCAATCTCCAGTGGCACTATAACCCTGCATCAGTGTCTGTCCAATGACTCAGAAAATCCACTACCAAGGCTACATAGAATAAGAAGATTGTGTCCACAAGTTGTGCCCAGACATATACTCTTTATATGGTCCCCAACATATTCTGTAGAGCAGTGGCTCTCAATCTCTCCAGACTGTACCCCTTTCAGGAGTCTGATTTGTCTTGTGTACCCCAAGTTTCACGTCACTTCAAAACTACTTGCTTACAAAATCAGACCTAAAAATACAAAAGTGTCACAGCACATGATTACTGAAAAATTGCTGCCTTTCTCATTTTGCTGCCTTTCTCATTTTTACCATATAATTATAAAATAAATCAACTGGAATATAAATCTGGCACTTACATTTCAGTGTACAGTACATAGAGCAGTATAAACAAGTTATTGTTTGTGTGATATTTTAGTTTGTACTGACTTTGCTAGTGCTTTATATGTAGCCCTGTTGTGAAACTAAGCAAATATCTAGATGAGTTGATGTACCCCCTGGAACACCTCTATGTACTCCCAGTGGTACGCGTACCCCTGGTGGAGAACCACTGCTGTAGAGTCTGAGTCCAGGGGTAATAGTTGGGTTCTGTTCTTTGCTTAACCACAGGTTTCCTCTCTGACTTTGGGCAAGTCACTAAACCTATTTGTTCCCTGACTTTTATAGGAGTTTTGGGAAGCAGAATTCACTAATGTTTCTAAAGTTATTTGAGATTCTCTGATGAAATGCAAAATCTTATACCTCTCCTTGCCCTTCATAATAGGAGTCAGCTATTTCCTACAACAAAAATACCTAATAATCCTTTTAATTTGTTAAATTACATCCAGGAACCCAGTTTTTGCGTAGACACACAACCCACCTCCTTGACTGAAAGATCATTCTACCCATTCACCACACTCGCCAGGAAGTAATACCTCCTGGATTCTGTTCTGTCCAATAACCTCAAATAAATGTTAAGATTAATTTTACAATAATCCTCAATTTAAATTAGCAGATTGCCTATAAGGGTCTTCTCTGAAGGTTAATAATATAAATGAATACATTTTTCAAAAGACTTAGAAGTCTAGGCTCAGATTTTCAAAGGTATTTAGATAGGTGTCTAGTGAGACTTTCAAAAGCACCTAAGCAGTTTAGTCATCTAACTTCCACTGAAATCAATGGTAGTTAGATGTTTAGTTGCTTCTTAGGCACCTATGGGGCTTTATCTAAATATCTTTTTGAAAATCTGCCTCTAAATCCTATTTTTCAAAAATAACTTAAGAATTTAGGAACCTAAGTCTAATGAAAGTCAATGGGATTTAGGCTCCTAAATCACTTGGGTGCTTTTGAAAATTGTAGTCAATTTCCTTCATCTCTCATACAAGTCCCTTTATTCCAACACAATTAGGCTGAGAGCGAGCAGGGAATTGGGAATGCGTAGGGTAGGCATTAAAACATGCTAAGGTCTCCCAATACCCCAGCTAATCTGTGAACAATGGAATGTGAGCATTTGTGCATTTTGTGTTTTTCAGTAAGGTACTGTGAAAAACCATATAGGGAGACTGGGAGTAGGAGAATGTGGTGGGCACATTCCTTTAAGTGAGAGAGGCCTGAATTTGAGCTTTGAAATGTACTAGGCTTTAAAAGTGTTGCAGTTATTGTGTAAGAACTGCAGTTCAAAGCAGAATCAGCTAATGGGTTAATGAGCCCAATCCTGCACTGCTTGTTCACCACCAACTCCCAAGGATCTAACCTCTGCATTTAAATTATTTTAGCTTTCTGCCCTTTCTTTGGAAGTTGACTAATTGGGCTGCCTCTCCCCCTGTTGGCTATCCATTAAATTACACTTTTAATGTCCTCCAAGTTAATGTTGTTCTAACTGGCCCTTCTTACAGTGTGATGCACCTGATGGTTCAGTATAGGGTGACCAGATGTCCCAATTTTATAGGGACAGTCCCGATTTTTGGGTCTTTTTCTTATATAGGCTCCTATTACCCCCACCCCTGTCCCGATTTTTCACACTTGCTCTCTGGTCACCGTAATTCAGTATCACGGCAAAATGATTAGATACCTTTTGCTTTAAACGGAAGGTTAGAATATGAAGAAAATGGATGTTGGGCTGTTTTTAAAAACACTTTCCAAACACCTTGTCTGAAAGAACAGAGCAGAGTGAAGAATGCTTATTCACATGAGTATAGACAGGAGACTTTTCCTGTTTGTGAAGCTCAGCTGTGCATGTGATGTGCCTTTTATTAGCAGACGGAAAGGTGCTCTTGTGGTCAGGTCACAAGGCTTGGACTCAGGAGACCTGTGTTTTATTCCCAGCTGTGTCACAGATTTCCAGTGTGACCTTGAAATTCTCCCAGTACCTCAGATTTCCATCTGTGAAATGAGATAGTAATTCTTATTTACCTTGTTTGGTGTGGTGAGGTTTGTTTAATGTTTGCAAAGTGCTTTGAGATCCTTGCATGGAAGATGCTATAGAAAGTATTATTTTATGAGTTTATCATTATTTGTATAGTTCCGGAATCAAGGAGGGGGGGAAAAAAGAATTCCACTTCGCTGTGCCAGAAGGGAAGCATGTTGTTGGCTCATGTTGTATTCCTTTCCAGTATAGGAGCTCTTTTGATTCCTTGGGCCATTCAGAAAACCTCAGGAAAAAGCCAATAGAAGGACAAAGACACGCATCAAAATGGCAAAGTAAAGTCTTCTAAGCAGACTCGTCTTCCCAGACTCTTTCTGAGGACAGACATGCACCTGCTGCTTCCCTTCCCTTCCTGTACACCTAATCTTCCCCCTCTGCTTTTGAGTCTGATTTTTCACTGCCTACGCACTCCTGTGCAAAGTGGGTGTAAAATACTACCAAATGCTTTTATATCCACTTTGCCCAGGTGCACATGACCACACAGATGAGAAAGGCACTCGAGAATCCACCCCTTGTTTTTCTCCTTCCACTGCCTCCCCACAGGCATACTTAGATTACTGGGCCTGGATCCAATGGTCCTGTCTCTCCTCCCCAGCCATATTTTAGGAATATATTGAGATCATGCACTGAGAGCTGTTTCCAAATAAAGATACATTATAATCTTCAGCAGGAGGGTTTTTCCAGGCTCAGGGTTTTTCCAGGCACACTCGTCCCCACATCACTGGTGTAGTTTAACTCAATAAGGACATGTTATGGTGGGGGTTCTCAACCTTTTCCTTTCTGAGGCCCCCCCCAAAATGCTATAAAAATTCCACAGCCCACCCGTGCCATGACGACTGTTTTTCAGTAGATTAAAAGCGAGGGCCAGGGTTAGGGGGTAGCACGCCAAGCAACTGCCCAGGACCTCACACCACAGGGGGCTCTGCAAAGCTAAGTTGCTCGGGCTTTGCCTTCAGCCTGGGGAGGAGGGGCTCGGGCTTCGGCTTCAGCCCCGAGCAGCGGGGTTTGGGATTTGGCTTTCTGCCCTGGGCCCCAGTGAGTCTAACATGGGCCCTGCTCTCTGGTTTATTTTGATGGACCCCCTGAAAATGGCTTGCAGCCCCCCAGGGTGCCCTGACACCTAATGAGAATTGCTGCCTTATAGGATAGTTACCTCTCTGCATCTGGGAACTTCACATTAGGTCATGCTGAAGCGAATACAGAATAATGGGATCATAATACAAATTAGTAGAACACAATGACAAATAATCATCCACACATGCTCTGGATTCAAACTCTGTCAAGGCTTGGGGGTAGTCAGAGTTCTGGTTTGAGCCCATGCTACTACTGAGATTTACCAGGGTGAGGAGGACGCTAACCCAGTTCATGAGGGACCAGTCAGTTCAGCTGAATGCACTTTTTGACTGGCCAACCTGACATAGAAGTATTTTTTGTAATAGAAACCTAAGTTGGTCTGCAGTAGGTTGAGCACTTATCATAGAAAATGCAAGCCAATGGATTTATGGTGTGTTTCATTGTTCATATTAAGAAAGGATGAAATTTGAAAACGCCATGAATGCAAGATTCTATTTAGTCCATTTCAGAATTTATTCATGCTCATAGGCACTTCTGATCTTTTCTAATTTCAAAAAGCCTGAGTATCATTCCCTTTGAATTGCATTAGGTCTGTGGGAACTGAACTATGTCTGCTCCAAGCTGCCAAGACAATGTTTTCACTTAAAAATCTAAATCTCCCTGGGCGTGTCCAAAAGCCACATGATGAACCTGAGAATAAAGTTTGTATTGAGACCTATTCTCCTCCAGGAGCCTGATCCTGCCAAGTGCTCAGCACTGGTTATGGTGGAAGTTGAGCAAATTCTACACTACTCAAGGAACTCGGCACATTGCAGGTACAGACTCCAGGGCAGGTCTCTGCTCTCAGTTCCGCATATTTTACCTATTTATAAAGTGCTGTGTAAACCCACAATGTTAAATAAATAACAAATGACACTAAAGACAAATATGGTATGTCTATAAAAATACAATTTATCAGCCACATCCCAAATGGCTACTCATGGATGGAGAACAGGCTGTTTAAACGACAGGCAGTTATTCTAGTGTCAGTTTCTGAAACTGACTTCAGCAAAGTGACTATTGCACATTTTAGACTAGGAGTACATAGTGCTCCAACGTCAAACAGGCAAAGCTCATGAGCCTCTGAAGGCAAACTGGGGGAATCTCTCAGAGCCCGTGTCAAGCTTTTCAGTCCACTATTATTTGCATTTAGGCCATTTTTTAGAGATAAATAGGTTCCCTTGTCAGAGAAGCCATATAATGGCAATTCTGTTTCCCCTCACTCCAATTTTGCCCATAATCTTTATAATGATTTATGGGTAGATTAGTCAGCCCTTGGATAGACACATTGGGCTACTAAGGTAACTGATGATTTCTGTATTTCATCTAGTGTAAAGGGGAAATTTTACCTGCCAAAATCCAGAACTCAAGACCCAAAGAAAATCAGCTCTTTGCTTATCAGGAGTTTCAGTGCTTTTATGATCATCATATGAAGAATTCTTAACTTGTTTTATTGGTGGTGTTTATATTATTTTATTTGAATTTTGAGAGAAGCTGTGATGGGTCTTAGTCTTTTTTCTGTAATTTAACAAGGAAACAAATAATATAATTGATCATATTTAAATATCAAGGCCCTGATTTTTAAAGAAGAGTTAATTCAGCCTTTGATCTTGGAATTTTGGAGTTATTGGTGGGGTGCAAATGAGGACAGGCAGGGGTCTTAGTACAGTCTTTGTGTGCACAATCAGTTAGGGAGACCTCTACATGTTCTTATTTGGGCAGGTAATAATTCTTTTCAAGTGCAAAAAAGGAGATCATGTTTTAAAAACCAAGGGCTTTAGGGAAGAATTCTCACTACGTGCCCACAGATATAGATGCCCAGAAGAGGGGAGGAAGTGAAAACATTAAAACAGCATATTTCCAAAGCTGCAGGTATTCCAATTTACACCATCAGAGTAAACAGCAAATGGCCATAGACACTTGCTCTCTACCAGTTGGTGTGGAGGAAAGAGAAGAAGCTCCCTGGCTTCTAGAAAAGTAGGTTATTATGTTCACTAGACAGCTGGCTTTGTAAACCACTTGAGCCACTGCAATCTGCATGATAGCAATATATTCTTCCCACAAGCCAGAAGCATGCAAACAGGTCACTCCCAGCCAGTAAGGAGGTGAAAAGCTGTTTCTCCAGTGCCTGCAAAGGTTTTGGAGGAGGCCAGGAATGGATGACTCCTTGTAGTGCCAGCCACAATGGTTGGCAGAGCTTCCCTTCTATCACCAAACCTTCTCACCTCTGGCATCAAGACCTCTGTTCCTAAAGCCCTGGATCATCTTCTGCAGCTGATAGTGAGAAATAGAGAACTGAGGAATCTTCCTGCTTCCCCTCCATAGGTTTGTGTGGGCCAGGGGGTCTATCACTACTGGGGCAGAATGGAGGCACGTTGTCTCAGTATTTTAATGAAAATTCCCCTGTCCTGTATTTCACTGATACATGCTTATGAAAAGCTGTTCTCTTGTGCAAAGTTAAAATTCTTGCATATATTCACGTCAATTGTCTCTTTAAATATTAACTCGAGGAAAGTATTGGTTGGGAATTTAAAAGTTATCCTTGCTTGATCGGTCCAAAGGGCAAAGGTTAAAGAGTACATTTTATTTATTTAATCTGTGAGAAAGTTTTGTGTATTCAAGGTTATTGCAATATCAGAAGCATTCACCTGACCTTTCTCTGGGTGACTCATTATGAATCATATGATGTGTTATATACAACACAATAAAATGTCACTATAATTGAAGAGTAAGTAGATAAAACAGTTACAGTCTGAGCTGAAGTATTGTAAATTGGCAATTATATACAAGAGAGGGTGTAAAAGGCAGACATGCCCAGGGATGCAGCTCTCTATGTAGGTTCCAGGTTATACAGGCTCTGTTGACAGGGCATATTTCAGAGCAAGTCTCGCATAGACTCTGAAAAATCACAGAAACTTTTCAAAATGTTCTATCCAATGCTTTTACAAACATTCATTTTTACCACTCTTAAATCTCTCTCTTCCCATCTACCTTTATAGCCAAGGTTTTTCTATAATGCCTGTCACTGCTGCACAAAATGAGAGAACACCAAAGCCCATAATAAAAAAAAAGTTTGTTTTCTCTCTCTGTTCCACATAGGGGTTGTGGGTTTTTTTGGGCTCATTGGTTAAGAGCATGAGTTGTGGGGGAAAAGGGCAAAAGTATGTCCGAGTAGGCATCTTTCACATCTTTGCTATGCAGATACATAGCATTAAAAGTTCAAACTTGCCCCCTTCCTGAGGTTTGGCTTTATTAATAAACACAACCATAGTAAGAAACTACAAAGATCGGCTCAAATCTTCTTGCCAAGCTTGTCTGCTGCTCAGCCCACATCCCCTCGTCAAGAGGACCACTTTTATTTAGATGAGGTAACAACTTACCTTCCTCAATGGTTCAGCAGAACCCACTTAAACCTTTCTCAGCAGCATCAATGCTTGTTAACAGGGAAGGTTGTTCTACACTAACTGTACCAGGCTGTTTTACACAAATTCTACCGGTGTTTTTCACCTGAGGATCAGCTAGATCTCTTCTAGAAAGGAATACCACAGCTGGTGTCCCACCTCTGAGAATGTTTACATTGTGGGATTGTTGGAATCTGTCTGGAATCTGTTGGAAGCTGCATCATCTGTATGGAGCATCGTGATCTTGGGGGACTGTGTAGGGTAAAGTGGTTAACTAAATACCAGCATTGCAGCCTGGTGGTGGTGAAAATGTGAATAATTGTGGTTAGGCCCTTAGCTGAGAGAGTGGGTGAAGCTTCCTGGCAGGACAAAGGTTGTAGAAAAGTTTCTCTCCAAGGTTTCCAATCTCCATTTTTAGGATTAATGAGGAGTCTAGCAAGAACCGGAGTCTTTGCACCATCTCAATCTATTGTGGAACTGATACCCTTGATCACTGGGGAGATTAAGATATACTGTGAGGAAATTGGCATTCTCCCTTCCTACCAGCATCACTTCTGTATTTCGTGGGTTGAGCTTTGTATACCTGCTGCTTTCTTCTACACACTGAAAAGTCCTCTTGGGAAGAATGTATAATAATATCCTAAAAAGAAAAGGAGTACTTGTGGCACCTTAGAGACTAACAAATATCCTAGAGTTTGTAGCAGGAAACGCTTTAGTGAATGTTGAGAGGTGGTTTTCATTCACCCATTTTTCAGTTGCTTACAAGTTTTTATTCATATTTAAGGCAAAATTCTCTTTTTTTTATTTTTTATTTTTTTATTTTTATTGAAATGTTCTATGTTTGGTTACAGCTCAAAGGATCAGTTTTTGGGAAGTCTGAGTCCAATCAGTGTCATCCATTTTTGATTCTGTGCTTTGGTGGAGAAAGGAATACACCTTTCCTGTCTGTTGCAGTTGTAGTTCTGTGACTTAAAAGTGGCTGAAGATTAAAAACTTCAAATTGTCCAAGGCAAATTCTGCTCCTAGTTATATAAAACCCAGCTAAAGCCATTGATATGTGCATACTCATATATGAGAATAGGCTATAAGGCAATTGCTCAATAAAGTCCTCAGGGAGGAAGGGAAAACAATCCAAGCTGGAAGAACATTTGTTCAGTATGTCTGAAGTTACAAAAGTGTGATGTATAAAAATAAATGTTGGTTCCTGCGCAGCAGAACACGTTGTGTTTTGTCTTTTAAAGCAGCATAAATCTAAAAAGCCTTAGAATGTTGGCAAAAAGAAAAGGAGTACCCGTGGCATCTTAGAGACTAACAAATTTATTAGAGCATAAGCTTTCACATAAGCGAATACAGACTAACACGGCTGCTACTCTGAAACCTGTTAGAATGTTGGGTTCACGGTACATGCTTTAGCGCTGAGAACCTATATAAGGTACCACAAAACTTGGTTGTAATGTACCATTAACCTTCTATTAAGATTTAAGAGTTAATTAAGCTTTCCCCCTTTAGTTTGTTTTAAGGAAATTGAGTGAAAATAAATACAAGAAAAACAAACAAATACTCAAATCAGCCAAACAAAAACTCTGAATGCTAATGCAGTGTGAAATATGAGATATCAAGCAAATAGAACTTAGGAAATTTTAAAGTTTTAGTTTCTGCCACAACATGAACTCAGCCACATTGCATATACATGTTTTCAGTTCTTGTTTTCCTTGTTATGTGTGACTTTATATTACGCTAGAGGTGGTTTACTGTACACCTTGAAAGATGCAGTATGATCACCATGTACAAATTTAATATTGCATAAGAAACAACATATGCTTTATTATTTTGCAGCACCCAAAGGGTACTCAGCATGTCACAGTACAGACAAATTACACATAATATCTAGGTTGTGATCATGTGAATACTATTTTGCAGAAGCATCTACAACTCTTTTGCCTCTTATATTCTTGCAGACAAAAGTCCACTATTCTGTTTTCAGAAAGTGAATTAAAGGGGTTGTGTGAATACCATTAAAGTTAATTCACAAATTTTATTTGAAAAGATATTCACAAATTCTTTTTTGTTATTGACTATCTGCCAAAAATTAGTACCAGATCCTCATCTGGTATAGATCAGCCTAGGTCAATTTACATGAGCTGAGGATCAGGCTTCTATTGTTAAGCAGAATTGGATGATTTTTCAAACTTTTAGGAAGATTCATTGTAATGGATCAGAAGCTAATAACTGACAATTTTGTAACTAGGAAGGAGTGAATCCCGGTTTGTCATTCCCCAGGGTACACGTTGATCTGCTGAACAGCTGTGTCCCCTCAACTCTGCAGCCTGGGGTGCCTTTCACACTGCTTTGCTGTGAACTGCCATTGCTTCCAGTCCTGCTCATACACAGCCAATAGCATGTCAAATCACTCTCACTGAACACATGAATGCTCTTCCAGCCTCTCTCATGAATTACATACAAGGTAACACCTGCAAATTCTCAGTCCCAGCCTTGTTCCCCAGAAATGTGTGTCTTGTACTGCCCCATACCCACCTGGACAGTATAAGCTCATAGAAAGTCTGTCATTTTGTCAAAGGAAAATGATTATGCACCAGCCTTGTTGTCTCAAGTGGACTTTCCCAAACACTTCAATCTGAACACACACTGGATTAGATAAAACAAGTTTATTTACTACAGAAAGATAGATTTGTAAGTGATTACAAGTGATAATGCATAAAAGTCAAAATTGGTTGCAAAGAAAATAAAAGATAAATATACAAGTTAATACCTAACTTGACAAGCAAAGTAAAACCAAAATGTTTCTCTCACCATAAGCTGCAGTAAATTTCACAGGCTGGGTCTCCTTCCAGCCGGGGCCCCTCCCCCACTTCAATGTCCTTCAGGTATTCCTGGATGTCATCAGCAGAGAGATGGGAGGAGGAGTGGTGAGGCACAGGCTATTGTTTTTCATTCTTTTACCCTTCTTCCCTTTTTGAGGATTACGCCCTCCCTCCTCCCCTTCGTCCCCCCGTCCCCCCCCCCCCGGTTGGGATGCAAGCAACAAGTTGTCTCTCGTGTATGGGAGGTTTGAACTGTCTCTGTAATGAAATGTAAATCTCTTGTTTATACCTTCTCACCCGCTGAAGAATGGCCTCTTAAGCAACTGATAGTTTCTTAATACTTGGATGGGTGTGGTCAGTCCTTTGTTGTCTCCAAGGAACTAGTCTGTGGGAGTTCCGCAGAATCATACCATACTTCAGTAATATCATACAGTAAAATCTCATAGCTTTACACACAATGTTGTTACATACATTTTAACAGGACAATTATGCTCAGAAGATTATGAGTTTTCATATGATACCTCACAAGGCAAACGTTGTACAAAATGTATCATAATTTTATAAAAGTGGTCAACATGGGGTACAGGGTGTCACACCCCACCCTAGGTTTAACCACTGAGCGCCCTGATTCATGGTAAATAATAGGCAATGGAAAATAAACTGATAATTTCTCAGATATCTTGTGGCCCTAATCCTGCACCACAGGCAATTTTCTCATTGACTTCACTGGGAGCAAGATTGGACCCTGTGTTTTAAATAGTTACAACTTTTCTATGCTGATTTGTGTAGTCTTACTTGCCCTCCAATTTTGACTACATAATTTTTCTATTATAATTGGTACAGAGTTCAAATGTGTGCTAGCCATTTTACATAATACAGAGAAAGACAGATCCCCGATCTAGAGATTTGACAATCTAGATTAAATTATAATATACAAGTGAGGAAATGGGTAGTGCAGGGTTACATAAATAAAATCAAGTGATAAGTTAGTTTAGTCATCTACACTTCCTAACAAATCATCTTGTTGTTATTTTCATTATGTGCTGCATTTCCACTGTCAGGTCTTGCCAGATATGGTGATGCTGCAGTAGTGAGATTTTTGGGGATGGGAACTGAAAAAGTATCCCCTCGGGAAGGAGAATCAAGGTTGGTGTAGAGGGTGTCATTTCAGAGTGGAGGTGGCAGGGTGGAAACAAAAGAAGATGAATTCTGAGATGTAGCCTGGGGCTGTGACTGGTGAAGGAGTTTGAGTTTTTGTTGTTCATTGATAAAATGAGGAAACAGAACTGATAGAAGTCTAAGATTATAAATAAAGTGGGCAGGACAATGACCACATTTATTATTTGTATTACAGAAGCATGTAGAGGTTTCAGCCCATTGTGTTAGGCACAGTACATACACATAATAAGAGACAGTTCCTGCCCCAAAGAGCTTATTGTCTAAACCAGAGGTGGGCAAACTACTGCCCGCAGGCCACATCTGGCCCATGGGACCATCCTTCCCAGACCTGAGCTCCTGGCCGGGCAGGCTAGTCACCGGCCCCTCCCCTGCTGTCCCCCCACCCCGCAGCCTAACTCACTGCGCCGCCAACACTCTGGCCCGCCAGACAGTGTGGCTCCTGCCGGGCAGCGCATGGTAAGGGGGCAGGGAGTGGGGAGTCCAGAGGGGCAGTCGGGACAGGGAGCAAGGGTCAGTTGGATGGGGCAGAGGTTCTGGGGCGGGAGGTCAGGGAACAGGGGGGACTGGATAGGCATGGGAGTCCCAAAGGGCCTGTCAGGGGGCGGGGATGTGGATAGGGGTTGGGGCAGTCAGGGGACAGGAAGTAGGGGGAGTTGGATGGGTTGGAGGTTCTGGGGAGCAATTGGGAGGCAGGAAATGGGAGGGGGAGAGGGCCAGGCTGTTTGGGGAGGCACATCCTTCCCTATCCGTCCCTCCATATAGTTTTGCAACCCTGATGTGGCCCTCGGGCCAAAAAGTTTGCCCACCCTGGTCTAAACAGACAGAAGATGGGAGGGGAAACTGAGGCACTGAGAGGTGAAGTGATTTGTCTAAAGTCACAAGAAGTCATGTGGCTGAGTCAGGAGTAAAACCCAGTGATCTTGACTCCTAGTCAAGTGCCCCATCCGTTGAGACATGTTGCGTCTCTCTGAGTCCCCAGCAGTTGCAAGGGGAGGGAAAGGGCTCCACCTGCAGTATAATTAGGCTGTGCCAAAATTCTTTTTGACCGGCAGTAAAAGACACATTTCATTCATAGGCTGAGTCTACACTTAGAGCTGAGTGATTCCCAGTTTAAGGAGAAGTACTCACACTGGCATGCTAAAAATAGAATGCAGACCAGGCAATGTGAGCTGTGGGATGGGCTAGTTGCCCTGAGTACATACCTGTTCAGGACCTTGGGCACGTCCTTGGGGCAGCTAGCCACTGCCACCCTTCTCACTGCTATGGGTGCATGTTATTTTTAGCGCACTAGCTCAATCTGCTCTAGCACGAGTATTTCTCCTGGAGCTGGGAATCACGCCCTCAGCTTGAAGGATAGACA
The DNA here is from genome assembly GCF_009764565.3 of Dermochelys coriacea. Classification (NCBI taxonomy): domain Eukaryota; kingdom Metazoa; phylum Chordata; order Testudines; family Dermochelyidae; genus Dermochelys; species Dermochelys coriacea. The sequence continues at coordinate 114,796,580 of NC_050072.1, forward strand.
TACCCCTAAAGGGTTCGGCTGTTCAAACTGCACAGAGCCCCTAATATGGGACAATGCTCAGAATGTCTTCCTGGGGGAATGGGCATGCTGTTACGTCCCGTCAAAAGGTGTGGCATATTCTCATCCCCATCTCCTTCCCCCGGCCAGCTCTGCTTTGCACTCATGTCGCATGGGTATAAGAGTCAGATTTCCAAAAAACTCAGCACTCAGTAGCTCCCATGAAACTGAAAGTCAGGCACTAATCGTGAGTGCTCAGTCTTTTTGAAAATCTCGCCCTAGGTGACCAAATGAGGTGCAAGGCGGTGGAGAATCAGGTTTCTTATCCCAGAAACACTCCATTTAATAGGGGCTCTAGAGTTAATGTTGACTATGGGTTGAAGGAGAGAATCCCTGATTTGATGCAGTTAACCTTATGCTCATCCAAAGTTTTTCTCAAATATATAATAGCAAACGAACTCCCAAGTGAATGTTTTGGTTTCATTTATAAACAGAAGAAGTTAATCCCCATAAAGAACTGATTGAATTTGTACATTCTCTTTTTTCATATTCAGAAATGTCAGGCACAAATGAGAATGACCACACTTTCTCACTCTGAGAGGATAGAAAGGATTTGTCAGATGAATATTAGCAAGAATTCTAGCTGATAGAAAGTAGGCACTGATATTACGGATGGGGATCTACACCAGCAAAGCATGTAAAACAAACACTCCCATTCTACCAAATAAGCTATATTTGCAGAGGCAGAAGCAGTATTTAAATAGTGGGCCAATATCATACCTAGTTCAGCCATTATCTTGGAAAGGTGCAGTGTTATCTGGAATGATTTTTTCTATGCACTTTGCCAAAATGTTTCCAATTGTTCTAATTAATTCAAGCAGTGGGACAGCACTTAGTGTGGAATTAGTGGCCACAGTTCAGTTTTATCCACTTTGAAGGCTTGATCCAAGATTCATTAGTCCCAGTGGCTGAGCAACTTCGATGGCCTGATTTTCAAAGCTGCTGAGAAATTGCACCTCCAATGTGCTTTGTGAAATTTGTGGGAGCTCAGCACATCTCTAAATCAGGTTTCAGAGTAGCAGTGTTAGTCTGTATTCGCAAAAAGAAAAGGAGTACTTGTGGCACCTTAGACTAACAAATTTATTTGAGCATAAGCTTTTGTGAGCTACATGCATCCGATGAAGTGAGCTGTAGCTCATGAAAGCTTATGCTCAAATAAATTTGTTAGTCTCTAAGGTGCCACAAGTACTCCTTTTCTTTTCTCTAAATCAGGTCACCAAGATCCAGGGTGTATTTCTAAGAGATACATGAAGTTCTCTCTTGTGAGATCATGTAGCCTGGTTCAGTATATAAGAAATCAGAAGGTAACTGAGAGGTATGTAAGGCCAGACAGACTGACTGTGTTCAGTGTTCAAGATGAAGAAAAATCTGTAAGCAAATGTTCTAATCTCCATCCCCTGATCTTTTAAGTTTTTAATCATTTCTTGTTACTCCTTTTATTATTGACCAAAGTCCTTTTCCTTTTCTGTTCTTTGCACATTTAATAACCTGTGTTTAGCAAAATATTCGGAGTGCCACTATAATCAAACACTCCAGTTAATCAGGAGACTGGGATATAGGCAGTGCTTAATTTGAAGTGAAAGAGATGCCGGGGCTCAAGCAATTAGGTGTCTGCACTCAAGCAATGTTTTTACTTTCATAATTGATGTGCCAAGCCCAGAGGTGCTGGGACTAAGAACTGCCAAGCCTAGAGGTGCCAGGACTCAGCCCTGGCAAGCCCCGGCACAAATTAAGCACTGGATACTGGGAATTTAGGATATAAGCCCTTGTAGTAAATGACAAGAATGAATCTGTAGGACTGACCACAAGGCTGTGAATGTGGGTGGACATATCCGCTTATTTCATTGTTAACAGTCTTGGACTTCTAACAAATATCCGGAAGGCTTTGGTGGAAAAAAAAAATAGACAGGAAGAAAGAGGAAGTTTAGCATATTTAAAAAGTTTAATAAGCCATGGCATGAAATGTTGTTGGCCAAACTTTATGTACAAATACAAATAGAAAAGGGAAGAATTCTTTAAGTGAGTAATAGCAAGGGTCAATGGAATTAGCTCTCAGTAGATTTATAAGTAGTAGGCTTTTCAAGGTGATTTGCAATGGTTTTTTTTTTTTTTTTTTTAAAAATGGGTTTGTTTCCTTGTGACTTATGAAGAAGAGCCGATTTTTTTTCTGATACTTTTAATCTTAGAGATATCAGGGATTACAGGTTTGATGTTCCCAGGTTCTTCTGCTGCCCTTTTTTTTGGGGAGGGGGAAAAGGATTTGGGGGAGGTATAAGTTATGAGCAATTACATTATAAACAAAAGTATGGGAGAATTGAACCTTGAACAAAGAAACCATTTCTCCTAAGTGTGTATGAGGCACTGGAGTTAAATAGGCTTCTTTTGCACATATAAAGAAGCAAACAGTGGCATAAGACCAATTTTATTTTTCCTTTGAAGATCATATTAAGGGCATTGATATGTTTGACTTTGCTGCAGCTTAGGGCCCAATCATGCAATGAGACAAGCATTTTCTGGAAACTATTAAGTGCCCTTAACACTACTGAATAAGAGTAAACGTGGGAGATGGGGTGGTGGGTTTCCTATTAATTCCTTCTGTTGGTATCAGAAAAATAGTATTCTACATCCTGTAATATGGTATTTTACAGGGCAATGGTGCAATTTGCAATGCAAGTGTACTGGAGCTTATCTCTGAAAGAAAAGGGTTATTGAATAGGAGAGAAGAAGAAACTGTGTTACAACTACTCTTTTTATTACTCTATTCCAGTCTGCATTGATCTAGTGATGATTACTATGTGCTGCAAAGTCAGAGAGCCGTGGTAAAAATGACATGAAGACATTCATCTGAGATGTGCTATAAATCAGATCATTCCAATCAAACAGCAAATAAAATACCATTTAATACCAGAAATTGGTTGTGTTAAGTAGTTTATATTGCTTGAGCCTGTGAGCTGTATTCAGCCTGTATTGTTAGATTTGAGCAAGTATAAAGATACAAACAAAGCTCTGAAAAGGTGCTGACAGCTTTATTTATCGATTTATTTATGTGGATTACAATAGTGTCCAACGAAGATTGGGACCCCATTGTGGCAGTCACTGTACAAACACATGATAAGAGACAATCCATGCCCCAGAGATTTTTAATCTCTAACTAGACAAGACAGAAAAAAGGCAGGAGAAGAAACAGAAACAGAGGCAGAGAGAGGTAAAGTGGCCTGTCAATGGCAGAGCCAAGACTTGAACCCTGGTTTCTGGAGTGCCCTGTCTGCTGGGCCACCCTGCCTCTCTTTTAATGCCTGCTGTAATCGGGGAGAGCATTCCAGGCATAAGATGCAATGGGTAAGAAGGTGCAAAGGCTCTTGTGGGGGAAGCACAAGAATGGCCGATCAAGACTGCATCATTCGTGGAATAGAGGGAGAATGTAGTCACTCAAAAAATACAAGAGCAGATAAGTGAGGAAGAGAGGAGTTGTGAAGGCCCTTAAAAGTGAAGATAGGACAATCAAATTTGGTGCAGTGGTGGGAGGGAAGCCAGTGGAGGAGATTTGGACAGAACAAAAGGTCTGTAAGAGTATCACAACCTCAGCATTTTGAATGAAGGTTTTGGGAAGGCCAAGGAGGAGGGGGTTGGAATAGTTAAGTCAAGAGGTAAGGTTCTGGGCAAGAGGGTGGACAGAGAGAAATGCTTGGCTCTGTGAAACATTAGGGAGGAAGAAATGGCAAGATTTGAATTCTGCTAGTATGTATGGTATAGAGAGAGAGGGACAGAGACAAAGGTGACATCCACATTATGGGAGGAGGTTGGTAATATCAATAAAAACACTGAAGGGTATGGGAGGCAAAAGAAGGAGATCGAACTTACAATAATGGCGAGACAGGCTGAGTTGGAGGAGTGGATGAATGGAGATAATTCATGAGTGGTAGGGTAGATTTGTGAGTAATTTGCATAACAATGTTAGCTGAAGCTGCATGATCTGATCATGTCCCTGAGGGAGAGGGCATAGGAGAGGGGGCCAAGGTTAGACAGCTGTGGTGGACAATGACCAAAATGTGCAGACAGGAAAAGGAGAACCCACCAAATGAGATGCGAGTGACCAGATATATAGGAAGAGAGGATGGAGTCACAAAAGCCGAGGAAGGACAAGTTTTCAAGAAGTTCATGATTGACCATCATGGGGAAAAATAACAAAAGGTGTCATATTTTTACAGTACATGAACATCTACGGGATTTCATATTGTAAGTAACAGGAAGAAAAAAAATCTCCAGTTCAATCCGAAATAGACTGTAATTTCAGCACATGAGAAGAGGAAGAAGGCATATATGATATTATTTCCTAAAATAGTAAAAACCTAAGCACAGGAGATTCACTGAGAGCAAAACTGCATCTGTTGAATGAATTAAATGTGGACAGTGGATATATACCATCCATTCAATCTCAGCTCTAGCTAGTTTGTCCTTAGTTGCGGTGTGTACTTACCTATCCTCTGACTTCAATATGGAGTACTGGATAACAAAAGGGTTCCATTCTGATTCATTCCGTATATTTCTATTAATGACAGTACTTGAGCAGGACTGCAGATTGGGGACAGCCTTTTGTTATGTTCTTTGCGCCATATTCAACTCTTAGTTTCACCTATTGGCCCTATTGCCTACAATAGGGTTGCATGGCAGTAATGGAGAGCAGAATTTGGCCTTACATGTCTCCTATTTAATACAAAAGTAATTTGCTGCCCCAAGTGTGGAAACTCCAAGTGACATGCCCGTTGCAGACTGGTAATAACAGCCACTGTTCTGAGAATTTTAATACCAAAGAACAGCAACTAAGTGAAGCGCATAAAAGCAGATACAAAAAGGCTGAATTTTATAGATTGACTTGTAAGTGTGTGGTTACACTCAGGAGTGTGGTTAGCGTGGTTATAATCAGAAAAGTTACTATATAAAACTGTCACCTGCTTAAGCTTCTTAATCAACTTATTTGATCTCTGTGGGCTAGATTCTCCACTGCACACAGGCTGAGTTAGACTGAGTAGAGTTCAGGTGCAGTGTGTGTGCAGCACTCAACAGGGAGCAGATTGTGGCTCCCTGATTCTCAACCATTTTCTACAGCTGTAACTTATGCTGCTACCATAAGGTCCCTCTAGTGTAAGGCCTCTCAGGGACCCACTGGCAGCAGGGAATTGGGTGTAGTGGAGCAGCTGTCTGCCACTCTGGATGACAGGATGGAGGATCACGGCGCAGGAGGTGGTGGAGTTAGGTGGCTGAGCTGGTGCAGGATATGATGGAGCAGCCCCTGCCATATTTGAGCCAGTGGCATTTTCTCCTGCACAAATTGTGATATATTGAAAACTCTGTTCAAATTGTAGGCTGTCTCTTTAAATTTCAGGTTTTTTTCCTGGTCCTGCTTGCAGGCTAGGGGGGTCTCTATTGGGAAATGTGTAATCTGGGCCTAGCAACAGTCAGTCTGCAGCCAGCCAGCTAGCCTACTGTAAGATGGGAAGAATTGTGGCTCTGTTTTTGGTTTCTCATTCTGAATTCTAAGAAATAAAGAAGTGTTATGTTGCAATGTTTCAGCAACAGTATTTTCTTTTTACCTAACTTCTCAGTGTATTGCCATGAATCTAACCCAACTCTCCAGCCGCTTTTACTTGTCTTTCAGCATTGCCAGCTCTTACAATTTTATTGCAAATCTTGTGATATTTGGTGTTTTCATCGTAAGGCCACTGCTCCTGGAATTGTGTGATTGTGAGAATCTCTGCTTTGTTTGTTTGTTTTAAATGAAAGCTAAGTAAGGTTCTAGGTCTCATGGTTGCAGAGAAATGCTTGAAAATCTGAACCCTAAAGGATCAACAATAGGAAGGCAAATTATTTAAAAAACTCTCCGAATTTTTAAGCTAGACTCATGGTATTTGTGCCCCACACATATGAGTTTTGAATGTTTGAGGCTGGCAAGGGTGCATGAATTTTGGTGGGCTACAAATCAGGGGGAGAAGGTTTTGCTTTGCCTTTTTACCTTACCAAAGCAAGTAATAAATTCAAATGCCAATGAAATTCAGGGAGCTCAGAACTTGTCTATAAAAATGCTTGTCCCCATAATGTCTTCCTGTTGATACAATCTTGGTACTTCACAGGGAAAATATTGCTAGCTGTTTGTGTAAGTCTCGTCTTTCAGGGAGAGGATATCAAGGGAGAAAAGGAAATAGGGCCTGATCCCCAGTCTGCTGAAGCCAATGAAATGGTTTTCTTTACTGCAATGGACTTTGGTTCAGGCCTTTAATTAGCAGGATATAAGGGGATAAAACCAGAAGCAACAGGATAATATCAAGAGGAGGAAAATATAGGTGGGATGTCAGGAATGATTCTTCACAATGAAATCTATGTGACTGTGAATGAGTCTCACAAGAGAGATGATGGAAGCCCCAAATCAAGAAACCTTTAAAAAACTGACTGGACAAAGCACTAGAAACAAATACAGGTTGAACGTCTCTAATCTGGCACTCCCTGGTCCAGCAACATCCATGGACTGACTCCATAGGTGCTCTGGGGCTGGAACACCCACAGGGAAAATTAGTGGGTGCAGAGAATCCACCAACGCCAAGCTCCCCCCTTTGCACCTCCCCCTGCGCCTCTCATGCATTGATAACCCCGTGCTTACCAACTTCTCCTCCCTCCCAGTGCTTCCGGAGCACCATGAACAGCTGATTCACAGTGTTCAAGCTCCAGGAGGAAGGGGGAGGACCTGGGGCCAGTGGCTGGGACCCCAAGTGGCAGAAGGGACCCTGGGCGCTGGGCACAAAGCCTGGGGGTGCTGCAGCACTCCCTGCATTCCTACTTCCTGCACCTATGAAGACCCATTGGCACTCTGCATTGACCCCTCCCCCCCACCATGGATTGGCAAATTCTCTGGTTTGGCACAGGTCAGGTCCCGAGGGCTGGGCTATCCCTAGCTATTTGGCTATACCCAGCAGCGGGGGGGCAGGCCCAAGGCCTCTGCTGGGGGGTGGGTGGCTGGCTTGGGGGGAAGGGTGGAACCGTCCCGTAGCACTCACGAGTGGCGTGGCTGGAACTGGGTCCCTCCACTTCCTGCCACCAGTAAGTGCAGGCCTGGCTCTGCTGCAGTCCTCGGGGCGGAAAGAGGCAGGGCAGGGGCTGAGCAGGGACGGGGGCCCTGTGGAAGAGGTGGGGCAGGGGCTGGAGCAGCACGCAGCTGCGCAGGGCACCAGGAAATTTGGTGCCCCAAGTTTCCTGGTGCCCTACGCAGCTGCATGCTTTGTGTATGGGTAAGGATGGCCCTGCCTGAGGGTGCCAGACTAGAGAGGTTCAACCTGTACTGTATGGAAGACTCTTGAACTAGCAGAAAGATGGGTTAGAGACAAAACAAAAGTAAAAAGATCCTTTCTCAGTGACCCGAAGGAAGGCTTAGCAAACCCATGAATTTTGATGCTCCAAGGCACAGGCACAGACTGGTTGAGTTACAGGCCAGACATGCCACCTTTTGTGTACAGGCAGGTTAGCTCCCTTTTCTCAATTCTGACCCTGGTAGCATTCATCTTATATGCTGATTCTGGGTGTGGATGAAGTATTGTAAATTATTGTAGTCAAAGGAGTTACCATGGTTGACATCAACTGAGTCTCTGGTCCCATATGAGTGGTCTAACACCATTCTAAACAGGTTTGAAGATTTGTTTTTTACACCTGAACTTCCTGGAGGCCACACACTGGCTTGTACTGCTTACTAGATTGTGGCTACTAGGGCAGATTCTCTATCCCTTAAAACAATAAAATATGCCTAGACCATGGGAAGAGCTCCCTTCATGACCTGTCTGTAAAGGCAAGACTTTGTTTGCCCCATGTACCACAGACAGTGTGTTTCCCCCTACAACTTGTCAAAAGCATCCAACATATTTCTAGATATCTTGCTTTGATAAATGCCTATGTGCCACATGAAAAATAAGTCCACATGAAAGCAGAATAATCTGTCATGATGGGACAAATGTATGATCTGCTTTTCTTGGCATTGTCTTCTGTCTATTCTGAGGTTACATTATGGAAGTGCACATTTTCTGCATTTCACAGAGAGACAAAAAAGATGGTACCTGTCATTAATATAAAGGGAAGGGTAAACGCCTTTAAAATCCCTCCTGGCCAGAAGAAAAACCCTTTCACCTGTAAAGGGTTAAGAAGCTCAGATAACCTTGCTGGCACCTGACCAAAATGACCAATGAGGAGACAAGATACTTTCAAAGCTGGAGTGGGGGAGAAACAAAGGTTCTCTCTGTCTGTGTGATGCTTTTGCCGGGAACAGAAAAGGAATGGAGTCTTAGAACTTAGTGAGTAATCTAGCTAGATATGCATTGGATTCTGTTTTGTTTAAATGGCTAATGAAATAAGTTGTGCTGAATGGAATGTATATTCCTTTTTTTGTGTCTTTTTGTCACTTAAGGTTTGGCCTAGAGGGATTCTCTGTTTTTTTGAATCTGATTACCCTGTAAGGTATTTACCATCCTGATTTTACAGAGATGATCCTTTTACTTTTTCTTCAATTAAAATTCTTCTTTTAAGAACCTGATTGCTTTTTCATTGTTCTTAAGATCCAAGGATTTTGGGTCTGTGTTCACTTATGCAAATTAGTGAGGATTTTTATCAAGCCTTCCCCAGGAAAGGGGTTGTAGGATTTGGGGAGGATTTTGGGGGGGGAAAGACGTTTCCAATCGGGCTCTTTACCTATTATATATTTGTTAGATGCTTGGTGGTGGCAGCAGTAAAGTCCAAGGGCAAAAGGTAAAATAGTTTGTGTCTTGGGAAAGTTTTAACCTAAGCTGGTAAAAATAATCTTAGGGGGTTCTCATGCAGGGTCACCACAACTGTACCCTAGAGTTCAGAGTGGGGAAGGAACCTTGACATGGTAGCAGAGCAGTGGGATTAACTTGAAATCATTTTGAGATCTATTTTGAGATTTTTTTTTGAACAAGAAGCACAGATTTTAAAAAGGGATTTTTTTTCCTTTGGGCTGCTGGAAAGCAGGTTTTCAGCTGAAAGCAGTTAGAGTTTTTTGTCTCTGCTTGGGGGCCAGAGCAGAGACGAAAGGGAATTGTCTTTTGTGAGCTGGAGTTTTCTCTACCTAAAGGCAGGGTAGTTAACCTCCTGCAGGGAAATTCACAAGTCTTCACAGACCTGAAGAATTTTTTTTTTTTATTTTAACCTAAGAGCAACTAGAGGGGTTTTCTGTCTATTTGCCTGGAGACAAAGGTGTTAGATTTTTTTTAAAGCATTTTTCTGTAGGCTGACAATCACTATCAGAGAACATAGGTATCCGGTTACAGCACAGCAAAATTTTATAAGCCAAGTTTTTTGTTTGTTTTATTTCTAACTCTCGGGTGTAAAGTTAGTTAAGAACAGAGAGGCAAACATGACAGAGCCCAAAACAGAAACAGCCAAAGAGGCTGCCCATAGGAGAGCTATGGAGGCAAAGGAAAAAGAAATGGAGGAAAAGGAAGAAGAGAGGAAGCATACCCTGGAGATGGAGAAGGCAAAGGCTCAGCTGAATAGCAATCCTTCTCCAGGTACCGCTTCACATCCCAGGAAGTTCCCCACCTACAAGGCAGGCGATGATACCGAGGCCTTCTTAGAAAACTTCAAAAGGGCCTGCCTTAGGTACAGCATCTCTACAGACCAATACATGGTAGAGCTGAGGCTGCAACTCAGTGGACCTTTAGCTGAGGTGGCGGCTGAAATGTCTAAGGAACACATGAACAAGTATGAACTGTTTAAAACCAAGGCGAGAGTCAGAATGGGGCTAACCCCTGAGCATTCCCGTCAGTGGTTCAGAGCCCTAAGGTAGAAACCAGATGTGTCATTTACCTGACATGCCTACCACATTGTGAAACATTGGGATGCCTGGATATCAGGAGCAAGTGTTAAAATCTCCAGAAAATTTGCCCTTCCTAATGCAAATGGAACACACCCTACTACCAGGGCAGCCCAAAGCCCCAACTACTCCCCAAGGAACCCTCCAGACACCTTATCGTCCCACCACACCGTTCTCCAGCAACCCACCTCGCCCCAGTGATCTGTCAGCTGAACGATATTTTAAATGTAAGAAGCTGGGGCATGTGAAGGCCAACTGCCCCAAGAACCCCAATAGATTACAGTTCATTGCACTGGAATCACACCAGAGGTCCGCAAGCCCAGATATCTCCCAGATACCCTTGGAGCGGAGGGAAACTGTGAGTGTGGCGGGGAAGAAGGTCACCACGTGGAGGGACACCGGAGCACAAGTATTGGCTATCCATGCTTCCTTAGTGGACCCCAATTTAATCAACCCAGAGATCCAAGTGACAATTCAACCCTTCAGGTCCAGCTCTTTCAATTTGCCTACAGCCAAGTTGCCTGTCCAGTACAAGGGCTGGTCAGGAACGTGGACTTTTACAATCTATGATGATTATCCCATCCCCATGCTGTTGGGGGAAGACTTGGCCAACCATGTGAAGCTAGCCAAGAGGTGGGAATGGTCACCCGCAGCCAGGCTAAACAAGCCATCACACCTAGCTCTGTTCCAGAAACTTCTACGAGGACCCGGTCAGAGGTGATAGACCCAGACCCCAGGCCAATGTCTGCAACAGCAGTAGTGGATCCAATCACAGAGACCCAGACAGAGCTAGTCCCAGAACTGGAACCGGCGGAACAACCAGCACCAGACCCACTGCCAGCACTGAATCCAGTACTTGCAACCCCAACACCAGAGGGCCCCACCAAACCTGAACTGGCAGCAGCCGATAACCCTACACCAGAGGCTCAGCCGGAGCCTGAACCCCAACATAGTACACCAGCGTAGAGTGGTTCACAGTCAATGGAAACAGCCCCATCCCCTACATTGCTTACAGAGAAACCAAGCCTACGTCCACAATCCAGTGAGGAACTGATGTCTCCAGCATCAAGGGAACAGTTCCAGACTGAACAGGAAGCAGATGAAAGCCTCCAGAGAGCTTGGACAGTGGTACGGAGCAACCCACCGCCTCTCAGCTCTTCTAATCGATCCAGGTTTGTTGTAGAAAGAGGACTTTTATACAAGGAAACTCTTTCTGGTGGACACCAGGAAGACTGGAATCCTCAGAGACAGTTGGTAGTTCCAACTAAGTACCGGGTCAAGCTCTTGAGCTTAGCCGACGATCATCCTAGTGGCCATGCTGGGGTGAACAGGACCAAAGACCGTTTCGGAAGGTCATTCCATTGGGAGGGAATGGGCAAGGATGTTTTTACCTATGTCCGGTCTTGTGAGGTATGCCAAAGAGTGGGAAAACCCCAAGACCAGGTCAAAGCCCGTCTCCAGCCACTCCCCATCATTGAAGTTCCATTTCAGCGAGTAGCTGTGGATATTCTGGGTCCTTTTCTGAAAAAGACACCCTGAGGAAAGCAGTACATACTGACTTTCATGGATTTTGCCACCCGATGGCTGGAAGCAGTAGCTCTAAGCAACACCAGAGCTAAAAGTGTGTGCCAGGCACTAGCAGACATTTTTGCCAGGGTAGGTTAGCCCTCCGACATCCTCACAGATGCAGGAACTAATTTCCTGGCAGGAACTATGGAAAGCCTTTGGAAAGCTCATGGGGTAAGTCACTTGGTTGCCACTCCTTACCACCATCAAACAAATGGCATGATGGAGAAGTTCAATGGAACTTTGGGGGGCCATGATACCTAAATTCATAAATGAGCACTCCAATGATTGGGACCTAGTGTTGCAGCAGTTGCTCTTTGCCTACAGAGCTGTACCACATCCCAGTTTAGGGTTTTTACCATTTGAACTTGTGTATGGCCACGAGGTTAAGGGGCCATTACAGTTGGTGAAGCAGCAATGGGAGGGGTTTACACCTTCTCCAGGAACTAACATTCTGGACTTTGTAACCAACCTACAAAACACCCTCCGAACCTCTTTAGCCCTTGCTAAAGAAAACCTACAGGATGCTCAAAAAGAGCAAAAAGCCTGGTATGATAAACATGCCAGAGAGCGTTCCTTCAAAGTAGGGGACCAGGTCATGGTCTTAAAGGCACTCCAGACCCATAAAATGGAAGCGTTGTGGGAAGGGCCATTCACGGTCCAGGAACTGTTAATTATCTCATAGCATTCCCCACCTCCAAATGAAAGCCTAAGGTGTACCATACTAATTCTCTAAAGCCCTTTTATTCCAGAGAATTAAAGGTTTGTCAGTTTACAGCCCAGGGAAGAGATGAAACTGAGTGGCCTGAAGGTGTCTACTGCAAAGGGAAAAGTGCTGATGGCATGGAAGAGGTGAACCTTTCCATGACCCTTGGGCGTATGCAGCGACAACAGATCAAGGAGCTGTGCACTAGCTACGTGCCAATGTTCTCAGCCACCCTAGGTCTGACTGAATAGGCATACCACTCCATTGACACAGGTAATGCTCACCCAATTAAAGTCCAACATTACCGGGTGTCTCCTCAAGCTAAAACTGCTATAGAACAGGAGATCCAGGATATGCTACAGATGGGGGTAATCAGCCCCTCTGGCAGTGCATGGGCATCTCCAGTGGTTCTAGTTCCCAAACCAGATGGGGAGATACGTTTTTGCCTGGACTACTGTAAGCTAAATGCTGCAACTCACCCAGACAACTATCCAATGCCACGCACAGATGAACTATTGGAGAACCTGGGATGGGCCTAGTTCATCTCTTCCTTGGACTTAACCAAGGGGTACTGGCAGGTACCGCTAGATGAATCCGCCAAGCAAAAGTCAGCCTTCACCACACATGGGCTGTATGAATTTAATGTACTCCCTTTCAGGCTGTGGAATGCACCCGCCATCTTCCAAAGACTTGTAGATGGTCTCCTAGTGGGATTAGGAGAATATGCCGTCACCTACCTTGATGATGTGGACATATTTTCGGATTCCTGGGCAGAACACCTGGAACATCTACAAAAAGTCTTTTAGTGCATAAGGGAGGCAGGACTAACTGTTAAGGCTAAGAAGTGTCAAATAGGCCTAAACAGAGTGACTTACCTTGGACACCAAGTGGGTCAAGGAACTATCAACCCCCTACAGGTCAAAGTGGATGCTATCCAAAAGTGGCCTGTCCCAAAGTCAAAGAAACAGGTCCAATCCTCCTTAGGTGTGGCCGGATATTACAGGCAATTTGTACCACAATACAGCCAAATCACTGCCCCACTGAAAGACCTAACCAAAAAGAAACAGCCAAATGCTGTTCAGTGGACCGAAGAGTGTCAGAAGGCCTTTAAGAGTAGCAGCCGTGTTAGTCTGTATTCGCAAAAAGAAAAGGAGTACTTGTGGCACCTTAGAGACTAACAAATTTATTAGAGCATAAGCTTTCGTGAGCTACAGCTCACTTCATCGGATGAATTTGGTGGAAAAAACAGAGGAGAGATTTATATACACACACACACACACACACACACACAGAGAGAACATGAAACAATGGGTTTATCATACACACTGTAAGGAGAGTGATCACTTAAGATAAGCCATCACCAGCAGCAGGGGGGGAAAGGAGGAAAACCTTTCATGGTGACAAGCAAGGTAGGCTAATTCCAGCAGTTAACAAGAATATCAGAGGAACAGTGGGGGGTGAGGTGGGGGGGAGAAATAGCATGGGGAAATAGTTTTACTTTGTGTAATGACTCATCCATTCCCAGTCTCTATTCAAGCCTAAATTAATTGTATCCAGTTTGCAAATTAATTCCAATTCAGCAGTCTCTCGTTGGAGTCTGTTTTTGAAGCTTTTTTGTTGAAGGATAGCCACTCTTAGGTCTGTGATTGAGTGACCAGAGAGATTGAAGTGTTCTCCAACTGGTTTTTGAATGTTATAATTCTTGACGTCTGATTTGTGCCCATTCATTCTTTTACGTAGAGACTGTCCAGTTTGGCCAATGTACATGGCAGAGGGGCATTGCTGGCACATGATGGCATATATCACATTGGTAGATGCGCAGGTGAAGGAGCCTCTGATAGTGTGGCTGATGTGATTAGGCCCTATGATGGTATCCCCTGAATAGATATGTGGACAGAGTTGGCAACGGGCTTTGTTGCAAGGATAGGTTCCTGGGTTAGTGGTTCTGTTGTGTGGTGTGTGGTTGCTGGTGAGTATTTGCTTCAGATTGGGGGGCTGTCTGTAAGCAAGGACTGGCCTGTCTCCCAAGATCTGTGAGAGTGATGGGTTGTCCTTCAGGATAGGTTGTAGATCCTTGATGATACGTTGGAGAGGTTTTAGTTGGGGGCTGAAGGTGATGGCTAGTGGCGTTCTGTTGTTTTCTTTGTTGGGCCTGTCCTGTAGTAGGTGACTTCTGGGTACTCTTCTGGCTCTGTCAATCTGTTTCTTCACTTCAGCAGGTGGGTATTGTAGTTGTAGGAATGCATGATAGAGATCTTGTAGGTGTTTGTCTCTGTCTGAGGGGTTGGAGCAAATGCGGTTCTATCGTAGCGCTTGGCTGTAGACAATGGATCGAGTGGTATGATCTGGATGAAAGCTAGAGGCATGTAGGTAGGAATAGGGGTCAGTAGGTTTCCGATATAGGGTGGTGTTTATGTGACCATCCCTTATTAGCACCGTAGTGTCCATGAAGTGGATCTCTTAAAGCGACACGTCTGACCCTGTGCGAAGGGCCCCAGACTTTGTCAAACCGTTCCTAGTAGCCACAGATGCGTCCGAGCATGGTGTGGGAGCAGTTTTAATGCAGGAAGGACCGGATCAAGAATTCCACCCTGTAGTGTTTCTCAGGAAGAAGCTGTCTGAGAGGGAAAGCAACTGGTCAGTCAGTGAAAAAGAATGTTACGCCATTGTCTACGCTCTGGAAAAGCTACGCCCATATGTTTGGGGACGGCGTTTCCACCTGCAAACCGATCATGCTGTGCTACAGTGGCTTCATACCAGATGGGGAGATGCATTGTTCTTAAGATCCAAGGGTTTTGGGTGTGTGTTGAGGATTTTTATCAAGCCTTCCCCAGGAAAGGGGGTGTACGGTTTGGGGAGGATTTTGGGGGGAAAGACGTTTCCAAGCGGGCTCTTTCCCTGTTATATATTTGTTAGACGCTTGGTGGTGGCAGCATTAAAGTCCAAGGGCAAAAGGTAAAATAGTTTGTATCTTGGGGAAGTTTTAACCTAAGCTGGTAAAAATAATCTTAGGGGGTTTTCATGCAGGTCCCCACATCTGTACCCCAGAGTTCAGAGTGGGGAGGGAACCTTGACAGTACCTCAGTAATTAATTTGTGATGCTTGAAACCACCCGAGCTCTGAAGCTATTGGGCAATTTCCTGAGGTTATGAGAAGCTTCTCTTATTATTGTATAGGGCCTATTTACTATTGGAAGCATGGATAAGCCTCCAAATGTATTTTTAAAAGACAGGATACCAGTTAAGGGTGGGTGAAGTGATTCAGATAAAACAAATATCTTCTCAGATCCTCAGCCAAAATCTAAGCCAACCCTGAACCAAACGGAAAAAATTCAGTTAACTTTTCTTTTTTCACTTTGATACATTTTATTGTATCACTTCCTGTTTTCAGCTGGAAGCAGAAGAACCAAAATACAGTTAGAAAATATCATGTGAGTGTAGTTCCAAATCTCTCCTAGCAAGACTTCCATGCTGCTTTCTGGACCAAGGAAATACTGATAGGTGATTATTATCCTGATGGACCCTCCAAACTTGCTAGAGGTTCACCCATCATTAATATCAAGATATTTGAATAAACACAAGTGTTCAGAACCAGAATATTATAGAGGAAAAATGATTAAACCTCTCACAAATAATCAAGTAGTTGCATGAGAGAGAGCATGCATGTGTGAATTGTGTTACTAATTATTTAGTTATATATCTACAGGAGTGGCATTTGTGATCATGATGAGCCTAACCTATCACTTTTGTCCATGGCCTACTCAACGCTTCTCCTCCACCACTCTCCATTTTAAGTAAAATAGTATGATGTTTTGCTATTTCTAAAGCCATTATTATAAAAACCAGGCATCTGAGAGGTCTGGCATCCAAACTGCTTGTAGTATTGTCTCCTTTGCACTTATACAGGTTCACTGCAGCAATGGCTGGTGACGTGCAATCACAGCTGAAATCAACGTATTGATCACCATTCAGTCTACAGCACTGCAACAGCTGGTGCTGAGCTTTTAATAATATGAATAAATAATTAGTTACACATTTTCAAGTTCCCCCACTTCCCACTAACTCTCCATGTGGGAGGAGTGCGTGTTTGAAAAGGGACAGGGATTGCACACTGTAAAGTGTTTTAACCAGTGGAATCTCACTTTATTTATTTGTTTGGGAGAACTGTAAGGGAGAGCTGAGTCCCACTGTGTAATTTTTAGATTGCTTGCAACATATGATTGTATTGACTGGACTCTTCCTCCATGATCTCCTCTGTATCTTTGATTACAGGGGAACATTGAAAGAGGAAGGAGGAAGTACAGACTCCAGAGATTAAAAAAAGAAAACAGTCAATAAGCAAAAAAAAGGTGCAAAGTGAGTTTGCTTGGCTAATTGCATATAGAACTATATACAACTATAGCGTAGAACTAATGTTGTATATTAATTTGGTGGAAGACTGCATAGAATTGAACCTCTAGGAAATAAATCAAAGTTCATAGGGACTGTGACAAGCAGGGCTTGAATAGTAAATATTTAATGGAAATACTTCTGTCCTTGCCTATGAGATTAAGATGATTGATTTATTTTGAGAAGAGGAACTTTGTTTTCCCTTTGCCACCCCTACAACTTCCCCTTTAATTTGAGCTTTGATAAACACTCTGGGTGCAGAGAACCTATTACATGTGCTGATAGTTTATAACAGTGTCCTTATGACCAAAACACATTCTCTTGTGTCCGTGTCCAGCCCCAGAAACATGGTAACAAGGTGTTTTCTATTTTTAGTTATCTCACTGCATCTTATTCATAGAGTATGAGGCCATAAGAGACCACTGTGAACTTCTAGTCTGACCTTCTGTATAATACAGGACATAGGATTTCCCTGAATTAATTGTCTTTCTACAGCTTATCAATACTATTTCTTGCTGTGGTGACTTCTGGGTTGTCCACACACAAGAAAATGCCCTTGCATAAATGAATACTAATAGAAATAATGATTTCAGAAGTACTCCCTCCCCTTGTAGTGAAAAGGGCCCTTTGTGCATTAGAAGGTATTGGAAGGGATGATGTGTCTTCAGATATATGAGGAGTCAGTGTGCTGTGTGGTGACATCTGCTGGGATGGGCAAATAAGGGGAAATCACAGGAGTGTGGCCTGCAGATCACAGTGCCTGAAAATCCATAAAAGTAACAGGGCCATTATGGAGACAAGGTGGGTGAGGTAATATCTTCTATTGGATAAACTCCTGTGGGTGAGACACAAGCTTTTGAGCTTACACAGAGCTCTTCTTCAATAAAAGCTATTACCACTATTATCCACTTTGTCTCTCCAAGAACACGGCTAAAACAATACTGCATAGGGCCATTATTGATAGATGGAGCACAGGGCATCAGCATTAAATTCATCCAATGAGTTTTCTTGCTCCTAGATGTTGATCATCTTTAATAACATCTAATAATTTGCATTTAAATTGTGCTTCACATCTGCAAAGGTTTTTTTATAAACATTATGGGCCACATCCTGACACATTTACTTAATGGAGTGGGACCTTATTGTGAGGGAAGTCCTCATGAAGGAAATGGGACTCAATGTGTGTAGGGGTGACAGAGTCTGGCCCGTAGGACCTGATGTTCAGAAAGGTAGGTTGATAATCATACACACAAAAATGCACATCTAATCTACATCAACAAATTTCTTGGCTCTCACCAGGCATCTTTTAAGTCTCCCACAGCTCTGTCTCAGTCTTGCCTGATATATGTACTTCCTCTCCCTTCAGTGGTCTATGCAAGCCACAGAGAAGGGTTTCAGGGTAGCAGTGATCTTTGTAGCAAATTACCAAGTACACCCTGTGATGGGGCTCCAGCCCTACATGGGGCTCTAAGGGGTTAATAGAGCCCTAGGGAGGCTGTGCAGGAGGCAGCCAATCCGAGATGGGTTGCAGGGAGCAGCCAAGCAGGCCCATATAAAAAAGGGAGCTTCAGGACAGGAGTGCAGTTCTCTGCTGGGAGCCCAGGAAGGAAGGACTGTGTCCCTGGAGGGCTGAGAGAATTGCCTGCACCCTGGACAGAGCAGTGCTGCTAGCAGGGACTAGGAGAGCAAGTGATGGCTCTTGGCTGGCTGCTGGGGTTTGCAGGCTGAGGCCCTGAGGCAAGGGCAAAGAGGATGCTGGGGCCACGAGGAAGCAGCCAGACAATTTGCTGCAGTAGTCACTAAGGAAAGTGGCTGAACAGCAGACTGCAGGTCCCCTGGAAGGAGGAAGCACAGTGTGTGGCATGGCCAGAGGGATGTGTCACTGAAGAGGATGCCATGGTCGTTGGAGAGATGTGGATCCTAGAGCAGGAATAATGGTGGTGAGGCACCACCAGAAGAGAGCGCACTAACATGTGCTTATCCCCAAGACAGCCAGAAGGAGGCACCAGAGTGAGTGAGTGAGCCCCATTACAACCCCACATAATTACCCCCATGGACTTGATTACAGTAGGCCTAAAATCTGAATCTTTCTGCTAGATCTCATGACTATAGGACACAGGTTTTCAACCTGGTGGTTGCAAACAGCTGTTAGAGTGCGTGTCTCTATGGGAAGAGGGTGTGGTCCAAGCACTCTATTGATCCACTATTATTTAAGGAGAGGGAGTCCTGCCTAGAAGGCAGGGACACTTGAAGATGATCCTGGTATGAAAAAGTGGGTTGTGTTATGTAAAAGGTGGAGAACTCCTGCTGTAGGACTTTGCTAGTGCTAACAAAGGCAAGGATTTAACAGAAGCTTTGACTTTTCTTCAGTCTACTGATTCATCCAGGCATAATGTGGGCCACAGAAATATGAAGAAAAGACTGAGCACTGGGGGGGGGGTGAGGGGTGACTGCAAATCTTAAAAGAATATGCAGGAGAAAGAAATGCAGGGTGTGTGGTTTTTTTTTTTTTTTTTTTTTTTTTTAAAGCTAACTATAGACTTCCCTGGCTCCTTAAGGGGAAGAACAGCAGGTAGTGGAGCACTTGTGGGTCTTTATATTGTGGTGATGGTAACTTTATTGGGCATTCATGGTACAGTGATAAGCACAATCTGGTTTAGACACATAGAAGTTCCTTGTTCTATGGAAGACCTGATGGTTCCGTCACATGGAGGTGCTAGGTATAATTATAGCACTGTTAAATGAAATGTACAGGAACTTTGTACAGTATGTTCAGTGGCACTTTTCTTCTGTAAGCTTATTTACAATTGACTTTTTAGCGGATATCCTATTTGGTGCTTGTGGGGAGCAGCTAGTTTAGTGAGTTTCTTTTGTCCTGAGGAACTAGATGGGCTTGGCAGCTAAACTTTATAAATGTGTGTGAATCACGTTGCCCCAAGTACTTGGCTTTCACATGAGTCACAATTTTTCTGTCATCACATCCAGCAGTTACAGTTCCTTCCTGTGGTAGCCTCTGTGGGCTCATTATCCTTGGGACCTGCAAAGAGCTGTTTGAACACAGACTGATGCACACATGGATGGTAATGAGAAGTGAGGGTTCAGAAACATAACTGTGCTGTAATGTTATGTAAACTGAAATTGATGAGACCTCTACATTGTATAACAAAACTGTCAGCTTTATTGTGTAGGTATTTAGTTGGCTTTTTAATTAAGATAATCAAAGCCTCTTGTCCTATGGATTACATTAGACCTAAATTGTGCAAGAAGGGCCCTGTCCCTGGCCCCTGTCCACTAGCAACTTGACCACGTACATTTTTCAGTGAAAAGGTTCCAAAGTAAGGCTTTCTTTGGTCTCCTCAGTTAGCCCTATCTGCTCTTCCCAGCTTCCAGCTGACCACAGTCTGCTTCCCCACTGCAGCATTCCTTCTAGAAGTCTGCAAGCTCCTCAGCACCATAGAAACAAAGCCCCATGGACTTTTCTACAAGCTGCACCTAATATTTGGGGTAAGAGACCCTGGTTTCTGTGATGCCACCATGCAGTGAGCCTGAAATTCTGGAACAGATTCAGGTATCTTTGGAATTTTTTGTTTTTTAATGTGAATTAAGTACAAAAATAAAGCATATGTTCTTCATATAGTTTATTTTGAAATTACCTTTAGGTTTTCCTACAGTGTTTGGTGGACCACAGGTATCTGTACTGATAATGCATAACTGCGTTGCCCGATTATTTTGTGAGAATTTTCAGATTAAGAGGGAGATATTAGTTTGGCTGAAAGATAAATGACAATCAGGATTAAACATGATAGTGTAGTAATTTACATTTGTAAAGAGCCTTTCTTCCTAAACACTCTATGCGTATTAAAACACCACTGAAATGTAGTCACTTGTAACACTTGGGGAGGGTACATTTAAAACATTCATGGCATGAATGAAGCCAGTGCAATCTTGGAGGTATGGTGTCATATGCTCCCTGAAGCTTACACCTATTGAGTAAATAAGTTACTGTATTCTGCACCACTTCTATATGGTCTTCAAGTGTCAGTCTACAGTTCTCAGTGGAGTATTTCACTCTGGGAGTGACAAAGGCCTGGATTTCTGTCACTCAGATAAATGGTTGTAATCTTCACTCTATTTACGAATAATAAATGATACATCTGGCTGCTACAGCAAATTGCCATTCCTGGGGCATTTAGGGATTCAGAAGAATTGCCCAGAATAAGAACTCCATTGGCAAAGGGTATACAGATGCCGTTCCTATAATACACTAAGGGTGGAATCCACCTCTGTACAGAGTCCCAGAAAAGGCCAGTGACCAATGCACTTTACTTTGAGGTCTTAAGTAGTACATAGGCCTTTTGCTGGCTCTCTGCCCTGGGGTGAATTTCACCTTTATTGCTTCTCTAACCCATCTAGAATCTTCTCTGTCCTATCTGAATTGAGCTTCAGACAACTCATTCTCATCTAGGTCCAAACCTTGACCAGGTACCGGATCGCAAAGACATTGCCATGTCTGAGTTCAATAGAAAGATGCCTGACATCTGCATATTGATGACACTGTGGCCCAACAGGCTTCACTGTTTCCCTGAGCAACCCTATATATGTGCTGGGCAGCCTGTGAGACAGAACAGACCCCTGAAGAAGCCTGCCCAAAAGAGCCCCCAGGTGAAATCCTGACCCCATTGAAGTTAATGGGAGTCTTGTCATTGACTTTGATGGGACTATGATTTCACTCCCGATGTGCACTATAGCAAAGAGAACCTCAGTTTTTAAGGTCTCCTTTGATAACCATGCACATAGTAAAGTGTGTGACGTTCACTGTGTTTACTTTGGAAGGATCAGGGGCTGAGTCAGTTCTATTGGGATTCATACTTGTGGTTCCATGGATGACTGTTATTTGATTATATAATGTTTATGTTGCAGTAATATCAAGATGCCAACCTGATTGGGGCCCTCTTGTGCTAGAGACTCTAGAAACCTAGTAAATTGCAGTCCCTGTCCCAAAGAGCATATGGTCCAAATGATAGACCAGTAACTCCTCTCCCACTGACATATAGTCATCTCATGCACAACTTGTAATTATTAAAGATAATGAGAGTCACATCCTCACAAGGAGACACTATGGCCCTTGGTGTGCTGACGGTAGTTTTATAGATTACAATATTGCGCTTCCGACAGTAATAAAAAAGGATATGTGCAGCAAACAGGATACAATCTGACAGTTCACAAGATAGGCAAGGCTCTCTCACCGGAAGGGTTACAGAGAGGTGAATTTCTCATTATTGCTAAAACTTTGTCCAAAAAGTATTTACATATGCTCAGTTTGAGTTTGGCAGGAAGTTTTAAGGCAAAAACAGCATGCCCTTCCGTCCCTGGTATATTTAAAAGCTCTTTCTGTGTGAGTCATTGGAGTTCTGTGGTTTGTGTATCCTGAAAGGAGAAAAGACTCTGTGTGATTATCAGGCATTACAAGCAGCTAGCTGTTCTTTTCTTTAAAAAAAACAACTCCTCCTGATAAGGAAGTTCATTATTAGGTAGGAAGTGTTTGCCGGTGGAGTTATACTTTTTCTATGTCGCTGTTACTGCCATTGTGAACATACACAGACTTATATTGCTTTTACTTCTTAGCCTTGTACTTTTCCTGATGTGTTCCCTTATTGCAAGAGTAAACCCCCTTCTGGGTGAGCTGAGCCAAAGACAACATGATGCAGAGCATCTGGAACGATTCTGCACCGACCAACCTACTGCACTGTCATACAGTGGTACTGTTTGAGCTACTAACGTGGCTCAGACTGCTTTCTACTATCTGAAATTCAGTGACAGAAAGAGGGATGTCATTCTTCAACAAATGCCCATGACTGCAACAATGACTTCTCAACCGCTATGCCTTAAAAATTCTTCAAAGAGCATTGAATTCACAATAGCACTTTCTCATAATGGCTCTTGCATAGTGTGTTCTGCATCACTGTCTGACATATTCTCTTTGAGTCAGGTCTATAGCCCTATGAAGACCATAACAGGCAAAGGTCCTGTTACCTGAGTTTTATCTTAGTAAACCAATGCAATGTGAATGGCATAATTAAAACTGAGTTTTATTCACTCACTTGCATTGATGTCCAGTGGTGGACAGAGCCCCAGATGGAAATCCTCATATTATTCAGAGAAGAATTTATTTGTAAAAAACCATTAGCAGAAACATCTCACTAAGGAGGTAGCTCTCTCATCTAGCAAGAATTACCTGGGTTTTTATGACTTACATGGCCTATTGTGGTGTTTAGATGTTGCTTGTAATTATTAAAATTGGGAGCACTGGCTGTTGGGAGTCTGAAAGGACAGGAAACAGGAAGGAGGGGGAAGGAGTTGAGAGGCTGGGAGAGCGCTACAGAGGGTGCAGCAGCAGCTTGGTGAAAATAAAGTCCTGTTGAAGTTTGTTAGTACCTTGCCTGGTTGATACAACACCTATCTCAGAACAGACTGAATAGAGAAGCCCTATTAGCAAGACCTTTTTTTATGTTAAGATAGAGGCAGAAGACAACTCCACAAGACTAACAGCTGATTAGTTAAGTAGGAACAAGATTGTAAAAATGAGTCTTGCTCTGGAGAGTTGTGGTGCCTGAGCCTAGCTTACAGAGGTTAAATAATGGGGTTCAATACGTAAAAGCTTTTCTTCCCAAAAGAACCTCAAACTGCTTTATAGTCTTGCTTTCTTGCTATACAGTAGGACCCTAACTTTAGGAGGCTCTTAGAAGAACAAAAAGCTTTGCAAAATCAGATGTTTGAATTGTAGTGTATGTAGGCTGTGTTTTAAATTCTGCACTCTTAAAAGTAAAGCATGTTAGATATTTTCTGTTTATTTTCTTTGTTTTTAAAAGGACTATTGCTGGTAAATATGTCTATAAAATATACTGATAGGTATAAGGCTTTCGGGGTGTGTGTGTACAAACTGTAAGAACACAAGTTCACAGAAAACTGGAAGAGTATTGTTCTAGATTACACTATAGATGCCTGAGGCAGCATTGTTCTATAAAGAGACATGTGTAGACAGGTATTTGGTGTAATATTAATATTCATAGATAAAGTTACAACTAGTTGTGGGTGGGGTTTTTTTTGCACACTTTTAGTAACATAAGCATTGTTTTAAAATGATATATACAGGTGTTATTTATTCAGTGTGAATAAGAAGTGATAGTTTTGTCAATATGCTACAGTGTACTTTTAGATTGAAGTAACTGATATCTTTAATTGGATCTTATCAGTAGTTCTCAGGTGAAGGCCCAACCGTGCTTTTTATCTTGACAATGGTCTTTTAATAATTAATAATATTTAGCACATATTTATAACAGCTTTTATTCTCTAAGGGTGATTGAGCTCTTAGCTAATTTCATTTTTATGGAAGATGATCAACTCTTTTGTACATGCCTGTAGAAGATTTAGGAAGTCGTCATTAAATGCAGTCCAACACTGTGCCAAGGTCTGAGAGACATCCAGTCCTTTGCTTAAAAGGATTAAAGATGAAGGGAAGAGCCAACCAGTAGGATATAGAAAGGCTGAGTTCTGGCTGTGAAATCCTGGCTTCACTGATGTCAATGGCAAAACTTCATTTGACTTTAATGGGGCCAGGATTTCACCCTGTGTTCCTAACCCAGGAGCGAAATGAAGAGAAGCTTTAAAGATGGCCAGGCCGGAAAGCAGGCAAATATTCGTACTCACTACTGTCTTGAAGGGAATAATCAAACTCTGGTTAACCTAGTTTCTTTTATAGCTGGATTTCAATTACCCAGGTTTGCATAGTATTGAAAAGGACATTGATCCATCTCAGAACTGGATAGAGGTAGTTCATAGCCTCCTGAGGCATACTCAGAAAACTGTCCTTGTACGCTATTGGATTCTTTGGAAATGGATGTGGTAATTGTAACTAAAACATGCCACTTAAGTACCCAGGCAGAATTTGATGTGGAAGCAATTTGTAGCAACTTTTATTACTGCTTAATTGGCTGTTCGATTTTTAAAAAATATAGGACCTAGTTTCGTAATACATGTTCAAAACCTATCTACATGTCCCAGGACCTCAGGGGGTCTATTCACAAATATAATGATTGCTCAACATGTATAAGGTTAACAAATTTGTCCTTTAGTTAATTGCCATCCATTATGAATGAGACATTTTAAGGTTATAAATAAATAAATGATGACAGCAGCAGAAAAAGTACTTGATGTGGATGTAAAATATTAAATAAAAAATATTTACTGGTGGATGTGGTGATCTTTTTATTGTTGTTCTCTATCATATGGTCCAAAGTTTCTTTTCTTTTGCACATAGTATGCTATCTCCTCTTTGCAGCCTGGAGTGAAACCAGCGGAAGAAAATGAATGCTTCTTTATTTCAGTGTATGAAATTAAATGTCTCCGGAGAAATAGAAAATATGATTAGGGTTCAATTTGTTGGATCAAGTGCTATGACTCTGAGCCTTTTGTGTTTGATTCAGAGCCAAGAGGAAGTGAGCTGGAGTCCAAATTGTGCCACTCCATCACCATTGTCAATAACTGGCACCCTCCTTGTCATTCTCAATAGACAAGGATTGGCTAGAACTGCCCTCTCATCTATGCAGGTGAGCTCCAGAAGAGAGCTGAGCCACTATGCTGGGGTTCTGTAGAGAGGAGAGGAGGTTTTGATTCCCACGTCTATCAGTCTCGTACTTTTATGACTGCTTAATTTAGAAATCAATAGAATTTTCTGGAGGGAATAAGCCAGTTTTTGGAGCCTTTCTTGAGGTGTAAAAAATGCACAGAAACATAACAAGTAAGAAAAGTTAAGTGACTGGCTGAAGGTCAGAGAGAAAATTGTTCTGGGAACAGAACCCCGAAGTCCTAGCTTCTAGTCCTCTGCTCTGTTGACTACAAAGAATACTTCCCAGACATAAGTGCACGAAGCAGAGATGGCTGACAGAACCACTGCAGAGACCCAGTTAAATACAGACTTCCTGTTTTCATACAGATTTCAGCTGGCACTGTTCTGTTAGCAAAATTAGCATTTTCCCAAGACTTTCTCTCTACCTCACCTGTTCGTTCAAGCACTCCAGCTGGGAAATGACTCTTCACAATAAAGATGAATAGTGCAATATTAATGATGCCGACATCCTGGCTTTAGTCAGCCATTAGAAGCTATGCAAAGCTGGATACTTATACTCTTATCTGAACTTAGCAAAATAAGCATTACTGTTTGTAAGCTAGCTGTTAATAGAGGGGTTACATTTGGTTGGGTTTTTTTGTTTGAATTAATTTAGTGATATACATCACATCCTCATGCCTCATCTTCAGTACAACACACCCCTACTATTGCAGAGACTGGAGACTTCATGCAGATTTGCCTGCAATAGTTTTAAAATGTACACAGCTAGAGATTAGTTTGAGATGATCAGTGCCATTATACTTGTGATTTCAGCAAGGGCCTGAACTCATGTCTTCCAAAATGAAAAGTTAGTACACCATACCACCTATTCCTCCTTACTTTTGTTTTTTTTAAATTTGGGTTTTCTCTGTTGATTGCCATTGTTCATTGATGCCACATTTGTTTATTTTTACTGTATATTATTAGTATATAAGACTATAGATGCATAGACTTCAAGAATAATAACACTTAGCATGTGGATAGCATCTTCCATGTGAAAATTGCAAAGGGCAGCCCAAGCATCCCTTGGCACCTCTGTGAGGTGGGAATGAATGTATTTTTAGCCTCATTTTGCATATGCGGAAAACGAGGCACAGAGGAGGGAAGTGACTTGCCCAAGGTTGGATAGCAAGTTAGTATGGGAGTTCAAATTAGAACCAAGGTGTCCTAACTTAGTCTTGTGTTCTAGCCATTCCAGCTGGATGCCTCCCTACTATTCCACGCTTCCTTTATAATATCACAAACTAGATGGCAAAAATTGGATTCAGATCCATTTGTACAGGTTAGCAGGCCATCCCTTTAATGATCTCATTTTGCTTTCAGCATTTTATTTCGGGTAGATGAAATGGAGTTGTCAATGGATTTGAATTTGATGCCTAATGCAGACTATGTTTGTGCACATATAGGTGCATTTTTGTTGATTTGATTCCTACCTTTTGGAAAATCAGGCTCTCAGGGCCAGACTCTGCCTCTCTTACACACCCTGAGACCTGTTTCCTTCATTAAGGTTGTTCCCAGAATAAGTGTGGCTAGTTGTGGCCCTTAATGTTCATAAAAACCTCTGCAGATGTAAAGCACTATTTACATGCTAATTCTAATGTGTTATTAAAGATGATCAGCAAATAGGAATAAGAAAAATTCTTTAACTTTGAAAAAAGAAATCTTTCCCAAGTAAAGTAGGAGGAATTTTCACTTTTAAATTAAAGTTTTTTGGGGTCACAAAGGCATATTTCACCATTTTGCACACTCTTTGACCCATCATACACTGTGTTGATGGCATTATATCTTCTGTGGAACACACCTGGAACAAGACAGGCAGCAGAAACTGTTCTATCAGGGATAACCGTGTTTTAGTATATTTTGTAGGTTTAGTATTTATAACACACTGGCTATGCTCACTCTGAACTGAACAAGATATCGAAGAAACAATCCCTGCAGACAAGCCTGAGCTTCTTACCTGTAGTAATTATGATAGACAGAAATGGATGAACTTTTAAGCAGAGAGCTAGCTACACAAATGGCAATGAATGTGCCTGACAAACCAAAATTTTCAAGCTAGGGACTCAGCACATTTGAATATTTCTTGAAGATTTCTTCTATATAATAAATTTGGGAGAGTGAATAGTCCTTGTAGGGCAATTCTCCCTTTCCTTTGGAACTACTGTCTCTGATCTTTAGAGCTGTTAGTTCCAGATGAAGATGCACAAATGTGTATTTGATATGCCTAGATGAATATCCTTGAACAGGGAGTTACTGCAGGGCAAACCTCCTCAAGCCTTCTCCTCTCCCACCTTTGTCCATTGTTGATAGCCCTGCCAGTGAAACAACATAACAAGGAGGTCCTCTCTGACTTCTCTATCTCCTTCACCATGCACACCCAGAGAAGTTACTAAATCTTGTTACTTATTTTTCAGTACCTGGTCAGGTTACACCATTCCTCTTTTTGGGTTCCTTTTTGGTTCCCCCAGCTCATTCTGATCTCTTGCCCTGACCTTCCAGGCCCTGCATGACTCTACCCTGGCCTTTCTCACTGCATTCTTCCTTTCCCATTTAACCCCACCAGTGACACCAACCTCATCACTCTGATTCCTTCTTTCTTCTGTCCTTCTTGCTGTCTCCTATGCATGGAATGACTTCTTATTTCCACTGCACCAGGCCCTCACCCTGTCCCCATCTAAACCTCTGCTAAAGACCCTTCTTCAGTGGCCCACAAACACCAACCCATTTCAGTGAAATATCA
This sequence comes from Dermochelys coriacea, assembly GCF_009764565.3. NCBI lineage: Eukaryota > Metazoa > Chordata > Testudines > Dermochelyidae > Dermochelys > Dermochelys coriacea. Next base: position 114,824,567 of record NC_050072.1, read on the forward strand.
TCTCCACCATAGCATTTTAAAAAGGGGGACTGTAGGTAAAATGAACACCATATATTTATAGACAAGATGGATATTAACCTGCATTCAGTTCTCAGCTCTGCTATAGACATTTTGTGACCTTAGGCATATCCCTTAATATTGCAAAAGCCAAATTGTATCTTAGTTCCCTATCAGTAAAATAGGGATAATAACAGACATGACAAAGGAAGTATTTAGCTTGTAAGGTCTCCAGGGTAGTGACTCTCACTTGCTACACTGCTGATCAGAGTCAAGGATAAGGGTGCCACAGCCTCGAGGCACAATTGTAAAAGGAATAATATTTATTCTTATTTAATTTCTTCCTCTGGACCTCTTGGTGTGGCTTTTCTTTTCTATGTCTGTTGTAGACTCCTGGGGGAAGAGCTGTCTTTATTTGTATCTTGCACAACATCAAGAACATTGCTGGTAGCTAATAAATAATTATTTCAGCAGGCCTGTAATACTCAAAGAGGTTATTGGAGAGCACATTGTGCTCTAAAAAGAGCAGCAACATAATGCTTATGCTGCTTACAAGATACCTAGCAAGGTGCTCCTTTGAATATGAGATCAGAAACAGATCTCACAAGTGAAGGAAAGCAAACAAACGGAGAAAACTGCCCACGCAATGCTGAGGCATTGGTGTGGGAAAAAGTTTGCTTTATGATTGAGATTGCATTCCTCCATAAAACACCTGAAAGGATTAAAGTTAGACAGTAGAAAGATGAATCAGAGTCTGCTGTGGTTAGTTTACTAATTCCCCCCCATACTGAACAATTTCTTAAAACTTTAAAGTGAAAGAAGTTAAGATGTCTGGCCCTGATAAACCCAACTTTTTGACACATAGGGACTCAGATAATGCAAAATCACAGCTCATCTTGCTTGTCACAGCCTTGTAATGAGGGAGTGGAAGGGATATGTGAGATAGCAAAAGGGGAAATAACCTAGAAGCTCTAAACTGAATTATTCTAGATCTCTCTGGGAAATGAAATTGTAAACCAAGTCATTGTAAATAAAAACTGAATTGAATCTTTTTTAAAAGTTTGGAAAAATATGTGGGAGTAGGCTCAGGAACATAAAGATAATTAAAATAGAAGGTAAGCAGAAATAAACATTTTCAGAAGAATACTAAGGAAATTATTACTAGGATGCTATAATGCTTAAGTGATCTATTGAAATGTCTGTAGCATGTCAATAATAATTCCGGTATTCTCTTAAATAGCATAAAGTTGTCTAATTCTGCCTGTTGTGATGGTTAAATCACGTGTCCCTAAGTATGTCTGTTTTCCTGTGTAACTGTAGAGCCTGCTCTTGTTTGCACCCATGCATCCTTATTGTTTCCAAATTCTGTCCTCATTTCTGACCGTGTAGCCTCATTGTTTTCAGTGAGCCTGCACTAGAGGAAGTGGGTGCAGAATTTAGAAATTAGTTAACAATCTAACTTGTATAACTGTGTGTTGACTCTACAGGACTAATAGTAATAAAATAAACCCAAATCTCAAACCTTTTTAAATTTAGATTTCAGACTGAGTGTTCAGAGCAGATAGGTTTAAAAAAAAAAAAAACCAAAAACCCTCAAGCACAATTAATTTTTAAACTGGAAGTCAATGACCCAGAGTAAACATGTAACCACATGTTGCAATTTTACTCACTTCTCTGATGTGTAGTCTAACCTCAGTTTTTGCAATACTATAAATATGTCAGTTAGGGGCTTGATTTTTCTTTTAACTAAAATAGTCATACTAGCACGAGCCCTAATATGGACACTGTTATACCAGTATAAAACTGCCAGTGTAGCTTAACCCTCTTCCAGTATGGAAATATATTATACCACTAAAAGAACTCTTCTACCAGTAATAACTGTATTCGCAGTAGGGGTGGTACTGGTGTAACTATACTGGTATAGTTCAAGTGGTACTTCTGTGTGCAGACAAGACCTGTGTAGAACAGCATTTTATGTATCCACATCCAGCTGGGTTTTCTCTAATATATACAAATGTCCTTCATCTCATAGGTGTGATGTTGTTTTTATATCTCTCATACATAGCTATCAACCTTAAGGATTTTCCAAACAGAATCTTTGAGGCCAGGTTTTGTGAACATAGTGATTGGATAGTTCCTCCCTGGTAGAATCTCCCAATAAAGTAAATACTGTAGCTTACTTCCCCGATACCAGCACCACAAAGTTATTTAGTAGAGTTGGTCAAAAAATTTTCCATTTAAAAACTGAAACAACAACTTGAAAAACAATTCAACTAGATAATTTTTGAGCAGCAAAAATTCCAATACCAAAATATTTTGGCCAAAAAATTAAAACTTTTGATTTGGAAATATTGGTACAGTGCCTCATAGGAGTTGTAATTCTGGTGCTTCATGCTCCCATTATTCTCTATAGGCCAGGATTCCTGGTCAGACTACATCTCCCATGATGCATCATAGTCTCTCCTTTGTGTTGAGTAATCTGAGATCCTGCCCATGAGGCAAAATGAAGGAAGTAATGTGGGTGGAGAGCCTAGCCCATAAAGGAAAATGGGGACATGAGACAGCCAAACTATAATGCTCATGAGGCATGCATGTAGCATATATAAATTAAAACAAAATTCTGAGGAAAGCAGACATTGTGTGGTAGCTTTTATATTAGGACACTTATTTTAGGTGGGACCAAAAAAATGGTCTGTTGCAATATTCACTTCATATTACAGTCAGATTGTCTCCTGTCACATGCCTGTGAACTGTAGTGTGGTATTCATGGGACTGGACAAAACAAAAGGACTGCTTTCCCATTAGTTTTACTCTTGATGACACTTTGTAGCAATTTAGCGGCCAGGTTCCTCAAACAGCCATAAAACACATCCTCTTCTGTATGTTGCCATTTCCCCCTCTCATTTAATCTTGTTTTTATGGCCGCCTGTGTGTGACTTAAAGGTGTTTGTATTGCTCTTACCAGTTGTTGTCTGCCTGGTGGCCTGACATCTGATACGTTTTCTCTGCCCTCCTTACTAATATTTTCTCTTTTTGTGTAAAGAGAAGTAGGATTTTTATTTCAAAAGCAGCTTCATGCCTGTGGCTACACAGGAAGTCCCCATAGAATTCAATGGGAGCCTCATATATACATCCATCCACTAGCAGAACTTGACCCCAACACAGCAGTCACCAATAAAATCTTTACATTTGCCACTTGGAGATAGTACACATTACTGTGCTAAAAAGAAAAGGAGTACTTGTGGCACCTTAGAGACTAACAAATTAATGTGCCAAAAGTACTCCTTTTCTTTTTGCAAATACAGACTAACATGGCTGCTACTCTGAAACCTGTCATTACTGTGGTAGCTTAATAATGGAAAATACTGTGAAATTTCATGATTCTATCACTTACTTATAAATGCAAATTTAAAGATTGTAGTGGGGAGCATCACACACTGATCCTTAACTCCCCTCTGCTACCTTGCTCCACTTGCTCTTGTTGGCCTATGGTCATATGGGCACTCGGTAACCATGTTTCCCATCTTCCCCCTGCCACCATAGCTACATACATGGTAATGGTGGAAGTTAATATCAGTTCAGGCTGTTTCACATGATGGTTTGTGGGAAAGAATCCAGAGGAACTGAATCCAGGCAGGCTTACCTGCTTTGTCCCATTAGAAAAGAGTAGTCCAGACAGATTGGACATTTGCCCCAAGCATGTCATCAGCAGACCCCACAAAGCCAGCTGAACAAAATCCTGGTAACTGTTAGTCCTGCTTTGTTGTTCCCCCACTTGCCTCGGGTACGTTGGAAGACAAGATACCATCCCACAGACAAGTAAAGTATTCATTGCTATTAAGTCCCTGTAAAGTTTTTGGACAACTTTTTTGCCCAGACAAGCCTATTGAGTCACTCCTAATGATACACAGCATTCCCAAGTTGATTGTCACAGGTCCTATTTCAACAACACTTTAAAAATACTTCTCTGTTGCTCAGGGAAAACCCCTAGATTTCCTTCTTTTATTCATGGGGATTTCCCAGTCTGAAGAAAAACAAAGTGTCTTTAATGCTAACAGATGTCTCTAGATCCAGCTTCTCTGCTGTATTTAAAAACTAAAATAACTGGCCATAAATAATTTGCAACAGAAAAGGACTTGGAAAAACAGCTCAAAGTAATAAACCGGTTTTCTGTATAGCATCTTTAATACAAACATCTACCCCGCCTTATGGTATCAATGCTTACTGTGCAACAGAGAATATATAATATAAATGAAAGAAAAATGCTTTCGTTTTTTTAAGCCATACATTCAATTGTAATCCTTCGGGGGGGGGGGGGGGGGGAAGAAGCATTATAAAAGACATAGGCAAGACATTATAAGAGACATTTTAAAGTGAGATTTAAATAGAAATAATTAGAGAGAGGCTTGAACTACAGAATTTGGATTTGGATTGAGTAATCAGACTTTAGGGGTGAAATATACAACGGCTGAGGGAATGAAATGAATCCCCTAACCCAGACTCAGGGCATGGGGCTGCAGTATAGACCTCTGTCTACTGTTCTAGTATATGAGCTGAAACAGAAACACAATTCAGCCATGCTGTTTGCCGTGGATGTTAGGAACTCCGAGCCACATTACTTTAGATCCCGCTGGTTCTTCCAGAGGAGGACCAACTCCACCTCAAACATCACCCTCTGTGAGGGGCTACACTTGCCCTGTGCAATGCCATTTAGACATGATCAGTGCATTTACACTTGTATTTCCTTATAAATGTGGCAGAAGATAGGCCCACAGCTAGAGGAGACAGATACTTACCCATAGTAGGAGATGATTGCAAAACACAATGGCAAAGAGACAACGGTAGTAATGCTGATGCCCAGACAACCCTAAAAGACAGTGCCTGTAACATGCGTGGGGCACATTCAGGTTCGTAGGGGTTAATAAAAATGCCTGTGCACATACATCTGCCCCAAGGTGGCTGGATAGCTCCTGCTGGACATATAGGCTGCCTATTTATTTACACTGTGGCAAAGTTGCCACCCTACCCTGTCCTCTCCAGGTTGAATGCAGAACTGCAGCAACATGGGGTTCAGTTTCCCTCACTGTCGTTTGGCTTACTCCACCTATAGAAGTGTCCTGACTCTTTAGCCAGATTGCTTCTCAAGGTCCAGCTCCTTCCTGGCCCCAGAGTCTGTTATCAACCTTCAAACAAACACCCCTCATTCCCCAAACCTTCAACCCAGCAGTGCTCAGTTAGCACAGGTATGGCACTGTGCCCCCTGGATAAATCAATACCCCAATCCAGGGGTTGGCACACTCCTGTCCTGGATCAGGGATTCCAGCAGACTCTAGCTGGACCCCATCTTAGTTCTTGAGCTTACTCCTGGAGATACCTAGCTGGTCTTTTTTTCTCCTTTTCCTCCTCCCAGCCTTCCCTTCCCTTCCCTTCTGATTGCTTCCCAGAAAGACAGCACTTTCCACATTCTCTCCTCAACTGGGTTAACTCAGCCTCTGTATGGAGACAAAACTTTGCTTTTACCCACCTGGACTTTATTTCTCATTAGACCTGGTTTTTCCCCCTAGGTGCACACAGGCTGGTTAGTTGGCCTTTGAGCCCCATATTAATCTTTAGTATCTTGTGTGGGGTAAACATCATATCACAAGACCATGATGAAAGAAGAAATTGGTTTGCCCGATAAAGTTTGCCTCGAATGGCACCCGTAAAGTTAAGTTAGACATGTATGCAAAGGCTTTGCTGCCTTGTGGCATTAGTTACCTACTGCTGCTCAGATGATTAGACCATTCTGCCTTTTCGTGGCTCTTATGGTATTTTGGTATCCTGTATAAACCAAGAACCACCCATGTGTGTGCATATCATCTCTCTCACGTACATAATGCTCTTAATGATTATCTGAACATTTTTAAACCCTCAAAAAGTTGAGGGTTTGAGTTACCGTACAACAGCTCACAGGCATTCTTATTATATCAGAAACAATTTATCCATCCCTAACATACACCCATGCATCCCTCACAATTTGTTGAAAGGCAAAGCAATTTTAAAATGAACGAAAACAGGCTACTTTTTTTTTGTTGGCTGAAAACTGTAATCATAAAGTCTGGAAGTCACTCCTCTAATCCACTTATTTTCCAGTTGGGTTGAAGCAGATTGAATTTAAGATTGGAATAGAAAATGCCATCTTTTTATTTAGGAATAAAACTAGTAAACATGAAGTGATCAGTGGTAACTCTTAGGATTTTGGGCCAAATTCAGCTCTGAAATGTACTGGCTTACTGAGTTATTCCTAAGATGAGTTTTTCATTAGATGTCTGAGTGCTGAGTTCCATGCTTTCAAGTAATAAAAGATTAAGAATTTGCTCCAAGCTATCATTGCAGTCTGCATGAACTAATTTGTTATAAAAATAGAATGTTTTTTAATTATTCAGTTATTTTATTTCAGTGCAAATAAGTCTTGTCCACCTATTTGTCACTTTCTTGCACGTTCACCTCAGTGCCTTGTATGTGGTCTCTTGTATATTATACAACCACCATGGGCTCATTTACATGGCCCCCACACTGTACACATTTAAACCTCTATTAAAGACGTACTTCTGACATGCAGCCTTCAATGAATTGAGCTGATGTGGATATAAATTGCCTATTGTTGTTCCCCTAACCCTAACCTTTATTTCTTTGTCTCTCTGTCCTTAGCTTGTGAGCTCCTTCGAGTAGAGACCCTCCATGAATGCTCAGAAAGCATTGAGTGCAGAGGGATGATATAATAAATTATCATCACCATCATCATGGCCGATCCCAAAGAGGCATCCCCTCCTTGTGTATTGAGTTCCATGCAGCTCAATCTGCAGGATCCCGGAATGTCCTTTTCACAAGGCTTCGTTGGTCATTTTCGCCTCCGTGGCCATTTGGACCACAAGGACAGAGGTAGTCAATTTCACTATAAACCCCCTCATGATATGAAGGTACAGACCCTGGAGGGTGCTATAATAAATAAATGATAGTCATCATTTTTTTTTTCGATGCTTTACATTTGGTTTGTTGTCTTTTTAGGTTTTCATCTTTCTTGTACAGGAACATAATGGCTATGGGTGAGATTCTGTGCTGCAGCTCTCAGAGGCCCAGAACAGCACTCTTAGCTCGGGGCGGGGGGCCCTCTGGGGCCTCCAGCTTAATTTGGAAAGCTCTGGGGGGCTGTCTAAATTACATCAGGCTCCTGGGCTACGGTGCTGTTCAGAATATCTATAGCATTGTACGCTGCAACCTTGCCCTGACATGCCATTCCCACTCCCTGCCCTATCCTGCTATGCCTCCTACACTAGAGTTGGTGAGGGCGGGTAATTAGAGGGCAGCCTTACAGCTGTCAACCACAGAGCCTGCAGCAGAGGAATCCTCCCCTGCCTGAATATGAGGCTTTTAAAGCCCTTTCTGCCATGCCAGTCTCTTTATCTGATGTAAAAGAACTGGAGTGTGAAGGAAAGTGTGGGTGATCTCATCTATGTATACTGATATACACCATGTGGACAGATGGACATGTGCAATCAATATGAAATGTGTGTCATTTTAAATGGTGTTTAAACCGCATTAAAATGTGGGAAAATAAATATAACTGTCCCTGTTTCTTATTTTCTTTTAACTAATAATTATTTTATTATTTCCTAAAAAAAGAACAGAAAATAAAATGCATTCTAACAAGAAAAAAGACAGCTTTTAGTCTTGAAACCGAACGCTTCATCAAGAATGGGCAAGATGGCCATTACACAGCCTTCAGTCTGACAATGAGAAGGTGCCAGTGTCTGGCAGCAACCTGATTTGCTAAAGAGTCAGTGCTAGCGTTGTGATCAGATCTTGACAGAATGTTCCCATAATGTCTGATTTACTGTGATCCAGGTTATTAATTTGACACTCGGTCTTTATGGATGATGCAAAAACAAAGTCTGTGACTGTGCATCTTATATTTCTAGCAATAGCAAGGAGGACAGTGAGTATATTGCTAATTCAATGGCTTGGTGGGGACGAGTAATATGGTGTCACTTTCTAAACACTGGCACTAGGTGGTGCTAATAAACCTTGCACAGAATGGTTATGAAAACGTTATGAAACAAAAAACTAAGCTAACAATGATTTTAAAAGTTGTATTTTAATCTGCATGATTTATTTGATTACACTCTCTCTGATAAACAATTTACTCACAGGTCAATTTACTATGTATTTATTAATTTGATTTTAAGTGGGTTTATGCTTTTTCTCTCCCATTTTCCTGGTACACCCAGGCATGCTTAAAGATGGCTCAGTGAATCTCTTCAGAAGATAGGTGAAGAGTCATAGTTTCATGACTTTTGCAGAAGACTGACTGCAGGTTTTTCAAATGATGGCCCTGATCCTGAAAACACTTATGTACAAGCATAACTTTAGTAACATAAGTAGTCTCATTGAATTTGAGGGAACTACTCGCATATGTAAATGTATAAGTGTTGCAGTATTGGGCCTAGTGAATTGACATCTATTAGGGTTGCCAACTTTCTAATGGCACAAAACCGAACACCCTTCCCCTGCCCCTTCTCTGCGGCCTCGCCCCCCATTAACTCCATCCCCCCTCCCTCTGTCTCTTGCTCTCCACCACCCTCACTCACTTGCTCATTTTCACCGGGCTGGGACAGGGAATGCAGGCTCCAGGGTGGGGCCAGAAATGAGGGGTTCAGGTTCTGGGCTGTGGCAGGGGATTGGGGTGTGGGCTCTGGGGTGGGCCAGGATGAGGGGTTTTGGGTGCAAGAGGGGGCTATGGGCTGGGGAGTGAAGTCACAGGGTTCTGAGTGTGGGAGGCAGTTCCAGGCTGAGGCAGGGGATTGGGAGTAGGAGGGGGTATGGGCTCTGGGCTGGGGGTACAGGGTTCGGGGTTGGGCCAAAAATGAGGGGTTGAGGGTGCAGGAGGGGGCTCTGGGCTAGGGCAGGGGGTTGGGGTGCTGGGAGATGCGGGGTGCGGACTCTGGGAGGGAGTTTGGGTGTGGGAACGGGCTGAGGAGGAGGTGTGGGGTACAGGCTCTGGTAGGGGGGGTTGGGTGTGGGAGGGGGCTCAGGGCTGGAGCAGTGGGTTGGAGTGTGAGTGGCGCTTACCTTGGGGGGGGGTCCCCCAAAGCTGCGACATATCCCTTGGCAGAGACGCGGCCAGGCGGCTCTTCATGCTGCCTCTACCCGCAGGCGCCACCACTGCAGCTCCCATTGGCCGCAGTTCCCAGCTAATGGGAGCTGCGGAGCTGGTGCTCGGGGTGGGGACAGCGCGCGGGGGCCCCCCTAGCCGCGCTTTCACCTAGGAGCTGAAGGACATGTTGCCACTTCTGCGGAGCCAGATAGGGAGCCAGCCTGCCCCACCAACCAGACTTTTAATGGCCCAGTACGCGGTGCGGACCGGACCTGCCAGGGTCCCTTTTCAACCAGGCATTCCGGTCGAAAATCAGACACCTGTCAACCCTAATATCTCCACTGTACCACACCTCTCATGATAAATCTAGTTGTAGTAAAGATTTAGGCCCCAATTCTGAAAACACTTAAACACACACATAATTTCACTCGTGTAAAATTTGCATGTATGGGTCAATGTTTGTAGGATCAGGGAATGTGCTTTCATCCATAGTTTGTATAATGTCAAATAAACTGTCAGTGTTTAACAATAATTAAAAACACAGAAGTACCTACAAATTGTCAATACAGTTGTTCTACATTATTTGTTGCAGGCAGAACTTAGTGTAAAATAAACTTCCTGAATGTTTTTGTTCCTTCCAGTTTGAATAGCATTTTTCCCCTTGGGGCTCAGTGTTAATATATTTATTCCATTTAGAGGATATGTGCAGTGCATAGCCATGTGTCATTGGAGTGTAACTCAAGGTTTTCTGCTTAGTAATCGTTTAGCTTGAGAGCTGGATGGTGCTTCAAATCCACCTTGATGAGCATGTGGAGATTACCTGAGTGGCAAGAGAAACTATGGAGTTTTGTGAGAACAGCATGTTTTCTGTTCTTTGTTTAATTTGTGTTTTCAAGCCCCTCAATCCTAAAAGAACTTGCCTGAGCATGAGTGTAGAGATTGTGAGATTCCTTTGCCTGACAAGAGTGTAGAAATAGATATTGTACATATTGTGAAATTTCTTTGCCTGACAAGAGTGTAGAAATAGATTTAAGAAGCATTCTTAAAGGGAGATGACCTCCTTTACTTCTAAAGCAATAATCTAACCATATTAGTGAAAACAGTCCTTGGCTCATGAAAGTTTTGGAGTCATATTTTGTAAGTGCCATATGATCTCCATAATGACTAGAGTTGGTCAAAACTCAGAATTTCCATTTTTTGTAGGACATTTTGACTTTCAAAATTTTTCTTTCCGAATCAGGACAAAACCAACTATTTTAGACATTGCCTGCAAAACAAAAATTCTGAAAAATGGTTTGAGACCTTGGCCAAGAAAAGAAAAGAAGCACTAAGGGCTGAATGTTCAAAAGGATTTAGATGTTGTGACTCTGAGCATCACAATGCCCAAGTTTGAGACACCTAGAAAATTCATCATGATTCACAAAGCCTGAGTTAGGCCCTTAGGCCACCTATACAATGAATTGGGAAAGACTGGTACCTTAGAATGCAATTTACAAAAGCCAGCAGATTAGAAAGGGAGCCGCCTAAGGTAGCCAAGGGGAGGTGATGGTCGGAGCATGTGTGTGCTAAACCTCACCCCTCTTGCTGGGATAGATGCCTTTGCGCACTAAGTGTCTATCTCTGCTTGTGATTCTCAGCCAGGGGCTCCCTTTTGAGTTAGGGTTGCTATGCCATCTTAACAAGAAACTGGAACTGCACCCTCACAACTTTTAGCCTGTGGTTAAGGTACTCACCTGAAAGACTGGAGCCCCCTTGTTCAAGTCCTCCCTGCACCTAAGGGGGGAAGGATTTTGAACAGGGATTTGTCATTTCTCATGACAGTGTTGTAACCATTGGCCATGGGATATTCTGATGTAGGGAGCTTCTCAGACATTCCTGTTGAAGTTGTTGCATTCTGGATTAAATAATGAAAGTATCATTGGAGCAGGAAGACTGCACCTTTGATTGCTTTAAACGCCAGACTATACAGTCATTCTCATGGTTGTGCTCTCTCTCTCTCTCTGTGTGTCCCAAATTGCTTTTTAAGAGATTGTTTATTTTTACATTATTTCATGACCTGTCAGTGGTGGTAGTTGTAGCAGTGCATAATCTGGCATGCTACATCATGTATCATAACAGGATTTGACATGATATGATATGATGTCATTGTGCGCTATTACTACTGTCATGTCATGAAATAATATAAAAATAATAAGTAATATAAAATGAAAAATACAATAGAATAAATTTTGAAACAAAGATTGGGTTTTGAAATGAAATGTTTCCAAAATAAAATTTTCCTGTCACATAAAACTTTTCATTTTGGAAACTTTTTTTTATGGGAAATGTCATCAATTTTGATGACAAATTTGAGTTGAATCAAAATGGCGTTTTCCTGCGAAAAACTGTTTTGACTAACATTTTTTGACCAACTCAGATACTGACTCGCATAGTATAAAACAAACCTGTACTCCAGTTGAGTACTAGAGAGAAGATTTGCATTGGTTTTGGGTTTATAGGACATTACAAAGAAAGATTAATAGCAATGCCTTTCTTCTCCTTCTTTCCCCAGGATCATTGTGAGGCTCATGAAAACCCAAACTGAGGTGTAACATTTAGTACAAGATGATAAAACACATTTGAACAATATGTGATTCTTTCTCATTCAAAAATTTCAATATTGGTGCCAGAGCTGACTGGTGCTTGCCTCAGCTGCATTCTTTAGCCCTTTGGAGACTTATACTGTCCTAGGAACTTTATTTTGTGTGAACTTTTTACACAGGAAGCTGACTGTGGAGATTTTGTGGCAAATTTCTATGTCACCTTTTCACATTTCAAGCTGGGATTGTTAGGTTTGACTAGTTACGTAAATCACATGGTAATGGCTCTGGCTTCCCAATTTGCTGAACCTAATTTTTTTGGTAAGGTGAGTTGGCAGAAACCATTTTGATTTATTTCCTCAAAGGAGTCGCTGCATATCCCCTGCTCTCTCTCTCTGAGGCAAGCGGGAAAAATCTCTATGCAGCACTATCAGGAAGACTCACTCCTGGCTGGGTGCCTGTCATGCGCCTTGTTCACTCAAAGAATATCCAGGATTTTACCGTGCTTAATTGTCCCCTGAAGACATGAATTATTAACAGGTTGTCTCTTCTGATGAGAAGACAACACCAGGTAAGTGTAACTGGATTTGTTGGAGGAGGGTCTGATGGGTGGAGGTAGGGGGAATGCATGGACTAGTTGGCCCCTTGTAGGCTCTGATGGTTTGGATAAATGTACATGCTGGGAATCTTTTGAGGTTCCTCCATGACTAGCTGTATAGCTTTACTGCGGTGAGGCTGGGTGTAATTGGGGTATGCTAATGCTGCAGTGTTGCCAACTCTCAATAATTTTATTGCAAGTCGTGCAATGTCTGGTGTTTTTGTCCAAGCCCTAGCTGCTAGAAACAAGGGAGTGCATGAGAATCTTTGCTTTCATTAAAAAATAAAAAAACATTTCTAGCCTTCATGGTTGTGGATAAAAGCTTAAAAACATAAATCAACTGTACACTAAAGTATCAGAAAACAAATAAATATAGCCCCAAATGTATTACTTTAAAATAGTATCATGATTTTTTTAAAGACTGTCTCCTGATTTGGGGAACCTGACTCAAGATTTTGAATCTTTGGTATTGCTGAGATTTGCCTGGCTTTAAATTTTCTTCCTTCCTGCTGTCACACTGAAAAACCCAACAGTTGCTATAATGCCCTTAGCTTCTAACTTATTCCCTTCCCTGGGGAAGTCCTGAACTCCATTTGTCATTACCTTGTCTTGACTGGTAAGGAAGAGGAGCTTGCACTAGGCCACTGCTAGGGCTGAAATGCAGCCCGCTACTGGCAATGCAGTGGTGGAGGTGTCTCTGTCATTTGTCTGCACCTTCATAGGTACTCCAGTCACCTGCATTACAAGCTGTAGGACACCAGCTTCTGACTGCATGGTGGCAGGACTGGGCGGTGCATTGGCTAAGAAACCAGAGTTTCCAGACATGCAAGGCCTGTTCCCATTCTTTCAGTGTCCAGTAAACAGAGTACGAGCAGTCTCAACGTGACAGGAAACCACTGTCCTCTGGTCTATTGGCTGTATAGCACCATTTAGGTGATAATTGGTGGTGGTGGTGCAACACAGCTCCCGTTCCTCTCCCTGGCTTGGTTAAGCTATGCTTCCCCTCCTCCTTGGCTAATGTGGTGAGAGCTCCCTCTCCTGTTTCAATGTAATTTAACCACAGATGCACACTTCTAATTTTCCTTTAGTGTAAGAAAGCCAATGTTTTAATTTTTGGAGCACAGAGTTTCTTTTGTTCTGAACTGGGTGGAATGCCAGAGCTCCGTTCCCTACCCTCTGTCTTCTTAAAACTGGGACTCAGGTCAAAGATCAGCAGGAGAGTTCTGGGTGCATAGGGGTGTGGTCCCTGCCAGGGTTTGAGCTCCTGATAACACCTCGACTGTGGGCTGGGTTGCCTTGATTCTGACAGACGTGTTATACAAGAAGTCAGGATACATAAGCATAATGGTCCCTTCTGTCATTAAAGTCTATGTATAAAATATTCCTGAATAATCAATGGCCTGGTTTATGAGTATAACAATGCTCTCGCTCAGCAGAAGTATTTAGTTACAGCTGATGATGCTTTGGTACCCCATTCCCTGATTCCACTGTCTGAAGACCTCTGGGGCTCCAGGGGAGGGGCTGGTTTTGGCCCATAGTTAACCTTTTCTTAAGTGGGGGTGGGGAACCCATCTTGCTATTAGTGGGCTTCTTTGTAATGAATTTAAGGAAGTTGAAGAACTGCAGTTTTTCTGACCTGAGAAACTATCCTTGCTGCATTTTTCAAGGCTCTTTAAGAGATTATGGAAACTTCTATGTTAGTTGAAATTTAGCACTCTAATTTTAAGATCATTTTGTATCCAATCAACTGTACTTGATTTTTGGTCAGTGGGCTGAATTCTGGTCTCATTTAACCCAGAGAGACTCCACTGGGAAATTTCATGCTGGAGAGACTACAGAACACTTACAGCCCTTACGTATGTCATGAATTTTGAATTCAGTGGCAGAATTTGGTCCACAGGGATTGAAATAATCCACAGCTACATGAATATCTCCATCTTTCTGCTTGGCTAGATACTATGCATTAATACACTGCTTAGCTAGAGCTGGTTGAAAAAACTATTAAAAAAAAAAGCCTGTGGGATTTTTTTTTTTACTGTTTGTTTTTAAAAATTTAAACTTCTTTTTGGATCAATGGAAAATTTCAACCAGCTCTATAGCTAGTCAGAAAACCTGAAAATCTTAGAATTTTTTTGGGGGTAGGTAGAGATGATCGTTAAAATTTAAAATTTTCATTGGGGAAAAAAATGATAAAAACTTCTGGAAATTTGGAAAATGTTGATTAGCTCCAACCCTAACATTCATTTCATGCCGTCCATGTTTTGCTATACACAACACATGTGTGCTCTAGCTATATTTTAAGCAATGTAAAATTAAGATTATGTTTTGAATAGGATACAGGATGCAGAACAATTAGGGTCTTGTTTTGCAGACTGTGTGGCATCATTCATTCAGAGAATGTTGTTTGTGTGCCCATTTGCAATGCCTCATTTTGCTAACATAGATGGGGGCTAAAATCAGAACGGTAAGATGTCAATAGCAGCATCAGGCTCTGGGGCTACAGAGTAGCTTTTCCTTCTTGTAATATTGTTTTCTGAGACGTATGCATACAAAAATAGAGAACATCTGCTTCTTCACCTTCTCTTTCCTGCCAAGAAATGGAAAGGAAATGAGAAAGAGAGAGGCTGATCCAGTGACTGGGGCACTAGCCTAAAATTTTAGACACCAGGGTTCAAATCTCTTCTTCAGCAGACTTCCTGTGTGGCCTTGACAAATCAGCCTTTCTGTGCTTCAATTCTCCATCTGTAAAATGGGTTTAATAGCACTGCTTTACCTCTCAGGGTGTTGGGAGAATAAATACATTAAAGGTGGTGAGGTGTTCAGATACTTTGCTGATGGGACCATATAAGTACCTAAAATAGATTATAGAAGTGGGTCTGAACTGGACACTGAATATACCCCTTCCCTCCTCAACCTCTGGAGAAGTACAGATCTAGGTCCAAAGTTCTGGTGTCCATCTTCTCTTCCATTCCATTGTACTGCAATTTGTTTTGCAGCGTGGGTCCTCACTGCAGAGAGGAGTGTTGGGCCCTGTGTGGTTATTGTCGGATTTGGCTCAGAGCTGACTATACATTCATGGAGTGTGATTCTCCTCTCACTTACAACCATTTTACACTAGTGTAAATTAGTTGACCTGGAGTTGCTTCTGATTGGCCCTGGTATAAGGGAAAGGAGACTTGGGCCCTTTGAATTGTCAACTGTCTTAATGAATCTCACTGCCAGGGCCTGATTCTAGTCTCTTACATCAATTTTACAATGATGTAGCTCCATTGATTTAAGTGGATTCACTCCTGATTTACACCAGCTTGAGAGGTCCTTAATGAGCAGGAATGCCTTTTTCTGTTTTTGTTTCCTTGTGTAAATGCAAAATCTTAAACCATATTAACCCATCAGCTGTTAACGAAAAATCTCCAATGACCTCAGGGAATAACCCTGCTTGAAAGTTGATGAAGGTCTAATTTGAATATCAATTAACTCAGAGCTATGAGTGCTTGCCTCTCCCCCCCCCCCTTTTTTTTTTTAAAGGTGGAAGCATCAAGACTGTGCACAGTAGCTGGGCTTGCAATTAATGATACATTTAAATTAACATCAATAAAAAGATGTAGCATATGCCAAAAATTCAGACCAGATAATGTGCCCCAAGTATCAGTGGGTATCCTGTATGAAAAGCTGCCCACAGAATTGCCCATACTGCCTTACCTTCATTACAGTGTAACCTGCTAATAGTAACAGCTATTTTTCTTCCTTCAGTTTTCTTTTGCAATGAGTTAAATTCACCCCCTTGCAGAGGGCCAGCACAAGGGCTATGCAACTTGATTTGCAGGGTTTAACTGGGACTGAGGAGGTGCATATACTTTGTGTTGACTCTGTTCACAGGGGTGAATTTCACCTGGAATGTCAAATCTAACTCCTTCTCTGGGGACGAAGATGTGCCCTAGGCAGTGGAGCCATCACATGGTTCAAGTTTTCCAAAGCAGTCGTCAGCTCAACAGTTGGCAAGTGCAGAAGCCGTTTGCACATACCAAGGGGAGCTTTTCCAGAAACACAGATGGGAAAAATGCCGGCACTATTTTTGAGACTTAGTTGAAAGCTCCCTTTGAAAGTTTGTTTTTTGTTTTCCATTACTGCTAGCAAGGAAGGACGTGACTAGAGATGGAACTGAACTGGAACACTGAATCTGAAACCCATCAGATGTTGGATCTGGATTTCATGCCTCAATTTCATCTCTGCATGACACAATATGATACTAAGAGAGATGAACAAAAGCAATACCATGTGCAGAACTGAAAATAAAGCTTTACACTTTGTGTCTTTTTTATTGTTGTTCTCAACTGGAGTGAAAATCCATTTCATTCCTGAATTTTTTATTGTATTTATTTATTTTATTTATTTATTTATTTAACATATTTTTAGTGTAACGTAAACACTGATGCATATAAAATAGGGACAAATTCAGAGGCAAGTCTAAGGGCTTGTCTATCTGGGGAAAGTTATACCAATATAAATTAAAGGAGTGAATTTAAATAGGTATAATTATACTGGTACAACCCCATGGGTAGATCCTGTTCTTCTGGCATGAACTTGCTTGTTTCAGTTTAGTTTGTGGCTTTGGAAGGGGTTTAAGATGAACTGGAAAAAAAAAGCCACTCTATTTCCAGAATGCGTGTCTATGTGGGGAGTTTTATACCAGTATAACTACATTGGTTTCACTGTTAAAATCAGTATAAATGATAAAACTTTTTCATGTAGACAAGCCCTTATGGAGACTAAGATGATGTAATTTATATGATGTGTGATTCAGAAGAGAGTGCAAATTATACAAGATTACAATTCCTTCAATTTGGATAATGTGCAAATTTGGCTCAGTAGCATGTGTATTAATATCACATAATGTATTAACAAGGATCAAAAGCTGATTAAAGATAAGCTCTGGGAGTGCATGTGTACATGTGCATTTTGTATGAGAGCGCAAAGGGGAGAAGCCTAGTTATATGAGATGCTCAGTGCTGAGTTGAGGATGCTTAACGTTTTGTGGTTTCCAACCCAGGAAAGAGAAGAAAAAGGAAAGGAAGGAATGCTGTGTGTCACAATATACTGTAGCTCTCTGAGATTTTGTGTATGAGCTTCTGTCCTTGGCAAAGAAAAAAAACTCTTCGGAAAGGTAACCAGTTTTTTTTCCCTCCACAGTGATGGAAGAAACCAGAAGCATGTTGCAAGTTTTTTTTTTTTTTTTAAGTTTTAGGAATTTTTTTGCATTTCACAACATTTTCCCCATAACTTAAACTGCTGTTTTTCCAGGGAAGTGTAGTTAAAACGTGTACAAGTGTTTTAATAAAATGAAAATGAGTGTTATGCAAATAGTAAAGAGTTTCATTTAAAAATTCTTGCTCTGACTCTAAGACAACTACGGGAATGAAAAAAAGGAAAAAAAAACAAACCCAAAGCAGTTTATACCCTAAGGGTAAAATTTTCTAAAGAGCTGAAGTGATTTGGGAATCTAACTCCCATTTTCAGAAGTGATTTACTAGACTTAGATAGAACTTGAACCGGAATGCTGAGTTCTCTTCTCTAGCACCCTCAATTTTTAAGTCTGTTCTAGGGGCTTGATGCACTGTCCATTGAAGTTGATGGTAGTTTATCCATTGACTTCAGCAGACTGGTTCAAGCCCTAAATCTGGCAAAAACAAATTTTCCCAACTGTACTATTTAACTCAACATTATGACATTTGAAGTGATTAACTGGAGCATTTTTGACTTCATAATTTGTTCAGAAAAGTTCTTGTGTCCGTAAACTGAGCAAACAAGCAGATTTTTTTATTACTTTTCCTTTATAGATGTATGTTCTCAGAATGGTAACAAGCTGGTGTCTTAATTTATTTTTCATTAAACAGTCAATAGCTATCACTCATCACATTAATAGTTCTAGTGAGCTTGGAATTTTAGAAACATGGTAAGAGAACACATTCACATATACACTTATGTCTTTGTGCAGCTGAATAAGAGCTCCATGTAATGATGTCATGGATGCAAAGTCTACATTATTTACACTGGCTGGAAAAAAGCAACCTCCAGCATTTTTTATAGTGTTTGAAAATATTACTTAAAAAAAAGAGACTTGGATGGCAGTGGATACCTACCTCTAAGCTGTCTTTCATTATGAGTAATGTCTTACTTCAACCACAAACTTAGCTTCATCCCACTAAGTTTGCTAAGAGGTTATAAATAATAGTTACATACAAAATGTGGTTTCAGAGTAGCAGCCGTGTTAGTCTGTATTCGCAAAAAGAAAAGGAGTACTTGTGGTAAATGCATCCGATGAAGTGAGCTGTAGCTCACGAAAGCTTATGCTCTAATAAATTTGTTAGTCTCTAAGGTGCCACAAGTACTCCTTTTCTTTATACAAAACTGTGATCAAGCATAGTGGTCTAAATAATGTTTTCTATGTTCAGTAAAGATGTGCTGTGGAATTTATAAGGCAAGAGTCTGCTCCCAGAGACACCTGTATAAACCATTTGAAATCCAGATTTACGTTGGTGTCACTGTGAGCAGAATTTCCCCTATGTTGTGTACGTCTTCCTATCATTCAGTCTATAGGAAATAGTAGGCCTGTTTGTTGAAAGACACAAATCCTATTTTACAGCAAGAAGAGGGAGGCATAATATGAACACAAATCTATTGGTACCAATAGTACATATTAGTTGTGAGATTATATTGTGAAGGCTACTGCAGATTCAGTAAATATCCTGTTTTCAGATCCGCTGGAGATCCATTATCAATTCAGCTGCTAAATAACTGAGACAAAACAACCAAAGGCACAAATCCTGCCTTCCATCTTTGCATGGGTAGAGGGCCCTGGCAAATCAAAATGAGTATATTTACACTGTGTGAGGGGATGGGGAATCGGAGCTGGCGAGCCTACACAGGAGGTTCAGACATAACCCCCTGTGTACTGTGTAGCACATCTCCATAGAGGCTCCTTGCATCTGAGGACACAGGGAGTGCATCTATTAAGACGATGTGGGTTCCTCAGGTGTTCTTCCTAACAGGGGGCAAGCACAAGAGCTGCAGCTCTGAGCCCCTCAGCTTCAGACCTAAATTCTGGGTTGTTTGCTGGACATAGGGACTTTGCCCAAAAGATGCAATAAAATGGAATTAAAGGTCAGTTGTGTGCAAGCTGCAGGCACTGCTGAAGGTACTACGTGAACCATTTTTGGATATTTTGATGTGTTATTAATTTATGACAATCAGACCACTATGGGGATGCTCTCAAAGGAGAATTATTTTCAAATAACACCAACAAAATACAATGGATCAGCATTTAAAAAAATACTGTCTGTGCCCGCCACAACAAAAATCCAAGTATTTAAATAGCCAAACTCTATTTTTAATAAACAAATGAAAATTCAGTGTCATGACACACCCTAAGACCATCTTCTTAATGTTCAAGTGATTGGAATTCTGATACGGGAGATTTGGTATTCTCATACCATGACACGTATATTGTGCTTATATAAAAACTTTTATTAGAGGGACTGAAAATTACTTTATGAAAGTGGCACACATTAGCTCCATTTTATGCTATTGGCTTGTTGGGACTGACTTTCCCATCACTTACACAGGTGTAAATCAGGAATATATCCAATGACTTGTCTACATGGTGTGTTAGTTCTTGTATTGTGCACTAACTGACCTGTGTGGATCCGGCTGGTGCACACTAAAAATTCCCTAGTGTGCAATTAATGTAGTCCTGTTTTCAAACAATACTGTTTAACATGCACTAGGGAACATTTAGTGCACACCAGCAGGGTCCACATGGCCCAGTTAGTGAGCAGCACACTAGAACGTACACCTTTCTAGTGTGGACTAACATATCATGAACACCCACTCAATGGAGTTATGCCAGTTTAAAACTGGTATAAGTGAGTGAAGAATCAGAAGTTAAGTGATTTGTCTAAAGCCATACAGCTAGTCATTGTCAGAGCCAGGAACAGAACCCAAGATGTCCCATGCTTACTCTCTAGCTCATTCATACTCTTTCTCGCTTGGATGCCAATACCCAGAGTGCTCCTCCAGCTCATTCCTGTTTCATAGACGTGCTTGGATCTGAACTATGCGAATAAAGATTTAGAAGATTTTGGAGATATCTCTGGGTACCCCGAATTATATCCCTGCAAACTATTTCTATGCTCTGGAATTTTTGTTGAAGAAAAATATTCAATACCCAGTAGTAATGGTTGAATGAACAACTGACCACACTTGATTTGCTTTTACAGGAACACAGTTCTTTTCAAATTCAGATCAGTTGCCACAGATCAGATAACTAATTAAGTTCTGCTTAACTGCATTAAATGTGTATAGTTATTACTTAAAGATATCAGCAGGAAGATTAATTTTAATTTTCCATAAGATGGCCTATGATTTCTGACAGGAGGTTTTCCCTGGGCAGCTCCTCTCCATATTTCTGTGCTGTGGTTTGGAGAGCCAGGTGGGTGGAATTCATGACATTGCATAGGCTTGTCTTGATTTCTTTTTCGAGATACAATAGAAATCTGTCCACTACCATAATGTTCACAGAAATAAGTCAGAATTTATGCAATTTTAACCCCTCAGACGAAGACTTTAAAAAGTCCTCTGGTAACCTGGTGATCAGAAATAAGGATATGATATAAATCCTGGCAGCACAGACTGGGTTTTTATTTACGTTCTCTGAATCCATTGTTTGTTCTTCTGTGGTTGGTCTGTCATTATCCCATAGATTGCTATTGCAGCTAATGCACTGAATTGCTTCCCCTGGATTCACTGTATGTTGATATTTACTGTATCTGATTATTTTTGATGTTTCACCAGTCACTTGGAAAATTCCTTGGGTGGAAGAGAATAAATAGCCAGTCTCCCTAACTAAAACCAATTTATTCTTAAAAAGAAAAGGAGCACTCGTGGCACCTTAGAGACTAACAAATTTATTAGAGCATAAGCTTTCGTGAGCTACAGCTCACTTCATCGGATGCAATTTATTCTTGGCTGTCAGAGAGGAGCACTTTTTGATCCCCTCCGATTGATGTTGCTGATAACTACTTCATAGCTTTTCAAACAATGCTTCTTAAATGGAATGAAAATTTAATTAATGGAAGCCCTGGAAGGAGCTTTACCTGAAAAATGGATTTAAAAGAAAAAAAGTTATTTTACAAAGGAACTATTTCTGAAAAAACTCACTTGTCTTTTTGGTAGCAAATTTAACCCATCAGTTTCTGTGAGGAGTGACTCTGATACATTCACACTCTGACAGGTTTCAGAGTAGCAGCCGTGTTAGTCTGTATTCGCAAAAAGAAAAGGAGTACTTGTGGCACCCTAGAGACTAACAAATTTATTAGAGCATAAGCTTTCGTGAGCTACAGCTCACTGTAATGCATCCGATGAAGTGAGCTGTAGCTCACGAAAGCTTATGCTCTAATAAATTTTTTAGTCTCTAAGGTGCCACAAGTACTCCTTTTCTATTCACACTCTGAGAAATGGAAGAGGGGAGAGGGGAAAGGAGAAGGAGGGTAGCATGGAGGTATGTACAGAGCAAATAGTAAATGAAACCTTATGGAACTAATTACTTCCTAGTGCACAAATCCCAACAGACTCAATCCAACAGCCACCGAATTAAGTGGAAAGATTCCTATTGACTTTACTGGGCACTGGATTGAGCCCATTACAGCCAGATCTTGCAAGGAAGAGAGCTGCCTGACTCCAGTGAAAATTGAGGGAGCTCAGCACTTTGCAAGATCAGACCTTTTTACTCCAGAAATTGAAACTGAGGGCTGCATTCTCCTTTTGCTTACACTGATACTCTTTAGGAGTATGTGCACAGAAGTCAGTGCTGTGACATCAGTGTAAAACTGCTGTAAGCAACAGGAGAATCAGACCATGAGATGTGAGGAAAAAAATCACTGAAGAGCAATTTAAATAATTTCCAAATGCACCTGTTCTGAATTTTGTGCTCTTAGGGCTACAACTAGGTCCCTCCCTTCTTCACATATGATCACCCCTCTTTCAACTTTAAATATTTCATACTGAATCGAGGCAGTTTAATCTCAGATTAACATATCGTTTATGGCCTCTATACTAGAAGGAAAAACACTTTTTGCCTTTTGCAGAATGAAAGAAACCTACAATGCTGACAACTGCAATTTTCTGCTTCCAGGATCTCTCTGCACAAGTGATGCATTTTGTGTCCCTCCTGTAACCCATTACTTACTAACTACCCAATTATTTTATTATGAGTCACTAGTAAAAATGCCTTAGGGTTTTCAGCAAACTCTAGTTTAAAGTCAATGGTTTCCTTGATTCAAAATTATTTAAATAAATATTTCACTGTCATGTCTTGAGTGTATTGCAAATTTTTAGTAGAGTTATATAATAAGGCAATTATGTAGTTAGTAATACATTTGCCAGTGCTGGAAGTATTTTTTTAACCTGGTAGTAATAAAATGTATCCAAGCTTTTATGGAGTGCTTATTGATTGCAGTTCAAGTGGATGTCATGTATGTGAAAGCATCTTCCCTGACTTACTGCAACACACTTTAAGGAATGGATCAACAAGAAACAGGCTTGATTTCCACTGAATGCATCCGATGAAGTGAGCTGTAGCTCACAAAAGCTTATGCTCAAATTTGTTAGTCTCTAAGGTGCCACAAGTACTCCTTGTCTTTAGGCTTGATTTTGTTATCTTTACATGAATTGTCCCATTGGGAGGAATCCGTATCCTACTGAAGTCAATGAAAAAACTCCTGTTGACTTCAATGCAGCCAGGATTACACCCATAATTAATTTTTTTCTCATTTTTTGGCAAATCAAAAAGTTGAAAATTTTTTAGCTTGGGGTGTAACAAATATTTTGTTTGACCTGACCTGAAATGAAATGTTTTGTTTAGGTTTTGAGTTGCATTAAATGTTTTTTAAATTTTGTAAATTTAAATTGTAGTAAATTTAGAAACAAGTTGTTTTGAATCTAAAAATCAAAACATTTTGTTTAGAAAATGTCAAAACAAATCACTAATTGCTTTCAGATTTTTATTTTGGGGTAGGAGAGGTTCAACCGAATGAATGAACTTGTTCAGTCAGTCTAAAATCTGCATTTTTTCAGTGGAAAAGCTTTCAGCTGGAAAAGTCCAGCTCTGCTCAGCACTTTGAAGGAACATTCACCACCTGGGAGGCCCTTCTTGCTCTTCACAATACTTAGTGTGAATGTATCTTGGCTGGGTGTGAAGGTTTGTGGTGCCTTTTTCAGAATATGCTCAGGTACATCCATTAAAAATGCCTGACATTTTTGCAGGGCCGTAACTAGGGCAAGGTGAGCAGGGCAGCTGCCCAGAGTGCAAAGCTGCACGGGTGGAAAAATGGCTGTCTGGGGAGAGCATGTGGAGTCATGTGACCCCCGCCGCAGACTTCTGCCTTCCATGTAGCACAGAGTCGGAGAAGCCCCCTGCCTGCGGAGTCCAGCCCCCCATGAGATGCTCCTCAAGGCACTCACTCACCCCCGTCCTGGTGCTCCTGGCTCTGCTGGTGCTCCTCAATCCAGTGGTGACACTTAACTCCTGATGGGGGCCAGGGGCACGATTTAAAGGTTCTGGGGGGCAAGTGATTGTCCCATGTGTCGCCTTCGGGCTGAGAAGCAGCAGCAGAGCTGGGAGCACCAGGGCAGCAGTGAGTGAGCGCCGTGGGGAGCATCTCATGGCAGCTGGGCTCTGCAGGCAGAGGCCAGTGCTAGGCTCCTTTGGGGGAGAGGCAAGAGCACATCAGGGGTGCAGCTTGGAGCTGTGCTGCCTGCCTTGCCTGGGCAGTGCCTGGTCGTGCAGAGGCAGTCTGGCTCAGGAAACAGGGTAGTGAGGTTCTGCCAGGAAGCCAGCCAACACATTGGCTCCCACAATGCAGAGAGCCAGGGGCCTGAGCAAGCCGGGTGGCTCCAACCAGCTTCTGATCCATCAGCTCCTGGCAGGAAGCGACAATTTGAAAACTTCTGTGCTAAGTGGAAGGCAAAAATTGGTGACCCCATGTGCTCCCCAACATCACCTCAAGGGGGTACAAATATGCTTGCTCACTCCAGGCACTGAAATGCCTCATTACAGCTCTGCATTTTTGCAATATCACAAGTGACTGAAAAAGCTTTTTACACAGGATACAAAACATAGCTCCCAAAAATGTGCATTACCTATGCAGCTACAGGATGATTATTTATTATTTGTATTGCCAAAGAGGCCAATACAGGATCAAGACCCCACTGCATTAAGCCCCATAGAAACATAAGAAATCTGCATATTTGGACACATTTCTGAGAGCTGCCTGCGGGAGAGAGTGTCTTCCATCTAGACCCTGCTTCAGGGCAGCACCTAAGCATGTGCTGAAGTCTCACTGACTTCTATAGGAATTAAACACTTAAGAATTCTTAAGTTTAAGAATTTTACTGAGCTTTCAGGCAGTGGGGAAAAATTAAACATTTTCTTTATTTGCCCAGGGCCTGATCCTGAGAAATGTTGAACATGCCTTTTACTTTGGTAGTAGCTGCAGGTGCTCAGTCCTTAGAGACTTTGCATAGATTCTTCATTAGCAAAAGCTTTTGATCTGAACTGGGTACCAATTGCAGCATGCTGATATTACCGATAAGGGATGCCCTAAATATGGACAATTTTCCCTACCGGTAAATGTGATAGTCCATCTTGCTTTAAAATTGCCTTACTCACTCATTGGGGGAGCTACAGAACAAAAACAAAGAAACCCTTCAAAAAACACTCTTGGTTATCTGAGGTCTTAGTTTAGTTGCTCCACTGGAGGTTGGGCATTATTAATTATATATATAATTTTTTGCTCAAAGGTGGTCTGTACTGGGTAGCTATTCTGAGAACCTTATATTCATGATCTCACATAGCAGGGAGCCTCTTTGGACCATCAAGCCTGTAAACTCATTAATGCACATTAATTAGTAGAATATAATTGCATGTTGCTGCCTATGGGACTGGTGCACACTGTATAATGCAGGGAACGTATACAATTATCTCTGAGATTTACTCTCCAGCACCAGGCTATCCAATGAGAAAATGAACATTGAAGTAATTGAGATAATGATCACCTTGGATCCTGCTGCTGCTGTCAGTGGCGAATAGCTGTTATTCTATTGCACCACTTTGTTGTTTTTTTAAATTTCTTAAATATAGTGATGGATAAATAGCAATTTGGCACAACGGAGCTTATGGGGTTGGGGGGAAGAATACTATAGTGTTACTGTACTGAATGTGGCAAGGTAGGATTTACATTTCATATACAGCAACCAGGGAGCTTTAGAGGACCTGTGAAAATCCAGGAGAAAATGGAATGAGCTGATTATTTTGTAAATTACTTGTTTTGCTTTCCTAGCTCCCATGGTCTTAGGCTCTGTGTACAGATAATCCACCTGTAACACTGCTGATGGAGCCTTGCAGAGCACGGCTACTCTCCTCACTAGGGATCAGTCCATATTCTTTCTCCCAGGGGTTTCCCCACATTAAGAAACCAATACTTTAAAATGTAATGTCTCTTTCAATGCACCAGGACCCAGGAGGTCACAGTTGAAGTTTGTCAGGCTGAGACATGGTGGTAAATGCACATGGAGTGATGACAAGGTTAGATGGAATGCAAACATGGTTGAGCTGAGAGCAGCTGGGATGGTAACTGTGCTTCCCTGTTACAGGTGAGATCAAGCTGAAGGCAAAAAAGGAAAGCGAGACCCACACATCTGCTTTCGTGCTGATGGCATTTGAGCTTATACTTTCTAACCTATTGTCTCAACAGTGAGCTTAATTCTGAGCTGAACTTACCTGGCCCCATCAGGAGTTTAAGGTAATTGAAGACACAGTTTTTTCCTCCTCTGATCCGTAGCCTTCCTAGGGGCCAAAATGGGTCCTGGTAAAACTTAGAGCGGCCTAAGTGCTCTTACTTATCACTTATATGACATGTTCTTTCCATTTATCCATTATGATGCATAATAATCTTTAAAAGGTGAAAACACTTCTTGTAAATGTAAATTAATTTTAACCAACAAATAACACTTTGATCATAGAGGAATCTAAGGACTGGAATTATTTTAAAGGCACCTTGAGATGATGTCAGATGCTGTGATGGATTAGCTGAACTCTTCGTTGCTCTTTGCAAATTTCCATTGTAAGACATAATGGGCTTGAATCAGCCTTGCAATTTGCACCCCCCAGCTCCATTGGGGGCAGCTGCACCTGGGAGGGAAATCACCTCAGAAGGAGGACAAGGAGTGTTTGTAGGACTCCTTATCTCAGGTGCAGCATTAATTCATGGGCTGTACCTTCTGGGTACCCTGGCCATGCTGTCACCTCAGCCAGTGTTGGCTATTCTGACAGGCCGGCTACACCACTACAACCCCCCTTCTGGCAAACTCCCCTCTGCCAAGGCCCCCACACCTGGTTTTTTACCTGACTGAATCAAGTCCAGTAGAATCTAGATGTTGATGCACTAATCCACTGTATTTTATCATGTGTGTTAATGACATTAATTTATAATTGAGTACAAATTAATGTCAACATAGCAAAGAATAACTTGGAAATATAAATAAATGGAGATGATGTAAAAACAATGCTCTCCTAATTCCTTAAAATCAAACAATGCTCTGAAAGCAGCATCCGCATAACTTTAGATTAGATACAGATCTTGACCAGCAGGTGGAGTTATAATGTGATGTATTATAACTAAAAGTTTGTAATAATAAATTATAAAGAAAAGTGCACATCCCAGTCCTGGAGGGCCAGGTGCTTGGGAGAACCAGGAGATCAGGTCTTTCCATATACATTTTTATGGTTAATGTTAAATACAGTGTACATTAGGGATACATGGTTCCAGAGCTCCCCGTGTTTAGCAAGAGTTAATGCCTTAGTAAAGTAATAACTGTCTAAGGCCATATTGTCTATTCCTATTTAAAAAGCCACAGAGGGCCCAAGAAATTCCATCAAGTTCACCTCCTGGATTTTCTTTCTAATGCCCTGTCCTACTGGTGTAGCCATGTAAGAGGTAAAGGGTTTAGACATTCTGCTTCCAACCCTACAGCTCCCAGAGCCTCCGCAGGAAGCACCCATCTCTCTGCAGTGATTTGCTGGTCCTCTCATTCCCTGACAGCACAATTCCCTCAGGAGTTGTGACTCCACAGGGTGCCTTACTCCATGGGTGTGCAGTAAGACCAAAGAGGGGAATCTTAGGGGTTAATGGGTGGATAGCTACTAGGACAACAATAGGATCTGCAACAGAGCATACCATGTGGAGTGGAAGCTTTTCTGGTATCTCTCTTTCTGCAACTATTCTATTTTCTTCTAGCTCTTGTATTTTATGCCCATCACTGTGGTACCTGACCTCCTAACTCGCCCCAACAGCTGCAATCAATGGGGTTGTTGTGACTGACACAATGCAAAGTCAGATTCTCAGGAGGGATACCTAGCATTATTGGTGAGAGACCCCTGGCTGACACACTCCCGATGTGGGATTTGACTCCCTTACACTTGTTTACCAGAAGGGAGAATTCAGCTCTTTTTAGTAACTGCTGTTTCTTACTCTGACTTTGTCCTAGCTCCAAATGTCAGTTAAGGTTTCAGTGTTTCATGGCACAGGCCTTGTGGTCATATTGAAAACCTCTGGCTCTTTTGCTGCAACTTTAGAGATCCTTATGGAATTCCAGAGCAGGCATTACGATCAGAATGCAATAGCAAATTGCAGAAATCTAACCAATCTCTAGTGAAAGCATAGATACGAGTGGCTGCATACTGTATCTTATACTGTACAAAGCGCTAGGTCTGTGCAGCTCTGTGGAGAGAGGATTCCTCAATATTAATTTTACTGTCATCCTTAATTACTAGGGGATTGCACACTTCATAGCTTGTGTACACTGAGCTCATTGCACACACCAGTGTGGGCTCCTTGTGTCCATCCATTTCCCCACTCACAAGCTTCATGGGTGCCACTCTCCCTTCCCCATATTTTTGTAGGTACCTTACATGTTACTCCTTATGGATAAATAGCCTGTAAGACATGTTGTATGCAATGTTGTTTGTGGCTGTGTTTGTCTCAGGATATCAGAGACAAGGTGGGTGAGGTAATACTTTTAACTGGACCAATTTCTTGTGGTGAGAGAGACAGCTTTCAAGCTTACACAGAGCTCTTCTTTGGGTCTGGGAAATGTACTCAGAGGGTCACAGCTAAAGACAAGGTGGAACAGATTGTTTAGCATAAGTAGTTAACACATACTTTGAGGGACCATTCAAGGTGAAATGGCCTGTTAACACCTGTTCAATCAGGGTGGGGCAGGGAAGCTGGGACGGGGCATGTAGGGAGTTATAGATTGTTAGAATAACCCATACATCCTATTCACTCTATGATTTTTAGTGGGTAGCAAAGTTATGAATTTAAACTCTACATGTGTTTGGTGTAGTGAGTTTCTCAGGTGTGAGGTGAGAGCTGTCTGCTTAGATGCATCTATGTCACAACCCGAACCATGCCACTTTGTAGAAGATCATGCCTTCTTTACACACAGGGTGAAATTCACCTTTAGTGCAGAGGGACAGCAGAAGGTGTATTCACAACTTCAGTCCCACTTCAGTCTTCAAAATAGGACATCAGTGTTGTGCGGGCATTTTGCACACGGTAACTTGCACTCCATGGGAATAAGAATTTCTTGCTTGAATAACAATTTGAATATTGGCTTAATAGTCTTATCTTTGCTGATTCTCCTTCCTCACCTTGAGGAGTGCCCTGTTTAGAATATGTGCACTTTAAAATATATCTTTACATGGAAATATTGAATGCTTTTTTGCAGCGTTCAAGTTGTCTACTCATGGCTGCATTTACTGAAAATGAGTCATTCGTATAATATTAATTAAACATAGTTTACTGAAAAAAGAAAAGGCGTACTTGTGGCACCTTAGAGACTAACAAATTTATTTGAGCATAAGCTTTCGTGAGCTACTTCATCGGATGCTCACGAAAGCTTATGCTCAAATAAATTTGTTAGTCTCTAAGGTGCCACAAGTACTCCTTTTCTTTTTGCGAATACAGACTAACACGGCTGCTACTCTGAAACCTGTCATAGTTTACTGACAAGTAGTATCTCATTTTCAGGAGAATCTGGCAGACTTTTAAACATTAAAACCGCATCAAAAACATTTTGAGTAGTCCAGCCAAAATCTTTGTGACTTACTAAAATATATTCTCTTCATATATATTCAAGATAATTAGTTATCATAATTTTTATGCTTCATACACAGTTTTTCATGACTCACTTAAGAAGTGGGCATTAAAAACTTGTCTATCTTTATAACTATATTATATTATGCTCATACAGGCATGCACACAGATGACTGAATTCTCATTTCACCTTCTCACTACAGATCTGATCCAAACCCCATTGAAGACAATTTAAAGACTCCTATTGACTTCAATGGACTTTGGATCAGGTCCTAAGGGCTTGATTTTGCATTGTTGAAGTCAGTTGGGAGTTTTGAGTTTTTTTGTTTCAGTGAGAGCTGAATCTGGCCCTTACAGTGGTTTTATATTGGGGTAACTCCACTGGTTTTCAGCAGAGTAACTCCTGATTTACATGCAGGAAAGAAGACTTAGACTAACCAAGTACTGTATATGAGGCCAAGTCTCCCAATATTAATGAGTGTAAATACAGGCACATAAGTAGTTCTATGGATAAATCTATACAAGCAAAGTTATTCAATGTGCATAAATGTTGGCTGAATCAGGCACTATTACTTCAAAAAGAAACAAAATTTCACATTAGCCCTTACATTTGGACTAGTAATGCATAAAGAATAATACATCAAGATTTTTGCTTCTTTTTGTTGCAAATTGAAATTGCCTACAAACTTATTGCAATTTTCTTAAATGTATTCATTATTCAGAATTATTTGCTAATTGGTGTGAATAATTTTTGGTTCATAGATTCATAGATACTAAGGTCAGAAGGGACCATTCTGATCATCTAGTCCGACCTCCTGCACAGCGCAGGCCTCAGAATCTCACCCACCCACTCCTATGAGAAACCTCACCCATGTCTGAGCTACTGAAGTCCTTAAATCATGGTTCAAAGACTTTAAGGAGCAGAGAAGCCTCCCTCAAGTCAACCATGCCCCAGGCTACAGAGGAAGGCGAAAAACCTCCAGGGCCTCTCCAATCTGCCCTGGAGGAAAATTCCTTCCCGACCCCAAATATGGCGATCAGCTAAACCCTGAGCATATGGGCAAGATTCACCAGCCAGATACCCAGGAAAGAATTTTCTATAGTAACTCAGATCCCATCCATCTAATATCCCATCTCAGGGGATTTGGCCTATTTACCCTGAATATTTAAAGATCAATTACTTACCAAAATCCCATTATCCCATCATACCATCTCCTCCATAAACTTATCAAGTAGAATCTTAAAACCAGATAGATCTTTTGCCCCCACTGCTTCCCTTGGAAGGTTATTCCAAAACTTCACTCCTTTGATGGTTAAAAACCTTCGTCTGATTTCAAGTCTAAACCTCCTGGTGGCCAGTTTATACCCATTTGTTCTTGTGTCCACATTGGTGCTGAGCTTAAATAATTCCTCTCCCTCTCCTGTATTTATCCCTCTGATATATTTATAGAGAGCAATCATATCTCCCCTCAACCTTCTTTTAGTTAGGCTAAAAAAGCCAAGCTCCTTAAGTCTCCTTTCATAAGACAAGTTTTCCATTCCTCGGATCATCCTAGTAGCCCTTCTCTGTACCTGCTCCAGTTTGAATTCATCCTTTTTAAACATGGGAGACCAGAACTGCACACAGTATTCTAGGTGAGGTCTCACCAGTGCCTTGTATAACGGTACTAAAACCTCCTTATCCCTACTGGAAATGCCTCTCCTGATGCATCCCAAAACTGCATTAGCTTTTTTCACAGCCATATCACATTGGCAGCTCATAGTCATCCTATGATCAACCAATACTCCTTCTCCTCTTCTGTTACTTCTAATTGATGCGTCCCCAACTTATAACTAAAATTCTTGTTATTAATCCCTAAATGCATAACCTTACACTTCTCACTATTAAATTTCATCCTATTCCTATTACTCCAGTTTACAAGGTAATCCAGATCCTCCTGTATAATATCCCGATCCTTCTCCGAATTGGCAATACCTCTCAGCTTTGTATCATCTGCAAACTTTATTAGCACACTCCCACTTTTTGTGCCAAGGTCAGTAATAAAAAGATTAAATAAGATTGGTCCCAAAACCGATCCCTGAGGAACTCCACTGGTAACCTCCCTCCAACCTGACAGTTTGCCTTTCAGTAGGACCCGTTGCAGTCTCCCCTTTAACCAATTCCTTATCCACCTTTTGATGTTCATATTGATCCCCATCTTCTCCAATTTAACTAATAATTCCCCATGTGGCACGGTATCAAATGCCTTACTGAAATCTAGGTAAATTAGATCCACTGCATTTCCTTTATCTAAAAAATCTATTACTTTTTCAAAAAAGTAGATTAGGTTGGTTTGGCACGATCTACCTTTTGTAAAACCATGTTGTATTTTGTCCCATTTACCATTGACTTCAATGTCCTTAACTAATTTCTCCTTCAAAATTTTTTCCAGGACCTTGCATACTACAGATGTCAAACTAACTGGCCTGTAGTTACCTGGATCACTTTTTTTTCCTTTCTTAAAAATAGGAACTATATTAGCAATTCTCCAATCATTCGGTACTACTCCTGAATCAGGAGTACAGATTCATTAAAAATTCTTGCTAATGGGCTTGCAATTTCAGGTGCCAATTCCTTTAATATTCTTGGATGAAGATTATCTGGGCCCCCCGATTTAGTCCCATTAAGCTGTTTCAGTTTTGCTTCTACCTCAGATATGGTAATATCTACCTCTATATCCTCATTCCCATTTGTCTTGCTACCATTATCCTCAAGATCCTCTTTAGCCTTATTAAAGACTGAGGCAAAGTATTTGTTTAGATATTGGGCCATGCCTAGATTATCTTTAACCTCCACTCCATCCTCAGTGTTAAGCGGCCCCACTTCTTCTTTCTTAGTTTTCTTCTTATTTATATGGCTATAGAACCTTTTACTATTGGTTTTAATTCCCTTTGCAAGGTCCAACTCTACTCGACTTTTAGCCTGTCTCACTTTATCCCTACATGTTCTGACCTCAATTAGGTAGCTTTCCTTGCTGATCCCTCCCATCTTCCACTCCCTGTATGCTTTCTGCTTCTTCTTAATCACCTCTCTAAGATGCTTGCTCATCCAGCTTGGTCTACAACTCCTTCCTATGACTTTTTTCCCTTTTTTTGGGATACAGGCTTCTGATAGCTTCTGCAGTTTTGATTTAAAGTAATCCCAGGCCTCCTCTACCTTTAGATCCATAAATTCTTCAGTCCAATCCACTTCCCTAACTAATTTCCTTAATTTTTGAAAGTCAGCCCTTTTGAAATCAAAAACCCTAGTTGCAGATTTATTTTTGTTAATCCTTCCATTTAGTTTGAACTGAATTAGCTCATGATCACTTGAGCCAAGATTGTCCCCTACAACCATTTCTTCTATGAGGTCCTCGCTACTCACCAAAATTAAACCTAAAATGGCATCCCCTCTAGTCGGTTCAGCAACTACTTGATGAAGGAATCCATCAGCTATCGCATCTAGGAAATTCTGAGCCCTATTATTATTACTAGCACTGGTCCTCCAGTCTATATCTGGGAAGTTAAAGTCTCTTATGATCATGCAGTTTCCATTAGTATTTACTTTATTAAAGACATTAAAAAGGGCTCTATCCATATCCAAATTAGATCCTGGAGGTCTAAAGCACACCCCAAGCACTATCGTAGGAGAGGCTTTACTAGTTTTCTTCCCCAATGTAATTTTTGCCCAGACGGACTCTGTCTTATCCATTGCATCGCTTCTTATTTCTTTACATTCTACCTCATCATTGATATACAATGCTACTCCACCCCCTTTACCTTTGTTTCTGTCTTTCCTAAAGAGCACATACCCTTCAATAGCTGTAGTCCAGTCATGACTACTATTTCACCATGTTTCTGTTATCCCTATAATATCTGGTTTCACTTCCTGCACCAGTAGCAGTTTGATCATGAGCTGTTTGTTGGGAGTATTTGACACTGAGCTGTTCTTGATTAGACACTTAGGTCTCACAGCATGTGCCTGGTTTTGGGAGTGTGAATCTTGGAATCGGGTATCTGGTGTGAATATTTGGGATTATACAGCCAAAATTCAAAAGTGGCTGTTTTCTCACTGTAAACTCATTTGCTAGAATACTTGTGGTAAGCAAAAAAAGAAAAGAAATACAAAACAGTAGAAATACATTTTTAATAAAAACCAAACTAATTCACAAGTTGTTTTCCAGTATTCACCCAACTCCAATACATGTGTATGTGTGTATATAATTGTGTGCACTATGGGCAGAGCTGGCATTGCCACCTCCAGTTACAATTGTCTATGTATATATATTTATGGGTATATATGTATATAAAAATAGGGAGGTGTTGGTATTTTTCAATTCAGTGGGAGTTGTGAACCTAACTCCCTGAAGCGCCTTTGAAAGTCCCCTCCGTGTACAATAAACACTCACACCGTACATTACTTCAGAATAAAATTTGGTTATTACATTTAATTTATTATCCAGTAATTTTGTTTTTGGAGAGAAGCAAACCTCCCCCCCCCCACTGTGGTTAGAGATACTTAATTCATGAAGTCTGCCAAGTCAACTTTGTCTCAAGTCTGCACTGAAACAAAATTTAAACTGTTATGTCAATAACTGTTAAATGAAAGCATTCATTGTAGCAGACAGTTCTCCTGTTGTAAACACAGGGCTGTGACAGAAGATAACAAATAGATGGTGTTTTTCAGTGAGTGAATGAATGACAGTGGTCCTGTCCAGAGAAAACATGATAATTGGGGAAAAAATGACTTTGGAAGAGTGGCTAGAAAGCACATAATGTAGCTGCTGTTCAGGTATGTATTCATCACTGCAGTTTACATAGTTGTGATATTAGCTAATATTTAAAATGTTGTTGTAAGGAAATGGCGAATCTGTAAAGTACAAGTTACAAGGGGGAGAGATGGTTGTCATTAAAGGCTCATTGCTAATTGGGATTGCCAGTTATTACAAGAGTCTTAGCAACGCTGCGCCAACTGACGTACCAAGCAACTCTGGCGAAATGAATGTGTTTTCTTCAAGAAACACAGTCTCATTCAGTTAGCATCCAGAGTCAGAGAGGCCATAAAATTATACAGTAAAAGGGGGGTATTTCCCCCTTAAACAGGATTACAGCACAAAGGTCTAGGTATGATTGTTTTGTTTTTTATAAAGTGAAAGTGATTTTAAAAAGCAGGTGAAAATTTTAAGACTATTTTTGACATGATGTATTAAAATACGTGATGCCTATGGAGTTAAGGGGAAAATGTAGTTTGAGAAGGTTGGTACATTGGGTGTATGAGATTTGTTTATGCCAGGAAAGGAAGATTAATATTTCTGCCTAGAAGTGAACTAACTACGTAGCCATCAGCGAGCCAAGTTGTAGTCTCACACTTTGACTCATTAACTACTAACTATGGTTTGTTTTTCTTGCATAGTTGCTCAAAAGGGATGGGTTGGTATTTTGTAGTGATCTGAGATGCTGTCTCCTATTTAAAACTGCAAGCAACTGAACATGCTATAGCACTGTTAGGCTGTGTATTATGTGGCACTAAATATACAGGTGCTACTGTGTAACATTACAACTTGTAACTTATGACTGGTATCACGGTTAATTATGGAGTTATATTGGCCCATATTCGGTGGTCCTTAATTGAGCAAAACTCCCACTGAAGGCAATGAAATATTTACTCAGCTAAGGATCACAGAAATTGGCCACTTGTTGACAGTGACTCTTGCCTCTAGAAACTTATACAATGCATATATTTTAAAGCAAATTTAGTGCTGGAGTGACAGCCGTGAAGGGTGAAGTCCTGTGTTTATGCATAGTTAGGAGCAGAGAGGGTGCAAGTTTCCCCCGCATTGTCCAGCTGTAGAGGCAAGAGTAGTCCAGTCTCTGTGTCTATTCAGGTTTCAGAGTAGCAGCCGTGTTAGTCTGTATTCGCAAAAAAGAAAAGGAGGACTTGTGGCACCTTAGAGACTAACATTTATTTTGAGCATAAGCTTTCGTGAGCTACAGCTCACTTCATCG
Organism: Dermochelys coriacea; assembly: GCF_009764565.3. Classification (NCBI taxonomy): domain Eukaryota; kingdom Metazoa; phylum Chordata; order Testudines; family Dermochelyidae; genus Dermochelys; species Dermochelys coriacea. Next base: position 114,860,105 of record NC_050072.1, read on the forward strand.
GATGCATTCATTGGATGTGTCTATTCAGTCCTTCGTTCTCCATTGTCTTGCCCCTATATATAATATATTTATTTAAACCTGTGCAATGTATGTCTAAAGTTCTACCATTCTGAATTCAGTGCATTTTACCCCAACTCTGCACTGACTTTGCACTCATGTAGGTGAATGCACAAGATATGAGGCAGTAAAGAATAAGGACTATGGCTCTGGGGTGAAATATATATGTATATTATTTCTCTTGCATTATTGACATGTATAATTTATTCTTGAGCAAAATAGCATTTTTCTTTTAGTAATTGCTATGCCCATATTGTAATACCACATAAACTCTTACCTTGGTCTAAGGGTGGCATATCCATTTAATCTGTTTTTAAAATACATTAGCCAAAGCCACAAGAGGGAGCTCATGGTCCCAAGCAATGAAAGATGAAAAACACTTCCCATTATTTAAAGTTGTCTATAGCAAAAGTTAGGAAATCCTATGAAACAACAGTGGGTCAAACTCTCTTCAGATGTAAGTGTAAACAGTGACTCTCATCCCAGCGGACGCTGCCTGTGGGAAGAATTTGGTCCAATACCCAAAATGAAATACAAGAGCATTGTTTTGATGTTTGAGATATGTGTCTACAGAAAATTAGTCTGAGAAGCTCTTGGAATTGAGAAATAATTCACAGGTTTAAAAAGGAGTTGGATATTTATATGGATAATAAGAATATCCAGAGTTAGAATCACTAAGGCTAACAAAAATTTTGGAAGGGCGAGTAAGCACCATGCTTCATGAAATCAGGGTAAGACCTAATGTGAAGGGTAGATTATCCCACATCGGCCTACTGCAGGGTTCTTGCACCTTTCTCTGAAGCATGTGGTGCTGGCTACTGTCAGAGACAGGATACTGGACCAGATGGACCTTGGATCAGATCCAGTCTGGCAAGTCCTACATTTCTAGATATTCCTCTGTCATTTTTTAGGGAGGGTAGAGAGTCTTGTAATTCAGACTCAGATTCATTGTTCCTGGGCTTGGTTCCTGATTTTGCCACGTGCTTTCTATGTGACTTTGGGCCAATCATTTCTTCTCTCTGCTTCAGTTCCTGATCTTCTGCTTGGATGATGTGATCCTTTTGCCCACTCTTAGTCCCTACTCTGAAGAACACACATTCTAAATATACAAGACGACAATCTGTTGCTATATGTTTGTACAGTGCCTAGCACAATGGGGCCTGAGTTTTGGTGCTGGTGTAATACAAATAACAACAATAGTAAACGTAGTTCTGCAGTGGAATAGGTCATCTAACCAATGTTCAGCTTCTTCTCAACATTTGTCCACCCTTCATGCTTTCAGCAATGATAAGACATAATGCAACTAGCCCAGGGGTTCTCAACCCTATTTGAATCACGACCTACTTTAGTATTTTTTTGAACTTGAAGGTGCCCCTGCCGTTACAGTAGTGGGAAGGACTGTGCTACTTGGTATTGCTAATGTATTTGTTCAGGGGATACCAGACAAATTACTCCAAATGCTAAAAACATCAGTGTAGATGTTTCCACTCAGGCTGGACCCTGGGCTCTGAGACCCTCGCCACTTACCCAGTTGGAGCCTGACCTCCAGTCTGAGTGAGAACGTCTATGCTGGTATTTTTAACCCCGTAAGTGAACCCTGAGAGCCCGAATCACTTGACCTGGGCTCTGAAATGAGCTGCCGTGGTTTTTAAATTTTTATTTTTGCCTTGTAGACATATCCTTTGTTGTTTTAAATCAGTGCCTTTAATTTTCTTTGACCTTTATTTTCAACTTTTAAGCCTGATAGGTTAAGAAGTTTACAGTCCAGATACTTCCCAAATCCCTGGCTTCTCTACTTACCAGCATTCCGTTATTTGAAATAGACTTATGAATACCTTATTAATAGATTTTTCCTCTGACAGATCTACTTTGCTTATTCCAGTCTATGATTACTTTTAGGTGTAATATACACAGTTCTTCTGACTGAATGCTTTGCATTCAGACTGTGTATAGAGCTTAACAACATATTTTAAAGATTCAGCTGATTGGTTTTGTACTGGTTATATTGGCGTCCTTCAGATGGGAGCACCATTCCAGATGGAATGCTTCTTCCCATGTAGGGTCTCTTCAGGCACACTGCTGAGTGTCTCCTGCACATGGTAGGATAGGGCATTGCTTGACAGGAGATGCTAAGTCTAGGATAGATAGTTAAGTCTGAGAACTAGTGGGACAGATAGAGGTTAGTGTAATAGACAAGGGAAGGGGTGGAGGAGATGTGACAAAGGCATTGAGGAGAGTAGATAAAGGGTAGTAAAAGGAGAGCAATAAAAAGGAGAAAAGAGGTGAGAAAGTAAAGGAAGATGGGAAAGATCATGGAAATGTTAAAAATGGACAACTGAAAGAATGAAGGGATGGACAATGGGGTGTATATGGAAGAAGTGAGAGACAACAAAGAGAAAGGGACAAGAGCAAAGAGGAAGAAAACAGAAGCAGAGAAGAGACAATATAAATGCCTTTAACATCAGAAAGAGCATCTTTTGAGTCACAGCTGGTAAGCGCTACTAGAAACGAACTAAGCTGGCTCCAGGAAGAGGCAGAGTTAGGGAATGCCTCGCTCTCCTGACTTCAAGGGGGAAAACTAGGAGTGGGAAATCAAAAGTCAAAAGATAAAGGGGGTTGTTTTGTCCCAGAGGTGTTTCCTAAACAGTCACCTCTACCGTCAGAATGAACTCACATACCTTCCAATGGGCTAGGAAGGTAGGGCTCTGAACTGGGATTTAAAAACCCTGGGCTAAGTTTCCTGCTAAGCCATAGATTTCTTGTCTGACACTGGGCAAGTCACTTAATCTACACTCTACCTTAGTTCTCCATCTGTAAAATGGGGATAATACTTCCCTATTTCCCAAAGGTATAGTGAGGATAAAACCTATTAATGACTGTGAGGTACTCAGACACTACAATGATGAGGTCTATTAAGCAGTTCTCACACCCCAGATGCTTAGTTTAAGCCACAGAACAGACATAGTTGTGTACAAACAACATGATTAGGACAAACAGCAACACCACACTGTGACTGAGAATGACTGAACTCAGTCATCTCCTGGCGCTGTTCCTCTCTGAATCAGATTATTTATGTTGTGCAGCATGATGCTGTTTGCATAATTTATCATCAGTGTGTCTTGCTCTGGTGATGTGTTTTAATACTCATAAATCACTGAAGCAACCGAGCACAGGTTTATACGTCTAGTCCACACAGAACAAGCATTTGTTTAAATCTTAGCACTGAGGATCAGCAAAGCGGGTCTTAAAAATAGATGGTTGTTACTGCTAAGCATGAGGTGGTTTGGTTAGCCATAGGGAGGCAAGAATTTGCCTGAAATTAAACTTCCATTTCAATGAAAGGACAGTATCTGGCTCTGTAGACATAAGTAGTAGAGTAGCCATTTCTTTTTTCAAAAAACGATTTCTGCATCCTTCAGCATGCAAAAGGACACACATATACAACCGCTTACTGTGTAGAATTTGTAGTCCATTGTTATTTTTGCCTGTGTTTTCACTTGATTAAAAACAGTGGCAATTCATTCTGCTAGGCTTCTGGCCACATTTACAAAGGTGCTTAGAGGCCAAAAGATTCAGGTGGGTGCCTAAAAATCTTTGACAATCTGGCCTCATCTTGATGGTATGGGGAATGAATCTTTCATCTACGCACTACGTTGTTCTTCAGTTCAGAATGCCTTGCACTGATGATCTACTGCACTACAATAGATGCTTTCCAGATATTAGGTAATGTTAACACTGAATCTATTTACACATTGATGCTGGTGGTTCTCCTAGTGCAAAATTCATAACACTGGCAAATTAGGCAGGCAAGATGAAGCGAATGACTAGAGGTAGGTGAGGAATTCATAGCACATAATTTATTCATCAAATTTTACCTTTTATCTGTTTGCAAATTATCAACAGAGTTGGTTTATTTCATTATTAGTGGTGAGAGAGCCAGGTCACCAAAGACACATGATATAGTTTCTGTTCCCTGACTGGATGACATTTTTTTATAAGCAGGAGGAAGGGAACTGAAGAGATCTGCACAGGATGGAAGAACTTGTGGATCTAAAGGCAGAGGAGGCCTGGAATTACTTCAAGTCAAAGTTGCAGAAACTATCAGAAGCCTGCATCCCAAGAAAGGGGAAAAAATTCATAGGCAGGAGTTGTAGACCAAGCTGGATGAGCAAACACCTTAGAGAGGTGATTAAGAAAAAGCAGAAAGCCTACAAGGAGTGGAAGATGGGAGGGATTAGCAAGGAAAGCTACCTTATTGAGTTCAGAACATGTAGGAATAAAGTGAGAAAGACCAAAAGCCATGTAGAGTTGGACCTTGCAAAGGGAATTAAAACCAATAGTAAAAGGTTCTATAGCCACATAAATAAGAAGAAAACAAAGAAAGAAGACGTGAGACCACTAAACACTGAGGATGGAGTGGAGGTTAAGGATAATCTAGGCATGGCCCAATATCTAAACAAATACTTTGCCTCAGTCTTTAATGGGGATAATGGTAAGACGACAAATGGGAAGTAGGATATGAAGGTAGATATTACCACATCCAAGGTAGAAGCCAAACTTGAACAGTTTAATGGGACTAAATTGGGGGGCCCAGATAATCTTCATCCAAGAATATTAAAGGAACTGGCACATGAAATTGCAAGCCCATTAGCAAAAATTTTTAATGAATCTGTAAACTCAGGGATCTAAACATCTAGATTAAGCAGTTTTTCTCACCCCACTGGATATTGCAGTTCATAGTACACAGGTTTCACCCTTGAAACCTGGACCAGTCTCCTCCGCTGTAGTCTTCAGTCTTCTCAGTGTCTTTGTTGCTTGCAGCATGTGTGGGAGAATGAGAAAATGCAAAGCATGGGTTCCCTGTGTTTTGTTTTATACCCTTAGTCCCATGTGTTTGGAGAACACAAGTCCAGGCATATCTGGTGGGCATTGCTGAGTCACCAGGCAGGATCGAGCAATTCCCCTCGTGTGGCCTTGTGCAAGAGAGTCTTTGCATTGTAGCTCCCTTGCAGGACAATCGCTGTTGATGGTTGTTCGACACCTGCCTGGGCATTGGTTAGCTCCCTTGTCCTTGTTTCTGGATCGAATATCTGGACAATTCCCCAACTCTCAGCATGTTTTAGTGACAACCAAACAACACAATCTCATCACTTCATATGCACTAATGATGTACAGATTTAGATAGAACCACAGCTTTCAGCAGATCGTAATCTTTCCCCAATACCTCATATGGCCTGCTTTATATGAAATATCACAATTATATATATATTCATGATGAATATGGGGGTTACAGCTCCTCCCTGAGGTATAGAGTGTCACAGCCATTTCCTGTGGGGCACTACTTCAGTGGGGATTTGCATTGTGGAGGTGAGGCTGCAAAACTGTTCTACAGTCCAAGTTCTGTGGAACCAGGGAAGGATGGGCCAGTGAACCTTACCAGCTTACCCAGTGCTTCCCCCCGCTCCCCTTGTGCGGATCCACAGAGAAACTCTCAGCAGTGTCTGGGACCAGGAGGGGGAAATACTGCTGTGTAGGCAGCTGAGCCCATTTTTCATGTGGGATGGGGAAATATACACATGGACCTCAGGGCCAGAACTGGGCCTTGAGATTGGAATCTGGCCAGGGACCATAGATGGGATGCAAAGCAGTTGTAACCAGAGAGAATTACTGCTCTGAAGACTGAAGCCTGATGGGCCAGATTCTCAGCGGAGGTCATTGATATAGCTCCATTGCTTCCAGTGTCATTCCTTATCCCACTGACTTCAATGGAGCTATGCTGGATTACACCAGCTATGGATCTGGTGCAGTTTAGTTAACATGGAACGAAAAAAACCCACCACCACCCCTTTTCCTGTTGTGTGGAATTCACAGAATCTCCCTCAATTTGCAGTGCTGTCAGACTAATGTAAGCCAACAAAAGCAAGGAAATACGGAGTTCTGACTCACATTTCATTCTGAATGCCCATGCTTATGCAAGGATTGCAACACCCAGTACTCAGCAGAGGACTTGCAACTGTGTGTGTGTGTGTGAGAGAGAGAGAGAGCGCTTCTTTAACGTGTTGTGCAGAGACAGGATTTGAGGAAATTTTCCTGGCATTCGCGTCAGATTTAAAACATAATATAACTTTGTGTTAATAGCAATATTATAGCATAATAAAACTTATAGACAAGCTACAATTATTGTAGGAAAACTAGAGTCACTAAACAGGTGTTAATATCAAATTACAGATCAGCATATTTTTGCCAACAGTAATAAAGTGCCTGCCATAATCTGACCACAGAGCTACCATGTTTCTGATGGTTTTACCATAGCTGTAATGTAATCAGCCACAATGTAACTGTACACTGTTCACATTTATAGTCAGGAATGGCTGCACTGTAATTTTACTACAAAGAAACCCTTTTTTTTTTTTACTGTTGTATTTTCTCTTGGGTATTGAAAAACCACATTTGATGAATTTATAATAGATATTTATAGGAATGATGTGGGTGTAAGTATGCTATAGCTTGCTTTGGGATGAGCTTGTAGTTCCTAGAATGTGTCTTGTAAGATAGCAATAATAAAATGTATATCAAACTGACAACACCCCATGAGTTAAGAAGGAGTTATCACTGGAGAACTGAGAGATAGAGATAGAGATAAGAAGGGCTCAGTTGTGAGCTGACCTATGCCCCTGTGATGTAAAGTACCTGTCACTCCCCTGTGTAGGCTATCCACATTGCAGGTCATAATGCATGTGGAAGAGCAACCACTGTGTAGGGCTGCTACTCTGCCTCCTATAGAAACAGATCGGGGAATGGACATGGGCGTGGCCAGACACAGCTGAGCTGGTGCAGAGGGAAAAGTAAACTGCAGCAGGAAAAGGGCTGGTGCATCTTTATTTCTCCAGGGAGCAAAGAGGAATCAGAGACAGAATTAGCTGAGTCTCTGGTGAGTTTTTTGCCCTGATCCTGGCAGTGCAGCTACATGCTGTCTCCCCATCAAGGCAAATTAGAAGGTATGAATTTAACCTTGAGTAACTTATCCAAGGTCCCATTAGAAGTGTTTTGCAGACCCAGTAGCTGAACCCATATCTCCTGAATCCCAGTCCAGTGCTGAAACCACTTGATCATTCTGTTTCTGTGGCTGGAAACCCCTGTGCTAATCTGATAGAGGAACTGGAGATGGGAGCAAAGCAATGTTCTGCTTCCAAACAGCCCTCCACTTTGGGAATGCCAAGATCCAGATCTAAACTTTGCAGTTTGAGATCAACTTCTAAAGACAGCAGACTGCAGAAGTGCTATATGATTAGGATGCCACAACACCATAAAACTCCAACAATTGAAAGCTGGTTGAAAATTCCAACAATTTGTCTTGGAAATTTAAAAATTTTCAGCCAGTTCGACACAACACAGAGTACTAGAAAATGTAAACCTACAAGGCCAGATTATGTTTATGGGTATCAGTCAAAAAGAAATGCACTGAAGTCAGGGAAGTTCCCTTGGATTTGTAAGACTGCAACTGAGATCAGAGTTCTGCTCATGTGGCCAGATTCAGACCTGGCATAAACAAATGCAACCAATTGATAGATCTCAATTCATGAGTGGTTCACAATATAATTTTAGAAGGGGAACATGAGTTAAATTATTTGTTGTTTCTTAACAAATTCTGTATTCAAACTAGCAGATGGATAATTTTGCAGCTAGCAATGCAAAACCATGAACTGGCACTACTGCCTTCACAAACTGTGGGTGTCAAAATGCCATTGAAGTAAGTGGGGCTCTGCCCATTCTATCAGCAGAGAATCTGAATTTAAATCTTAGGAGGTAGCAATCCTATGCAGTTGTGTTTGAGTTGTGCTTACTCATTTAATAGTGAAAAACAGGTGTACAAGGGGACTAAGGAGGACAAATGGAGTAAATTCTATTTGTGGAGGCTAGGAAAGAAATCTGAAGAGCTTTCAAATGGCATAATAAACTAGTATTGCCAAAAGTTTTGGTTCTAATTCAAGTAGGATTTGGTCCTTGATTTAAACTTCTGTTGAGACTGAGAAGAGGTATTTATAGGATCATTCCTTCCATATTTTACATTATGTCATGGTATTGTAGGGACGTGAATTTATCCATGGATACCAAATAACAAATACAGAAATGTTTTCATTCTCAGAAGAAGATCCCACGTGGAATGTAAGGATCCCTTTTATTTTATTTTTTCTAGCCTCTCTCTTTCCCTGTTTGTCTTCACCTTGTCGTCTTGGTCTTGCCTGGAGAGTTACCTCTAGTTCACATGACAAAGTAGCATAGTCAGTAGATAGTGTTAAGTTTCTTCTCATCTGTCATAAGCAGCTCAACTATCCAAGGAGGGAAAGAAAACAATAGGCACAAACACACGTACTCTGCTAAACCTCCACTCAATGTCTTCTAAATTCAGATTCTAGAGGAGCATTCTGGAGACACTTACAGTGGAAACACACACACACACACACACACACACAGAGTAGTTTGACCTGAACAAGAAAAATCTGTCCTCAAGAGATTTAATTTCTGTGAAGATCGACAGTGCCCATTATACCAACAGTTTCATGTGGCGTGCATAAGCAGTAGAAAATCACCATTATGACCAAACTCTGCCCTTACTCACACCCCTCACAGCCCTATTCACTCCAGTGAGGTTGCCTGGAGTGTGTATCATTCAGGATTTTGTGCAAAGGCCTTGTTCAGTTAATGCTAGTAGTCTGTCTGCTCTGCTACACCAGTATAAAAACAGAGTAACTATTCACTTCAGTGAAGTCTCTCTGGATTTATGCAAGTATTCTTGACAGCAGAATCTATTTCAAGGTAATGTGCCATCCAGGTTCCGAAAAAAGCTCCTCTAATTAATTAATAACTCAGGGCTGAATCTAAGATAGATTTTATAAAATGTCCCTTCCAGTTTTTGATCTGACCAAAATGAAAATCAGAGGGTGGGTTTGCTGCTGGGTTCGAATCCTGAGCCCCTCTGAAATATGGTAACTGGAAGAAAGAGGGTCTAGCTGGGGTTTACCTTGCTATGAAACAGATTCAAACAAACATTCTCCTTCTAGAAGTAGTTGAACTTCTAGTAGCTGTAGCTCATGAAAGATTACGCTCAAATAAATTTGTTAGTCTCTAAGGTGCCACAAGTCCTCCTTTTCTTTTTGCGGATACAGACTAACACGGCTGCTACTCTGAAATTGAACACAATAGTGGCAGCCCTAGGTAGAATAAAATATGGAAGTAGCATGGGGACTCACATTTCTTCAGACACAGTGACTGACATCCTGGCCCTATTAAAGTCAATGGCAAAATGCACATAGACTTCAATGATGCCAGGATTTTCCCCACTGTACTTGGATTACCAGATTTGGGTGCTAAATTATAGATTCACTCTTATATAAAGCTCTCTATTTTCCACATACAGGTTTTGTTCCCTATTGTTCATCACATAAAATGCCTCCTGATTTCCAGAAAAAGTCCCCTATTCCATGAAGAGAAGCAGCAGTCTGTTGCATTTAGAATTTGGAAAGCTAAGGGTCTGAATCAGATTACAGGTTTTCCTGCAATGCCTTTTAATATCTGTGTGCAGCATATGATAATTCAAGTAATTTTCATATTCATGTCCATTGTTCTATTTAGACTCTTCAGACTAAGAACAAGCTTTATGGAAGATCTTCTTTCTTTTGGTCCCAGTAATTAAACAATTCCTGGATTTCCCAAAGCAAGCAATACTTCATTATTTAAGTCTGTTTACTGATGCCCTGGATATTATTTAGTTCTTAGTTCAAGTATATGATAAAGATAAAGGTTTCCACATTTATTTCTGAGGAGTATTTTTTGTAGTCCAAAACACACGTTCTGATGGGCAGATGAAGTTAATGGTGGGTGGAAAAATACTAGATACGTGTGATATCCAGTAAGGAAGCAGCTATTCAGAAAGGAAATCCGCTTGGCTGCAGTATAAGTTCCAGGCAAACTATTCTTGACTTTTGACCCAACCAGCACACAGGTATATGTGGTCTAATTGGTTAATGTTAACAAAATTCTGCTCCCATTCGCCACACATGCAGCAGAACCACTGTGGTCCTGTTGTCAAGGATAATGTAAGGGATCCACATAATCTGTGCAACATGACATCTAGCTCTACTAAAGGTACCCTCTCTGTGCTCCATGAATCTGGAATTGGGGCTCAAGTGCAGGGTAGACACAGATGAGGAAGAAGGGGTGGTCACCCGCTCCAGGCCTGAAAGGGTTACAGCCAGCCCTGGGAGAGGGCTGGGGCTGTGAGCCAAAGGCTAGGCTGATGGGGAAGGCAGCCACAGCTGGAGCCATGCCCCAATCAGGCCACAGCTGGCCTTTTTAAAAGCTGTGAGCCAGGAGCTCAGGTAGTCTTTCTAGCTGTGGAGAGAGGTGGGCCTGGTTGCTTGGGAGCTCACCAGGGTACCTAGAGTGATGCAGGGCTGGAAAACCCAAAGCTGGTACTGGGGTTGTAAAGGCAGCAGGTCCAAACCCTCCTTGCTGATGACGAGTGGTACAGGCTACAGTCTGCCCTAGCATGCGGGGGCTAGATGAGGATTGGCAGTAGCTGCTGAGGCAAGGTGGGGATTCCCCAAGGAGGGGAGACCCAGACTGTGGGGATACTATGGGGGGCAGAACCCTGATGGAGGGGGCACTGGGGTCCAGGAAGGACATGGGGGGGGGGTTGAAGGAAGTGGGACACTGGCCTCCAGAGGCTGGAGAGCTAATTCCCAGGACAACCAGCGGGATGTGCTGCACCAGTGAGTCTCATGTTGCTACAAAGACATGTAGATGTTTGCTATGTGGGTCCAACAGAAATTTCCCTCTTTGTAGGGGGAGTCAAAATTGACTCTGCCTACCACAATAACCTGCTATAACAACCAGAGAGTGACCACTATTTTTATTCCACCTACAGCTGATCTCTCCCCACCAGTCCCTACAAAACCCCTGTGCCAGCTTTTTCTTCTATTCAGATGAGGATAAACAATTTTATTTATTTTTTTAAAAAAAAGCCTTAAGATCTTTTGCTGTTTTCCATTTTATCAAGTCATTCCAAGAGAACAGGCATTTCCACTGTGGCATTTGGGAGACATTTGTTTATACTGATTAGGAAACTATAAGATTTGCTACAACTTCTACCGGTGTAATGTGATGTTCCTTTAAACTGATTGTGTGGAAACCGGAGATACTTGAGATCTTGTTCTTACTTCGTTTTCATTACTGTAAAAACAAAGGTATTTAGAATGAAGGTACGTAACACTTACAAACTTATTCCAGCACACCTTGATCTCACACAAAGCAATGTGATGTAGGCTGCTGGTTGTAAAATTTACTTGCATATTATGTTGGAACACTGTGTTTTTTCCTACAGTTAGGCTAATAAAATCCATGTAGTAAATGGTATATTGCAAGTAAGCTCAAAATCACAGGTCTAATTGTGAGAGCTTTACTCTTATTAGCTAGTCTCTTACTATACATGTAGTCCCATTGATTCAATATGATGATTAGTGAATAAAGCTGGTAAAAAAAATTTCTATTGACTTTTTTGGTGGGAAATTCATTTTTCACCATAATGAAAATGTTCACATGAAGCTTTCATTTTGACTGACATTTCTCTTTTTTGATAAATTTTTCAAAAAGTTTCAATTCACTTTCTGTCACTTGTTTACTTTTAGATGGGGGGGGGAAATTCACAATCAACACGTTTCACAGGAAATAATATTTTCATTTTTTTTGAAAATTTCCACAATGCATGCGTGCCTTACCTTTTTTCAACAAGCTCTAACTTCTGCAGGAAAGTGCTACACATTATGAGTAAGGGTGACATAAGCAGGACCAAAATGAATTCTGCCACACGTGGCTATCTACATATGATCCTTCCAATCAGGTGTTTCCACTAAATCAAACTCGCTTTCTCTTATACAGAGAGGAAGACATTATTTGCTATCAATTAGATTCTTGATCACTGAACTAGACAGAGCTGTTGGTGCATAATTATCATTCTTGTACAATCTTAAATGAGAATAACGGCTTAAGCAACACCACCATCTGTCTGTAGTTAAGTGACTGAAGAGCTAATTGCTAAGGGAAAAGTATTCTCTCCCCCCTATAGGTGAGGAAGTGTTTCCATTGTGTGGAGACGGCTGATGGCAGATTGATTTAGGGTTTTTTGGAAGCACATTTTTAACATGTGATGTAAACTTTATTGGACTAAGTGGCTGAAAATAAACAGTGATGTTGAGAGGAAAGTTGTAACACCTCTACTCACCATGAATCCTGGTAAAAAAAACCCAAACATTTATTAGCCTGCTGGCCAGCTCTAACCATCAGAAGTACATGAAGGAATATTGTGAGAACTGTTTACTTTTGAATAGGATGCCACTTAAAAATAAACTAACTAGAGCTCTCTTTATGATATCACAACATTCTGCAGTGTGGGTGTCTCAAATTCTGTAGTCTTCATCTCAAATCTGCTTGAGCTGGGACTGAGTTATGTGGGTCAGTTTTTCAATTCCTGTACAACTAACTAGGTCATTTAAAAAAAATATCCATGGATACTTTGGCAGGGACTCCTCAATTAGCTCCCACCCCTCGAACTCAAGAGCCAGATTACACTTCTCATCAGTGTATTATGGGTATGTTAAAACTGTGGAGGAAGCACAATGCCACAACCCTTAGACTCGAATGGTTACTAAGGCTGTGCATTGAGTACCTGCTGCACCTGAACAACTGCAAACATTTTAGTATCTGTACTTGTGTCTCTCTCTTTAATGCTGGCTTTTGTTTCCCTTTAGGGGGCCAAGATAAGAAATCTGGTCTCTTCACTGCATTTTGCTTCATATATGAAGGGAGCAGCATGAGAAGACCAACTCTCACATAATTTCTGTCCTACTAATGGCTCCCCACAGCCACAAAACACCAAACACATGCAAAGATTGAGCTGCACTCAGTTTTACTCAAATGCTGGGATGTTAGACCAGCTTCAGCAAGACACTGAATTCAGTCTTAGGTTTCTGTTTGTCAAGAGGACAATATATTTGGCAGTATTCTCCCTCTCTGTGGCTGGCCCCAGCTTGTTTCTCCATGTGATCCTGATGTCCCCAGACTTCAGTTGGCTCAGAATATTGAGAGATCTGGTCATGTCATATTTCAGACAGTGCTTAATTTGTGCTAGGGCTTGTCAGGGCTGAGCCCTGGCAACTCTGGGCTCACTGCGTCAGTTATGAAAGTAAAAAAAAATTGCTTGAGACCTGGCACTGCTTTCATTACAAATTAAGCACTGATTGCAGCCCATGGATGGTGGAAATATAGAGACCAAATAAAAGCTGGTGATAAATCCACCATTTAGGGTGGTTATGTAACCATTCAGTTATCACCGATGTGCCCTTCAGTTTCACTTCTGACCCAGATCTAAAATGGACATTTGGATCCAGGTGCTCAGAATACGAACTGATGCATCCCCATCCCTTCCCTCTCCTCAAAGCCACGTGTGTCGCAAGGACTTCCCAACAAAAATCCAGATAGCACAAAGGCTCAGATCCATAAAGGTATTTAGGCTCCTAACTTCTTTGGAAATCAGTGGACATTAGGAACCTAAATACTTTAGTGGATCTGGGCCTTTGTTCATTCCTAGGGACAAAAACGTACGTTTGCATATTTTAAGTTAGCATATGGTTAGCATACTTGCAATTTATGGAGTAATGGTATAAATTTGAATCATTTGCTGTCCTTAAATGAGAAACCTTTAATTGGCCATATAGGTGCTTTATATAGTCTTGGCACCTTACAATGTCCCCTATCCTGAAGGCAATTTCCTCAGTTCCTGTAAAGGGCACTCCTTTCCTGCAGAATAAGAGGAATTTTAAACCTGAACAACTGTAGGATCTCAAAGAGCTGACAGCTATATCCAAGTACCCTCAGAAGGACCTTAGTAAATATAAGAAAATGTAAAGGGGGCTTACCTACACGCTCTGCATAGTTAAAATGTGGACTGGCATGTATTTGAATGTAAGAACCAACCTTCCATTCCTTGTGTTTTCCTTTAGTGCTGGGTTCAAATGTTCATAGAGCAAAGATCCAAAATTACTTAAAATAATAATAAAACAAGTATGCTGTCCTGGAGACTGAGTAAAATGATGGCAGGTTTCTGTGTATCTTTCCAAGTATCTTGTATTTCCAGACCTTGCCACCTATGCAACAAAAAATCTGTTTAGAAGTGTGTGTTTTTCATTCTCTAACCCTGAAAGTCTTTATTCCCAGCATGAGATTATTGCAACAATTTAGCAACCGGCTTTCCCTCTCTATTTTCTTTTTTTCTTTTTTTTTTTGCACCTATGTCCTTTTAAGTCTGTTCAAACCTTAGGGAAACATTTAGTACTTAAGCTTTAGGTTTTCAGGTTCAGTCAGGTAGAAAATCTAACACTGAATGTGTGCACAAATGATATCGTCACACAATGGGGAACAGCAAGCAGCACAAAGAGAAGGGAAGAATATAAGTGTTTTGAATTTGGTTTCCCAACACCAGCTCTGAAGTTTTCTCCCAAGATTCCCAGGTTTCAAAGTAGTCACAATGATTATATTGTAGGAGAATTATCTGGACAATGTGGGAAATGGCAGTCCCTAATTATGATCTTGATTTCTGGGCTGCTTAAAGGTGTAATATTCCTAAACTTGTCTGAAGAATGTGTTCAGCTTAATCATAATTGAATGGTTTCAGAAAGCATTCACAATTCAGTCCTAATTTAGGGTCTGATCACTCTCAGTGCATAATGAGGGGGTAAAAGCATTCAGCATCTCACCGCTCCTGGCAAAATTGGGCCCTTTGTGAAGTTCACGGTAGCAATGCATTTGGTGACGGCAATTGGTGCATATTACTCATTTCATTACAATATATTCCCACCACAAATTATAGCAACATCATCAAGGACAAAAGAATTCTAGTTATAATTTCACATTATGTTTACCCTTACCACCTTACTCACCCTTACCAACAACAAAACCTCCAAAATCTCACTGCTGTATTCCATGTTGTCTTAGGACATAGTAAGTTGCATGAGGCAAGGTACCCAATTGGCCAAATCCATGCTTGAAAACCAGATATACATGCACACAGTGGATATTAGCACACAAAATAGTTGCGCACACACGTTAGTGAGGAATTTCACATGTCAAACTTTGAAATTCTTGTCTGTGATTTTTAATTTGCCAACATCCCTCTCAGTAAAACAGCATGAAAGTGTGTGTGGTTTAAAAAAAAAAGTCTAAGTGTTATGTGCTTAGTAGAAAAGAAAATAGCAAAATTTGCTATGAAAATTTGCATCTTCAATTAACGCCAGTGGTAGTTACAGAAGAGGGGTCCACATGTCTCAGGATCAGACCCTAAGAGGCATGAATTCTCAGGATGACAATAAATTAGCTTGTGTCACCACTATTAGAACCTGTTTGGACTAAATAAGAATAACTAGAATTGCCCTATTCAATTAGCCCATGGTCCATCTAGCTCAGCATTTCATCTCCTCTGACGGTGACCAATACCCGATGCTTCAGTGAAAGATACAAGAAACACCACAGTGAATATTTATAGAATTACCAGTCCACAGGGAATATTTTCCCTAGCTATTGTCTTTAATTCTTTACACAACAAAGAAATATGAAGATGCTACATGGGCACAGTTGGGTCTTAAATATGTGCTGTCTAGCCACATACACACTGCAGCTCTGGCTGGTTTCTGGCAGCTTCTAAAACATAAAACACAGTAAGCATCGCTAGAAAGCTCTTCAAACTATTTGAAGAGTTACTGCTCCCTTTCCTATACACTGCACTAGCTCCCCTCATTTAGTGGTTGTATTATGACCTAAAATTGAGTGTTTATTTCTCTTCTAAAAATATAGATCTATAAAATATATATTGAGGTCAGTGCAAGTGTCGGTGTGCTCAGTAGGCCCTTCAAACTGACATGTTTGCCCCAAATGGTCAGTGCTGTGATCCATTATTTGTACAACATCATTAGTAGCACCTGACACTCTCGTGATACTGTCAGATTTCATGGGAAACAGGTGAGATTTCATGGCAGGTATGACTCAGTGAGAACAGTTAATTATAGTATCCTGGTAGGAACTGAGATGTGTGAGTTATTTATTGGCCATGTGTTTATAGGATTGGATTTTTGATGCCATGTCAATAATTAAAAGCAAGACAAAGCTCAAGATCTCCCTCCCCCACTTAGGCACTAGCTTAAGTATTTTTTTGAATTGGGGACCATGCTATTGAAGTTCTTATTTACATGTTCCCCTCTTAGTCTCATTGGTTAGAACTTCAGTAGCAGGAGGAGGGTTGGGTTTAGCCCCTGGGTAGGATTTTCAAAGCTGACCGGGGAATTTGGTGGCCTGATTACCAGTCATTTGCTCTAAAAATCTCAGGCTGTCTCTCTTCAACAAACTCTCCATCTGTACTATCCATTCATAAGGGGGTGGGTGTGCCAAGGTCTTGAGACTTACTGCCTCTCAATACAGAGGGCTACACCTTGCACTTACCGGGGAAGAGTTGCTACTTGTGCTTGAGTTGAAGTGAAACAATCTGGTACACCCTGCTGTGCACCATGTAAGAACTGACAGGATCAAGGCCTGGATTTTAGTTCCTGTTAGTTGTAATGGTTTCTGTCCTGTTTGAATTTGCATGGGTGCTCACAGCTAGCAGTGATGGCTGCATTCTTACAAAGGGAAAAACAAATGACGAAATAATATATACATGTATGGTTTTTCATGTTTAGCTCAGAACAGTGTAGGGCATTTCCTGGGGATTAATAACCACTGGCAGGGGATTAGTGGTCATTAATCCCCAGGAAATGCCCTACATTGAGGTTGTTATTACTCAAGTTTTTAATTTTAAAACTAGCTTTTAACAGCGAAGGAAAGTAGCCAAACCTTTTGTGACCTTTAGCCATCTACAGTATACTGCATACATTGATCAATGTTTCCTAGGGGCTGTTCCATTGATGCATGTGATAGGTGTTTTGTTTTACATTCAATTGCAAAAATAGATTGCATTGTTTCTGGAATGACAGTCTGACATTCCTTTCAAGTTTTGCTATGGCCCATGGATTAGCCCAATTTAATGTACTCACAGTATGAAATTGAAATGTCATCTTTAAGAATGACTGTACAATACAGTCCAGCAGAAAGCATTTATATGACATCCTTTCCAGGATTGTCCATCTACTGCTTTACAATAGAAAGATCCATTAAGATGGTGCCAAATAAATTTATTTTAATCTTGATTTTTGAAAGCTTTATTAATATAGGGCCTGATCCAGCTCCATTCAAGTCATGGGAGTCTTTCAATGATTTCAGTGTAATCTGAATCAGACCTAAAGTGTGTGTGTGAATAAATGCTAGGGTGTGCCAAGGTATTGAGACTTACTGCCTCTCAACACAGAGGGCTAGGCAGGCTGAGGGGCCAATGTTGTTCTTACATTTTTTGG
Organism: Dermochelys coriacea; assembly: GCF_009764565.3. Lineage (NCBI taxonomy): Eukaryota > Metazoa > Chordata > Testudines > Dermochelyidae > Dermochelys > Dermochelys coriacea. Next base: position 114,877,654 of record NC_050072.1, read on the forward strand.
GGGGTGTACAGTACGACAGAGGAATTCCTTTGTCATATAACCATGTAAAGCTACAATCGTGATGTCTTAATGTCGTAATAACATGTAAAGCAAGCTTCTGCCAACCTCAAAGTGGAGTTGTATAAACTAACTTGATGCTAAACACAATTTTGTAGTCAGTGTAGACAAGGACATATGATCTTAGTGCTGCTACCAGAGAAGCACTAAGTTCAAAGATTTCAAAAGTGGCCTTAAATTTTGGATACCCACATACCTATTTTTGCCCTGACTTTCAGAATTGCTGAGCACGTATACCTCCAATTGAAATTAAATAGGCTCCTAGTTTTTAGTATATCTGAAAATCAAGTCCTTGGTGTCTAAAGCAGTGCATCAAAAGATAGAGGCCACTTTTGAAAGTTTATCTCAGAAATGTCTTCATCTTCCTGAAACAAGAAGACTTGAAAAATTCGGCTGATATAATAGGAGCTTTAAGTGACCAGGAACAGAAGATTTGAGTGTTTGAATCTTTTAAAGACGTGAGTGGTAAAACTCTAGTTTTTGCAACATTTGCTGACACAAATTCAAATCTGAACAACTAGAAAGAAGTTTTCACAGCTTTGTTTTCTTAACAACTGACCAAATATTCCATCCATCTCTGCTGATGGGATTCCATTCATATGCATTCAAGAGTACTTTCCAAACTTTGAAATAATTTGTTTGAGAAGCACAAGTTGTGCTTACTAAATTGACTTGGTGACATTACCGGACTTGTTTTCACTGTTAGACTTTTATTCGCCCGTGAACTAAGTCTATGAGTTGACCATCTGGAAAAATAAGCTGCTCAACAGCCATGTAATCTGTCTTTTGTCTGGCTTCTGGCAGTAGATTTTTTTTTTTTTTTTTTGTGGATTAACACTGCGCAAACATTGAAAGAGAGCTTTCCTTGAAGCACTGTCCATACTCTAAGTGGCATCTTGTTAAGTTACAAATTAACAAATGGTGCAATGTTGTTAAAAGCTTTTGTCAACAATATTTCTATATAACTTAGATTTAAAAAAAACATGTCCTTTACTTTTCTATTTTTGCAAAGCAGAAAGTCATTTGCAGATTTAACAGCTCTGGGAGAAAGAATTTCTTTACTGAATCAAGATGTAGCAGCTTGCAGTCATTCACTATTATGCAGCCTAATGGAAATGAGTGGGAAGAAACTGATGAGTCCACGTTTCTCTTGTCATTTCAATGTAAATTGTCTGCCATATGCAAGAAATCATGAGCAAGAATCTGAGTATCATTTTCCCCCTGAATATAAATAGTGCTCTGTCAGTCAAAACAGTTGCCAAACTTGCACAAATGGCAGGCGCGGGACTCCAAGAGGTTCCGTCTTGCAGATGAGACATAAAAGTTAGATCTTGATGACTTGTAGTCATTAAGAAATCCCATGGTAGGGATATTTAACCTTATTGTACTGGCCAAATTCCAGTTTGGGTAACTCCATGCTACCTAGCTAAATTCCTTGGTGTTGAACATGAAATCTGAACTTTTCCAGGTTGACCTTTTCAACAGATGTGGAGTATTCACTGTCACATGGAGCCTCTAGATCAGGATTGGATGTCTTTCTAAAAGACATACTCTAGTTCTATCACAGATCATTGGGCGTAGAAGCAGGAATCACTGGGTGAAATTCTATGGCCTATGTTACACAGGAGTGCAAACTAGATGATCCCTAAGATCTCTTCTGACCTTAGAAATTTATTGTACTATCTGATAAAGAAAAGAAAACAGAAGTGACAAAGAAAATTCAGATCAAGGGCCATGAGGTCATCAGTCAGGATGTTGAAACTTGTTCTGAAGAGCACTCATAATGAACAGGACACTGATTCATAACCCTTGTATGATCATGGCCTGATCTTTTTCAGAGGTGCTGAGCACAACTCCCATTGACTTCCATAGGAAGAAAGGGTAGTCCTTTGGTTACATTGCTGGGTGAACACTAAGATATTCTTTCAGTTCCCATCACTGCCACAGATATCCTGTGTGGCCTCGAGCAAGCCACTAACTTTTAACATCTTACTCAGATTGGTGACAGTAACTCACTCGTTACTCATGTGAAGTCAGTGTTACTACATGTTTGAGTAAGGGGTTCAAAATCTAGCCTTTAAGCTCTCTGTGCCTCAGTGGCCCATTTGCAAAATTGAGGCAATATGGGAGTGTTTGTGAGGTTAAATTCATGAGTGTTGGTGAGGTATATATATTTTGGCAATTAATTGATCTTTAAATATTCATGGTAAATAGGCCCAATGGCCTGTGATGGGATGTTAAATGGGGTGGGATCTGAGTTACTACAGAGAATTCTTTCCTGGGTATCTGGCTGGTGAATCTTGCCCATATGCTCAGGGTTCAGCTGATCGCCATATTTGGGGTTGGGAAGGAATTTTTCTCCAGGGCAGATTGGAAGAGGCCCTGACGGTTTTTCACCTTTCTCTGTAGCATGGGGGATGGGTCACTTGCTTGAAGATTCTCTGCACCTTGAAGTCTTTAAACCATGATTTGAGGACTTCAATAGCTCAGACATAGGTGAGAGGTTTATCGCAGGAGTGAGTGGGTGAGATTCTGTGGCCTGCGTTATGCAGGAGGTCGGACTAGATGATCATGATGGTCCCTTCTGCCCTTAATATCTATGAATCTATATAGGTATTTTGATAAGGGCTATAGAAGTAAATAGGATAAAATACAGGAATTGTGTGTGCTTGGTACCAGTGAATATCAGGTCATTGTGTATCTATATCACCATTCATCTGATTTTTTTCAAACTTGCTGAGTACCCACAACTCCAGTTGAAATCAGTGGGAAATGTGGGCATGTAACTTCTTTGGAGGGGTGTGGGGAAGACCCAATAATGTAAGTAATATCCTTGGATTTGAAAAGAAGACTTTCCAGAATTGGAGGGACTTGTTTGAACCTGCATGAACAGGGACTTCCCAGATGGCATGGGGAAAGTCTCTCTTTCTTTGCAACATGCTGGAAGTCTGTCATGTAAAGACCTGAACTTCATTATTTCCGTTTCATAGATGGGAAATTTATTTGCAGTAAGTATTAGGTAAATTTGCCAAGACACACATTCAGTTATTTGCTCTGTGTTTCTATCACTGGCACACCACAAACCTGTAACTTGGAGCAAAACCAGCTATAATTCACTGCCAATAAATACTTGTCTTTATATACATAGGGCTTATTCACATTGTTCGGATAATGTACACACAATCTGATACCTTCCCAGAATCTGAAAACCCATAAGAAGAAAAGGAAACTTTAGCATTTTAATACTGATAAAATTTATTATGGGACTGGAGTAATGTTACATTTTCTCACTGCTGGTTATAAAGACAATAATTAAGCGGGCATTCTCCACAGTTTACCTACTAACCCAGGAGTATTTTTGTTGCTCATGTTTCTTCTCTTAACAGCTTGGCAGTGGGGCTTATACAGTGAAAATAAAAAAAATTTTAGTTGCACAATGCCTGGTCTGTTTTAGCTTATTGTGCTGTAAAACAGCTGACATTACAGCTAAGGAGCTGGATAATTCATGTCAGATACAACTCTGTTTTATTTTACAAGGAGCATACAAGCACAGTATGTTCTTATATACCTGTTTCACTCACGGTTCACCCATGGCTGTGCCAAAGAAGGTTCTTGGTGGCACAAAAGGTGTAAAAAGACACTTCACCAAGCTGATGTTTTGACTTGATAGGATGATCCTTTGGTTAGTTGGCTCCAGGTAGTTGTGAAACAATGGAAACACAATTCAGAAAACAACAAGTGTTTGTCTAATGCACAACCCTGCATGGATGTAATTTATGGAAACATGGTAAACTCTGTAGTTCAGGATGTACCTTGTTTTTTAATACAAGTCCAACTTTGATCTCGCCACTTCTTAAAAAGTCTCCTTTCCACGTGAAATGTTGTTGGTTGTTTCTAGCTAGAGAAGATACATTTTTAAGTTATAGGTTAATTGTACAGGAAGTTTTAGAGATAGGAGTTTGAAAGATAAGGTATTTGAAGAGCAACACTTCTAGGGAAATAAGTAGTGACCGGAATCTCTGCATTTTGTTTTGTTTTTGCTTTGTATCCAATGAAGACTAGTACCCTTTAATTATGCTGTGGAAGGTCGATGGGTGGAGTGAGAATCAGTTTTTGGTATTTCTTCATTGTAAGTGAAATTTACCTCATCTGGAGGGTCAGAACAAGGCCTATGTATTGCTCAATCCCAATTAACCTGTGATCTCAGTGGGAGCCACTGGGTGACAGGATATTCCTCACCTGTTGATAGTAGAGGTGAATTATTAAGACTGAGGGGGAAGTTCTTTCTGTTTCACTCAGTGGGAGATATTGTAGTCTTTTATTAGATCAGGGAACTGGCATCAGGAATCCTATTCCCAGCCCAGCTGCTGATTTGCTTTGTGGATCTAAGGAAGTCACTCTACTTCAGTTTACTTCTCTGTGCTTCACTGTACTCTTCTGTAAAAGGAATAAAACCATATGTCTCTATCTTACCAGGGTTTTACCACTGAGATTCTTTGCCCTCATTCATCATTGAATTGAACTGAACCCTCAGAAGTGCTGAGTCCATCTCGAACATCTAACCCAGGAGTTCCAAGTATGCAGAACCTCTCAGGATTAGGCCCATTATTGTTATAAAACATGTTTTGTTGCTCAGGATAGAGCTGCTCAATGAATCCCCCATTGACAATACAATTATGCTCTTTCCCCACTCCGTATTCTTGATGCTTTCAAATCCAACCCCCACCTCCTATTGTTCTATTTGAACTGCTGAAGACTTTTCCTAGATGGTTATAGAAGTAGGACTTTTATCCTCTATGTAGGTCAGCCTTTAGAGGCCCACACCACTAAAATGCGCGCACACTCAAAACCAGTACACTAGTTCGGAGGACTTGAGTTATGGTTGTCATTCATAAATGGCAATACATTGACCCGTAGAGAGGTGTGTCTAGGAAGAAAATGGTCTTGGATCCTCATCTTTATTAACTGTCTGGAAATGTGCATGGAGGGGTGAACATCATGTTACATTTGTTACCATAGGTGCATCTTTATAGCCATTCGTATCCACAGTGGATGCATTTGCAGATGACATTGAAAAGACAGGTTTTGCATTCTCAATGGCATGAACTGGAGGAATTTCTTTTTCTGGTGCCCTTGGAGAGCTGCAGTCTAGGGACTAGAAAGGTGCCAGTTTGGATCCTGTCTGTGGTACTGTATAGGACACACACTCAGCAGCCATGATAGAAAGACTTCACTAACTGGTTAAGTCCCCAGTGGGATCTGGCAACAGTGTGGAGCCAAACATGATGCATCAGAGCAACGTGGTTGCATTGAACAGAGGGTTTTTGTTATTATGTGGGCCAAACCTGGAAAGGAGAGTGATCCTACTCTGTGCTGCACACTGGTTTTAATTAGCAGTGCAGTCCCTAAACTATGACTGCTCCTAATTCTGAACTAAGTAAAACCCAGTCTCCTGTTACAGATTATTAGGATTTTTCTCTCCCTTATGCTTTGGATCACTGATATGACAAGAGATTGTTTGTGTGTGGACAGACAGTTGGCTACAGCCTGAGACCCCTGCTAAATCAATTATTAACAGTTATATTTCTAAAATTGCTGCTTTACAAGATTTAACAATTTTGCTAGCCTAATCTCAACACTCTTTATCCCCATCAGATTACCTAACATGACAATTACTTTGATTAAATAAGGATCAATATTTCTGTCTTGCAATTGTGTAATATTGTGAAATCCAGACTCCAGAAATGTTTTATGCAATGTGACATGGTTCTGGGAATAGAATGATTTTTAGTTGCCTGTCACTTAAGGCTAAATCCTGAAGTTTTATTTCACAGGGGAAATTTCTATTGATTTCAGTGGGAGTTTTGATTAGAAAAGGCAGCAGGGTTTGGTCCTTTAGAGAGAGATTCATTTACAGTATTTTATTACTTTGACTGAAAACATAGATTTTTTTTAGCAAATCTTGATGAAAACTAAACCTGTGTATTTCAATTTGATTTTAAATAAGTTTGACCTGGCATCTATTAGCAAATACAGCTCACTAATTAAAAAGTCTACTTTTGCTCACCGTTGCCACACAGTAATGTTTGAGACCCCACCTTTAGTGTTGGATTTTTGCAAAAACACTCAGCATTGGCCTGACTTTGCTCTCTCTGAAATCCGTGTTTAGCAGCTGCATTAACTTCAAGCAGAGCAGAGTTACACCAATGCTGAGCTCTTTTGAAATTCCCAACCTTATTTCCCAGTCTAAGCAGAGAGGAAACTTGTGGTATTTCAGGTCCCATGTCATGGCTGCTTTGAGCAACTGTTGATTTGCGTGTGTGTGCTTAAAGGAAAACACTATACATGAACATGGACCTATGGCTCTTGTATCCAAAATCCTTTGCTTTGAAGGCACACAATTGTCTCCCCCTTTTTATTTAATCACATAATTTTTATTTAATGGACCACATTCTGTCTACACATCTGTATACAATTCCCACTGGAAAAAAATGGAAACTGCAGCTGGGATTTTCAAGGAAGTCAAATAGAGTTCAGAACCCAACTCCTACTGACTTTCTATGGGATTTGGGCACATTCAGGCTCTTTTGACAATCCCAGCCTACAGGCATATCAGAATATGGTCCTGACTGTGTACGGTAAAGTTAGTGTACTATACAGTCATAGCTATTGATGTGGCTTCATGGTCTAGATGTAATAGTTGAATTCTCCTTCTTTTTTAATATAACTTTTACGTTATGAGTGGGATCTTGAGTCCACTGCAAATAGTTAAAGTTTTAGAGAGGAATAGAAGGCACAAGAAAAGTCTAGAATAATTAAAACAATACATTTGAAAAAAATCCTGTAAGAGTTTAAGTTTTCATTAGTGGCTACATTGACACACATGCACAGGATGAAACTTCAGCCAATTACATAGCCTAGGAAAAAATAATTCTGCCCTTCCTTATTTATCTAGTCCAAAGGAGAACAGATCGTAACACAAAGTTTACCAAGTGAAATAATCCCAGCATTCTTATAGCCCATTGGACCAAATGGATTTTGTGGATACAGATTCTAACACTGAATACACACACGTGGTAAACTGCTGAAAGCATTTTCACAAGTGCACACACAAGTGGCTGTCCAACAGGAGTTCTCTTGAAAACTTCTCCCTAAATTTCAGACTCCGGCATCATTTTATTTGTGTGCTAGCCTCAACCTGACCTTGGATAACCAGAGGCTAAAGTTTATATCCTAACAAGTTGCTTTTCATTAAGGGTACTTTCATCCATCTCTCTAAGTTCAGAATTAGGATAAACAAATGGTATTTAACAAACACCTAAACAACCACAACAACAAAAGAGCATTTTCTGCACCTTACGAAGAGTGAACTATGACTCCTGGCCCAGAATTTGACCCCTGGATTCATTAGTCTTTTTTTTTTCCAGCACTGCAGACACATTCTTACTCTCTGTTCCTCACTTTTTCCAATGGCCCCTTAATCATCCCTTCCCAAATTCTTGGTCTCTCAGACTGCTGGGCAGAAATTCTAAGGGCCAAATTCTGTCATCTTTGATTCAATTAAACTGTCACGGACTTCAGTTAGATAAAGGGTGACAAAATTTGTCCCTTAGTATCCAAGGCTCCTGCTTTAGTCTTCCCCTGCAATTTACTAATTAAAGAACCAATTCTGTTCTTATTCTCATCCAACTTTCCTAAAGCCCATGTGGTTGCATGGATGTAGTTAAGAGGAAAATTTGGTCCAAAGAATTAAAACGTTCATAAAACCATCTCTATGGCATTGAACTATGAATTTAAAAACAGTCCACCTGCTTAATACAACTGTTAGAAAACAAAGGAAAACTGATTTAGTTATTCAGATATGGCTTCATTGTTACAGAGAGATGAAAATCATGGGCTGATCTCTTTACAGATTTTGATTTACTTTTCTGGGCATGGGAATGGGGATGGGAAGCAAAGAAATGGACTTAGACTGGGACTTTCAAAAGTTAGGTGCCCAAATCCCATCAAAATTCAATGGGAGTTGGGTGCCTATCTGCCTTAGACACCTTTGAAAGTCCTAGTCTTTCTGTTAACCTTATGAAGCCATGTGTGAGTTTTTTTGGAATCTGTGCCGTAGTAGATGTCATCAGTAATCCGGAAACTCACATTTGTGCCCCTCTAGCATTCTTAGTCTGCATTTGGCTGGATTAGAAAGAATGAGATTGTTATGCCTCAAGAAGAAAAGATGGGAGTGTAATCTTCATTATTGGGGAAAGGGCAATTTTACGGAAGCTGAACACTATAGAAAGTCAGGCAACTGTGAGAAGAATATCCTGCTTATCTCTGTAAAACCCAACAATTACCCAGAAAAGAGTGGAGTTAGTCAAAGCACTCAGTTGTAATAGAGTTAATATCTGTAAGAAGGGGTAAGTTTTCAGCATTCAAAGGCAAGCCCTTGGTATGGACCCATTTGCCTTATCTTTCTTCTTTCCCCCTCCCCATCTTTGCATACAGTCAATGGCAGGACTAGGAAGCAATGACTTTGGTGCTCCTTAACTCGGGCTTTTGTACACATTGTCTCAGGATCAGGACTTTCTCATCAGCAGGCTTTCCTGCCCTGTCATTAGTCGTTGTCTGAAAATTAGCAGCATTCTCACCAGCTGACCCATGCTGCAAGCAGGTCATGTAACAGCAAGTGCTATGTTATGTTTTCCCTAGAGCGTCTGGGCTTCATCAGATGCTGAGGGCAGGTGTGCAATGTATTGGCTTATTTACAACTTTAGCTCGAGGCTTCATGAGGAAATTCTGTCCAAGTTGGGTGGGGTTGGGGCAGGAGGGGAGAGAGAAGAGGGATTAAGGGGAAAATCTGAGTGATTTTTAAACACAAGATAAAGTTGTACTTGGCAAAACAAGTATTTCTAAAAGCAACAGTTAATTTTCTCTCAGATGTTATCATGCTGCAGGAAAGATAAACGGGCTTTTTTTATTTTACATTCCCGCTTCAGTTATGCTTGACAACATGTGGTTGGAGCAGAAGCTCTGAATGTAATCCTGCCCAAGGGCTAAGCTTTACATCTATTGCCATACATTTGTTCTTCTTTACTGAGTCATTCTTGAACTCATTATCCCTAAATTAGCTCCTTTTTTCTCGTTTCCTTATTTTTTTTCCTGTTCCCATATGTATTCCTGCAAATGAACCATGAAAGAATGTTCTCTCTCTGCCCCCCTTTGTATGTGGAAGGTTCTGGGCAGCTTATTCTCTACTTCGTGCTACACTTAAGTGTTGATTTAAATAAGGTCTGAGAAATTGGAAAAAATAATCTTTAGCATTAATTGTTGCGCAGTTATAGCTCGGCAAGTCATGAGCAAAATGGAGGGCATGATGCTGAAATTCATCTAAAAGGTATAGCTCAAAGAAAGCAGAATATGCATTGGCCTTTCATAGTCAAGGTCAGCTTCTACAAGCAGTTTACAAAGTAGAGCGGTGCAGTATTGTGCAGGCAAACACAGCAGTTATTATGAATTCCACAGTTCATGTCCTGCTTTAGATGTACCTGTTTTTATTGATAAACGGAACATTGACTAAGGTCAAGGGATATTTTCTAATAATTTCAATAGGGTTGTTGGATCAAAGTTGATGGACCAGGGAAGAGTATAAAAATATTGCTCGGGCATGTAGGAAAGATATCAGGAGGGCCAAATCGCACCTGGAGCTGCAGCTAGCAAGAGATGTCAAGAGTAACAAGAAGGGTTTCTTCAGGTATGTTGGCAACAAGAAGAAAGCCAAGGAAAGTGTGGGCCCCTTACTGAATGAGGGAGGCAAGCTAGTGACAGAGGATGTGGAAAAAGCTAATGTACTCAATGCTTTTTTTGCCTCTGTTTTCACTGTTTTCACTAACAAGGTCAGCTCCCAGACTGCTGTGTTGGGCAACACAAAATGGGGAAGAGATGGCCAGCCCTCTGTAGAGATAGAGGTGGTTAGGGACTATTTAGAAAAGCTGGACGTGCACAAGTCCATGGGGCCGGACGAATTGCATCCGAGAGTGCTGAAGGAATTGGCGGCTGTGATTGCAGAGCCCTTGGCCATTATCTTTGAAAACTCGTGGCGAACGGGGGAAGTCCCAGATGACTGGAAAAAGGCTAATGTAGTGCCCATCTTTAAAAAAGGGAAGAAGGAGGATCCTGGGAACTACAGGCCGGTCAGCCTCACCTCAGTCCCTGGAAAAATCATGGAGCAGGTCCTCAAAGAATCAATCCTGAAGCACTTAGAGGAGAGGAAAGTGATCAGGAACAGTCAGCATGGATTCACCAAGGGAAGGTCATGCCTGACTAATCTAATCGCCTTTTATGATGAGATTACTGGTTCTGTGGATGAAGGGAAAGCAGTGGATGTATTGTTTCTTGACTTTAGCAAAGCTTTTGACACGGTCTCCCACAGCATTCTTGTCAGCAAGTTAAGGAAGTATGGGCTGGATGAATGCACTATAAGGTGGGTAGAAAGCTGGCTAGATTGTCGGGCTCAACGGGTAGTGATCAATGGCTCCATGTCTAGTTGGCAGCCGGTGTCAAGTGGAGTGCCCCAGGGGTTGGTCCTGGGGCCCGTTTTGTTCAATATCTTCAAATGATCTGGAGGATGGTGTGGATTGCACTCTCAGCAAATTTGCGGATGATACTAAACTGGGAGGAGTGGTAGATACGCTGGAGGGGAGGGATAGGATACAGAAGGACCTAGACAAATTGGAGGATTGGGCCAAAAGAAATCTAATGAGGTTCAATAAGGATAAGTGCAGGGTCCTGCACTTAGGATGGAAGAATCCAATGCACCGCTACAGACTAGGGACCGAATGGCTCGGCAGCAGTTCTGCGGAAAAGGACCTAGGGGTGACAGTGGACGAGAAGCTGGATATGAGTCAGCAGTGTGCCCTTGTTGCCAAGAAGGCCAATGGCATTTTGGGATGTATAAGTAGGGGCATAGCGAGCAGATCGAGGGACGTGATCGTTCCCCTCTATTCGACACTGGTGAGGCCTCATCTGGAGTACTGTGTCCAGTTTTGGGCCCCACACTACAGGAAGGATGTGGATAAATTGGAAAGAGTACAGCGAAGGGCAACAAAAATGATTAGGGGTCTAGAGCACATGACTTATGAGAGGCTGAGGGAGCTGGGATTGTTTAGTCTGCAGAAGAGAAGAATGAGGGGGGATTTGATAGCTGCTTTCAACTACCTGAAAGGGGGTTTCAAAGAGGATGGCTCTAGACTGTTCTCAATGGTAGCAGATGACAGAACGAGGAGTAATGGTCTCAAGTTGCAATGGGGGAGGTTTAGATTGGATATTAGGAAAAACTTTTTCACTAAGAGGGTGGTGAAACACTGGAATGCGTTACCTAGGGAGGTGGTAGAATCTCCTTCCTTAGAGGTTTTTAAGGTCAGGCTCGACAAAGCCCTGGCTGGGATGATTTAACTGGGACTTGGTCCTGCTTTGAGCAGGGGGTTGGACTAGATGACCTTCTGGGGTCCCTTCCAACCCTGATTCTATGATTCTATGATTCTATGATCTTTAATCTCCACATAGACTGACAGAGGGGCCTAGGTTTGACATGTAGGATGGGTGGATGCCAATACCCCTAAGAGGAATCCCTCCTCTTCTTATTTTGTTTTGCTTAATTAGCATTCGTAAGGGCAGTGATATGAAGATGATGGCTTGCGAGCTGCAAGTGGCTCTTTAATGTGTCTCCTCGTCTCTTTGTTGCACATGATATCAAAACACTGTGACTGGTTAATAACTTGGATCAGTTAATAATTGAATCAGGATGCTTTTACTTTGTAATTCATTATCAACTTGCACTAAGTTATTAACTTATTTGTTATGAGAATAATATATATTTTCCTCTCATACTGTTTAAATATGAATAGTGCTATAATAAATGAAACAATGAATTCACACTCCTGTAGCTCTTTTGGATAATGTTGATCACTAATTTGGCTCCTGAACCACTGAGGTCTGAGTATCACTAGGTGAGGGGCTCATGGGTCTGCAATCAGTGACTAAAACCTGTAGGTTCTTGTCTCTGTCTTTCCAACAGTCTCCATCCCAGTGCCACACATGGCATCCCATTCTCTTTGTATGACTCAGGAGTGTTGGTTTATGTGATCGGATCTTCAAGAACAGGGAGCTGTGGGGAGGTGGCTGAACTAGAGAGTCACAGCTCAAGAGGCAGGCAAAAGTAACTAACTGTAGGTTTTTGAGAAGAGTGGGGAGCTGGGGACATCAAAGAACCCAGGCGAAGCAGAAAGAGGACCCTCAGAAAGTTGGAACCAGGCTTTTCTCTGCTCATCTCAACTATAGCGTTTGAGGCCCACCCCACTGCTCACTGTGATCAGATTAAAGAAATTCCTAAACCTGCATTGCAGCACCTTGGAGACAGGTTTGTCAAATTCTCAGGTCTGGAGCAACTTCTGGTGGAGAGAGAGACAACCTTTCGAGCAACAAAGAACTCTTCTTCAGGTCTGAAGAACAGCTCCATGTGGCTCAAAAGCTTATCTCCGTAACCATGGGAGGTGTATAATGGAGGCTGGGGGAGGCTAAGTCTCCCCAAACCTCACACTGCCAGGGGAGGCGGAGGAGAGCAGGAGGAAGGGCTGTGATGGATTTGGGGCCACTGGAAAAATCTCCTCCCCACACAGCTGGAAGACCTCTGGGACCATAGTGGGGGCACAGAGCTTTTCTGGTCTCAGGGCCACAGCGGGGGCCAGGGGAAGAAGGAGTGAGTAGAGGGTGAGGCTGCAGGGAAAGGGGCAGATTGAGTGAGCCATGGGCGGGGCCATAGACAGAAGAGGCAGAATGGGGGAAGGGCTCTGGCTGACGCTGGAGCCAAGCTCTCAGCCACCCACCGCCCTGACTGCGGGGGCGGCAGGGATTGAGAGCTCAAACTTCTAATTTAGTGGTAGGATTGATTTAATAGGCTTCCAAGCAGTAACACAAGGGTTTGTCAGCCTTTACTTTTTGTTCTAACAGATGGGACTGCCCACAAAATATAATATTGTGTATTCCCACAAATGATACTAAGATAACTGTGGAGAAGGACTAGCCATTACATTGCAAATTGCAGGATTGGGGCCTAAGTGTCTGCATCACAAAATGACCAACCCGACAGGCACTAGGTGTCATCTTAGTCACAGCAGAAAGGTCAAAGGCTGAATGGACTATGACAATGAACTACCCTCTCACAAATAGGTATGTTCCCTGTGGATCAGAATGGAGGTACACTGGTGAGGAAGTGTGTGTGTGGGGTGGGGGGAGAAGTCACTATTTTGCCTGTGGATAAAACAGAGGATTTGACTTCTGTTCTGTGGATAAACAGAGAATGTTGGCCTCCAAAGATGTCCATCTAACACATTTAATCATTTACCTTTTAGAAATGAGAAGAAAAGTATAGACCTCAGATAACACTGTAATGGGGGCATAAGAAATACTTAAGTAATATTTTAAATTATATCTGTAATGCTTTGTTTTGTGTGTAGTAACTTTTACATGAAATCCTCTATTGATCCTTGTGGGGGAAAAAATGAATATACAGAAACACGCCCTTTAAAATATCTGTGCTAACTAGCTCTGAGTCTCTTATCACAGTACATGTTAGTGGCAAGTCACCTTTTCTGACAAACAAGGATGCTGTCCTACATCCATCCCAGTCTGATGAAGACTGAAATGCAAAGAAGCCCATACATTTAGCAAAGCCAGAATAAAAATCAACACATTCTGTTGAAAATCAGGAGGAAGTCTCATCACATGTTAACAGTTGTGCACACATAACTACCGTAACATTTTTGTCTCCATTAACTGCCTCCAGCTCTGCAGACTTTTCATGTGCTGCCTTGCACTGGTTCATACAGGTACTTGTTGGCAGACAGGTCATTAATCCTTTTCTCCCACACATCTTTTCTTTTCTTTCTTGTTTGCAGGATGTGCTTAAAGTACAGTATCCTGGTTTTGCTTTATTTGCCTGAGATTGATTCATTTTGTTTGTTCAGGGGATGAATGGACAGAAATTGTACTAAAGAAATTGGTTATTAGTCTCCAATACACTAATATGTATTGGGAAAGCTACAGTGTGTTCTCATTTTATTGGAAACCCTGAAATCCAATGTCATGTCCTTTGGCAGTGTAGATATTTATTGCTTTGCCTCCAGGCTCTGGAATAACTTTCCTGGATAGGAACAAATTCCTTATTTACATCAGCTGCTCTCAAAATCTTTCCAGTTTTACCATAGGGAGCAAATTAATGTCACCTTAGAATTTGCATTACTCCCTTTACTTCCCTATGCTACAGATACTGAGGCAAAATTATTTATTCTTCATATTTTATTTTGTATTATAATAGCTCAGAGACCACAATCAGGATTGTGCTAGGTGCTGTATAGACACATACACATACACACAGCCCCTGCCCTGAGGAACTAAGAAGAAAACTGACATATGAAATATTGATGTGTTACTTTAATGTATGCCATTGCTTACAGGAGCAAAATATTATTCCTTCTTATTATTTAAATAATATTCCTGTTTAAATGGCTACCTTTATTTTAAAAAGTTGTAATGTAGTTGGAAGAGCTTACGCTCAGTTGTTAGACCAGCCATTTTAGGAGACATCTTTTTCTGGATTCTTGTTTATAACTGTTCTGGTGCCAGAGTTTTCACTATCTTTAACCCCCACAAGACATTGTCTAGTCTAGTGTGACTTCACATCTAATGACTTTAATCCTAAAACATAGTATCTCCCTGAGCCTCTCTAGGGATGGTGCAATTCCCAACTACTCCATATTCAGGACTGTGCTGTGCCTAAAAGGCACAGTCTAGATCAGGGTTGGGCAAAACTATGTTTTATGCTGGCCCGCGAACTCCTGCTGGGAGTGGGGTTGGGGGCCACACCAAGTGGCTCAGCCCCATTCCAGCACTGCAGCCAGGGTTCCGGGACAGGGGCCACACCATGTTTAGGGTCCAGGACCGCTTCACGCCTAGGAGCCGGAGAAGGGACATGCCACTGCTTCCGGGAGCCGCTTGAAATAAGCACCACTCGGAGCCCTGCCCCAGCCTTGATCCCCCTTCAGCTCTCCAAACCCCTTGATCCCAGCATGGAGCATCCTCCTGCACCCCAAACATCTCATCCCCAGACCCACCCCAGAGCCTGCACCCCAAGCTGGAACCTGCACCCATTCCTGCACCCCTGCCCCAGCCATGATCCCCTTTGGTCCCAGCCCAAAGCACCGTCCTATATCCCAAACTCCTCATCCCCAGTCCTGCCCTCACCCCCTCCTGCACTCCAACCCCCATTTTGTGAGCATTCATGGCCCACCATACAATTCCTATTCCCTGATGTGGTCCTCAGGCCAAAAAGTTTGGCCACCCCAGTCTAGATCCTATATGTCTCTAAGCACTTTCTTAGCTGTGCATTGATAACTGTTTTCCTTTCCCAGCCCAAAGCACATACAAGTATTGTTTATTTCTCACAGGTAGACCCAAGAGGGTGTTAAGATCCTATAGGATACTTCAATCTGTCTCTGTATAGTTGGTTCAGACATGTGCCATTACTACTAGTTCTACCACCTTTCTTGCCATTAAGATGCTTCCAATTGTAAAGTTTTTGACCCAGGTTTCTGGGAGATCATGCATTATTTGAGTTTCTGGGTCAGGACTGCACATGCTCTATACGTAATCTTAATTACATGCCTCTCATCTCCATAATTAACTTTCTCTTTTTTGTCTCTTATTAGTTTAGAGTAGGCTGAAATCCAGGAGTCTCACATGAGGTACCCCAACCCTCACATTCTGTGCATTACTATGTTTGTTTGTACTCATCCCATAGAAAAGATATGGGATTTGCAAACATTATCTTTGTTCTCCTCAAGTTCTTGAACAATGGAAAACTGGTTAATCCGTTCTAGTATGCGGAGTGCCCTTCTGTTAGGTTGTTTATCCCTTTGCCCTCTGTCACCCAGCCCTGTCTGTGCTTCTGTCTGAACTCCGTATCATTGTCTCCTTGTGCTTGACCTTTTCATTCAAGCAAGTCTCCATCTTACCTGCTTTGGCTACTCCATAATGAAACTAATTGACCTTGGAGGATTCTCCATTAAGTTCGGAAGATATTCAGGCGTACAAAGGTCCCTCCCGACAGCTATGCTACAGAAAGAAATACATCATCCACTGCACCCACTCCACTGGTCATTAAACGTATCAATTTACTCAATGTCTAATTACCATGTTAAATATAGCTGCAAACAAGTTAAAGAATTAAATATAGAAAATGAAATCAGAAAATCTGAATTTCAGCTACATGGTTGAAATTTTTCACCACCCCTCTGAAAATCACCTTATTTTAAGATGTTTTAATATTTATTATTTTAAATTGGAAAACCAAAAATGGAGGCATTCAAAATCATGCATGACTCTTGAAAATGTTGGCCAACGACCTCAGATCCCTCCACACAGAATCCGCTCCTGCAAACAGCAGCTATTGCAATGGACTGAATGAACTGGGAGTCTAAAGCTTGCATTTTAAAAATCTGCTAACCTCACTGGAACTAGTCCCATTCTATCACATCCAGAGAAACAGATGTTGACTGTGGAGTAAGTGTGGGTGCTACAGATATTGCAGTTGACCATAATTTTGTATCTAACATTCTGCTAGCATGAACTAGTTCCTTTTGTGCCTACACAGCACAATACCCTGATCTCATTGTTTCTGGAAAACAGAAGTCTTATAGTGAAAGCTGAGACCACAGCAGTGGCACCTCTAATTCTCATGCATCTGTGCCTGATATTTCAAACCCAGGTGATTGAAAGAAGCATTAACTATCTTTGCTAAAGGCAGAAGCATCTATCTTTTAAACAGCTTAAGACTGGAAAATTCTAGGCCAGATTTACAGTCCAGCTTTAACTGAGTCTCTGTTTTTGCACTCACAAAATTGAGGGCACACACATAGTCTGTGTGGAAAAGGCCTTTAGAATGTTTAATAGAAAATGAGTGTTTCTTTTGTTTGTTTGAATATGTTTGTATCCTATCCATAGAAAGGACATAGGTTGGAATTTAGAACACTGACCTGTATTTTGCTCTCCTAGTTTGTGATTCATATATTTGTGGGTGCTATTTAGTTAATTTAGGGAGAGTGAATGGGAGTCAAACACCTGAAAATGTCCCCACTACATGAGGATTTTGCCTCATAATGCAGGAAGTGTGAAATAGCCTGCCCTCAGTTATACCTGTACAAACCCATCCATGCAACCCCAGATTCAGTGGTATTGAAGGGTGTAACAAAAAGCAGGAGGTGGGCCTTTATAGTCTACATAACCCTATTGCTTTTGGTTTAATTATGCCATTGGGTGTTCTTTCCACAAAGCTACATTTGGTGTGTGTAAATGTGTTGGTGCATTTTTGATAAGTTGGCCTTCAGTGAATACTAATTGTAATTCCAAATAGCTCAGTACTAGCCTAGCGACGTGGCCCAAAATTCTACTCTCAATTACATAGGTATTTAGACAACCCCCAATTTGCCCAGGTGTATCAAAGAGCAAAATTTGACCCCTAGTGTCCTCTTGGCTCTGTACTGCAGCTGTTATTCATTTTTGCTTCCAAGCACAGACTTTACTGTGCACATTGGATCATATTCTGCTGTCAGTTATTTTGAAGAAAAACTCCCACAGATTTCTATGGGAGTCTTAATGATGGAACAATGACAAGTTACAACCCTGTACCTGGAAGCTTCTGCATTATGCAATTGTATCAAGTGAACCCAAATGTTTTAGTATGTATTTTAGCCAGATACATTTATTTGTCCATTTTCTATGGGATTCTTATCCTAGCTGCATGTTTAATTTTGCTGGAGTCTAACCAGACAGTGGTTCCACAACTGAAAGTTGTGTAGGAGGTATGCACAAACAATCATGGTGGTCTTTTAGGAAAGTAAGAGGCATCTGTCAGGTTCCCTTTCTGGTCCTCCTCCCTTTTCCATCAGACATCTCAATGCCTGAGTGAGAGATAACAAAAGAACCTGAGAACAGATGGAATGTTCAATCAGCGGCAATAAAGCAGAAGTTTACACAAGGTGTGCTTCATGTTGCCTGTCAGTCTGTCACTTGGGAAGAGGTGCAGTGGGGTGGACGGAAGGGAGAAAAGGAATCTTGCTAGACCTGAAATGTTATGGACAGTTAGTGAGTAGGAACAGCGACAGTGGTTTAAAAATAACTTTTGCAGCCTAAATGACCATAGCAACTGGGCAGCAATTGATCCCTTTCTTCTGAGCCCAGTCAATCACCACATTAGACATCCACAAAGCAGGAGGATGTTGTAGTGACACAGTGCCTAGCTGACAAGTGTTCAGCATGAGGAGAGCTCTCCTGTTACTTTATAGTCAAAATCATTTGCTGCTATCAAACTGAACCACAGCTAGTGGCGAAAATGCTAATCAGACAGTCAGGGTCATGTGTTAAGGGCTAGATTCTCACAAGAATTAGGGTCTCCTCCTCCTCTCCCTCCGCTTCTCGCTATTCTAGGTGAACTTGCCTTCATGGGCCCAATCTGGTAGGCAGGCTCTGAGCACACTTACTGGATTGGACCCCATAGGTGCGTTAGGTACAGGGCCAGCTCCAAGCACCAGCGTTCCAAGCAGGTGCTTGGGGTGGCAGTTAGAAAGGGGCGGCAGTTCCGCCAACCGCGGCAGGTTTGTTGTTTTTTGTTTTTGTTCTTTGTTTTTTTTCCCCCCCGCACTGCTTGGGGCTGCGAAGACTGTAGAGCTGGCCCTGGTTAGGTAGAGGAACACATATCTTCCTCTGGTTCAAGCAACTGAATACGTAAGTGACGCAGCAGTGCACTTGTGCAGAGACACAAATACCGGCGCCTAGGGCACAATTACTGCAAAAATGTAGGTGCTGAGTGATGTAAAGCACTTACGGGGTTTGGTGGCAGCTGAGTGGGGGTTTTGTAAATACCCAGTGGTGCTGTCCTGGGATTTAGACACCTAACTGCCACGTTAGGCCCCTAAGGGCTTGTTTACATTACAATGCAGGGTCAATCTAAGATTCGCAACTTCAGCTACATAATAGCGTAGCTGAAGTCGCCATATTTAGATCTACTTATCGCGGTGTCTTCACTGTGGTAAGTTGACAGCTGACGCTCTCCCGTCGACTCCGCTTGCGCTCCTTGTTCTTGTGGAGTACCAGAGTTGACGGGAGAGCGTTCAGCAGTCGATTTATCGCATCTATACTAGATACGATAAATCGACCCCTGCTGGATCGATCGCTGCCTGTCAATCCAATGGGTAGTGTAGACAAGCCCTAAGTCCTTTTGTGAATTTACCCCACATTCTTACATTAAGATCTTCTTTTTCATCTCAAGTCAGAAATTCAATGAGATCACATTGAATAGTACAATATTCACCATCAGTAGAGCCTTGTTGCACAAGTAGTCACACTGAAACCAATGAACTCAATGTGATTTACAAACTAAAGGTGGAGGTGTTTGTTCCACTATTGCTAATAAGGATCCTATTATTGTTCCAGAATATCTGGACACTTCCTACATTGTTCCTGAGTGTGTTCATGGATCCAGTAGGTACCACAAATGTTACCACCGATGATTATTAGTCTGAACATTCACACTAGGAGTGTATCATTTGGCATTGTTCATTCTTTCTTTATTCTAACATTTAAAAAGTTTCAGCCATCCACTGAGAAAGCAGAAACAATGTCATGAAATGTAGGTGATAAACCTGCCACAATGAACAGCAAACAGGTGATGTGAACAGTTGGTGAGCAACCCACAAGCTGAGATCTGTTTGCAAACCCTGTGGCAAGTATTTAGGATGACTGAATATACTCAGGAAAAAACAGGGTTGGTGCATGCACCATTTACAGACAGAAAATGTGCTGTGTAGTGGGATAATTTATCAAATTTGGGCTCCAAGGGAGATGATGGGTCTTTTTTTGCCTACTCCATATCCATTGTGAATTAAAGCTACAACATGTTCACAATCGACACGTGGAGGTTGCACTGGGAGGGTGATAGTTATAGGAAGGTCAGCAATTTATTAAACTTACTATTTGGTATGGTCTCCATGTATGTGTGAAGTAGGCATTACAGGATACCACCTGTAACATCAAGTAAGAGGTCTTGTCCTCTGACATGTTTTTCTTTAATCAGCTCAACAAAATACCTTCAGTGACCATGTTTTCCCGTATTCCATCTTTTCAGAAGGCAGCATGGGACTGGCTAAGATTCACTGTACTTCTGCGTTTTCTTCAGTACATTTGTCTCCAGAATTTCATTTTCTGTGCTAAACAATTTAGAAAGGCTGGACAGAGCATGTACTGTACCAATTTTGTACAATAAGGATGGGATTTTCAAAAATGCTCATAGTTGGCCTAACTCTGCTCCCATTGAAAATAAAACTCCCATTAACTTCACTGGGAGCACTTAAGCCACTGCTGAATGCTTTTTTAAAACTTTTTGGGTCTCCTAACTAAAAGGGTTTCTGGTGTGGGAGCAATACAGTAGCAATCCTCCATGTCATTAAAACTGGCTCCAAATCCTACTGCTGAATTCAAACTCATTTTTTTACCTTCTTTCTAATTCGTGCCACATGGATCATATTAATTTTAAATAAGGCATAATTGTTCTATTTTATAAGCAGGATTCAAAATGTTTCCATGCATGTACGTTTGAACAATTAAATTAGATTGCTCCTATAAATGTTGCAGGTCATTCTGACCTACCATTTCAGTCTGGGGAGAACATCACTTTGAAATCTGTGGGAGGCACTACCCCAGCATAGGATAATAGCCTATAATGAAATGTGGAGCTAATCATTTGTAGCAATGAGTTATTACAGAAATGTGAAAGAATATCAGTTCAGATTCACAACCATGCTGAGGCCACTTCGTGCTGGTCTGAGCAGAGGTGTAGGTAGCACAGGGTGTAGGCTCATGGAATTCAGGTCCCATTCATGGAATTCAGGTCCCCCTTCCCAGCCAGGCATCCTGCCCAGCCTGTTGCCACCCTTCACACCTGTACATGTAGCTTTAGTGCAAAAGCCCCCTGTATAGCCCAAGTTGCTTTGACTATGATCTCCCATACACTCCACACACAACCCCACCATGGGACTTATGGGATGAATTCTGCTACCTTTACTCAGACTGAGTAATACCTTACTCCATGAGTCAATAATCAGTAAGACTATCCATGCAGTAAGTTACAATTAAATGTGACCTGGAGGGTCTTGCCTTAGATTTCTACGTCAGGATAAATTTCCCTCAACATGAATGGAATTTTTTGATTTTGAACTAAGAACAGCTACTGACTTCATTATTTAAACAAAAACCTGGGGCCTGATTCTCCATTGCCTTGCACCTTGTGTTTTCACTTACATCTGTACAAAGTGGTACCAAATTAGAACAGTAGCATTTTACACTTGCTGTGCAAAGACATAGATGATTTATATGAGGCGCAAGACTGAAGAGCTGTGAGTTGCTGGTTGAAAACTAACAAGGCATTTATTTTTGAGGTAGGCTTTGTTTCAGCCTTGGGAGACTCTTTTACATCACTATCTTCCAAACTCTGGTGGAGAATGGAAGGGACAAATGATTTTGCAAGCCAAATGGCTTATAAAACCTTTAATAATTCAATTGTGATAAAGGTTTCACTAGAGCAGAATATGGGAATGGCCTGCATGAGGATTCTCAGATACATACCATGGATCTCTGAATTTGCAACGATTTGTGTGTTTGGCTGACAGCAGCCTCCAGGCCCATTGAGAGAAATGTGGTGCCCCAGCATATCATGTTCTCTGGGACCCCGATCCCACACCTTTCATCCCAGGTACAGACCAACTGGGGGAGGGCAGGGGAGATCTGAGCTTGGGGCCCCAGTACAATTGTCCCCTCTTCCCCTGCCTCTTGTCAGCCCTGTCAGGCTCTGTCCCTTGTTTCTTACTCCTTATTGCTTCTTTCTGTATTCTCAGAGCAGTGTCCAAAGTGACTTGAATGATGGAAGGTATTTTGCCCATCCGCCAAGTGGTAAACAGATATCTGATGCCTTGCAGGGCAGCCTCACAGTGCAGAAGAAATTAGCGATGTGGATTCTGGATATATTCCAGCTATAACTTGTTTTATTCACACACATGCAACAATCCTGGAAGTGGTGCATGGAATCAATGCCTTCTAGATAATCTGATGGTCCCTTCTAGACTTAAAATCTATTACTCATCCCAGCACTAATACCTGCTTTCCAAAACCCACATCACAACTTGGTGCCTCTCCCCTTAACCCTGCTCAGAGTTCCAAGTTGTGGGTTCATGAATCATCAGAAGGGGACCGAGGACCCTGTCATTCACAGCAGTGAGCACTTCCTATGAGATGCTAAGTACCCTTACATCCTATTCATTTCAATGGGAGTTGAGCATTCACAGCCCTGTGCAGGCTCAGGACCCTACTTAGTCCTTACTGTATCTTGTTTAACATAACCATTTAAATGGCTAACCCTCTCCCAACATCTGTTGTCTTGTGACTCAATTGTTCATTTTTGAATAGCCCAGCTGTCAACTGGCACAGACTCCTTGAAGTCAATGGAGTTACACTGACCTCATAAGCTGAGGATCTAGCCCATAATATTTTTGGAGCAGATGTGGTTCCTTATCCTGTTCCCACTGGAATCAGTGGGAGTTTTGTCATAGACTTCAATGGAAAATGGAGGATCAGGCCCATGAAATATAGCAATTTCAGAGAGGAAGCTCTGCTGGAAGTCATTGATACAAATCAACTATAGCATAGATTAATTCTTAGTAAGGAGGGAATAAGAAATAATATTGAAATAAATAAAATATTGGGGATTAACGGTGTTTCTTAGACATGTTCTAATGTGATACAAATGTACCTGTACACCTTCCAGGGGAATTTACTGTAAAAAAAAATAGAAAAAAATTCAATTCAATACTGAAAGAGGTTTAGGTTAAGGAATCAGCCGTGGAGAATCTTGCATATGGAATGTTCAAAATGGGGAGAAAATCCAATATGTTTGCTTTGGAAATCAACAAAGCAATGTCAGCTTCAATGATGTTGGAAGTGATCTTCTTAAAAATTAGCATATGCATTGGACCTAATGTCCTCTCTGAGCGTATTGTTTCTGAAGCCTGAAAGCCTGTTTGAACTATTACAGTGGCATGCATCTTAAATGAATGAAAACTTCCTTCCATTATTCAGGAAGCTGAGAGAAAGACAAAGAGGTTTTACTTCAAAGTATTTCAGTTTCCATTTAAGTCACTCTACTTCTTTACATGTTCATAAGTAACAAACACAGATGGAGACATGAAAAATGTCTGAAAAGTTTGATTACATCTAGATTATTATTTCCCAGTGAAATGAAGATCTTTCATGTAGGACCTACATTTCTTTTCCTATTAACAATGTGCATAATAATTCTGGATCAGAGAGCTAAGTAGGATAAGGGGAGTTGGAAACAGTTATGCTCTTTTTATATCAGTCCAGAGTTATGCTGTTATTTGTAATAGATAAGGAATATTATGTGAGGAAATGCATAGGGTGATCTCTATACTGTGACCATATGTTCCCCTTTTCTGCTGTATATGGAATTCTTGCTTTGGAGCTTGCAATTATTTTATGGTTTTATATAGTTTGAGTTATTACTAACTTACCTTTTGGATAACTGGCTTATTGGCCTCATAATAAGTGGTGAGCTTATAACATCAACAAGTAGGTGCAGGAATCAATGGGTCTTTGTAACTCCCCATGGAATTTCTCTTGATTTGCAAATATTAGAACAGAATCTAGCCCCAAAATCCTGTGGCAGAATTCTTTAGTGTCCTGCAGTATTTCACAAAGTGCCTGAGCTCCTCCCTACAGGGCGTCCACTTTTCAGCTGTATCCAGTATAGACTGTACATTTATCTTATCTAGAAGGCAGACTTAGTCAATGGTTGACGTAGTCACTGATTAATATCCAGGAGAATTTTTAGGTGTTGTTTAGCCATCTGGAGGCTCCCATATTGTTCCCTGAATATAAAAGAAACATGCAAGTGAGAACAAGAAACAAAGTAGTACATATTTGAATATAAGGGTGAAAAGTTCAAACAAGAATGTACTTCTAAGATCATACCAAGATTAGAGATGTATGAAATATCTGAAATGCTTTGTGCTTCTGTAGTACTATTGGTCTCAAAGCATTTTATAACATTCATTAATTTGGCCCCATCACACCTCTGTGGTAATTATTAGCTCTAATAAGTGATTTTTGAAACACCCAACTTGAGAAAACTCAAAGGGTCTTGATTTTGAGAGGGTGGATTCTCAGCACTTTCTAAAAAATCAGACCCCTGTGATGTCTCAAGCTGGAAACCACAGAATTGGGATACACAAAATTACTAGTTACTTTTGAAAATCTTGGTGCAGATTCTCAGTCCTGTTCCTTAACTGCAGAACCATCATCCCCCCACTAGATTGTTCCTCCATGGTATGTAACAGTCACAACAAACCCTCAAACCACACTGATAGTTTATCACTGCAACATGGAAATGACACTTTTTTTTTATATATAGTTGCAAAGTTTAAGGGACTTTAAACTAAAAATGACCTATCTCAATGACACTCAGAACTTCAGAAACTCACAAAGAATGTTAACTGACTTTAGGGTTGCCACTTTCTAATCGCACAAAACTGAACACCCTTGCCCCACCCACTCCCCCATCCCTTCTCTGAGGCCCCACCCTGCTCACTTCATCTCCCCCTCTGTTGCTTGATCTCTCCCCCCCCCCCCCCCGACTCCCTTGCTCATTTTCAACAGGTTGGGGCAAGGGGTTGGAGTGCAGGAGGGGGTGAAGGCTCTGGCTGGGGTGCGGGCTCTGGGGTGTGGCCAAAAATGAGGGGTTCAGGGTGTGGCAGGGGGATCTGGGGTGGGACTGGGGATGAGAGGTGTGGGATGCAGGAGGGGGCTCCAAGATGGGGGGGTGGAGCCAAGGAGTTAGTCTTGTGGAGGGGGCTCTGGGCGGGAGTTTGGGTGTGGGAGGAGGCTCAGCGATGGGGCAGGAGTATGGGAGGGAGTGCGGGGTGCAGGCTTCGAGAAGGAGTTCGGGAAGGAGGGGGCTCATGGCTGGGGCAGGAGGTTGTGGTGTGGGAGGGGGTGCAGGGCGTAGGCTCCAGGAGGGAGTTTGGGTGTAGGAGGGGCTCCAGGCTGGGTCAGGGGGGTTGGTGTGCAGGAGAGGGTGTAGGCTCTGCGCGGTGCTTTCCTCGGGAGGCTCCCTGGAAGCGGCAACATGTCCCTCAGCTCTTAGGCATAGGAGTGGCCAGGTGGCTCTGCACGCTGCCTCCGCCCACAGGCATCGCCCTCGCAGCTCCCATTGGCTGTGGTTCCTGGCCAGTTGGAGCTGTGGAACTGTTGCACAGGGTGGGAGCAGCACACGGAGCCCCCCGGCACTCCTGCACCTCAGAGCCAGAGGGACATGTCACCGCTTTTGGGAGCCACGTGGAGCCAGGTAGGGAGCCTACCAGCCCTGCCAACTGGACTTTTAACAGCCTGGTCAGTGGTGCTGACCAGAACCGCCAGGATCCCTTTTTGACTGAACGTTCCGGTTGAAAACTGGACACCTGGAAACGCTAACTGACATGTAGCTGGACACTGAGTTGGCTTGAATGTGAAACGTAAGGTCAGGGCTGCACAGAGTGTTTTGGGGTTCTGGAGCAAAATCTGAAACTGTGGCCCCCGACCCTTCCAAAAAATTACAGCTGAGGAGAAGCTGTGGGGCAGGGGAGGTTTGGAGAGTGAGCCTGCACTACACTCTGAAGCAGTGGCTCCTGTCCCACAGCACTTGCCCTGGCTCCCTGCTCCAAGCATTGCAATCTGGTATGCAGAAGTTGAGCACCACTCAGGTTTGGCCAGGTGGCCTCTCTGTTATGAAAGACGGGCCACCATGCCCAATTCCAGTGGATGGCCTGGCGACCCAGAACGTGGGGTTGCAATGCCACTTAGTTGGGGGCCCTCTCAAAAATGCAGTCTGGACAAACTGCCCCCTCCCCCCCGCGCAATTAAAGTGTGGCAAGCCATTTGAACAAAAACTGAAGAAAATGTTGATGTGAACTAAACTAAAATTGCTGAGCTTCATACAGTTCTAAGCAAGATCTATATGCATGCAAACATATCAGATTTTATTTAACCATGTATTTTTCTTCTTTACATCAAATTGGCATGAACTATGGCCAAAAAACCCTCCATCAATCACTTGTGAAGAAGATGGCAAAAAGACAATTCTAACAAATATACATACAAAATGTCTTGAGAAACTTACAAGTGCCATGCATTGGCCGAAGCCAATGAGAAACCTACACTTTAGAAAGGATCTGAAACATGATCTATAAAAACACATTTTAAAACTGACACATCACTAATGGAAGAATAAACTATGCTTGCTTTATTTATAATACCTTAAGTAAACTTAAGCTTTTTAAAAATGCTACTATTCAAAGGATAAATTCATCAGAGCGATGTTTGAGCGATGGGGACTGGAATAGCAGTAATACAGGTTTTTGCAGCTCAGTACTTGCTTGCAGATCCTTATCATCTGTTAATCACACGCTGCCAGTGCAATATTGTAACTTGGACTCAAGCCTTCTGTATCAACTCAGCACCTGCTTGACAAGCCATGACTTCCCTCATAGACAAAGTTCCTATTGATTTCAACTCTGATCATGTCAGTAGACTATACAAAGTATGCTCTGAGTCCAGTGTTCACAGTTGAGAGAGGGAAAAGTCTTTCTTTGGTTACCTGGCAGTGACTTACCCTTATTATGAGCTCATGATAGAACCCTTAACATGAACCCTTTGCTAGAGTATAATTAAAGGAATCAAACCACAAGTATGTGAGTGACTATGTAAATAAACTAGTTAAGCACCTGAAGATGTCCATTGTGAATTAGATGTTTTCAGAAGCCTGAGTTGACTCAGACTGAGCAGAGTGCCAGTACTTTAATAAAACACTGTTAAGACCTATTGTGCCTTCTCCCCTAACTCTAGCATGCCTAGGAAGATCTCTAATCTTAACTGCCTTGCCTAGAGCCTTGAAATTAGTTTTATGGGCCTCTGGAAGGAAAAGAAAAGCAAGAAAAAGAACAAACATAGGCAAGTGTTTGCCGTCTCCTATTTATGTCAATAGGAGACTGAAATACAATTTCTACCACCATGTGAGACTATGAATCAGCTGCACAGAAAGGCAGGCCATTATGGTGTGTCGGCCTGGGGACCCTGTTCAATTCTCCTGGACTCCTAAGCACCTAGCTGACTTTGGAAAATGTAGATTTGTATCCTAAATCTCTTAGGCACTTTAAAAAATATCACCCAAAGCTTTTTTAAAATAAAACCTAATTTCTGGGCTAATACAGGCAGCATCCCTTAACATGTATCATGTCTGAATATGCGGTGAATGACCTCCTTGACTTTTCACACCAGAAAGTAGAAAACGTGCCCTTTAGACTTCTGCTGCACTGTATGATTTTGAATGATATCCTCTATCTCGCTCCCCAAAGAATATTACCAATTATAATAGTTTGACTCATTGACGTAATT
Source organism: Dermochelys coriacea (assembly GCF_009764565.3). Classification (NCBI taxonomy): domain Eukaryota; kingdom Metazoa; phylum Chordata; order Testudines; family Dermochelyidae; genus Dermochelys; species Dermochelys coriacea. Next base: position 114,905,305 of record NC_050072.1, read on the forward strand.
CATTTCCTAGGCTGATGCATCCGTATGAATATTTATTCATAGTTTTTAAAGCTGGAAGGGACCATTATGATCTAATCTGACTTTCTGCAAAACACACCATGGAACCTCAGCCAATAATTTCTAAAACAAACCTATAATTTCTGTGTGAGGTACAGCATATCTTTTAGAAAGACATCCAATCTTGATTTCAAGACCTTGAAAAAAAAGTAGGGAACCTTCTACTTCCCTAGTACAGTTATTCCAAGTAGTAATTACCCTCACTGTTAAAGTCTGAATTTGTCTAGCTTCAGTTTCCAGCCACTGGATCTTGTCATACCTTTTTCTGCTAGATTAAAGAGCCACCTGTTATCAGAAACTTTTATTTTCCAGAGCTTGAATAATTTTTGTTGCTCTTTTCTGAACCCCTTCCTATTTTTCAACATCCATTTTGAATTCTGGACACTGTAACTGGACCCAGTTGTGCCGGGAATGACTCATAGATTCCAAGGCCAGAAGGGACCGTTGTGATCATCTATTCTGATCTTTTGTAGAACACAGGCCAGAAAGTTTCCCCAAAATAATTCCTAAAGCATATCTTTTAGAAAAACATTCAACCTTGATTTAAAAAATGTCAGTGATGGAAAATCCACCATAACTCCTGGTAAACTGTTCCAATGGTTAATTATTCTCACCATTAAAAAAATTACCCCTTATTTCCAGTATAAATTTATCTAGTTTCAACTTCCAGGCACTGGATCATGCTATTCCTTTCTCTGCTAGACTGAAGAGCCCATTATTTAAATATTTGTTCCCCATGTAGGTACATATAAACTGTAATCAGGTCACCCTTTAATCTTCTCTGTGTTAAGTGAAATAGATCAAGCTCTTTGGCTGCATCATTTTAAGGCATGTTTTCTAATAATTTCATGATTCTAAATCAAATACCTTCCAGAAATCTAAGTACATTATGTCAACACAGACACCTTTATCAACTAAACTTGTAATCTAATTAAAAAATTGTTTTGACAGGGCCTATTTGCTATAAAACCCATGTTGATCGGCATTCATTATTCTACCATTCTTTAATACTTCCTTCGTTATTTTTAATCTGACATAAAATAAGTACCTGAGTTTTCACTGCCTCTCATCTTATTTAATCATTTATACTAGTGCAAAGTGGGAACAAAAAGCTAAAATTCTGATTTGCTTTTGTTTTCATGAGGCAATGGAGAATCAGGCCCTAAGTCTTCAGTAGTAATAACATAATCTTCAGACATTCTGATGGCAAACATCAAACTTTTGTTTATTTGCATTCCTTCTTGGGTGCTATTCACTGTTTATGGCACGAATCTGAAATTTATCTAGTGACAGGTGAAGGGAAATGTACACACTAACAGTCTTTGAATCCAAAATCAAAACAAAAAGCTGTGTTACATACCAATTCCAACAGGAATTTATCATCTTGATCTGAAAGAAAAATCAAAAGACTCCCTTGGCAGACATTATTCGCAGATACTAATTGCTAGGAATCTGTAAGGAACTTTGATATTTCTTTGTTTTTGACTGAAGATATTATAAATGGTAGGAGGCTATTGTTTAACCCTGTGACGTAATTATGACTATATGTCAACAGACAGACATGCATTGTTTTAGTGCTGCTAATTGGAAAGTAGACAAGTATGAACAAGCTCAATCCTGCCCTTGGACTGTGCACATCCCTCATTAACAGAAGGCAAAGACAGACCGTGAGGGGATATAGGCTTTATACACATTTTCTGCATCAGGCATGATATCTTAATTTTCTACGAGTCATTTTCTTGTCCTCTAATTGAAAAATATTAATTATTGAGTATTACTGACCATGTCATACAAATGTCTCTATCATCAGTTCGTGATGTGTTTTGGGAGTTGGTAGAACCCAGAGAATTTCTGAAACTGTTGTTTTTTTACTAAAAACAAAAATAAAATAACAATCATTCCGTGTTTTTCCTTCTCAAGCGGCTATTGAATGCATTCAAACCCTGATTTGGCTAATTCAAGATTCCTATATCTTGCCATTTACACATAGAAATCTTAGACTTTGGCTTCTGCTGGATGAAAGTGGGAATGGGAAGAAGAAACTGCCTGCATTTTAAGCAGCTGGGGCTACAGTCACAAAGGGAACATAGGTGTTACAACACGTTAACTCCTAGATGCCCTTCCATCCAGCAGAATTCACAGCCCTGAGTTAGGTACCCAAGTTCCCCTGTGCATTCTCTGGGGAGAGTTAGACACTTAAGAAAGGGATTCACAGAAACCAGCAAGCTGAGTGTGAAGTTGCCTAAAGTAGCCCGGGATAAAATGCAGGGCAAAGGGGCAAGGTTTAGGGCCCAGATCCACAAAGGGACATAGGTACCTAATTCCTAGGGATTTGGGCTTTAGGTGCCTGAGTGACAGGCTGGAGGAAGACATATTTCAGCTCAAGATTCTCAGCCATGAACCCATTCCTGGAGTTGGGCACCTAAACCAGGTCAGGCCTTTCTTGTGAAAAGAGACACAAGACTCCCCCTGCCCCATTTTAGCCAATAGCCCAGTGGTTAGGGCATTGACCTGGGAGGTGGGCGATCTGTTTTCAAATCCTGTTCTGTTTGTTGTGGAGTACAGACTTGAATCCTGGTCTCCCACCTCCCAGGAGAATGCTGTAAGTGCCAAGCTGTTGGGTATTCTGAGGGAACAGAGGGTTGGGGTGTCAGGGGTGAGGGCTCCAGCTGGGGGAGCGGGTTCTGGAATGGGACTGGGGATGAGAGGTTTGAGGTGCAGGCTGCCCCAGGGCTGTGGCAGGGAGAGAGGACTTCCCCCAGCCCTCTCTTGCTGCAGCAGCCCAGAGCCGGAGAAAATACCTCTCCTCGGCCGCAGCAGCTCCAGGGTTCGGCTGGGGCCAAGGGAGAGGTGCCTCTTCCCAGCTGTGGCAGCTCTGGGGCTCAGCTGGGCTGGGGCAGAGACGCCTCTCCCCACCTGCCCAGCCCTTTGTGGCCTTAGAGGGAGCTTAGCACCTTACCGCTCTAAAACTGTGTGCAACAAGGAAGTCAGCTGTAGGCAGAGAGGGCACTGAAGAGGCTGTGCCTAGGGGCGCATAAGGTATAAATGTGGCCCTGCCCACAAGTGAGAGAGGTGGGGGAATGCCTCATTTGAGAATCCTGTGGGGCTTAGGCACGAGGAAGAGCTCCAGGCAGCTTGTTAGTTGTGTGGTGGCATCAGGTTTTAGGGGGCTTTGTGCATGCCCACCAGGGGAAAAACAGGCGCCTACAGGATTAGGTGGCAGATGAATGGTGGTTTTGTAAATGTCAGTGGTGCCTAAATGTTGGACTTAGGTGCCTAAAAAGGCAGTTGGGTGCCCAAATCCCTTTGTGATTCTAGATTGTGGTGATATACTTTGTCCTTTAAGAAAAGGAGAACATGTGGCACCTTAGAGACTAACAAATTTATTTGAGCATAAGCTTTCGTGAGCTACAGCTCACTTCATCGGAGGTTTCATCCTTTAGTTTTTCTTTTTTACAATACACTGTCTCTCCCTTTCTGGGTCAAGCTCTCTCACAGTTTCCTACTTGCATGAAAAAACTTAGCCCATCTGACTTGGGGCCCCCACTTTTGAAAATATTGTGAGTAAGCACAAAAAAATAGTGATTTTTTTTAAAGCCATAATTTCTCATTCCTTTTAGGCAAATCTGTGATTTATTACTGAGCGCTAATCTACAGTAACATGGCATGTTTAATCACAATTACATGAAAAACTAACCAATTATTACAAAAAGTTGTATAATTCCAGAATTACTTCTCCTTGCACAGAGATGTAACACAACCCAAAACCACTGAACTCAAAGGAACTATTTATGTGCTAAAAGGTATGCAAGAGCAGAAGCCTTTGCAGGACCTGGGACTAATCTTACAATTTTTTTCAACTCTAATCATGGCACAAAATAGTTTACAAAAAGTGGAGGGAGGGTGAAATGAGAGTTTTGAAATCTTAAAGCACCCTACAAACTGATTTCAATTGACTTTTCAAATGACAATTGCATTCCAATGGATTTTGCCTTTATAATTTAGGACTAGTGCTGTTGATTTAATTATGTAAATTAGAAACCAGTTGCCCTGTGGATCCAAAACAGGAAAAAGCATATCACGTGAAAACTTGGCCCTTTTGAAATTGGATTTTTACCATTGACTTCATGAGGGCCAGAATTTCAGCCACTGAGTCTGATCTTATCCTTACTAAGGCAAAACTCCTGATGACTTCAGTAGGAGACTTGTCTTGAGTAAAGACCACAGGAGTGAGCCCCAGACTCTAGAATGTAGCTATATTGTAAATCATTGCACATGTGTATTTTCCTAACCTGACCACACATCTTCAATAGCCAGACGCTATTATTGTGATAGGACCACCATACCTTACTCAACTATAGCCTACCATAATGATGCATTTATGGTACTGACCCTGCAGTCCTTCTAGTCAATGTGTGTTTTGTCATTGTGTTAAAGGAGAGCAGGCCCTTTGCTTAAGTAATGGCATTTGGGGTCGGGTTGGCATGCACACACACAGTGCATAAAAGCAAATCAAACACTGAAGATCTCTTTTGCTCAGACAGTTTTTTTCAGTGTCAATAACCCATTTGGGTAGGACAATGTGAAATGTTTGCTACTCCCTGGATCTGTACATAGCACAGACTTAACCAAAGAGCAATAAGATTTGGGATAATTGATGATGATGGTGATTTATACAATGTATAAATAAATGCATTTTGCATTATTACCAACAGGGTCTCTGACTACATTCATGGCTGCAAATTGGACGTTATTCGGACGTTATTCGGTCTCTAATAGGAGTGTCCTTTTTATTCCTGCTCCCCCACAGCAAAAACCAACATGCAGTGCTGAGAACAGCCCCATTAGGGAGCAGCCCAGCTGCTCTTTGCAGCCACTTCAATGAGTTTCTTAATATTGTGTCAGAGGATATATGGCACATTTAACCCTGTGATGTGAATTTCTTCTGTTTTCCTTGCACACACTTTGTTCTTTTAATTCAAATCTTACTATGAAATATGGCTACGGTGTTGCTCGTATACATATATAATGCAGGTCATTAAGCATCCACCTTACAGTATCTGTCACCCATCACCATAGTATCTGAGGGCCTTCTGTGTAAAATCAATAGCAACAGAAAAATGTTTAATGGAATTTATGGAGTCTCTGGAACGTCTCCCCTTTTAGGGTCAAAATAGGGGTTTTGTTTCTGATTTAATTTCTTGTGTGTTTCTTTTTGTTGTTTTGTAGGGTTCAGGTATAGACGGGGGTGTCAGTGATGTGGGTGTCATTCTTTTGATGGAAGGCTTTTTCAAAGATATTCTAGGAACTTGGAATAAGCTCTTTCATTAAGTGTTCATGAATAATGTATGAATGTTGTGAATCTTGACTGGAAAAGTGACATGGGTAAAACATAAAGGAATTCAGATTCATCTTTATTTCCAGGATCAAAATGACTGGGGTAGCAGCTTCACACCCTTACTAGTTTAAGATGTGTATTTTTTTTTAAAAGCAAAGGCAGCTTTAAAAATTGTATTAATAAGAGACACCTAAATTATTGCCATGTGCCAAATGCTCCTTGTTACTGCTGATTTCAGTTTGTGGCAGAGAGGGAGACCAAGGATCATATTGGTTTCATTGAAGAGTTCTACTTAAAAACTGATGGCACAATAGGGCCCAAACTGTTATTAGAGATAACTAATATTTAGTCATTTACTGAACATTACATTTCAAATCTTATCTTGAAAATTATAGCTGATCATTTATTTTAATTACTTCAAGAAAACTGTAGACATAACTGTTAATTTTCTAATTATGATAAAGCTGAATAAAAAATACCTGCCATGCCTCTGAGCCTTGAGACAAGCCCCAACATTAAGCATTTTATGGTGTTTGATTTTGATCTGCGGCTTTTATTTTCCAAGCCTTGACTTTGAAGACTTTGTTCAAAAACTACCACCTTCTAACACACACAATAGTCCTGCCAGAGGCCTGACAACACCTCATAAAAACAACCTTATGCTCACAAAAGAAATGAATTTCAAAGAGGATCCAGAACCAAAATATGTGAGTGGCAAGCAACCAATGAGGAACTGGCTTTGTCTCCTATTCAGAGCTCTGGTTGTGAATGGCTAACGTTTTCTAATCGCCCAGCTCTTTTAATTGGAACACTGATAATGATGGTCCCAGAAGAATCTCTGGCTGAAGGAATTCCAGACAGCCTGAAGACAAAGTTTAAAACAGACACTATTTCTAATAACAGATAAATCACGCTGGACCAAAATACTATCTCTTACCAAAATAGTGGGTCAAATCCTACAGTTCTTACAAATGCAAAACTCCTGCTGAAGTCACTAGGCGTTTTGGATGAACAAGGACTGCAGGATTGAATCCACAGGCAAAAATAAGATCAAAACTCCCACACTGAATCTATTGTGCGGGTGACTTGGGATTTTCTATAAAAATCAAAATACCAAATGTTGACGATCGTATTTCTATTCCTTCCAATATCGATAGTCTACAGTTTAGTAAAAAAACAAACAAAACAGACTTGCAGCCCAGCTGGCAAGGTTCTAAAAATTAATTTAGAAGTGATGGATTTCCTTAATTGCAATATTATGCTTTTGCTGCTTGGAAAGAGTAGAGTAAATCTACCCATACAAGAAGAGTGTGGCCTCTTTTCCCCCTGAAGAATGCAGAACAAGAATGCAGAATGTACCTAAGGTGCTCCTTCCATTTTGACAGTAGTACGCCCAGCCTTATTTCCCATTTTGAACTTGACTCTCTGCAAGGTGCTGCAGAGCACTTTGGCTTAAAGTGCCTCTGAAGAGTTCTAGTGATAACAGCAGTAGGTCTTCTGCCTCCCTAGTGCCGGGGCAGGCATTTACCTTCTGCGTCAATGTCAGGGCAGGGACAGGATAAGCACATACCAGCAGCCCTTGCTGTGCTTTTAGACAAGTTACAGCTTTCACTTCCACCCAGAAGAGCCCTTCTGACATTGCCAGCAACTCAGAAGCACAGCCAAGGCAATGCCACTGAGCAATCCAGGCAGCACCTTTCCCTCTTGTGCTCAAGACCTGCTGGCCTGAAGCATTGTGGCTCTCTTGTGCAAGAGCAATAAGAATAAATCTCTGTGCAGAAACATGGAAGGAGGGAAGGACAAGCCTCTCTCTCACTCACTACTCTACCAATGTACCAGTACTGAAGCACCCATACATTAGTCTTAAATCAGTAAAAAAAAAAAAGAGTGGAGAGGGTAGGATCCTGTAATACAATGGTCTGTTGCACAATGTGAACATAAACCTTGAAGAAAAGGAAAACATGGCAATTGTGAAGATGACTTAACGTTATTCTTTTTGGAACAGGACACATCAACAACCATTCCCATCATTCTACTAGTTAATGAGATTTTTAGCATCACACTAACAGCAGAAAAAATATCTGATGTGCCTTTAGGAATCCATTTCTCCCTCTACCTATGTGCTGTATATGGACTCATTAATAGGTGCAGAAAGGTATGCACACGTGCATCAAGGATAGAATGTTACAGTCCTCTTGCTTAAAATCATTAGTAACTTGGTAGAAATGGGCTGGAGGCTGAGTGGATTATTCCACAGCATAAGTTTTGCATCTCCCTCCTTCTGTGCACCAAGAGAGAAACAGAGAAACTCCTGCTCACATAAAAGGAGCAGAATAGTCACCTTAGTGACCCCAACTCCTGCTGTTCAGAGAGATTTTTCAAAATATAGTGCTCTGACAATACTTTAGTAATCTATAACACCAAGGGCTTGCACCCATTCAAGGCAATGCAATGCTTAATTTGTCAAGGAAGAGGTGCCAGAAACCAAGCAATTTTTTTTACTTGTCTAACTGATGCAGCAAGCCCAGAGGTGCTGGGGCTATGAAGTGCCAAACCTAGAGGGGCAAGGGCTCAGCCATGGCACAAATTAAGCACTGCTTAGATGCCTAAATCCTAGTTTTAGGCTCCACTGTGAACCACACAACTCCTGCCGAACTCTGCGAGCACCTAAACTCACTTGGTGCCTGCGTTTTCAGGGTAAAAGTTCCCTAAGCCCCTATGTTCCTGCCTCTGAGCTTGTGCACTATTGCCCCACTCTAGGTGTCAGAATGCCTATCTCCCATGTAAGCTCCTGAGCAATCCAGAACAGAGGGAAGATAGGCATTTACCCACCTGTCTCACGTGTTGGGCCCAATCCTGTAGCCTGCTTGTTAGGGCACCCACCTGGGAGGAGGGAAACTCAGGGTCCAGTCCCTCTGCTCTAATGACTCTCTTTTGCCACAGTGGAACAGCTTCAACAGGAGAAACTGAGGGAGCCCCAAATCCAAATATTCTATAGCTAGGTGGTTAGAGCACTCCCGGAGAGAGGTGGGAGACCCCTCTTCAAATCAGGCGATTGGAATATTATACAGGAAGATCTGGATGACCTTGAAGACGGGGGTGGGGGAGGGGGAATAGGATGAAATTCAATGATGCAAAGTCATGCACTTAGGGTCTAAAAAGAATTTCTGTTACAAACTGGGGCCTCATCAGTTGGAGGTGATAGCAGCAAAGAGAAAGCTAGATGTGTGGAAAGAAAAGGAGTACTTGTGGCACCTTAGAGACTAATAAATTTATTTGAGCATAAGCTTTCGTGAGCTACAGCTTACTTCATCGGATGCATTTTTGCATCCGATGGAGTGAGATGTAGTTCACGAAAGCTTATGCTCAAATAAATTTGTTAGTCTCTAAGGTGCCACAAGTACTCCTTTTCTTTTTGTGAATACAGACTAACACGGTTGCTACTCTGAAAACTAGATGTGTGGGTTGATAACAGGATGACTATAAGCCACCAATGTGATGTGGCTTTGAAAAGGGCAAATGAGATCATAGGATGTGTCAGGTGAGACATTTCTAGTAGCCACACAGAATTAATGCCTCTATACAAGGCACTGGTAAGACCTCATGTGGAATACTGTGTACTGTTATGGTCACCCATGTTCAAGAAAGATGAATTTAAATAGCAGCAGGTGCAGAGAAGAGCTATTAGAATGATCGAGGAATGGAGGGTCTATTTTACGAGAGGAGACTGGAAGAGCTTGGCTTGTTTAGTCTATCAAAAAAAAAAAAAAGCTGAGAGGGGATATGACTGGTCTCTATAAATATGCTAGATGTGTAAATACCAGGGAGGGTGAAGAGCTATTTATGCTACAGGATGTTTGCACAAGAACAAATGGATATGAACTGTCCATGAACAAATTCTGGTTGGAAATTAGAAGGTTTCTAATCACCAAAGGGGTGAGGTTCTGGAATAACCTCCCAATAAGAATTGTGAGGACAAAGAATGTAATTAGTTTCAAGAGAGAGCTGGACAAGTTTATTAGTGCAGTTATATGAGGGGGTTGCTAGTGATGGCAGGGGGCAAGGCTCTATAGGCCTGGGTCTCACTTTTTGTCCTATGTCTCTAAAGCTCATGCTTCATGGTTTCAGATGGCTACCTGCAAGGGTTACCCCTCACCTGTAATATTCTGGGTTTCTTTTAAACTTCATCCAAAGCATCAGGAATAGCCATGGCTGGAAATGGGACACAGGATAGATAGAAGGGTCAGGACCCTGAGATGGTACAGAGCATCCTCTTTCTTAGGTGCTTCGCTGGTTAGTTCTTGCTCACTACATGTGAGGTCAGGATGGAATTTTCCCCCAGAGCAGATTGGCAGTGACCTTGGAGGGTTTTTGCCTTCCTCTGCAGTGAGTGGGTGCAGGTCACTCACTGGGATTATCTGGGTACATCTCAATCCTTTCCCTGGCAGCGTGAGGGCTTCAGGCCCTGGTACACCTCAATCTTGCCTATGCCACATAATAGTTTAGTCTCCTGTAGACTTAGTACTTTGGTCTAACTTTGGCTTTAGGTTTAGGGTGATGGTGTTCTGTGATTTACAAGAGGTTAGATGAGATAAGTGATTTGACTGGGTCCCCCTTTGTGTCCGTAGTCATTTACGCCCCTCCCCCCAAGTACATATACCACCCCCCCCAGAGGCAGAGCAGAGAGCAGCAGCTGCCAGCTAGGTGCCCAGCTCTGAAGGCAGTGTGGCACCATCAGCAGCATAGAAGTAAGGTTGGCAATGTGAAAAGTGATATTCATCAATATCACTTTTCACAGCAGACTCAACATCCCCTCTGTGCTATTTCTGCACCTCCTGGGGGCGGACAACTTTCCTGCCTCCAGGTGGGAGACCGGCAGGGGCGGGGGAGGAAGGAGAGCCTGAGTCCAGGTGGCAGAGCTTTGGCTTTCCCCTTTATCGCCACATCCCAGGTGTGCATGGCCCTGCTGCAGGAGTCCCAGTCACCTGGGGCTGCCGGTCAGACCTCTTTAAAAGAAAAAAGCCTCCCTTGCCAGGCCCACCCCCCCACTTTGAGAACCTCTGGAGTACACCATCTGGTGGTCCCTTCTAGCATTAAACTCTATGGCTTTTCTCAAAAAGAAAAGGAGGACTTGTGGCACCTTAGAGACTAACAAATTTATTAGAGCATAAGCTTTCGTGAGCTACAGCTCACTTCATCGGATGCATGCTGTAGCTCACGAAAGCTTGCGCTCAAATAAATGTGTTAGCCTCCAAGGTGCCCCAAGTCCTCCTTTTCTTTTTGCGAATACAGACTAACACGGCTGCTACTCTGAAATATGGCTTTTCTGAAATCCTTTCATCTCCTCCGGCGAAAGGGGGAACTGAAGCTGAGTCTCCCCCCTCCCAGATGGCGGTGGGCCCCTATTTGTGTTTGCAGAACTGAGGCCTGAGTCAGGCTGGAAGGAACCAGGGAAGGGCTGTGCAGGAGGGAGAGGCCCGCAGCTCTCTCAGCATTTACCTGCACACCCTATTAATCCCACCCCCTCGCCAGTGTGAAGCAGCTTCCTTGGCTCCTCTCAGCGTGCCCAGGAGGGGGGCAGTGGGGGCCCCCTGCGCCGCCCTCCCGCCCCTCTTTTGGGGGCTGTCCCTGTGCCTGGGGCGTGGCGCTGCGCCCTGCTCCACCCGGGAGAGACGCTTAACTCCCCGCACCGGGAGGCGAGAGGGGGCAGACGGCGGCGGCGGCGGCTCTCCCCCGGCCAGGCGCTGCGCCCTCCTCCTCCTCCTCCCCGGGAGCTGTGCGGTGACCGGCCATGGAGCCGGGCAGCTCCCCGGGGCTGCCCCCCGCCTTCCTCCGCCCGCCCAGCCTCTTCTTGCGGGCGGCGGCCACTGGCGGCCCGGAGCGCGGCGCCTGCTCCCCGCGGACCCCGAAGTGCGCCCGCTGCCGCAACCACGGCGTGGTGTCCGCGCTCAAGGGCCACAAGCGCTTCTGCCGCTGGCGGGACTGCGCCTGCGCCAAGTGCGCGCTGATCGCCGAGCGCCAGCGGGTCATGGCCGCGCAGGTGGCGCTGCGCCGGCAGCAGGCGCAGGAGGAGAGCGAGGCCCGGGGGCTGCCGCGGCGGGCGCCGGCGGGCGGGGGCGCGAGCGCGGAGCTGCAGCCGGGGAGAAGAGGTGCGCGGGCGGGGAGCGGAGCGCGCGCGCGGGGCCGGGGCCGGGGCCGCGCCCGCGCCCGAGTCCTGGCCCCTCTGCCGCCGATGCTGCCTTCGGCGTGGCCGCGATTTCCCCGCAGTGCGTGTGCGCGCCGGCGGGGCTGCGCGCCGGTCGGTGCGGGGAGCTGCCCTGATGATCTACGCGCGTTGGGGGGCAGGTGCCCTAAAAGAGCGCCGCTCCCGTGCAGGCCCCCAGAGCAGAACCTTATTTTCAGTGCTCCGCGCCCAGCGGGTGCGATCTGGACGCTTGCTGCCAGATTTTCAGAAGAGCCTCGTGCACGGAGCTCTTCTAAAAATCTAGCCAGGGTTGCGTGTTTTACCAGTACCGGGTGTGCACATACGTATTGCATGTTTATGCGTATATAGACAGTCTATACTTAGGTATACTAAAGTGGCAGTTGGGCGCCCAAATCCTTTGGGACTCTAGGTCGTGGTGACACACTCCGGCCTTTAGTTTTTCTTTTTTACAAGATTGTGCACGAATGAGATGCCCAGCATATAAACACTTTTTATGCTTTTTTATTAAATAGGCAATTTCCGGCTATCTGTTTCATGTGTAATATATTGCATTTTGGAGTGTGTGTGTATGCACACATACGATCTAACAAAAAGCAATATGTTATGCAGTAAAATAGGAAATTTCATATTTAATGTAATATGCAGTGTATTAATAAGTTCAAGATAACATCAGCAATATATGGCCTCAGTTTTGTCAACATTTATGCATATGTTTAAGTTTAAGCACGAGTAGTCCCACTGACTTCAGTGGGATAATTCAAATAAGTGCAAAAAGAAAAGGAGTACTTGTGGCACCTTAGAGACTAACAAATTTATTAGAGCATAAGCTTTCGTGAGCTACAGCTCACTTCATCGGATGCATAAGTGCTTAAGTGTTTTGTGAGATCAGGGTCTTTTATTTTTGCATGTATATATAAATGCTAAATGTGCAATGTTATGTTATTATGCAGGATACGATGTTGCATATTAAGTATAGTAAGCAATATGTGATCTGCGTAATATACGTCATGCAGCTTTTAGAAATAAAATAAGAGACAATCATTTTTTAAAAAAAAACCCATTTTGTAAGTTTAGGAATATTGTGTTTATGTAGTTGGTGTCATGATGCCACAAAGAAGTGGATAGCTTTTTTTAAAAAACAAAGCAAACAATGGTTTCTGCTGATTTTCTTGCATTTTTGTTAAAAAGTTTATCTTGCAAATTCATACTTAAGGGTGAAGTCCATTTACACTACACTGGACTATAGTGACTAAGGGTGGCAGCATCAGGTCCTTAATCTTTGCTTTTGGCAATAGTTTTGATATACAACAAAGTTAACTGAAAGACTCACATACACATTTGAGTATTTGATCATGCATTTATGGGAGATCATTCTGTGGTCTCTGATCCTGCAAAGGCTTAAGTATCATTGAAATCAGTGGCAAAACTCCTGTTTACTTTAGTGGGTGCAAAATCAGCCCTTATGAGACTACATAGGCTTATAAGCCTTTGCAGGATTGGAGCCTTAGTTTTTTAACACTGAAAATCTATGTGGGATGGTTGCTAACAGGATTGTGCAAATATGAGAAAGTTTTCAATATTTACATGTTTGTAGGGCTTCTGATTTTAGGTTTTAACTGATAATAAATCAGTTTTTATCCAATAAACACCAGAAATGGTTACTTCTATTTAACAACTTGTCTATGTAGAACAGTAATGCGGACTACGGTGGGTGTGATTTCTAAAAAGTACTAACATGTTCAGCCTTAATTGGTCTATGTAGATCTTGCTGTAGTGCGCTAGAGGTTCCCTGGAACGCTTTAGTGTCATGCTGTTTGAAAGTTAAAGGAACGTGACAGAGATTACTCATTTCAATATTTACAAAGAGAGAGCCTTGGGGGAAAAACCCCTCTATTTTTGAACATTTACCTAAAGTACAAAAATTGCTAAAAATAACTCTTCCCAAAATTTAAATTAATAACCACCCCAAAACAGAAGCCCCACATATATGCTACAAAGAAATTATGTGGATTTTCCTCTAATTAACCGTTAAAGCCTTAATTCTGTAATTTGTGTGCACAGGTGAAATCTTGTGCCCATGGAGAGCCCCAGTGAAATCAGTGTGACTCTGCATGGGAGCAATAGAAGGATAGGGGCCTCGATTTTTGTTCTGGGCATGTCCAATATATATTTATTATCTCCCAAAAAAGAGAGATGATTGACATGATGCAAGTCCTATGCTGAACAATTTGGGAAGTCTTGCATCATTATTCATTTTAATTTCAGTTGCCACCTCTTGTCTGTATCTCAACTAAAAATAAGAAAATCTGGATCTTTCCCTTTAGATGGAAGAATATTACTCAGTGAAGATTATCCATTGTTCAGTTTTTTTTAAATGTGTCATTTTTCTTCTTCATGAGCATAAAAAGTAACTATAGAGTGGGGAGGACTAAGCTGATTTTCTGCTTCATCTCCCCAGTCTCCCCCTAAGTCAAAATCAACTGGAGGGAATTTCCTCAAATTTCCATACAAAATGGCACTGAGCATTCTAACAAAAGTCTGAACTTAGGAAGGAATTCTGTTGGTGAAGAACGAGAAGGAAGAGAATCCTGCCTGCTCTCTTAGCCCTGCAGAGCCAACATGGCTGTTTCATTACTAAAGTGAGCTAATATAACTAAATAAACAGGGAGAGTCTGATGTTTTCTTATTGTATACCAGCACAGCTCCATTGAAATGAATGAGAATCTGGGCAAGGATCCCTTGAGTACAAAGGTGCAATTTTTTTATTTGGTCACTTTTCAGATTTCAGTCTTAATTACACTGGTCATTGCTTTGAATACCAAGAGAGAAAATCATGGCTTAGTTGGAGTCCTTGCCAAATTTACTGTTTACTTCAGTGGGGCTCAGATTTCACCCTATATCTTTTCTTGGGAAGTGTAATGTGTACTGTGTGGAAATTTTGGTAGCTGTTTATAAGACTTTTGAAGGCTAATTGGGGAGTTTTAGACTAAATTTAATCTTTTTTTTTTGTTTTGTTTTGTTTCCCAGAAGAACAGCTGCAGAGGTATGACTCGTACTTCCGGGTGCTAGAAGGTCCTCTAGTCCTATCACATCCTCCTCCCCTGATATCTTCGCTTGAGTCAGCAGAAGCTAGTGGAAGCTGTAGAGTGAAGTCATCTGGGCTGGAAATCTCAGAAAAGGAAGAGAATGTTCAGTGTCCTAGTCCGGAGCAGCAGTTGGAAGGTGTAGAAAGTTCAGGATCCCTTTCTTCTTCAGACATGGAATCAGGAAATGAAAGTGAATGGTCCAAGGATTTTGCTGCCCCCCGTTTCAGTCTGCCTGCTGCTGCTTCAAGACACAGAGACCCACTTGGCATTCTCACCAAAGTCTTTCCTAGTCATAAACGAAGCAAGCTGGAGAGTATCCTGCAGTTCTGCAAAGGAGATGTGGTCCAAGCCATAGAACAGATCTTGAGTAGGAAAGAGAATAAACAAAATGTCAAAGACTTTGCAAACCCATCTAGATCTGAATTTAGTGCCTTACAGAGAGCCTCTAATTTTAGCCTCACAGGATTAGGTGTTGGAGCATTTGGCAATACATCAGCTTTCTCCCCTCTTCAAACCGGTTCTACATCATTTGGAAGTGCAACAAATCTTTATAGCCTAAACCCTAGACTGGGAATTAGCCCTCTAAAACTGGCTTATTCCACCCCTGGAAGAGGGCTGCCTGGATTTATGTCACCCTACTTAACACCTGGACTGGTTCCAGCTTTGCCTTTTCACCCAGCAATGGACTTCTCCTTTTCAGGAGCGATCAAGGATGCTTCTTACTTTCCGAGTAAAGAGTCTGTCACTAGCAGTGGAATTTTCTCAAGGCTAAATCAAGAAAACCAGTAGTGCCTTTAGCATATTCCCTTTCATAATGCACTTCCAAAATATGCAGCTGTGATGACATCTGGACTAGTATGTCAAGCCTCATAAAGGATGCTTTAATCTCACAGTCCATAGAATATTATATTAGAAGTGGCAGAACGCTTCCAGTTCCTTTAAAAAAGAACATAATGAGGCTCTGTACACCTTTTTGAATGTGAATTTTTTAAAAAAATTTTAACGTAGAATGGTTTGCAAAACTCAAATTTTTTTAAGCAAAAAAGAAAATACTTTAAATTATGTGTTTTTTCCATCCAGAATATCTGCTGAATATCTGTGAAGAGCTGGTTTAAAAATTAGCACTGATTTTAAAACTGAGGTTTTTTTTATTATACATATATTTTGTTTGTATACTGTCTTCAAATTGTTTTGTACATGAAACAATAACTAGGATATATTTGTTTGTGAACAGAAATAGTTGAATTATAAGGAAAGTCCATTATAACTTTCCTCTCCCTTAAAAAAAAAATGTTTAATCAACTCTGTGTACTTATTTTTGTTTGTATCATTGACTTTGGAGACTAAGACCAAGATTTTCAAAAATGAGTCCTTAATGTTAAGTTGATAAATCCATTGTTAGCACTAAAATAAGCAACCTGATTTTTCAAAAGATCTTACTGAAGTAAATAGATGCTGCTGGGTGCTAACACTTTTGGAAAATCAGGCTCTTCATTTAGGTGTCTAAGGCCCTGATCCTGTAAAAAAGGTATGCACATACTTAATTTTGCATTCTGAGAATAGCCCCATTTAAGTTACAGTGCTTGATTCTCAATTGTGATCAATCAGCATAGCTCAGCTGAAGTCAGTAGAACTCTGCTAATTTAAGTCAGCTGAGAATCTGGCTCAATGTGTAAAGTTAAGGCTATGTGAACATTTTTGCAGTATCGAGGCCTAAATGTGGATGTAGGAGCCTGATTTTAGGCACCCATTTTTAACAGTGTTAGTCCAAATATAAAAACTGTACTTCAGCGTGGGGTTTGAATTTCTGAAAATCAGTCCTTTGTATACACTGAATACAATCCATATTTTGGGTTGTAGTTTGGATTTTTTAATTGTATTGTGGATTTTTTTCATTCATAAAATTCTTATCAAATGATGACGGCAAGTACAATTTCTTTATACATTTATTTTTATTGCGAGTTTTGTAGACCTTGTGTTGTGAATCTCAGAGCTAAACAATGAACAAAGTCAAAGCAAATGAGCACCATCTTCTGGCCATTCTAGTTTATTGCAATTTGATGGCAGTTTGAAAAGAAAATTAGCATTTTGGTTCATATCATAAGGAATTTATTTTTTAAAATCTGCAAAGGTGAGAGATGTTTCTCTTACATATGCTGGTATTTTAAATTTTCCTTTACTGGTTACAGTATGAATTTTGGGGAGTTGCTGTTTAAATAATAGGAAATGTTTGTATATTACAAAGAACCTGGTTAAAAGCGAGACACAGTCAAAACCTGCTCTCTCTACTTATGTGTAAAGTCCTATTGATTTCAGTGCAATTCTTCTTTTGTGTAAGGACACCAGGATTGTTTGAAACATTTGTTAAATTACAGGCACAATGCTTAGGCTCCTATCCTGCAGACTTTTACATATATGTGTGCTTAATTTTGCATATTTGAGCAGTCCTGCAACATGACTGTATATGTGGCTAATGTCAAAGTTATCGCAGAATCAGAACTATAGGACTGCAGAACTAGAAAGGGAATTTCTCTTAGTTGCATGTAGCAACTAAAACAGAGACATGCTTTTGAGGAAGTATTTGATGCTGATTTTGTTGCTTGATATCTAGAAAACATAACAAAAGTCTGACTTTGGACCTGATCATGCTCCCACTGAAGCCAGTCTTTTTTGCTGTTTATCTGGTAGAACTAAAGTTTATTTCAATCAAACATCAGGGCATTTTCTACATGCTTAGAGGACATGGGAAGGGTTAGGCATAAGCAAAAATTAAACAATTATGAAGGCTAATTATATGAGAACTGGCTTGTTTAAATTATATCTTCTGAATGATTATATTTTATCTAAGAATGCAACAGTTTTATCGCTTGCAATTGATGGTATTGGCATCAATGGAAATTAGCAAGCTTTCAATATTAACTTACTTTGAAGTTTCAGTAGATGTCCCTGCTTCATTTGATTTCAGTGAGGCCCTAAGTCAGGAAAGCATGGCTGTTCAGACATCTAAGCATGTGCTTTAGCAGGGATGGATGTAAGTATGTGCTTAAGTGCTTTCCTCAACTGAGGCCAAAATGCCAAAATCAGGGCATGTCTACACAATGGGGCAATGCATACTACTGGATTGTGATTTCTAAACCACACCAGTGTGAGACACGTTAATTGGTTCATGTAGACCCTGCTGTTGCACACTAAGAGAACCATAGTGCGCTTATAACATTTTACTGTTTTAAACAGCGCTCCATTAGAGTACACTAGAGAACATTTAGTGTGCAATATGCTAGAACACTGTAGAAATCACACACCTGTAGTCTGCATTGCTGCACCATATAGACAAGCCCTCATCTTGCCAAATGATATTGTTCTTACTAGTTGTTGTTTTTATGTTGCTATTATTTCCATAGATGTAATTAAGAAAATGCCTTACTTGTGAACTAAGGATCCCAACCATTTACACCATAATATTAAAGTTTATAGGCTTATTTCAAAAGTCCTGCTCTTTGTCAGAATTTGTAGCTATCTTAACGCACTTCCTCTTTGTAAGAGTTGGAATGAATAGCCCTTGCCCTTTGTGAAGCTGTGTCTTTCAATTGCTTTATGGTTTTTACTCTCATTTTCTCCAGCACACTAGATTACACTCCAAGCCCATATCATCACTTGTTAAATCTATCCCAGTGGTACATCTCAAGCAAGATGGAGATTCCTGTGAGAGAACAGGTTCTGAAATGTCAACCTAAGACCCCTGCTTCATAGCACACAGTGGACTTGATCCTGAAGTCCTGAGTGAGGATTTGGCTATAATATACTCCTGTTCACTGTTTTGCCCTGGATTTAACCAAGAACTTAAGCATGTACTTAAGTCCCATAGATTTCAATGGAACTAAAACATACTCATAAAGTTAAGCATTAGTGTATTGCTAAATAGCCATGGAATTATGCAATGAGTGAAAATTAAGTATGAACTTTGCTGAACTGGGTCATTAGCCTTGGTTTCTTCATTTGGAAAACAGATCAGTGTTTTTCCCTATTAAGCACTCTGAGATCTCCCAATGAAAAGTGCTATGGTAAGTGCTAAATATTATTCCAGAGCTCTTCATTTTCTTTGAAAGTTGCACATCTTTGAATATTTTAACTGTTATCTTTTCACAGAGATGATTTAAGGGCAAATGCTTTAAAACAGTGGTTCTCAACCAGGGCTGTGTGTACCCCTTGGGGGTACGTAGAGGTCTTCCAGGGGGTACATCAACTCTAGATATTTGCCAGTTTTACAACAGGCTACATAAAAAGCACTAGTGAAGTCAGTACAAACTAAAATTTCATACAGATGTCTTGTTTATTCTGCTCTATGTACTGTACGCTGACATACAAGTACAATATTTATATTTGAATTTTTTTAATAATTATAAGGTGAAAATGAGAAAGCAAGCAATTTTTCAGTAATAGTGTAGTAATAGTACATAGTAAAAGAATAGTAAATAGTAATACTTATTCTTAATAGTAAAAGAAAAATGCTGCTTTTAAGCCTCTTAATTTAAATGAAACAAGCACAGAAATAGTTTCTTTACCTTGTCAAATCTTTTTTTAAATTTTAACTTTAATTTTAATTAATGGGAATTAGGTGCCCAGATGCTCAGACCCTGCTGAGATCTCAAGAGGGATCAGAGACACTATAATCCCTGTTACAGAAACTAACTACTCCAAATACCTTCAATGCAACAATTAACAGCGTAGGAAATCTGGGTCCTTTTAGAAGCCCTAGCTCAGGAGAACAGTACACTGAAAGCCTCATGACTGACAGCTCTGTGCTCACTACCAGAGGAGCAACTAGAAGTAAAATGGGACTTAAACCTCCCAAAAGAGTAAAACTGGGGAAGTGAAACTAGTGCAGCATGCTCTCCCTCCATATGGGGCTGTAGAAGCAGCTCATAGCTCTGCTTGGTCTTCAAGAGAATTGCTAGGATGGGATCAGGAAACAACTGGTTTCATGTAGCATGCTTCTGTGGCAATGTCTCAGCCTGAACATCCAGCATTCTTCTCTGCTCTGCATTGCCCTACCACTGCAAAGGAAACAGCGCCACCCAGGTATATGTGTATGTATTGGAGGGGGTGGCCATTGGCAGAATGATTCCTGAGGGGCTTGCCAGCCTGTCATGGGAGTGAAAAATGTCCAAAGACTGACTTTCTGCAAAGCCTCATAGTCTTTAAGAGGCTCTTTAGGACTTGGGAGTTATGCAGCCTATACTCGTTGTGACCCATTGCATCTCTCCTTTCCTAGAGAGAGCGTGTGGCAGAAGCATCAAGAGACAAACCTTGCAGAGTTTCTTGTGTCCTGTAAAGACGTGAGATGAAAGAGAGCAAAAGAGAATCTAGGCCAAATAGCAAGGAAAAAACTCTTTCCAACCAGCGAGAGCTCTCCAACTGTGGAATAGTCTCTCAAGGGCAGTGACAGAATCCCCTTTGCTGGTGGAAACATTTAAGACTAGATTGGAAAATACGCTTCACAGAACAGTAGAACATTGGCAATGGGATGGACTAGATAAAATAACATACCTTTTCCATCTCTGATGTCTTATGTTCTCTGATTATTTATCCATTTGCAATCTAGTGCTTATGTAACCAACTGTAGGCTACTACTTCCAGACTTGCTACTGCATAAGTTATGAGCAAGGCCACAATTTCTGTGGATGTGAAGCTTGACTTCTTAGTGTCCACCCTATGCTATTTGTTTTTATTAGGAAAAATTAAAGAAATCAAAGTGCAAAAATGAATGGTCAGTTGCAGTCTAAATTCATTTAGTGTTTCAGAGGTCAGCGTATCTTGAAAAATCATTTACAAAAATACTTGTTTCAGAGTAGCAGCCGTGTTAGTCTGTATTCGCAAAAAGAAAAGGAGAACTTGTGGCACCTTAGAGACTAACAAATTTTATTAGAGCATAAGCTTTCGTGAGCTACAGCTCACTTCATCGGATGCATTTGGTGGAAAAAACAGAGGAGAGATTTATATACACACACACAGAGAACATGAAACAATGGGTTTATCATACACACTGTAAGGAGAGTGATCACTTAAGATAAGCCATCACCAACAGCAGGGGGGGGAAGGAGGAAAACCTTTCATGGTGACAAGCAGGTAGGCTAATTCCAGCAGTTAACAAGAATATCAGAGGAACAGTGGGGGGTGGGGTGGGAGGGAGAAATACCATGGGGAAATAGTTTTACTTTGTGTAATGACTCATCCATTCCCAGTCTCTATTCAAGCCTAAGTTAATTGTATCCAGTTTGCAAATTAATTCCAATTCAGCAGTCTCTCGTTGGAGTCTGTTTTTGAAGCTTTTTTGTTGAAGTATAGCCACTCTTAGGTCTGTGATCGAGTGACCAGAGAGATTGAAGTGTTCTCCAACTGGTTTTTGAATGTTATAATTCTTGACGTCTGATTTGTGTCCATTCATTCTTTTACGTAGAGACTGTCCAGTTTGGCCAATGTACATGGCAGAGGGGCATTGCTGGCACATGATGGCATATATCACATTGGTAGATGCGCAGGTGAACGAGCCTCTGATAGTGTGGCTGATGTGATTAGGCCCTATGATGGTATCCCCTGAATAGATATGTGGACAGAGTTGGCAACGGGCTTTGTTGCAAGGATAGGTTCCTGGGTTAGTGGTTCTGGTGTGTGGTTGCTGGTGAGTATTTGCTTCAGATTGGGGGGCTGTCTGTAAGCAAGGACTGGTCTGTCTCCCAAGATCTGAGAGAGCGATGGCGAGACACCACCGATTTCCTGAGGAAACTACAGTCCATTGGTGATCTTCCTAAAAACACCATCCTAGCCACTATGGATGTAGAAGCCCTCTACACCAACATTCCACACAAAGATGGACTACAAGCCGTCAGGAACAGTATCCCCGATACTGTCACGGCTAACCTGGTGGCAGAACTTTGTGACTTTGTCCTGACCCATAACTATTTCACATTTGGTGACAATGTATACCTTCAAATCAGCGGCACTGCGATGGGTACCCGCATGGCCCCACAGTATGCCAACATTTTTATGGCTGACTTAGAACAACGCTTCCTCAGCTCTCGTTCCCTAATGCCCCTACTCTACTTGCGCTACATTGATGACATCTTCATCATCTGGACCCATGGAAAAGAAGCTCTTGAGGAATTCCACCATGATTTCAACAATTTCCATCCCACCATCAACCTCAGCCTGGACCAGTCCACACAAGAGATCCACTTCCTGGACACTACGGTGCTAATAAGCGATGGTCACATAAACACCACCCTATATCGGAAACCTACTGACCGCTATTCCTACCTACATGCCTCTAGCTTTCATCCAGATCATACCACTCGATCCATTGTCTACAGCCAAGCGCTACGATATAACCGCATTTGCTCCAACCCCTCAGACAGAGACAAACACCTACAAGATCTCTATCATGCATTCCTACAACTACAGTACCCACCTGCTGAAGTGAAGAAACAGATTGACAGAGCCAGAAGAGTACCCAGAAGTCACCTACTACAGGACAGGCCCAACAAAGAAAACAACAGAACGCCACTAGCCATCACCTTCAGCCCCCAACTAAAACCCCTCCAACGCATCATCAAGGATCTACAACCTATCCTGAAGGACGAGCCATCGCTCTCTCAGATCTTGGGAGACAGACCAGTCCTTGCTTACAGACAGCCCCCCAATCTGAAGCAAATACTCACCAGCAACCACACACCACACAACAGAACCACTAACCCAGGAACCTATCCTTGCAACAAAGCCCGTTGCCAACTCTGTCCACATATCTATTCAGGGGATACCATCATAGGGCCTAATCACATCAGCCACACTATCAGAGGCTCGTTCACCTGCGCATCTACCAATGTGATATATGCCATCATGTGCCAGCAATGCCCCTCTGCCATGTACATTGGCCAAACTGGACAGTCTCTACGTAAAAGAATGAATGGACACAAATCAGACGTCAAGAATTATAACATTCAAAAACCAGTTGGAGAACACTTCAATCTCTCTGGTCACTCGATCACAGACCTAAGAGTGGCTATACTTCAACAAAAAAGCTTCAAAAACAGACTCCAACGAGAGACTGCTGAATTGGAATTAATTTGCAAACTGGATACAATTAACTTAGGCTTGAATAGAGACTGGGAATGGATGAGTCATTACACAAAGTAAAACTATTTCCCCATGGTATTTCTCCCTCCCACCCCACCCCCCACTGTTCCTCTGATATTCTTGTTAACTGCTGGAATTAGCCTACCTGCTTGTCACCATGAAAGGTTTTCCTCCTTCCCCCCCCTGCTGTTGGTGATGGCTTATCTTAAGTGATCACTCTCCTTACAGTGTGTATGATAAACCCATTGTTTCATGTTCTCTGTGTGTGTGTATATAAATCTCTCCTCTGTTTTTTCCACCAAATGCATCCGATGAAGTGAGCTGTAGCTCACGAAAGCTTATGCTCTAATAAAATTTGTTAGTCTCTAAGGTGCCACAAGTTCTCCTTTTCTTTTTAAAAATACTTGTGTTTCTCACTGGTTCTTAGAGAAGCATGTTGTACTGATGAGCCCCAGCCTTCACCCATCTGATTTTTTAATCTTTGTCTCCTCTCCAAGATACAATATCTACCTGGAGATCCCCCCCCCCCCCGTGAAATTTCTTATTAGAACTGATTTAATGTGAAAATGCCTGAAGCCTTGAAATGGAAGAAATTTTCAACAGTATGGAAAGCGTTACCATTATAAAGAAGTGCTAATCAAGACACTTTATCACCATAATGAACCCAGATAAGTCAGAAGAACTCTGAAATATCACAGGAAACAGGCAGCTACTCTATGTGCTAGTTAATTGAAGCCAATGGAACCACAATACTAGTTAAGACTGGGAGATACCTCTTGAAGATTGAAAAGATTTGACAAAGTCTGTTTCCATGGCGTGACTGGGTGAAATTAAGAAATGTATTCAAGATCCTGGAGATAACATAACTGCCATGAATGTTTGCCATGAACAGCTAATGTTTTGAACACACAGGGTGAAATTGAGTGGCAGAACTCCCATTGACTTCAGTGGGACAAATTGCAGAACCCAGAGGAGCAGCATTAACACGTTGTGGGAAAGATCATTATTGACTTTAGTAGGGCAACATCTATTTACTCCAGCTTAGGATGTGGACTTTAGACTTAATAAAGGGATGGAAGACACCATTAGAAAAATGCTGGTTATATCTTCACAATGGACTGGCTGTGGGGAAAAAAACTTCAGGTAGATGATGAGCCCCTTACTCACATAAATAAGTAGTTAATATCATGAAGTCAATGTGCAAGATTCACAGTTAGGTCCTGAAGATTGGACTATTCTATGGGTGCTGGCTTTATGACAGTGAGAACAGTACAAGGCCTCTTTTCCAGAATGCTTGGCCCATGCTGACATTGCATACATTTTTTTATAACTTTTTTTAAAAAATGCACACGATCCTATTTGCTTCTGTTTTTACGTCCCTTAATCAATGAACAGAAATTGCTCATTGTTTTCACTTGAGTACACCAGGAAGAAAACCTGCAATTGGTCAGCTTTTATCCATGCCCCACAGTTACCAGGACAACAAGGCAGTGATTCCGTATTGAGTGGGTGCATGCAGTGCACTGGAGATAAAGAAGTTTGCTTAGCAGTACCAAATAGGGCATGTCCTGCGGCCCTTAGCATATAAGGACAGCAGCACCTCAACCCCCTCAGTTCCTTCTCACTGCCTGTGGATCGAGTCAGAGTTTCCCCATGCTGCCCTAAGAGCAGCGAGACCCTGGATGATCAACTCTCATTTTGACTACGGGGCATATACTGAGCCCACTACTAATGACATCAGCACCAGCGCTGACTGTCTCCATGCTGGTCGCATATCAGGCATCCTCAGACCTGCTTTGCCTCTTAGTCCCAGACTGTCTACTGGTTCAAGAGTTCGCTCGTGCTATGGCTTCCACCACTTTATCCTCTGTTGTACTTGTGACATTATATTCTTTATGGAATTATGCTTATGCTGTGGCTATGACATAACTAAGATATGTTTTATATAAGATGGGTCATATGAGATATCATTGAAAAGGTTATGATTTACTGAATTTGATTATCCAATTTGTATGCATGTATCATTTCTGTATCTAAAGTTAGGAATATGGACTATGTAACAATTACAACTGGGTGTGTATTTGGAAGACACCAACCAGACAACAGGCCAGCAGATTTGATGGACCATTAGGAACAAACAACAAGACTGTGAAGATACTAATCTCTCTTTTTCCTGGGAGGCATCCAGGGATGTAACTCTGACATTACTAGGTCAGGTGGTCTTGTCACCTGATACTAAATATTATCTTGGACTTCTTGTAACTTTTCACTAAAAGGAGAGGGGGCGGTCAGGTTTGGGAAACAAAAGATTCCCGCCTTATATAAATCTTTATTTAAGGATGGGAGGAAGGCAAACGGGACTCTCCTCCATGGCCTACCCAAGAAGAAAGAACTGCTGAAAGTACCTGAAGGGACAAAGAAACCAACCTGAAGGGAAAGGCAGGAGTGAGTCCAGACTGAGACAGAGGTCCAGTCTGTAAGAAAAGAACTGGAACTCTGAGCTACAGAAACCCTGCACCCTACCTAACTTCAACATTTAGGATGAGAAATTACATTTTGTACCCTGTTTCTTTAGTGAATCAAGCTTAGTTTGTGTGTTTTGTTTTATTTGCTTAGTAATTACTTTGTTCCGATTGCTATCTCTTTAACCACCTAAAATCTGCCTTTTATAATTAATAACATTTGTTTTGTTTATCATTAAATCCAGTTTATGTAATTTCTAACTGGGGGAGCAAGAAGTCATGCATATCTCTCTTCACATTGAGGAAGAGGGCAAAGTTTTATGAGTTTGCGCTGTGCAGATTTATCTATACAGTGCAAGACAACAGACTTTTGGGTCTGCACTCCAAGGGAGGTGGGGCAAGTCCCTTAAGCTGAGTCTTCCCAGAGCTGATCTCAGTGTCTGTGTCTTTCTGCAGCTGGGTGTGGCCCTGCCTGTATGTGTGCTAGAGGAGGCTTAAGAACCTGGTTAAAGGGGGCCCAGGCTGGCAGAACAGGTGGGCTCAGAGGTATCTCAGTACATCAGGTGGCATCCTGGATGTAGGGGTTCCAACCCATCACAGTACTCTTGGAATCTTCTGGCGGCATCATAGAGCTACTTAGCTCATCAGCACCACAGCTTGCACCACTCAGGCCTCAGACAATGGAGTGGAGGCTGATGCTGGGCCTGGCACCAATGGCCCTGTCAACATTGGTACATCCTTTGTCACCATCATTGTCTTGGCAGCAAATCTCTTCATCGAGTTTGGTACCACTGTAATGACACTTCTCTAGATACCAGCTGGGAATGTCTCTCATTTGGTACCACTGGTGCTGATCCTCCATTCCTCTTTGGCACCAATGCTGCCCACATATGGGGCTTCAGATGAGTCTGATTGTTTGATTGCCCCTTTAGGGTTGGCTCCCCTGTTGTGACCAGAGAACATCCAGGACATCACAAGATCCAGGTTGGGGTCATCCTCTCCCTTATTATTGGGTAGGCAGTCAGGACAGAGGCTCTTGGCCCAGTGACTACTAGCCACCAGTGGCCTCCTTGGAATCCTTGTGGTATTCCTTGGTCCCTGAGGTCCCGCTCCTTGACACACTCCAGAGTAAGATTAGCGGTCCCAATGTTGGCTCCTGCTCCCAAGCAGTCTCTATTGCAAGTGACTGCAGAGCCCCTCTGGGGCTATTCCCACCAGATCGGTGGTGCAAGAAACGGAACCCATCATCAGCACAGCAAACTGTCTCCACATCTTTCCTGGATGATTCTACCATGTCAGAATCCTGCTCTCTCTCAGTACCTGAGGCCTTTAAGAGGTATCATGACCTCCTGAGGTATATGATTGCTGCCTTGGGTATTCAGGTGGAATTCCTGCAGGAGAATACATATAGGCTGCAGGATACTCTCCAATCATGAGTGCTGGGGAGAATAGCCCTCCTGATAAATGAGTCTCTCTTGGCACCCACAAAGGCCCTCTGGGATACTTTAGCTTTGTTGCCTCCCACCGTGAAGCATTTGGAGAAGTGGCACTTCATCCCTATGCAGGGTTTTGAGGGGTTTTATCCCCACTTGTCTGCTAATTCACCAATGGTCACTGCAGCAAATGCCAGGGCAAGGCAGGGGAGGTATAAGTCTACCCCGAAGGACAAAGAGTCCAAGAGGATGGACTTCATGCAGAGGAAGATTTATACATCCTGTTCCCTGCAAATGTACATCACGAACTAGCAGGCATTGCTCTCTAAATATGACCTTTTCAACTGGGCAGCCATGTCTAAGTTTTCAGACAAGTTGCCAGAACCTTACAGGAAAGAGTTGATGGAATTCATTACAGAAGGTTGTATGGTGGCCAACGCCTTGTTGCACTCATCTTTGGGCGTGCTGGATGCTGCAGCCAGAATTATGGCCGAGCCCATGAGGAGGACCTCATGACAGCAGAATTGCCCCCGATGTGCAGCAGACCATTGTTGACCAACCATTTTATGGTCAGATTTTGCTTTCAGGAAAAAAAACCAATGAAACCCTGCTCTCTTTTAAAGACTCCCTAGCTACTTTACACTCGTTGGGAGTAAATACTCTGGCCATGAAGAGATGCCACTATAGAAGTCAGCAGCAGCAGCAATACTATTCACAGTGTTTGTTTGGACAGTGCTCCCTTCCTGTAAGGAAGCGAGACTATTCCTGGAATGGCCACAGATCCCAGAGGAGAGGGTGCTCTGCTTCTAGGTTTAACCAGCTGGCTCATCCCATTACCCAGCATCCAACAAGCACCCATTTTGTCTCATATGTCCAAGACAGTGATTCAGTAGCAATCTCTCCTTCTCGGTCCACCCCCCACCCCCGTCCGGGAACAGGCTAACTCATTTTTATAGTGTTTGGGACTTGATTACCATGGACAACTGGGTCCTAAGCACCATCAGATTGGGTTTACCATACATTTCCTTTCTGCCCATCCATGGGAAGTCAGTGTTTTTCAAACCTGTGGCAGGGAGGTTCTTGAAAGGAGTCGCTCATCTCCACCCTCCAGTTAAAGAGCTGTTTCCTTTGTAAAACCTTATTGCTGTCCTAGCGACTCTTATGGGGCTGCCTTTTGAGTCTCTGGCAACATCATCTTTTTCCCTTCCATGTCAGAAAACTGCCTTTCTTGTGGTGATAGTGTTTGCGAAAAGGGTAGGTGAGTTTCAGGCTTTGATGGTGGAGCCCCCTTACATGCAATTTTCTAAACACAAAGTCATCCTGTGGCCACACCCTAAGTTTTTATCCGAAGTGATTTCCCATCTTCACTTGAACTAAACTATATATTTACCAGTGTTCTTCCCTAAGCCGCATTCAACCCCAGAGGTTCAATGTCTTCACAAGCTGGATGTCAAGTGAAGTTTTAGCTTTTTATCCAGATGGGACCAAATCTTTCCCCTCCTCATCTTGTTTGTTTGTCTCATATGCAGACCGAATGAAGGGTCAAGCGGTCTCTTCCCAGACAATTTCCAGGTGGATATCTTCCTGTATCATGACAGCATTTGAAGTAGCCCAGGCTATGGCTCCTCAAAGGGTGTGAACTCATTCCACAACATCCAGGCAACATCAGCAGCATTCCTAAGTTGACATTCCTATATTGGATATTTGTAAGGCTGCCACTTGGTCCTCTGTGCATATTTTTACAAACCACTATGCCATTACTGCTGCGTCCAGATCAAATGCCAACTTTGAGAAGGCAGTCCTGCAGCGTTAGTTAAATAGGGCTCAGAGTCTATCTCCTATGAGTAGTGTTTGTGAGACACCTAAGTAGAATACAGGGCTGCATCTACTTGAAGAAAAATCTGGTTACCTACCTGTAACTCTTGTTCTTCAAGATGTGATGGAGACATGTATTCCACCGCTCGCCCTCTGTCTCCTTTGCGTTGGAATCTGTACTTCTGATGTTTGGTGGCCAGGCACCAAGAAAGTCGGCATGGCACTGACTGGGGAGGGGCTAAGGCTGCATGGTGTGAACACCACTCCTATGGGTACTGCTAGGCAAAGTTCTCTGGCTCATGAGCACTGGGTCTGCATACACTTCAGTAGAATGCACGGCTGCATCACATTTTGAAGAACAACAGTAACAGGCATGTAAGCATTTTTTTTTCCTGGGGGGGCAATCAGGATCCCCTTGGTAAAATTCCCCTACTAATTTGAAGGAAAGAGATATTTCAAGCCAGGACATCAGCGGAAATCTCTATTATTTAAATAACATCATGGTTTTGTTAATATCCACAAGGAGCAGACAGATTCTTGGATAGTAAAGGTCTCGTCCTGAAGACGAACGACATAATATAAAACGTAGGTTTTAATTAAGAAATGAATTGACCAACATAGATCTTTCCAATCCCACTAATTTAACTGTTAAACTAAATCTTCAGTGGGATTGTGTGTGTTCAGGTGAAAGCAAAATTTGGCCACTCCATTCAATAGATGTAATTGTTGTGTTAACGCAATACAGAGGCCCACAAGTATTCACCATTTTGGAGCCTTAAAATTCCGCCTTACCATCTGTTCTCCCTCTTCCCCACCCCCAAGGATTTAGGGCCAGATTTTTTAAGGAATTAGATGCCTTGAGATGCAGATAGTGATTAGTAGTATTTTCAAAAGCAGGTAGCTCACCATGGGAGTATTAACCCAATGGGAATTAGCCACTTTTGAAATATCCCACCAGACATCTGTAGGCATCTCTAAGTACATAAACACTTTTAAAAAATCTGGCCCTTGGTGCTCCTCAATGGAATTCACCCTGCAGAACAGGAAATTGATTAGAGAATGAGTAGCGGTCTGAGGTTCCAGGATGTGTAGCAGTTAACCCCATCATTATCGCCATGTGATATCACAGGCCATCTCAAGACATAGTGTCTTACTGTGCTCTGGGTTATAGTATTTTTCAAATCATTGACACAATTGGAAAAATGGAGATGTTCCACATCACTGGCAGCAGCAAGAGGCATCCTACCAGTGTAGGTAGAAGTAGGCAGCATACTTTGGAACTAGAGGAAGCACACACACAACCACTATATCCCTTAAAAAATCACAACATGAGCTTCCCCAGGAGTGTTGGCTACTGACTACCGGAGAGTGGAGGAGGGAGTTGGAGGTGGATTGAGGGACAAAGCCATCAGTGTCCCATTTGAGGTGCAAGGTGTTGCTATCAGTGGTGACATTTTCCCCCTGACCTCACACCTTGTACTCACAAAGCACAAGTACCAATTTTGGCTGCTTCCTGAATAGATGCCCCCTGGTACAGGGGCTCTTTATGCCTTGCAAACCAAGGCAGAAGAAGCCAGAAGCTGGTTCTATATGTGGCTGCCATACATAGGTATAGTGGGGTGATAACCAAACAACAGTTTCAGTTCTAATTTTTGTAAGTTTTTCTTTTGCTTTTGGTGGACGGTGTCATGGATTTAATGTTATTTTCACAATTCTTTTAATAGCTGAATTCTCTTGTAAATGTTTAAAGTCTTAAGTATCTGGTCACATGGGAGTAACTGTCTCAGATTGAGATATGAGAGTTAATCATTCTCCCTGATACTCTCAGATGTACACATCATTCTTATGAGTATGTCCAAAACAACATAAATTGACAATACTCACTAGGTGTCTCAATAACTTCACTTAGGCCTTGACTCCATGCAAACTTGCACTGCTAGAACTAACAGTGTTGTGTTACACCAGCGCAAGTTTGTGTGTAGACACCCTTATTTCTGTTTAGCTTACTTCAGTTTTTATTGGGTACACTAAACTGCAACAAGCCACTCTTAAAAAAACAAAATAAGAATGTCTATGCTGACACAGGTGTTGTGAGGATTAACACACTAAAGATTGTGAAGTGCTTTGATATCTACTGAAGAAAAGAGCTAGGAGCTAGGTATTATTAGACAAACTTCCACCCGTTTAACTAAATTGGTTTGAAAAAACAACTTTACTTACATAAGTGCAAGGCCGTATCCACACACAGACTATGGACTCTTACATTTGAGAACCTAAGGGTGAGAGGCAGTACGAGTGAGCGCAAAGGAGCTCTCTTTCTGAGTTGAGGCTCCTGGGATCTGTTTCTGGTTTGCCACTTACTCTGTGGGCTTGAATAAATCCTATAGGCAACGTTTTCAAAAATAACCATTGATTCCGGGAGCCTCTGTTTCTGGATGTGCCTTCTGGGACAGTTGGGGACTGATTTTTTTAAGAGGTGCTCACTAGAAAAACAAATTGTTAACAGCAAGAGTAATTGGAAAAACTTACCTAGAGTTGAGGTGGATTCTCCATGACTTGAAGTCTTTAAATCAAGCTGGATGTCTTTCTAAAACAAATGCTTTAGTTAAGAGCTTCTACTTGGTGAAGTTCTATGGCCTGCATTATGCAGGAGGTCAGACTATGTGAGTTAATTGTCTCTTCTGACCCAAATCTATAAAGCTATGATTCTTTCAACCTCAAATGAAGTTAATGGTAGCGGTGGGTGATCAGCATGTCTGAAAAATGAGGTCCTAGGTGTCTCAGATTGCCCCCCCCCAATTAGCTGTGTAGTCTTGACAGTAAACCTTATTAATCCTCTCCCCCAATAGTTATTTTCTGTCCATGGTTTTGTTGATGAGTCACTGTGTCTTCACATTGCCGTTTGTTATACTGGCGAAAATCTGCTTAGTGTCCAACTGTCAGACAGCACAAACTGGATTCACAGATAGTACTGTGACCCTTTCATCTGTAGTATTATGATCCTTTCATCTGTGATTCTCTATTCCCTGTGAATGCCAGCTATCCTTTATCAGTATCTGTTGAGGGTGGAAACAAATGCTGGTAAATTAGATATTGGTTTATTTCCATATGGGGCTGTAATGCTTTTATCACTACAGGCAAAATGTTAGAGAACAAAAGGTGGGTCAGTTTGTATTCCTAGAGCAAGAAGGAGCCAGCCAGCATATATCAAGTAGGTATAAATCTGATACCCCTTGATGTTTGTAGCTTTCCCTATTGTATATAAGATTGTTGACTATTTCAGTGTTGCGCTTGCTGTACATTAGGATTTTCCATCAGTATTGCTAGGTCTCTCAAGGGTGTGAAAAATCCACATCACCCAAGGGATGTAGCTGTATTGACCTAACCCCTGGTGTAGACAGTGCTAGGTCAACAGAAGAATTCTTCCAAGAACCTCTCCCATCGGCATAGGTAGTGTCTACACAGATGTGCTACAGCTGTGCCACTATCGCATTTTAAGTGAAGACAGGCCTCTAGTGAAACCATTTCCCCCAAACAATTGATTTTAACACAAACATGGAATATGGTTGTTAAAGTATATCAAAAACTTCATGTGTCATTTTTAATCAGCTACATCCTCCTGACGCACGTTGGATATTTAAAAGAAGGTCATACATGTAACTCCATGAGGTTTGGCAGCTATGGAGCACTTGTTAGATGACTCTGTGTGTGTGTGTGTGTGTGTGTGTGTGTGTGTTGTGTTTACAACTTTAAGAAGAGGCCTAAAGGCAGAGAAGAGTGCTTATGACTTCCGCTGCATGTTTTGCACGCACTGATACAAATTTTGTATATGCAATTACTTGTGTAGACCTTCTGCCAAAAGGAGGAAGTTTTATTTACTTTTAAAGGAGAAGAGGAATTGCCATCTGCAGTCACCAGGGCGGCCCCATGTTTCCATGGCAGGATTAAAGACTTCCTCCCAACCGCAGAAAGAGAAGAGGCATAATTTTGAAAGCAGGTGCTTTCCACCAAAACTGCCACAGAGAAAAGCTGCTGTTAGCCTCATTTATGTTTCATCCTGGGCTGTCTGCCAGCACAACTGAATACTGCCAGAAGCTGAGAGACCTGAGAACTTGCAAAGGGTAGCTGCCAGCTAGCTAATTCACCAACTGGTATTGCCAGCATTTCCCTGTCTTGTGGGGCACAAAGAATAAGATGCATGAAATTGCTCTGGTAGTGCTGGAGACTTTATTGTGAAAGACCCATGCCTGATCTTATGTGGAGATGTGAGTACTTTTTGTATTACTGCACCTCTCACTCCCCTTAGATTAGAGCCAGACAATCTCAGTCCTCATTTCCCTCATATGATCTCCAGCAACATTGGGGTGACTTCTCAACATCACCACAGTGTATTCTTACCCTGGGAATTTACATTGGTAATACTATTTCCCTTAGACTATAAACTGGTTGGGGTAGGGCTATCATGTACACAGCTGAACATATTATTGATGGTTAATAATAAGCAAGAGCATGTGCTTGGCATGTACACTGGTTTCCATTAAAAAGGAAACATTTTTCTTATATTAGCACTGACTTTATTATTTTTAATTCCAATATTTAGTCCTAATCTTGTGGTGAAATAAATTATATCTCAGTAAATCGTGTTACGGTTGTCATTAAAAAGGTGACTGTGGTTTGTTCTTTCTTGTAAGGTTTACATATTGACTAACAAATTAAGAAAATTGGTTTACATGTTGACTAATTGGAATTAAGAAAATTATTAGTTTTTTCTTTTCAGTGCCTTTTGCTTTTTTTTCTTATGAGCAGCCTCCTCATCCTCCCTAGAGTTACACATAGGACTCATGGATTGAACGGACTGCCTTGTTTCTAGTCAATAGCTCAAAGGCTTTTTCTCAACAGTGAACTCTACTTTGTCTGGCTACAGGCGAGGAAACTGTTTTGAATAAGAACCATCTATAACCTTCTCCCCAAACGTCAGGTGAATCCAAACTTGGGCTGCCAAGCAATTAAAAAAATTAATTGCACGGTTAAACAAATTAATTGTGTGATTAATCACGCTGTTAAACAATAATAGAATACCATTTATTTAAATATTTTTGGATGTTTTCTACATGTTCAAATATATTGATTTCAATTATAACGGAATATAAAGTGTACAGTTCTCACTTTATTTGTATTACAAACATTTACACTGTAAAAAAACAAAAGATATAGCATTTTTCAGTTCACCTCATACAAGTACTGTAGTGCAATCTCTTTATCATGAAAGTTAAACTTACAAATGTAGAATTATGTACAAAATATAGCTGCATTCAAAAATAAAACAATGTAAAACTTTAGAGCCTACATGTCCACTCAGTCAGCCAGTTGCTCAGACAAACAAGCTTGTTTACATTTGCAGGAGATAATGCTGCCCACTTCTTGTTTATAATATCACCTGAAAGTGAGAACAGGTGTTTGCATAGGACCGTTGTAGCCGGTGTCGCAAGATATTTATGTGCCAGATGCGCTAAAGATTCAGATGTCTCTTCTTAGTTCAACCACCATTCCAGAGGACATGCTGATGACTGGTTCTGCTCGATAATGATCCAAAGTAATGCGGACTGACACACCTTTATTTTCATCATCTGAGTCAGATGCCACCAGTAGAAGATTGGATTTTCTCTTTTGATGGTGCGGGTTTGTAGTTTCCACATTGGTGTATTGGTATTTTAAGACTTCTGAAAGCATGCTCCACAGCTTATCCCTCTCAGATTTTGAAAGGCACTTCAGATTCTTAAATCTTGGATTGAGTGCTGTAGCTATCTTTTGGAAATCTCACATTGGTACCTTCTTTGCGTTTTGTGAAATCTGCAGTGACATTGTAAATAAGAAGCAGGCAGCATTATCTCTCATATATGTAAACAAACTGGTTTATCTTAGTGATTGGCTGAACAAGAAGTAGGACTGAGTGGACTTGTAGACTTTAGAGTTTTACATTGTTTAGTTTTAGAGTGCAGTTATGTAAAAAAATTTACATTTGTAAATTTCACTTTCACAATAAAGAAATTGCACTACAGTACTTGTATGAGGTGAACTGAAAAATACTTTCTTTTCTTAGTCATTTTTACAGTACAAATATTTGTAATAAAAAGAGAACCCTGTACACTTTATATTCTATGTTGTAATTGATATCAATATATTTGAAAATGAAGAAAAACATCCAAAAATATTTATAATAAATTTCAATTGGTATTCTATTATTATTAAACAGTGTGATTAAAACTGCAATTAATTACAATACATTTTTGGAGCTAATCGCATGAGTTAATTGCGATTAATTTACAGCCCTAACCCAAACCAATTTTTTTTTTAAGGTTCAAAAAAGTTGATAACTTTTAAATTTTCAAGACAGTGGTTAAAGCACTACATCAGGACTCTGGAGATTTGGGTTTAATTCCCAACTCTCCCATAGACATCCTGTATGATTTCAGGTAATCACTTAATCTTGGTGCTTCAATTCCACATTTGTAACATGGGTTATAAATACCTCCTCTGCTTTTCCTGTTTATTTCAGTTGTAAACTCTTTGGAGCAGAGACTCTTATTATGTGGGTGTACAATGCCTGGCACAATGAGCCCCCATTTGCAGATGGGTGCTATCATAACACAAATAATAAATAATTACAAGTTATTTTATTCTGTGCTTATTTTTTCTGAGTTTTCTTGTTCTATGCAGCCTGATGCAGACATTGATAAGACACACAGTCTGCTCTCACAAACTTTGCAGACTCAAAAAATTCCGAGAGTTCAGGTGAAGTTGGAATAAACACCCAAACTGCATGGAACCTCCAAGCCTTTGGAGGTTCTCCTACCACTATAAGAGCTTTGAGCAATTATCCCTTTGCAATAACCTTCTAAACTAAACATTTATGAGAATGATAATCCTGATCTTCCATCGGTCCTGGGGAATGGGATGCTTATCAAGGGGATCAAGAATATGATATTTTTCAAATTCTACTCTGACTCCTGGTCTCATGCTTGGATGTTCATTACATGAGCACATTTTATGTTTCAAAATTGTCCAACTCTATGTAGGAAAAGATTATATTATATGCTTATTCAGGAGAAGTCAAAATCCATCTTTAAAAAAGTTAAAACTTTAATTATAAATGTGTGGGTGATAAGATTTCTCAGGGGTTTAGCATTTCCACAATTAAATCTTTAGCTCTATCATCGATTTTTCCCTGTTGTTAAGAACCAAGGGGAATACTCTCAAGTTCTTAGAGAAGCCTCTTTGATAAAACCTCAGTAACCTAAAAGTGATTTCCAATGGGGCATTGACTTGGTTCTAAATTATCGCCTGAAAGTTGATTATTTTAATTGCTCATTATGAGATTTATCTGCTAAACTAACTAAATGACTGTCTTTAGCCTGGGTATGCAGGGTTGCACAATTAAAACTAATCAGAACAGAGGAGCCTTGGTGCTGCAGGAACCAAACAGAGTTAGAATTTAACATCTATTCAGAAGTAAACACAATTAGGTAAAAAATCCTAGCATGCTTTCTGGTTTTGGTTAGAATCCCACATAAGGAATTTTAACGCTGTGTCTGCCTTCACGGAAGACAGGCCTTTACTAAGGAAATTATATCACTAACAGGACATGCAGTGGTATATTTTCAGCTGAGCTCAAGTCTAGCCTCCCCTTTGGGAGTGCAGTTTTAGGTTCAGTTCTTTGGGTAAACCATAAACATTGTTTGAATATTCAGACTTGCATGTATAAACTGGTTAGCTAGCTCAAGTTAAAGCCAAACCATGAGGAGGCAAGGGATAGGTAATTCAGTTTCCATATCCTAAGAGTGCTAATTGTGGTGTGGTGCACCTGTCCATTTAAAAACTGCTCTGAGATTTTCAAGTCATTTCAATAATGTTAAATTACTTTTGACTCAAACAGTTTTTGATCACTAACAACTGGAATTGATTTAGAAACCATGAACTAAAGATAAAACCCCATGTCCCATTGCTAGTCCTTTAAAATCAACCATCCATTTGCTTTCCAACACACTTTAAAGTGTAGACCATCTTTGAGTCCCCCATCTGCCTAATACAAATCAATTTATCACTTATACTAATGTACTCCCAGTACAATATTTTCATGGGGATGTGCACTTTACTATTCAGTTGTAAATAATTTATTGATTTTATTAAGTGGAAAATATATTGATGGTAAAATGAATATGTATGTGATGATTCATTTAAAAATAAAAAAACAATATGGACGCATGGACTGGCGGACCAAGGTGCGAATGAAAAGATCACATACAATAGATGGCAAATCTGAGAAAAATTTGAGTCCATTTGAGATAGAGCTAGAACTGGTCAACTAAAAATCCCTGCAGGAGACCAAGATGAAAGATGGGCAATAAATCCATCCACACCTTCCCTGCCCTTTTCCCTCTTTGTCTCTCTCCTCATCTCACACATTCACCCCCCTTTTCCTCTTGACTTTGATTTCTTTTTTGTTCTCAGTGTTGTTGTAGCTGCTTTTGTCCCATAAAAGAGAGAGTTAATATCTTTTATTTGGCCAACTTCTTTTGGTGGAAGGCACAAGCTTTCAAACTTCACAGAGCTATTCCTAAGGTCTGGAGAAGAATACCAGTGTCCATGCTAGACACAATAGGGGACAGCTTGTTAAGATAAGGGGTTCACCCATGTTAATTTTTAAAAAAAAAAGTTTTTGTTTTGATATGAGCCATAAAAAAGAGATTGAAAAAGTTTAATAATAAATAAGTTAAAAGCATATGACTATGAGGAGAAGATGAAACAGTCTTGAGATGAGCATTAGCTTCTTGGTCAACATTTTGTTATCTATTTTGTGCGTTGTGACAGCATCAACTAAGATTGAGGCCCAATTGTGCAAAGTGCTGTATATAATCAGAATAAAGAGACAGACAGTTCCTACCCTGAGGAGCTTAATGGAGGAATCAGACAAAAAGGAAGAGAACAGGAGTATTATAATTCTCATTTAAGTGGGAGGGGGAACTGAAGCTGAGAAAGCAATTTTCTCAAGATCTCAGAAGGAGTCTGGCAGAGCCAGGAATTGAACCCAGCTATCTTGAGACTCTGTCTAGGTCCTTCACTTATTGAGTTTACTGAATCCCCTTCATTTGTTTTTCTGTGGGATATTTAGAAATTAAACAAATAATCATTTCATTTCAAAATGCCAATTCAAAACAACAGTTTTTCATTTTGTTTTCACTTAAAATGTATTTTCACTTCAGTTTCTGTAAACTGAAAAATTTAGATTTTCTATTTTGGTTTGATGATTTGAGCTTTTTCCTCCTCCTCTTTACTTTTCTTTTCTTTTTAAAACTTTTCCTCACTTTTCCCTGCCCCAGGGGAAAAAGTAGGAGAGAGGCAGTTTACAAAGTAGGGTAGGAAATATTTTCACACATTTCTTTCACTTGAAAAGTATTAAAGTTACATATTTAAAAAATGAGAGAACTTTTCCTTCACTTTTTTCAGTTCAAAAATTAAAGTGTGAAAAAATGATTTCCCCACACACTTTGTCACTTTGTAAACTTTGTCCGATATTTTCCAATTTGAAAAAGTTAAAAGGTGAGAAAGTGGATTTCTCTGCACTTTCTCCCCATCATCATTTTACAGTGGAAAAGGCAGGAAGGGAGTAAAAAATGGAGGAAAAAGGGAACCTCCAAATCAAAATGAAAAAATTAGAACTTTTTGATTTCCAAAAACCAAGACTAAATAACATTTTAAAATTTAAAATGAAAAGAAAATTGGGATTTTCATTTGAAATGTCTATATGAAATGAAATGATGAGTTGAGATGAATTTTTTCATTTTAATTTTCCAGTCAAAATTAACATTTTCCCTGCAGTTTTGATGAAAAACCATATTTATCAATAGTAACATTTTTGATTGAAAAATTGTAACCAATTCTACCAATTTGCCTCTCTCATGCACACAATAGGTTTTTATGGGCTAGTTAACTGAGGGCATGTCTACATGGTGCTTTAATTTTCGCCAGAGGGGTGTAAATTCTAATGCACTAGTGTGACTAATGTAGTCCCATTTCAAACAGGACTACCTTAAGGTGCGCTTCAGGCAGAGACAAAGTCCTCAGTCAAAGCAGTCCCTCCTATGGGGCGAAAATCCTATGGTGCTCACTCTGTTTGTATTCCTTGCAAAACTCCCTGTGAAATCAATAGGAGTTTTGCATGAGTAAGGACTGTACAATTTGACTCTTTCTCAACACATGCAGTTTTGTTTATATCAAGATCTAGTATTACTCCCATCTCAGGCCTGTAAATTGACCTTTTAAGAACAAAACCCTTAAGAAGTTAGATCTTCCCTTTAGAGCAAGAAGCAAAGACTCAACTGGGACTGGGTTTGACTGAACCTCAGTGGTAACCAAGAAATAGAAAGGTGCTGGGATCAGAAGACATATGAGTTTACTAGAAAACACCAAGCTGCTAATCCCATTTAGCATTATTCTTATTATTTATTCTACCTTGCGTATGTATTTGTTCCTGGATTTTAAGAATTATCAGCAAATCTGAGAGACATTGTAAAAAGTAGTATCAAAGCCTCAGAAACTAGTTTCAAAGGTATATAATATGTTTTTGACAGAAAAACCTTCATATGAGCTTTTATGTTCTGGAATATGTGGTATTTGTTGGTTCATATTTATATTTATATAAGGTATTCCATGCCTATATGTTGACTGTGTGTGTTATTGATGGTCTCAAATGGTTATTGGTCAGGATTTAATTAGATAGTATTAGATTTTATTCAGTGGTCATAAATAATAGATTGTCTGTCTGTAAAAGCCTTTCAAAATGTCTGCCTTAGATGACGTACTGAGCAATTAGGATCAGAATATCAAACTGATTTTATTAAAAAATTTCAATATACAGTAATCTCATTATGTAGTGGGTATGATTGATTCAGCTCTTTACTATGTGACAGTTAGGTCTGAATCAGCTAATCGCAAAACTCACCATCTGCCGTAATAAATCTAGTTATCATTTTTGATTGCCCAGAATACTTGTCCAGCACATATTTAATTAATAATAGTGGGCCTACATTAATACATTAATTTGTATTTTTTGGTGTGATACTTATTTTTGGTAAAGACTATGCTGAAACTTCTTGTACTGAGTAGCTAAGTGTAAGCCAGGGAATAGTCCCGCTCTTGTGGGGAAATTTCCTGGCTTCTGCACTACCCCGGTGAAGTGGGCTAGCGAAAGAATCTGAGTCCTTGCTCCCACTTCATTTAGCCAGTGGCCTCCCTGCCCTTGAGGACTCCCCTTCCACTCTCCTGTCTGGCAGAGTCCTGGTAACCCCAACAAGGCTGGGCCCAGGGTTCCTGAGGGTCTTGACCCCCAACCCTGCTGTGGTCATCTAGGACAGGGGCTAGGGTGTCCCCACTCCGGGGTACTCTCTCTGCACTGGGCACTTCTCTGACCCACTGACTATTACATACAAGTTAAAGCAAATGCAAGTTATTTAATCAACAATTAATTTTAGAAAGAATAAGGAAAAATGGGAAAGGTTAAAGGAAACACATCACCCCACTCTGTGGCAGGGAACATCACAAACAGTGTCTCTGGAGTGTCCGGGCAGTTCACAGTCTGTTCCTTGTAAGTCCCAGGCCTTCTTCTCAGGCCCTGGCTGTGCTGCAGGGATGCTGCGGGTTGGACACTTGGTGGTGGCCACACGCTCTCAGTGGTAGGACACTTCTTCCTAGTATCGCCCCCGCCCTGTCGGGGTTACGATCCAAGCCTGGCCTGCAGAGCCCCTTGGTTGAGGCGTCTCCCTATGCTGGGCCTGCTGCCCAGGGTCCCCCTCGGTCTCCCCAGCTGCTCACCACACCTAGCTCCAGACTGCTCCAGCCCCAGCTCCACCACTCTGTCTCTGCACTGCTGCTACTGCTCTGCCTCCAGCTCTCTGGGCTGCTTCTTTGGCCCCTCTGGCTCTGGTTGCTGCAGCTCTCCTCTCAGGGCAAGTCTGCTCTCTCTGGGCTGTGCCTCTGGCTTTGGGGCTGCAGCTCTGCTTCCAGGACAGGGTCTGCTCTCTCTAGGCTGCTTTTCTGGTTCCTCTGGATCTGGCACAGCTCTGCTCCCCAGTTCAGCTCGGGCCCCTGCTTTCTCCTGAGTTCAGTCCCATTCTGTCTGACCCAGGCAAATCCAACTCACACAGAGGATGGGACCTCCTGACTCTCTGATTAGCCTGCCCACCCTGTCATTCAGGCTGACCTGGAGCATTGGCCTCTCCCCATTGTTCCTGGGGACTATCAGTCTCAGGGTCCTGGTTTCCCATAGACCCTTCCCCTTTTAGTACTGGGAGCTAGCCAACCAAAACACCCCCACTGAATGTTAGCAAGGGGGCAGCAGTCCCCTTACATAAGTGTGCATCTCTCCTCTTTGTGCACAGTATACAAAAATTAGTTGTACGTTTATACCTAGTATGTAAGTAAGCAGAGTCAGGATGAGCTCCACCCTGACATCTGGTGGTGAGGTGTGGCAAGTTGTGGAAAAGAACTTCAGGGGCTAATCTCATTTGCACAGTCACACCCACCCCGCCTAGAATGAGCCCATAGCTGCCCAAATGGTCACTTTGGCTGCTGTGGGATTCCCAGTATCTCTATTATTGGGGCAGGAAGAATACATTGTTATTATCCTGATTATGGGAATCAAGGACAGTGGAACTGTACTTGGCTTTTTGTTATGATGGAGGGACTCACCATCAACTAAGTAGCATTCGCTAGGCAAGGGAAATGGGTTCCAAAACTCTGTGAATTGAGAGAGGTTGGAGATTGGTATTAGTACTTGGTGGTGTGGCCCCCTTTGTGGGGGGCCTGAAACATCAGTTGCACCTCTTTCTCTCTCCACTGTGGAACATCAGAGTTAAATTCACTTTGGCCTTATGGTGTACCAGCACTGAGGCTCCCACTACTACAAG
The DNA here is from genome assembly GCF_009764565.3 of Dermochelys coriacea. Classification (NCBI taxonomy): domain Eukaryota; kingdom Metazoa; phylum Chordata; order Testudines; family Dermochelyidae; genus Dermochelys; species Dermochelys coriacea. The sequence continues at coordinate 114,946,793 of NC_050072.1, forward strand.
CTGAAATCACTTAAGAGCTGAAATCACTAAGCACTGTGTTAAGTGGGGGGAGCCTGAAGATCTATTGCAGAACGGAGCAATTTGTGGGACGGCTGGAGAGGCTTGCGGGCCCAATTTGCTGGGGTAGGTCTTTGCTCATGGTTTGGTTGATGAGCCCTAGTTGTGGTGTTTTCCCAATTTAATGCTGATGTCATTTACCTCATGTTATTAAAGATTCTCTGCTACACCGAGACTCTCTGTGCTTGTGAGAGGGGAAGTATTGCCTCTTTGAGGCGCCCAGGGGTGTGTGTAAGATTTTCCCAGGTCACTAGGTGGGGGCTCCAGCCAGTTTTGCATTTGCTTTGATGAGAGGGAACCCCTGTGTACTGAACCCGGCCCTTGCTGCTATCATCTCAGCCTGGCAGAAGGGTTACATGTATTTTAAGCAAGTTGATGTAATTGTGTTATGATTTGCAGACCCTTAATGCCTTATCACAGATTGATTTATGCAGTATTGTAGATCTGTTGGTTCCAGGATATTAGAGAGACAAGGTGAGTGAGAGACAAGTTTGTGTCTCTTACCAGCAGAAGTTGGTCTAATAAAATATATTACCTTATTCACCTTGTATCATGCAGACAGATTTGGTTCTTGACATTGATTTAGTTGTGCATTATTTCCAGTCTGAGTTTTTAACAACAATGACAAATAAATAGGCTATTTTAGCTGAGAGAAAAGGATAAAGCTAATAGTGTAGTTGTCTGACCCCTAATTTATTGCTGGAGTTCAAGGAATGGCAGATGATTTTGTTTGGAGGAAAGCTAGGGAAACCATTGCACATGCCAACTGCAATTATTTATGTATCTAAAATATGAAAGCTAAGTCAGATTGACTGAAATAAATCAAGTTTAAAATTTGGCAAAACTGTGACATTTCTGTTGCAATCTAAATAATTTATAAGGAAATGCGAATAAAGAACCAATTACCAAATTAATATTAAATGGCTTTGAACTACATAGTAAAGGGAGAGGAGAAAAGTCTGATGCTTTTAATGCTCTTTTTAAATGATCTTAATTCCACTTTTGGTACAGTTACATTGAATTGAATTGGCATTGATTATCACTTAGACTCTTTTATTGATCTTGTAGTTACTGACTCAGAAGTTGTTTTTCAGTTGTTGTCTAGTTTTAGTCCAGATTTCAGAAGCTTCAGAATGCTTTTTAGTTTACATGTGGATTGGATGGAAAGAAGCCATCATAAAATGCCTGCACAATCAATGCACAGTATGGCCATACTCCAAAAAATGACCCTGTAAAATTAATATAGTGCTCTCTCAGTGGTATCCATATCAAAACTAGACGAGTCTAATAATGATTTTTAAAATACAAAGACCTATGACTTTCCTATAGCTATAGTGGCTCTGTAGTGCTAATGGTAAAATCTTGTCTGGGATGGGCAGACTGTCCCACAAGGGAAAAAAGCTATGGGAGGGGACAAAGGCCACTAGAACTTTGGGCTCGTCTACACTAGACAGTTAGGTCATGTAAGACTTGACCTAGAGGAGTTGTCTTAGCTAGCATGACATTAAACACAACTCTGCAGTCAGGGACAAGAGAGGTTACACATTGTTTGTCTGGTTGTTGTGGAACCTTTGGTTCCAGAAGTGTTTTCTCCCAACTGCTGACATGGTGTTAAACATACCAATCCCTGTCACACTGACTGCAAAGTTAGGTTGAACATCATATTTCTTAATGCAATGCCACAAGGGCCTCTTGTAACATAAGCTAAGTGTCAAGTGAAGGCCAGTGCTCTGGGAAGATCTTCCTGTCGAGTTTCCCTCAGGCAGGAGTGGTTTCCAAGGTGGGTGGTACCTGGAAATGCAGCAAAGCCTCTAGGCTCTGCAGAGAAACAAGGCTCCAGTTCCTGCATATCCAAGACTATCTGCACAGGGAGCCATTCTGCAGTGCCTCTCCGGACCTCACACTTCTACTGTCTCTGGCTGGCTCCTCTGGCAGACACACAAGAATATTGGCTGGGCCTTGACAGTTCCCCGGGAGTGTGAGAATTTGTTTAAACAGCTTTCAGAGTAGCAGCCATGTTAGTCTGTGTTCGCAAAAAGAAAAGGCGTACTTGTGGCACCTTAGAGACTAACAAATTTATTTAAGCATAAACTTTCGTGAGCTACAGTTCACTTCATCGGATGCATTCAGTGGAAAATACAGTGGGAAGATTTATATACACACAGAGAGAACATGAAACAATGGGTTTTATCATACACACTGTAAGGAGAGTGATCTCTTAAGATGAGCTATTACCAGCAGGAATGGGGCGGGGGGGAGGAAAACTTTTTGTGGTGATAATCAAGGTGGGGCATTTCCAGCAGTTAACAAGAACATCTGAGGAACAGTGGGGGGTGGGGTGGGGGGGGGGGGGGGAGAAATAACATGGGGAAATAGTTTACTTTGTAATGACCCATCCACTCCCAGTCTCTATTCAAGCCTAAGTTAATTGTATGCAGCTTGCAAATTAATTCCAATTCAGCTGTCTCTCGTTGGAGTCTGTTTTTGAAGTTTTTTTGTTGAAGGATAGCCACTCTCAGGTCTGTAATCGAGTGACCGGAGAGATTGAAGTGTTCTCTGACTGGTTTTTGAATGTTATAATTCTTGACGTCTGATTTGTGTCCATTTATTCTTTTATGTAGAGACTGTCCGGTTTGACCAATGTACATGGCAGAGGGACATTGCTGGCACATGATGGCATATATCACATTGGTAGATGCGCAGGTGAACGAGCCTCTGAGAGTGTGGCTGATGTGATTAGGCCCTATGATGGTGTCCCTTGAATAGATATGTGGACACAGTTGGCAACGGGCTTTGTTGCAAGGATAGGTTCCTGGGTTAGTGGTTCTGTTGTGTGGTGTGTGGTTGCTGGTGAGTATTTGCTTCAGGTTGGGGGGCTGTCTGTAAGCAAGGACTGACCTGTCTCCCAAGATTTGTGAGAGTGATGGGTCGTTCTTCAGGATAGGTTGTAAATCCTTGATGATGCATTGGAGAGGTTTTAGTTGGGGGCTGAAGGTGATGGCGAGTGGCGTTCTGTTTCTTTGTTGGGCCTGTCCTGTAGTAGGTGACTTCTGGGTACTCTTCTGGCTCTGTCAATCTGTTTCTTCACTTCAGCAGGTGGGTACTGTAGTTGTAAGAATGCATGATAGAGATCTTGTAGGTGTTTTTCTCTGTCTGAGGGGTTGGAACAAATCGTATTTTTATATCGTAGAGCTTGGCTGTAGACAATGGATCGTGTGGTGTGATCTGGATGAAAGCTAGAGGCATGTAGGTAGGAATAGCGGTCAGTAGGTTTCCGGTATAGGGTGGTGTTTGTGACCATTGCTTATTAGCAGAGTAGTGTCCAGGAAGTGGATCTCTTGTGTGGACTGGTCCAAGCTGAGGTTGATGGTGGGATGGAAATTGTTGAAATCATGGTGGAATTCCTCAAGGGCTTCTTTTCCATGGGTCCAGATGAAGATGTCATCAATGTAGCACAAGTAGAGTAGGGGCATTAGGGGACGACAGCTGAGGAAGTCTTGTTCTAAATCAGCCATAAAAATGTTGGCATACTGTGGGGCCATGCGGGTACCCATCGCAGTGCCGCTGATTTGAAGGTATACATTGTTCCCAAATGTGCTCACGAAAGCTTATGCTCAAATAAATGTGTTAGTCTCTAAGGTGCCACAAGTACTCCTTTTCTTTAAACAGCTATTTGCCATGTCACACAAGCAGTATCAGGGAGCAGCGAAGAAGCTCTTTGTCCTGCAGCTTCTGTCATCACTCTGTGAGTCTGATCCTCAGAGGGTATAAACAGGTATTCATTGGAGCTGCACCAAATTATACCAGTTGAGGAACTGGCGCTGTAAGAGTTTGTGCCTCCTGTTGGCTCCAACTATCTTCTCCCCTGCCAGGCAGCCAAAGAAAAGCCTGGGATTTTCCTCTGGTTTGTCCCCTGGACCTTCCCTACAGCACCGTCACACCTGGTTTCTCTCACATATTTATTCAAAATAAAAAAAAATCTAATAATTTGCATTGTTTTAAATCAGGGTAAAGTGAATTCGGACAATAATGGGGTTCAGGGATTCCAGGGTGGTTGTCTTTGCAGCCTGTTTTAGCAAGATCCATCTCTCTCTTCTCTAATCCATTGGTTCTCAAAATTGTTTGATCAGGCTCCCCCTTCTTTGTGTCTGTAAAGGTTTACGGCCCCCCCACCAAGTACACACACTGCCACCCCGCGTGGTTACTGGCTGGGAGTCCCGCTCTAAAGGCAACGTGGTGTCAGCAGCAGCACAGAAGTAAGGTTGGCAATATGAAACGTGATATTTGTCACTTTGCACAGCAGACTTAGCACCTCATTGCCAACCTAACTTCGGTGCTGTTGCTGCTACCCCGGGGCTGACAGCCAGAGCCCTGCTACCTCCTGGTGAGGGATGTGGGGCGGGGAGAGGAGAGGAAAGCCCGAGCGTGGATGGCAGGGCTTTGGCTGTTCCCTTTTATCCCTACCTTCCGGTTGTGCCTGGCCTTCTGCATGAGCCCCAGCCACCCCGGGCTGAGAGCCAGAACTCTTTAAAAAATTAATTAATTAATTAAAAAAAAGAAAAGTTCACAGCTCCCTTGACACATTCCCATGCCTCCCTTGAGAGGCCCGCCCCATAGTTTGAGAACTGCGGCTCTGATCTCTTCAGTGACACTGTCATGATTGTGGTTACTGCACATAATACTTGTGGCACTTAAAAGACATTGTTCTGAAAAGTTCTGAAAGCTTGAGAAATCCCAGAAGCCTGAGACTCAGGCCAAAAAGCCAGGAATCAAAATCTTCTAAATCTGCAGGCAATCCTCTGCTTCCCCTAACCTGAGACAGGATATCAGGGAGGGAGTCCCTGCTGCTACTGATTATGCCTTCCCCTGGGGAGAGAAATCTAGCATGGAGATGATAGGGAGGAAGTGGTAAAAGAGAGGCTGGTGCAGGAGACCGTGTGTGGAAGCAGGGAAACCCATGAAAGGAACACACCCCAACATCCCCTCTACCACTCATTCAGAAGTTGGAGCTCTTACCCCGAGTGTCAAATTCCAAGTAGTGCCAGAGTGACTCTGCAAATCCCTTGGGAAAAAATCTTTCAACAGGCTCAAGCTCCACTGAGAATGCTCTGTCCCCACCCCCTACAAACTGCACTGGCCTCCATAAACAGAAGCACCCTTGATGATGGGAGCTGCTACACTAGGGTGTGGACAACACTGTCTGCAAGGCAGACCCCACCAATAACTGGTAACGAGTCTGCCTGTTTCTTGTGTGAATTAGTGGGGTTCCACTGCATTACTGCAATTATTACAGTATTATTTATTAATTGGATCAGCTGAAAAGGGTGGCTGGTTGCCCTTTGAGAAGTATGAAAGGACAGGTTGACAAATAGGCCCCTTTACTAGTTATGGAACATAGCAATTTCTTTTACAGTATAGTAATTTGTTGGAATTCAATAGGTTTTCTAGCACAGCATTTAATAGTATCTGTAGATGTGTTGCATAAATTAATGTTCTCACAGTGTAATTTTTTTGATGGTGTTGCTTAGCCCTTTTATTTTGTTTGAGAGTTTAAATTAGCAGTTGTGGTTTAACTTTTAAAGACCCAATCCTGCAATTCTTACTCCTGTCTTGCCAGAATGAGTACTGCATGATGAAGTCATTAGAGACTAATTTTAGTCAGTATTTTTTGAGTTGTATGTAAAACTCAGTAAATTCACTGTGGTTTGAGGATTTCCATTAGAAAAACCTAGATAAACTGTGTCCTCTTGAGCAACTCCTGTATATTAGAATATTGTGCCTTCTGATATTAGTTCTTAGAATTCATTAATCTTTTAATTTCAATTAAACCATCTAATTTTATGGTTTTATATGTTTGTAATGTTTCATGTTTATTACAGTAATTTTTTTTCTTTTGGCTCAGTTCTCTCATTACAGTAGATTATGCTCTGTTTTGGCCAATTCATTCTGGGGTCCTGCAGTTCTTACACAGACAAGTCTCGCATTAAAATCAATGTGAGTTTTTCCTGAGTAAGGGCTTCAGAATTAGGTCTATTATATTTACGAGAACTTTCTTCTGTTTTGAAAAATTATCATATGTTTGAACAATGATGAGGGACATTTTAATCAGAAAAAGTCAAGTCTTCATTTTATATGGGCGGCAAATGTCTTAGAAAAGTATAACTAATACCATTGGGTATAATTATCTTAAAATAAAAAAAAATCATAATCATATTCATAATCAAAAGCACCTTACTCAGTTTAACTAAGAATTAAGTATAATCCTGTTACTTTATCATTGAAAGCTACCCATCAATATTCTGACAGCTGCATAAGAATACAATTCCATCTGAACACACATGCTATTTAGACACTGTACTTTTTGTCTTGCATTTAGTTTTTCACAAATGTATCATTTAATTGTCTTCTTACTGTTGATTTTGTTACCTTTTCTGCAGTTTTCATGATGCGTTTTCAAAGACTAGATTACTCAATGCAGAGAGACCTGGGATTGGAAGTTAGCTCCTAGCTTTGAGGTTTCTGCTATGACATGGTTTTTCCACTGAGAGGCATTCCTGGATCTTGGTTTTATTGAATCAGCCATCTGTGCAAAAAGAGAGAAATGACCTTTAGAAATTCATTTCTCATCTGAAAATATGAGAGTCAATGGCCACTGATGAGTTATACTTGAATCTAAAGCTAACAAAATGTTTGTGTAAAGTGCATTTCAGACAGAACAACCTTTGTATCCTTTCAAGCTATAAACTTTTCTCTTCTAATGATATCATTAGGTAGGAGTCACCTATTCATTCAGGGAGGCCTAAACAGCCCCTTTCGTATTAGACTACAAGCTTACAGCATGGCAGAAAGTAAACAAGTGTAGAACAAAACACATCTTTATGGGCAGGGTATGTGTCCGTTTTTTGAGCTGCTGTGATGGAGTGATGGTGTATCACCCCCAGCCAGGGGAGGAGCGCAGTCAGGAGCTGTATATAGGTAGGTATTTTCGGTGCACATGGAGTTTTACTGATTCTACAAAACCTAGGAACTGTGCTATGTGTTTTTCAGCACCATCTACTGGCACCGTATCGACTGATATATACAGACTACTCCCAATTATCCAAATCGCATAGGGGACATGGGTTTTATTCAGATAATCCAGAGTTTGGATAATTGGGCAGCACCGGGAACCCTCTGTAGCTCCATTGTCATGGCCCTGCTCACTCACTCCTGTGATAGCAGCGCTTCAGCGAGCTCCCTGGACTGCTGTTCTTGCCCTCTCAATTATTTCAAGCTCCAGGTGTGGAGGGGAGGCTGCGGTCCTAGAAGGGCAGAGAAGAGACCCCCCCTTGGCCAGGACTCTGTTCTGCCCTGCCAGGATTGCAGTCTTTCTTGCATATTGTGCCTGCAAGGATCAGGTGTCTCCAGCTCTGCAGTAGTGCAGGGACCCCCCTCTCCTGGCACAACCCTGCTCACTCACTCCTGCATGTGGTTCAAGGAAGGGATTCGGATAATACAGAGATTTGGATAATAGAATTTTGGAAAAGTGGGAATATACTTGATACAGATTTAGAGCAGTCTTCTAATGGTCACTGAACTTACATGTAGGGGAGGAAAATAAACCTGCCCCACCTGAATGGAGTCCTGGAGGGAAAGGCTGAAAGCTGGGCTTCATTAGGGAAGAAGGCCCTTTTTAAAGGCAGCATTTGGGCTTTTGAAGAGGCGCTTGATTTTAGGAAGGGGCCCCTTTGCCTAAATGGAACTCTGCCTACTGGGCTAGGTCTAAGTGGCCTGCAGTTTTAGACACCGTGAACTTAGTCTGCTTTGGATTCACAGTGTCCCTGGGAGAATCCAAGCCATGTGTGGCAACCAGACATGCCAAATCCGTGGGAAAAAAAGGCAGAAATTGGGCTTGTTTTTGGCTTAATTGGCTTGTGAGTTGCTTGTTGGCTAGTTTTTGGCTTGTTGTTTGTTTGACTTGTAGCTTGTTGCTGCTCTTTTTTGATTGGCTCCTGGCAAGCAGGGGCAAGGGGCAAGCAGGGGCCAGGGGGGAGAAAGTCAGGGGTGCACATCGGGCCCACCACGGTCCCAGACTGCATGCTAGGAGGATCTAGTCACATAGAGTGTTGGGGGTCTTAGGGATTGGCTTGCTTTGGCCTTGTTTCGAAATGGGATTAGCTTGATTTTTGATTTATTGTGAAAGTTGGGGTGCTTAATTACTGCATGAAAGTTGGCAGCTGTGGTGGTGACCCCTCCTAATAGCCAGGAACAAAACCTGTTTATGGCTCCATCCAGCATGGCATTAAGTACGTTGGCCTGTTTTAGCTAAGGACTTAAGCATGTGTTTTCTGTCAAGTATATGCTGAAGTGCTTTTCTGTACTGGAACAGAATGTTCAGCACCTTGTATCACTGAGCCCTTAATGTGCACAGTTGTATGTTACGTGTGACCTGTCATTGGGGTGGCCATGTCTACCCTAACTATCCCATTATCTCTTCCATGCCCTTAAATTGGCCAGAAGGTCCCCTCTTTTCCATGTATGGCATCTGTGTAATTATCCACCATATAATGTTTTTAAGACCTCATTCCTACTCTGCATGTGGAACTCCTATTGCCATCAATGCAGTGTTTACATGAAAATCCAGAGTAGAACCAAAATCTCCTTTTTTTTCTCTCCATCTGTTACTCTCATGTTTCTATCCCTGGTATCTCGTTCTTCCATGTACTGTACTGTATGGAGTGTTTCTGACTTCATATAGCATTTTGAATCGATGACACAGAGACACGGATCTTGCCAGGTCTGCATCCTAGAAAATTCATGAATGCTCTTTTACATTATGGCTAGTGCCTACTCATGTCTCCTGGAATAAATGTGGTTGTGTCAGAAAAGGAAATTCTTGTGTGGTTTCCAGAAGTGGTGTATCAGCAGGGCTTCATATGTAATGAAGTTACATAAACGGCTTCATAGTTTACCTTTTAGACAAGATGCTCCATGAATCTGTTTGGGCCACATAAATGCCCATGTCCCTTTCATCACCCACCTCCTCATTTGTCTGCCTGATGTTTTGCTTTCCTTCCCCATGTTTGTATATCTCCTCTGTGTTTTCCACAGAGGGATGGATTCTTTGTGGGCTCCCATGTACTGCCCTTAAAAGGATGGATGAGAAGGGATTGAGGAAGATCCTTTAAAGGATGACTTGCCTGTCAAAGGTAAGGGGATGAAATTCTGAATTATGAGGAACAGTGTAGCTAGGCATGCTGTTTCCAGGAAGCCTTAACCTGGCTCCTCTTATGGGGTTTGGGAAGCAGTATATTAGGATCTGTGGGACTAGAATCCAAGGCTGTAGAGACTGGGCCACCTGATATTCCACCCTCACCACTGGGAGGCTATGTAGAGCTTCCTCCAAAGGAGCACTATGGAGATTAGGCCCCACAGGAAGTACCGTCCAAACAGTCCAGAGTGACACTACCCTGTGGTCTTTTGATTGGCTCTTGTTCACTATTTAACCCTGGTGGGTGGCACTGGAAGTTGTTTTGGGCAACCATGCAGACTTTTGGCTTGCTGTGACTCCAGAACTCACTGTGTTTTCTTATCTGCGGGCCCTGACCTCAGGCTGACTCTGACTCTAGCTCTGACTCTTGCCTCCTCATTCCAACCTGGTAACTACCTCTGATCTGTGACCCTGGCCTGACTCTTGCCTATTGATCCTAGCTCTAGTAATTATGCTGATCCCTCCTCACTGACTTCTGCCTTGTGGCTGTCCTTGACTTGCGGACACCAGCCTTGCCTGATGGCCTATACCCCAGTCCCTTACACAGTATAGCAGAGGAAACCCCTATATATGGCATACCTAGGCCCCACAGGAATGTTATTCTTCTCTGATTTAGGAGCTTCTTCTCTTTCTAATCCTCCAGTATCCTCTTTCCCCTGCTTCTCCATCTCCCATTTGTTCCCTCCTTGTGTTGTGGGAGCATTTTCAAGTATAGAGAGATTGCCTGATGTGAGTAATGCACCACTTCTCAAAGTTGGACCAGTAAGCACTTCAGTAAAGGAAGAAGCATGGTCCAGTGGTTAAGGCACTTGGGAGACCCAGGTTCAAGTCCCCGCTTCGCTGCAGACTTTCTGTGTGACCTGGGCAAGTCACTTAGTCTCTCTCTTCCTCATTTCCCCTTCTGCAAAATTGGATACTTGCACTTCCTTAGCTCACAAGGCTGTTAGTGATTGTGAGGGTGCTCAGATACTAAGCTAATAGGGCACACATAATACTGAAGATGGATAGACACATGTGGTTTTGGGACAGAGCAGCAAAACACATTTGAAATCTGGGAATCTGATAGGTGTGAGATTGTGAAACTGAATAACACCAAGTATCTCAGAGTTCTGATAACGCACTACAGTGATTAATGTAGTATAAAAACCTGGCTAGATGGGGAAGTTTCGGTAAACATACTGTTTAAGATTGCCATCATAGTGTGCATGTTTCTACAGAAGACACAGAGGGCTAAGGGTTGTGGGTCATTTTAATTGTTCAGAGTGTGGCACGGACTTATGGGGAGAAGCAGCAGTTTTTGCCTGCAACTTTCTTTTCCCCATAAGACCAACAACAAAAATTGTTACAAAACCAGCAGATTCTTTGTTTTTTTGTGTAACTGGTAAAAATGTTTTTCCCTGAGCAGTGAGATTCTATTTATGAAGCAGTTCAGAGTATGTACAGGAGTTCATTTAATCTGAATTGCAGACTTGATTAATTACATTTTACCACAGTGAATGAGAACATGAGCAGCTCAAACCTCCAATGGAGTGCATATTTTTTAATGGTAGACAGTTCAGACTGATACCCATTAAGGAATGAACCCTGATTCCACTGTAGTAAATGCAGGAGAAATCTTGGTCCCATTGATGTTAATGTAAAAAATGCCATTGACTTCAGTGGGGCCAGGATTTCACACTGAGTTTGCCATTGATTTTAGCGAAACCAGGATCTATCCATAAGAGTTCCTCCACTTTTAATTTCTTTCGCATAAATTTAGTATTCATGAAATGTGCCTGATTGACAGCCCTAGAGATTAATATTTTCTGTCTAGTACAGGATTGTGTGCCAGGGGCAACAGCCATGTAAAATCTATGTTGCTTTGCCAAGTTACCTCTGTGGAGTAGTTCCACCAAGCCTATTCAGGGCTGGACTTCCCCACTAACACTGGTGATGAGGATGCCAATAGATCTGGATGACTAATTAGTGAATTGAATTTAATTGAATTCAACTAAAATTCAGTGAATTTTGCTTCTCCCTCCCTTTTGGGATTTCTTTTAAACAGATCTCAATATTCTCACGTGTCTTCATTATCTGAACTACTCGACGCACGATTCATCATCTGCACCTCATTCATGAGTGAGTGTAGGGTTATTAAGTCACATGGTATTATCTCTGTTTCCCTAACTGGTTGAAATTTTAATTAGGAATTTACAATGAAATATACAGTTTTGAACTTGGCAATTAGTGAATATTCTGCCTAAAAAATCACTCCTATCTAATACAGTTAAAGTGCTTGAATAATCATGGAAAAATGAACAAAGAAACTGACTAGAAAGTTGCCTTTTAATTTGATTTTATATTACTGCAGGTTTAGGAACCAAGGGATTGGTGTGATGTATGCTTGTCCAAGGACAATGTGATTGAGACCATTTTGTTTCAGTTTTTACAAAATATGTGGCCAAAACTCCATAGTTGATCCATCCTGTTGTGTCTCTGTCTCGTATAGCTCTCTTTTAGTGCAGGGAGCTACCACTGACATCAGTGGGTATTCCCTTGACATATTGTGCAATTGAGGACTGCACTGCGGCTAAAAGACTTCACTAGGAGTTTTGGCTGAGCGAGGAATCAGCAAGGAGAGGAGAATGCAGCACTTTAGAAAGGAGCCCCCTGATTGGTCATTTGGCTGCTCTAAACATCTGAGCTGCATTTAATTAAATGAGACACTTGTAATTAAGTGATATCTCCATGTGTATAAATTATCTCTGTTCAAAATCTGAATGACCAAATCTTCTGATTGAAGATGAGGAAAAGCAGAGACAGTTTTACATGCAAGAATCAATATTCAGGGAGCTATTTCCCCCCTAATTGATAAAAAACCTGAGTAAGTAAAAATGAAGGCAGCTGTGGCAGATGTTGAATTAAACTATGTTCTTAGGGAAAAACATTGAAAAAGATGGAAGAAAAGATGCCTGCTTCATGCCAGGAGCATCCCTCTGACAGAAGCTTGGCTTGTTGACTTGGAACGCTGGATCTTGAATGTCTGAAGTCCCTGTAGGCATGGTCTGAGTTGTACATGAGGGACCAAATTCTGCTCTTTTTCATGGTGTGAATTCAGAGGAACTCGACTTAAGTAATGGATTTATACAGATGTAAATGGGAGAAGAGTTCGGCCCAGCTTACTATAAGGAAGGTTTTGTAGTTTTGTTCATGAAAAACCATTATTCAGTGGTTTGTGGTAATCCTCTCTTCTTCTTCATTGCTGGCCTTGCTTATCCCCTCCTGAATGCCAGACAACTCTCTTGCTTTGTACAGAAATACTCACTTTAAAAGAGCATAATATAATGTTTGTTAGTTACATAGAGTGGTGGAATGGTGCATGATTTTTCCATTAGGCCTTATGGAATGCTTCTATCCTGTACTTATCAGGGCAGCAAAAGGTGTATGTCCCTCTCCGATTGTCTGATGGGAGGGGAACACCCTTGGGGTTGGGAGACATCAACAACCATGTCAGACAGCCCCTTGAAGAAACTCTTGAGGGGAAGAGAAAGAGCATTTGTTTCCACTGATGACCTGGGGGAAGAACAAAATGGGCTAGCTAGCTCCAGAAGTAAGCAGGGATAAGCCACCTCTGTTCTTGAAGACAGCAAAGGTAAAATTTGGAATGAGGTTGTTGCTCCTATATCTTGGGGATTGCCTGTGGGGACCAAAGATGGGGGAGAAGAGCTTTGGCCTCAGTCTCTGAATGTCCCCAGTCTATAAAGGACACCAGACACACTGAAATTTATTTGTTCTTTTTTGCAAATGTTTCCCTGAATCCTAAGGAAAATGCAGACTCTGTAATACTGGTCCTGCTAGCATGCTCCTCAATATTAGTGATATAGATAGACATAAAGAATGTATTTTCCTAGTAGATACAGAGAATGCATAGTTCTGAGGGAGATGTTAGTGCATTTAGAGAATAAGTAAGAACTTAAATAAGAGGCATATCTGCTAACTCCTTAAAATGAATGAAGTCCTCTTATTGCTAGTATCTAATCAGATCCTATCTCCAACTCCTTTCTTACAGAAAAGTCATATTTCTACAAGTCAAGATCAGATTTTAAGATGTCGTAGGCAAAATGATGTAGCATGAATAGTGAAGTCTATTCTAGTTTTAGACATTTGCACTGGGATTAGCAGAGAATTTTTGTTGCAAGTTACAGTGTTGATCAGTCATGTTTACAGAGAGACAGTTAATGAGAACTTCCTTTGTTGCTATATATTGTATATTTGTAGCTAGCTGTGTAAGTTTCCATGCACTGTGAGGCCTGTTTTACAGAAGGATCCAAAGTTAAATGTTCTTTAGTGTATCCACAAAAACTGTGTTAAAAGGCGAGTAAGAATGTATGTATGCATGAGAGAGAGTTGGGTGTGTGTGTGTGTGGCTTTCACACCAACAAATTAAATAATTTTCAGGAATGTGGAATCACTTTTTCTGAACACCCTTAAGATCTCCTAGAATTAATTATCACTTTAAAAATAATAGATCATTTAATCATCCTCACTTTGTGCAATGACCTAGAAAGAAAATGAGCTGGCCTGCCAAAGGCAAAAGACTTGACTTTCTCAGCCTAACAGGAATTAGCAACATGACTAAACAGCTTTTCTCCCTGTTTCCCCCCACTACATTATATAGAGGCAGAATGTGCTCCACATGGGGTCTCACTCACTTCAATGGACTACTCCTGGTAGAAGGTGCGATTCAATGGTACTCTGCCCTATGAAGTATATATTTCTGCTACTGCTTTGCACTTCTGTAGCACCTTCATTCCAATATCACAAAGGATTTCACAAATATCTATTAGTTAAGCTTCACAACTGCCCTGTCAATGATGTGTAATATTACTTATCAATCCTACGGAATTTTACCCTTTAAAAGAATTTGACAAATATTAATTTATTTTTAACTAATACAGGGATGGACAAATGGGATCAGATAGTGATATCTGAGTTATGTGGAATAGTGCCTAACACCTGGAGTAGTTCCACTGAAGCCCAAATGATTACTTATGGAGTGAGGGACTATTCAATGTGAGTAAGATTATCACAATCTGGCCTGTAGGGACAGCATCACTGAAATGGTGTTATCGCTGGACTCAAACATCACAGCTGTTAAATTGTGTGCAGCAACTCCAGGCCATTATTTAGTGCTGGATGGGAAGAAAAACATGGTTTTGTAGCCAATTGAAATTGGAGTTGTGGCTAAGGATTGTATCTACCCTTATTTCCAAATTTCAAAAAAGTAATGCTTCCAAAGGAAATATTTAGATGGGCTTTAGCTGAGTGCCACGTGCTTATTTCACCCAAATAACTATTTTTTGTCATATGTTATATGCTCCATGTCATAGAAAATGGTGATGGTGAGGAGAGAGGGGAAAAAGATCTTGATTGAACAGTAATAGATATTAGTAATAGCTCTTGTATAGCACTTTTCATCAATAGAAATCAAAGTGCCTTACAAGATGGGTAAATTATCATTTTCCATGTTTCCCTTTATGGAAACTAAGGCACGGAGGTGATATGATTTGCTCAAGATCATCCGGCAGCCCAGTGGTAGAACTGAGGCTAGAATGCAGATATCCTGAGTCTCAGTCCAATGCTCTGTTCACCAGACAACACTGCTGCAAATTTGGAGCCATGCTTTCAAATGTGTTGGAATGAAGTGGCTAGTGTTTATACATACCATTGCCCCTCCTGGATGGATACAGAAGTTCTCAACTGTACCATCGGTACTAGACTGCTAAAAGCTATTTTTCCTTCACTCAAGTGGCAGAGGTCTGTGCTTTTAGGTAAGGTGGAGCTGAGTTCAATCCCGGTTGCTTCAGTTAAGTTCTTAGTGGCCATGATATGCAGCATTATAGCAACCACGAAGTTCTGGGTGGCCACAGTTTTGTTTCACATTCTTCCAAAGCCAGCAACATTATTGATACTTTAACTATCTGCAAGTTCCTTTTCCTGTCTGGCTGCTAAAATATCTGTGTTTTGGGATATAAAGCAGCTACACCTTTGGAGGCATCTAAACCTATTCTACTTTCTCACTTTTCATATTTCTTCATGATTGTGTCCAGGGCAATACTGTGTATGGTGTATTTATAAGGGTAGCATAAGGGAAACCATTTGAAGGGTTTCTGAAATTTGATAAATTGTATTGTATTTGGGTGGGGAAAAAATCCTTCCTTATTTCCCATAAGCAATCATCTTAGAACCTGAAGCAGTAGTTTGGAGAATAGACGGGACCAAGCTAGTAAACCTGAATCTAGATCGGATCGAACTTCTCCCAAATCTGGGTTATTAGGATCCCTGGATTAGTTTTGGATCATTTCTAGAGCTGAACTGGGATGCATCTGATTATACCCACCTCCCTTCTACCTAATTTAGGTGACTGAAATGTACCAGCAGCAAATAAACAGTATTGCAACCCAAAGTGTTCAAAATTAATGAGTCAGACCTTGCAAAATCAGGAGATTTTAAAAAATAGTAAAATTTGGATTATTTTTCTTTGGTTTTTTTGGAGCCTTTAGGTTATACTTGGGTCGCATTTTCCAGCTTTTCCACAGCCATGAATTTTAGATACTTATTTTTTCTTTAAAAAGCTGAGATTCTTGCGATTCCAGGAGCTTGGGCTTTGAGAGAAACACCATGTCATGTAAAGGGAAGGGTAAACACCTTTAAAATCCCTCCTGAACAGAGGAAAAACCCTTTCAGCTGTAAAGGGTTAAGAAACTAGGATAACCTCGCTGGCAACTGACCACAATGACCAATGAGGAGACAAGATACTTTCAAAGCTGGAGGGAGGGAGAAACAAAGGGTCTGTGTCTGTCTGTGTGATGCTTTTGCCAGGGACAGAACAGGAATGGAGTCTTAGAACTCAGTAAGTAATCTAGGTAGATATGCGTTAGATTATAATTTCTTTAAATGGCTGAGAAAATTAAACTGTGTTGAATAGAATGGATATTCCTGTCTTTGTGTCTTTTTGTAACTTAAGGTTTTGCCTAGAGGGATTCTCTATGTTTTGAATCTAATTACCCTGTAAGGTATTTACCATCCTGATTTTACAGAGGTGATTCTTTTTACGTTTTCTTATATTAAAATTCTTCTTGTAAGAAATTGAATTCTTTTTTCATTGTTCTTAAGATCCAAGGGTTCGGGTCTGTGGTCACCTATGCAAATTGGTGAGGATTTTTATCAAGCCTTCCCCAGGCAGGGGGGTGCAAGGTTTTGGTGTAGATTTTGGGGGGAAAGACGTTTTTCCAAACAACGCTTTCCCAATAACCAGTCAAATGTTTGGTGGTGGCAATGGAAGTCCCAGGGCAAAGGGTAAAATAGTTTGTACCTTGGGAAGTTTTAATCTAAGCTGATAAAAGTAAGTTTAGGAGGTTTTCATGCAGGTCCCCACATCCGTACCCTAGAGTTCAGAGTGGGGAAGGAACCTTGACACACCAAATATGAGTCTTGCAATAAAAATGCAAGAGCTGGCACCACAGAATGAAGAATGAGTGAAAGCCTCAAATTAGATGGTATATTCTTTGGGCAGGGACCATGTCATCCTATGCGCCTGTGGGAGTATCTAGTTCATTGGGGCCCTGTTTCTGGTTGGAACTATTAGGTGCTGCTGCATCACAAATAAATAATATTTCTTTATTTGGGAAGCCACCTATCTAATATTAAATGTTTGCAGTGACTCAGCATTTCTGAAGGGATTGTCAGTATGTGAAAAAGCAGGCAGCGTTCCAGTTTCCTCTTAATCTCACTGCCCCCTCAACACTTGCAGATAGTCTTTGGGAGCTCAGAGTGAAACATCTTGACAAGCTTCCCCCAGGATGTGAAGCTATTCCGTCCTAAAAATAAAGCTGCTAAACTCTCTAGCTGAACAGTGTGAAAAAGTCACACCGGTGGCAAAACTGATGAATATTGCATGTTCCTTAGCTTTGTAAAGAACCATTTGGCATTGTGGGTCCAAAGATGATGTGATGGAGAAAAGGCAGTTTTTGTTTGTAAAAAGAATGAAGGGCCACTTCTTTCAAACAAAAGTGCCTTCAGCAAAATTTGAGTGTACACATGTGTAAACCCACTGGTCAGTTGGTGGTATGTATCACCATCTGTGCCTAGACCACAAAGAATAGTCTTGTTATAGCTGTGGATTTGAGAGCCTAGCTTTTTAGCTCAGGTTTCTCTTTTTAGCTCTGGAAGTACCCAGTTCTTTTCTTGGTATTGGCTAAATGCATAATTGTGCTGGTAAATGTACATTTACTCATACAGAATGGCTAGCTGCACAAACAAATCTCTTTTTATAACGTAACTTAGTCTATTACAAGTGCAGAAATTTTACAAGTCTTCTATGATCAGTGGCTTTCTTTTAAAATTTGGTCCTAAATGCCTTAGATCCAGTATAATCAGAGAATATTAGTTTCCTGTAAGGGTGTGCATACAGATTCTCAAGAAATTTGAATACAACCACCTATCTTAATATTTCTGTGTTTGTCATGGACTCTCTCAGGGATCCTTTATCTGGCTGTTACAATACAACCCATAGTTTTCTCATGGTATGTCTACCAGCCATTCTCTCAGCCCCATGAATAGCAATTTGTGGCAATAAAAGAGTTTTTGAAAAATATATGCAACAAAATACTTACAATAAAAAACAGAGGGCCAAATTCTGCAGTCCTTATTCAATTCCTAGCCCTTATACATTCAAAATGACGTTCACATCAATGGGTGTATTGATGGAGTGAAAACGGAGGGCTCAGGCCAGGTGTATAGATGATGGCTGTGAAAGAATAGTGTTGGTAGGGTGTGTCCAGCATGGTGTCAGGTAAGAAAAGGCGAGCAAGCACCACAGGCTACTAGGCTGCCAAGATCACTATGCCCAGCGGGTCATGAGCCATTGAGCAGATGGCTCCAGAGGATCCGAAGAGCCTTTGGAAGAATTTCATGTCAAAGCATGTCAGTGGCTGGCCTTCTTGAATGCCCCTGCTCTCATTGTCTTCCATAAGCACAATATGTGATGTGGCGGGGGGGGGGGGGGAAAGGGAAAGAAGAACATGCCCCAGCTTTTTACTGTACATCTTAGTGTCCCCCGAGTTTGGCTGCAGGTCTCCTGTCTGCTAAGTGCAGCTCTTATGCACACTCAAGTGAACCACTTTTCCTCATTGGCAGCAGGAGTCAATGAAAATCCTAGATTTGCTTGCTATTTACATCAATTACATTCAACTTGCATGGAAAATTCATATTTGCTTCGATAGCTAATGGTAAGCTTGCTTTAGGCTTCTTTTGAGGCACCCTATAGAATTCAATAGCTGAACTTCTTCTGCTGAAGAATTGTTGAGGATGGGTCAGAAAAACTAAAGCGAGGTTATCATTCCCTTTTACATTCTCCAGGTATTTATTATTTGTATTAATGGAACCCAGGATCAGGGCCCCATTATGCTAGACATTGTACAGGCACACAGTAAAAAATAGTCAATGCCCTGAAGGGTTTCAGTCATTTAAGACAAGATGCAACAAGTAGGTGTAATAAACAATAGATTGTGATGGGGGTGGCGTGACAATGGAAACAGTGTTTTAGGTTAATTTCTATAGACGTCCCCGTCATCCTGAGTAAATCACATAGGACTTTTTGCCCATAAAGGAATGGAGAGCATTTAGGCGTCTATGTTCCATCTCCATCCCCGCAAATCCTCTCTTACTTGCTGGTACTCACTTCAATGTGGAGGTATGTTATACTTATACAAAGCACATGAGATCTTTTTTAGGGGAGAAGGCAATATGCTACATTTATTGAGAATACAGTAGTTAGCATATGCTTTTCAGTCTCTCTCTCTCTCTCTCTCTCTCTCACACACACACACAGAGAGAGAGAGTCCTGCCAGTCAAGAGTCTGGATCAAGTGGCCAGCCAGATTGGTCTCAGAGGGGAGCCCGGCTCTGTCGGTCAAGATCCGATGCTCCTGGAGTTGTTGGGAAGACGAACCCAAAGTTCCATGGCAAAGAACCCTGTTTTATAGTCCTTTTTGATTTAATCAATTATCTTGTGTTTAGGGGTGCTAGCCTCCACTTCAGGGTTGTCAGTCTGCCCTTCCTTCATCATGGATGCCTGTTGATGGTTTTCTGGTATCGTTAAGTCTCTTCACTCCTCCTCCCTTGACCATCTGGCTCTAACAATGGCCTTCACACCTTATCTTTTCCTGATGCAAACACTCCTCATTCACACAAACAGTCTTTTACAGAGACCTTCAAAGATATACAAACAGCCGTATTTTATGTTGAGCAAAAAAGAAGCCATCAAAAGATAACACCAATTAAGGAGTAACTGGTCATAAAAAGACACAGCAAAATCCATAGACTTCAATGTAAATTAAACCTTATTAAACCATTGTAAATTAAACGTTACTAAATCTTGTGACCAAAACAGTTCACAGTGGGGTCCAGGCCTTCAACATTCCTTTAATCTAATTAACAGAGACACAATACAAGATCCTGTCTCTTACTTACGAGATCTTAAAACAAAGAAATGTATATTTAACTAGAGGGCCTACTTTGTATTGCATATAGGAAACAAGACCCCATAGTAGACATTATAATATAATTTATCCTAAAACAGAGGGTGACCAGAATCAGCCATAAGGATTGTTCTGGTCTGTTCCTGCCTTAACATTAGTATAGACACTGGCAGTCTGTCAGATACATTTCTACCAATGTCCCAGAGCAGGGGTGGCCACCCTGAGCCTGAGAAGGAGCCAGAATTTACCAATGTACATTGCCAAAAAGCCGCAGTAATACGTCAGCAGCTCCCCACACCCCTTCCCAGCTTCTCCTACCCACCAGTAGTCCCACCAATCAGCGCCTCCCCCTCCCTCCCTGCACCTTCCGCTCAGCTGTTTCCTGGCATGCAGGAGGCTCTGGGAGTGAGGGGCAAGCAGCGAGGGCCCGGCAGGCTCAGGGGAGGGGGCGGGAAGGGGTGGAGTAAGGGCAGGGCCTGTGGCAAAGCCAGGGGTTGAGTAGTGAGCACTCCCCGACACATTGGAAAGTTGGTGCCTGTAGCTCCAGTCCCGGAGTCGGGCCTGTACAGGGAGCCACATATTAACTTCTGAAGACCCGCATGTGGCTCCAGAGCCACAGGTTGGCCACCCCTGCCCCAGAGGGTCATTCCTTTCTGCTCTTCGAAAAGGGTGGCTGGCAGAATGAAATCAACTAATTCATTAATACATTTAATACATAGTACATTATTATAACCTCTAATACCAATATGAAATCCTACTCCTAGATGTAGAGGTTGGCTCATGTTGCTGATCACGATAATATTTCCATGCACTGCACAGAAGCCTCCCTTTACAGAAAAATCCTACAGAATCTAAACCAACAGGGTTCCATGGACACTACTTTAAAAATCTATAACACTAAATTGACATTGACCTCCTGGCTATAACATTTCTGAACCAGCTGATATAGTCTAATAGTTACATCCCTGCTAGAGCATTCTAGAGTTTGGGTTAAAATTCTATAGGATGACTATTGTTCTCTAAACCGCACAGGGCTTTTCTTAAAGGCTTTCTGCACAGCTGCTGAACAGATGCTGAGTGCTAGTGCTCTGATTGTCCTTCTTTCAGCAGTGCTCAGCAGCTTGCATGAATAAAACTAATAAGAATAACTGAATTGGGGCCAGACACACCAATGAATTCCAGACCATGCAAGGTGAAAGTGAGAGGCATTAGGCCCATCTGGGCCTTTTAGGAAAAAATAATTTCTTTTCACTTGTAAGGGTTTAGAGGTGAGAAAAACACCATTCTCTATTGTTTCAAAGGATAACTGTTGCTCTGTAGCTGGAAAGGCATATCCTTCTTTGCCTAAATGCTTCGGACTGCTGCTTCTCCACTTCATTCTCTGGATTGCAGTGGTGTTCCATCAGTGCCTCAGTATTTGATTGAAATTACGCTGGAATGTTAGGGTTAGAACTAGTTGAAATGTACATCGTGAACAATTTATTCAGAAAATTTAACTCTATTTCACTGTTCCTGAATTGTCCACAACAGGATCACTTTTTCCAGATTTCTCTGTTGTTTGTAACTGTTGGATGGATTACGTGAATAATTTTCTGCCTATGGATGGCTTATGACCTACTTGTAGCATGCCTCCATTCACAGCTAGATTCTGCCAAGCCCTTATGTGCATGCATACTGTGGGTGGGTGAAAAGGGAGCAAGGAGCATCTCCCTGCACTGCCCATGTAAGTACCAGACAGAATTTCAGTCCCTTCATTTGGAAGCTCAAGGATTACTCCCTAATTTCCCCCACGGGGTCATGGCATCCCACCAGAGGCAGGAAGGGGCACAGAAATGTGGAGCTATTAATCCACTCACCCAAACCTGCAACCACTAACCAATAGAGGGGCGTACACTGAACCTCTTCAGGGGATGTCCCAGTTCTTTCCCTTTGTCAACAGTAAGCACCAAGAGGCCTTGCTGTCTTTCTGAGGCAAAATCCAGTACTCCCTCTTTGGTGGTGGTGTGCCATATAGCCCCCAACACAGGCCTACACCTTTCATGGCACAATCGAGCCCTCTTTTAGTTTGTATTCATAATTTACTAGGTCACACAGTATTCTTTCTGTTCTCTGATTGCATACTCACCTTTACAAATTACTTGTGCTTCCACCTTAAGCAAACTGTATGTACTGAAGAACTAAATTTCACTCCTTGATCAAACAAATCATGCTATTAGCCTGTAACTTGCTTTTTGCAAATATATAAGAATGAAATTGCTGTTGCAAAAATGTTGTGAAAAGAAGTGAGGGAGGGAAAGAACAGGTCTGGATGTGACCAAATCCAAATGAAGTTCAGAATTAGCAAAAATAGTCACAGGTACTTTCCCATTAATCACACAGCTCCATTTGTAATCCATCTGGTAACTTATGTCTTGATCTGCTTGCAGAACCTGTGTAGAGTCCCGTTGAGTTTTTGCTATCCTGTTGATATTCCTTCACTGAGGCTATGTCTACACTACGCACCTTTTAGTGACATAGCTGTGCCACTAGAGATGCTAAAAGCTGCACAGTATAGCTGCTCTTTATCGGTCGGAGAGAGGTCTCCTGCCGACTAAATATTCCACCCTCAACGAGACATAGTAGCTTTGTCAGCAGGAGAGCTCTCCCACCGACAAAGCGATGTTCCCACTGGCGCTTTTTTTTTGGTTAAACTTTTGTTGTTCGAGGGGGTGTTTTTTCACACTCCTGAATGACAAAATGTTATCGACGAAAGTTTGAGAGTCTACATGGGTGCAGAGGTCTATGCTACCAGATCTCATGGTGGGAATGAGATCCAAAGCAGTGCTGGAGACATTTGCCTGGCATGAGGAGCAGCAGCAAAACAGTTAAGATTTGTGACTGTGAAATATTTTATTTCACATTTTAACCATGGCCTAGAGACTTACCTCTAAGAGTTCAGACAACTTAGTAAGTATTGCATGGCTAATCCCCTCCACACCTGCCCATGCTTTGAAAACTGATCTCTTCATCGCCATAGATTGTCAGAGGTATCAATCAGTGGCCAATTGGCCACTGAGTAGTTGCCAGTGAGAGTAGCCTGAGTCAATTGTTCAGTTGCCAGAGTACATTTGCTGAGTGTGCACTATTGCAGGCAAGCCTCAAGGGAGTGGGGAGCCATATAAATTTCACTAGTTTTATTACATTTTTAGAGTAAATACTCTGTGTGTGTGTGTGTGTGTGTGTGTGTGTGTGTGTGTGTGAGAGAGAGAGAGAGAGAGAGAGAGAGAGAAATTTTGTAAAAGCAGATCTTGTGACCTTTTGTCTACAATAGGGTTATGCTGGAAGCAAGAGTTGAGGCATGTCTGCATGGTGCCTTAGTCCATATCACAAGGGTGGAAAATTCTAGTGCACGCTAATATGTCACATTTTCAGGCTTTTCCTCTCAATCCATGAGAACTAGGAACTTACTTTTTAAAAAATGAAAACTAATATCTTGCATAATTCCATGACTCCAGAAGTTGGTACTTTAAGAAAAACAGTGAGCATTGCGAGTCTCGTGATAAAACTGTGAGAGTTAGCAATGCTGAGGATGGGCCCTCAGGCACTAGGCATTGTGCAAACACACTGTCCCTGGTTCAGATAAGTATTCCTTTTCGGCATAGCACTTAAGCACAAGTTTAAGACCTGCTGATGTCAGTGGGACGACTTAAGCCGATGCCATTGTAAATGACAGTCCCTTACTAAACAGCTTATCCTTGTTGTTTTTAATCATAAATGCACTGCATATTGATTGCTTTGCTCAGAAACGGGTGCACCAGTAGGTGATTCTTCCACATCCTCCGAATAGTTTGGACACATAGTTCCTACCTTGCTCTTTTGGAACCTCACGTCTCCTCAGGGGGCTAATGGGGCATTCTGCAGGTCCCTCTATGGATATGTAATTCTCTGAGAGTCGTCTAACTATAGCAGGGTGAAACTTTAAGAAATTTGATTGACAAAATGGAGGATGACAAAAAAATGACTGTGTATTTAATCAGCCAAAATAGAATTAAATTAGGATACACTAAATTGCTCATTACAAAGGGACAGAGTCTCAGCTGATATGAACTGATGTAGCACCATTTAAGTCAAAGCTTCAAAATGATGCTGTGACTTAAATGAAGCTACAATGGTTTTTCCTCAGTTGAAGATTTGGCCTAAAGCTTTAGGGCCTGACCCAAAGGCCAGTGAAGTCAGTGTAAGGACTCCCAATAATGGGCTTTGGATAAGGGACTTAATTTGCACCGAAATACTTCATATGTTACAATATTTCTCTGAAGTTTTTCAATCGGTCTCTAATTAGCTGGGTGACCAAACATTTTATACTGATGTGCCCTTTACCAGTTACATTTGGAATGCGGTTGAAAACCACCACTATCATGATTCCAATGAGCTTTGTAGCTCATTCTCATGAGGATACTTTGTTGGTACAATGCTCTATTTGAGCTATTCTCTAGCCAAGGACAGCTCAAATCACCATGGAAAAGCAGAGTGTGCATGTATAGATACACTACATAACTGTGTGCATTGAATTTGCCTTCAGAATATTATGTTTGCATAGTAAATACCTATATATAGTAATCTGTATTTTTAATTAAGTACAAAATGCACTCAACTAACTTTGCGTTAATGGCAATGTTGACCTGTGGCAATGCTGTAAATATCAGTCACCCAGAAGTCAGATTTCAAATGCACCCTTACAATTATAAAGCAAGCAGTGAAACATTCATTTGGGCTGGCATGAATCTTAATTTTTAAAAACTTTATCTCAGAGATATACATTTACAGTTTGTTTGAATGATGTGGTATATATTTGGAGATAAAGCCTTTGACTACAACACACGGGTGTTGGATTGCGGCTTTACTATATATTTGTTTGGTGTCTTTGCTGCTGTTCTCTGCTTTACTTCTGTGTAGCAGTAGAACTTTTAAGTACCAATATTTACATTGGTAGAAACTAGGAATTGGGATAAAGAAAAAGACTTGATGGGAGAGGACAGAACGGTTGTGCTTGAGACAGATTGACAGCTATTTCAGAGGGAGCCTTTTGTCCATTGAAAATAATTACTCTGTAATGTTGTTACCATTGGTGGCGTCTCTACTTGGGGTGATTTGCCAGCTATGTGTCACTTTAAAAGTGCATGCATAAGCACATAAGTGACTTATTCAGAAATGGTTTGTGTTCCTGATTCAAGGCTTCTTAAAACTTCTTTGGTAAAAACCATCTCAAATGGAACAACATACTCTTTTTCCAATGGCAAATCAGTGTTAAATAGCCCAAGGCTAGACTGTATGGTTTATGTGTGGTCCTGTGTGCCTCCACAGCTGAGACACAGATGCAAAGCTGTCCTACCCCAGAAGCAGCACACTGCAGAAACTGTGTCACAAGAGACAAAAATCTCTCCCAAGGCTGATTACTGAGCACTCGGGGCTGTCCCTTAGGATGGAACAGGCTTTCTTCAGGTCTTCTCCACCTTTCCATGCACCCTTTCAAGTGATTTCTTCCGACTTCTCACCTAGAGCTGTTTGGGAATGCAGAATTTCTGTCTCCCTGGAATGGGACAAAAAGTCAAAATAGCTGCTATTTTAGCAGAACATTCCGAAAAGTTTCACTTAGGAGTTGTCAAAATGAAACTTGTTAACATTTGACATGAAAATAAAATATTCTGTTTAGAACTTTCCTGTTGAAAAAAATTCCATTGTAATGGATGTTTTCCTATTAAAAAAATCTTTATTTCAATGAAATACCATATTTTGTCAGGAAAATTGTTGTTTGAAAAGTTTCAACCCACCTGTCTCAACCTGCCAATGTACAAATGTGGAACACAGCATGTAACAAAGCCAATATAATAAAGGCCACAATAAGTATTCACCACTGAGTATAGTGTATCCATTGGCCTGGTAAGCTAAATGTTTGGGTTTTGGAATCCCCTAGGTCCTAATGTATATTTTGTGTTCTGTCACAGTACAGATAAGAGAGAGAAAAATGGTTATTGTTAAACAGATTACTAAACTGGAAAATAAGGACCTCCTGGATGGAATCCCTATATAGGAATTTGGTTTATCTCCTGAAAAGCTGGAACTGAAAACACTGCATGTGTAAGTCCTTCCTTGAGCTAACCATAAAACAGTTACAGAGCAGGCAACCTCTAAGAAGGATTCACAACAGCAGATTCAGACAAGTTAGAGTCTTTAATGATAGCTCTCAGAAGACTAGCAGTAGCTTCAGAATAAAGAGCTGTTGGAATTCGCATATGGGCTATTTCTATTACAATTGTGTTGATGCTTTCAATGTCAACAATCTGGAAGGATTGAAAAGGAAATTCAGGAGGACTCCATCCAGACATAATGAAGATGCCAAATTACTCTTGTCTAGTGACACAAGTAAGGCTACAGCAGGGAACATGTAGTTTAGTGCTCCACTTCCATTCATATGACTTCACGTAAGCCCATACCCTCTCAGACACTTTAACTCTTCATCCATTTCCTGCCCCTTTTCTGTTTTTGAGAACAAGTGGTAGGTGAATAAGAGACTTCCACTTTTGTGGCAGATTATGTCTGATACTTATCCTTACTTGTGCCTCTCCTTTGCCTCATCTCATATTTTCATATTGACATGGAACAACTTTGTGTATTATGCAAGGACTTGAGGGATCAACTCCTCAGTTGTGTCCTGCTTCACAATGGCAGAACAGCATTTTAATGAACAGCCTCTGGCCACACAGAAGGTTCAAGAGGATGAAAGAACAAGGTAAGAGCCACTCAGATACTGTGCTGAGGGAAGCCGGATAGGAATCTAGGCAGAAGAGAAGTTATTATTTACTGTAGTGAGTCACTTTGACCATTATACAAGCTTCTTTTTTCTCTAACTGTTAAATATAATAGCTGTTAGATAAGGCATCTTTCTCTATTTGGTTTGCTTGTGTATGTGTAGTGAAGATAACACTTCGTTCATGGGCTATGTGAAGGAAAGAAGAAAGCTGGTCTCATTAACAATCAGGAGGAACTAGTGTGGGAGTTGTGCTCTAAGTGGAAATTGCCCATTTTTATCAAGACAGTGATTGAAAATGGTCAAACAGTGTTTTCAAACACACTTGTTTCTGTATCTTCAGCTAAGTAGAGGTGGTGGTGGCATGCATTAATCTATGTTTAGTAGCAGTGTATAAACTCCTATTACAGCATCTTCCAACGGTTCACAAGAATTATGGTTTCTGAATGACTGAAAGAAATACCTGAATGGCCCAGCCTGCCAGTTGATAATATGTAATCCATTGTCATGAGATAGAGAATTAGATGGTCCAGAAACGAATCTTCAGTATTTCAAGAATGTATCAGACTTTCAGAGGATTCCTCTGCAGGAAAAACACTGGAAATCAGAACAACTGCTTGTTTGAGGCTGTAAAGTAGTTACATATCTCTAAACAACACTGTCATCCCTCTGCATGCTTGAGGTCTTAACTAGCTGAGGGGCTGAAGATTATTCTGAAAGATTACACAAAGGCCTTACAAAATAAACTTAATATAGATCTGAAGTGACAGTTTCTACTGGAAACTAGAAAAGGAGTACTTGTGGCACCTTAGAGACTAACAAATTTAAAAAATGAAGTTGATAGATTTCCACTCTATACGGCTAAATTCAGTGCCTTGCATAATGACAGGTTGCTGCTACTGGAAACTAGAGGGTCTGGCAGCTTTAAGAATAATGTTTTGTTACACAGAGAGGGAAGAGGAAGCACTGAGGCACAGATGGGCACACTGAAAATACAAACTGTTGGGATCAGCCGTGCCTAAGGCTACTAATTGTTATAATAATTTAAAAGGCACACATCAAGAGACCAATCCAAATAGTTACCCAAGAACAACTTAGGAATGATATGCGCTCTGTATGGTTTCTTCTAGGGGGAAACAAATCAAATGATCAACTAAAGACACAGAATAATATACTGTTTATGGCCATAGAGGTGGTTTATGTTTAAGCCTGAGTTATTTGAGGGAGAAGAGCACTTTAAAAATATTGCATATTTTATATAAAATTGAGCAAGGGAAGTTAGAGCTTTATAGGCCAAAACCAACTCCTTAAACTCTACCTCAAAATGAATAGATAACCACAGAGTTCATGGATGCCTTCTTGTTATTGACATAAATAATGAATAAAAATAAGAATTGCTGTTGGAACAACTTTGTTCACTTAGTATTAGTGATGGGCAAAACTCTTTTTGCTAAAGAACTGACTCAAACCTTCACTGAGAATGAACTCGCTATTTTTTTTTTTTTAGCTTTTAGAAGAATATATTTTTTCAAAGACCTATCCTGCAACCCCCTACTTGCCTGAACTGCCCCATTGTTTGTTCTGATACCTCTCAGGTAAGAAAGGGTTGCAGAAGCTGCTCTGAGTTTTTTTCATTTTTGTGAACAGTCACTTCTGCTTCTGGCTGAAATAATCAGCGGATAGGCCTTTTTTTCAGTAGAGGCTCCTCAGAGTAGGGAATTTCTGTTCCTAGTCAGATGCATTAAAGATCTTTACTCACATCTATAAACTGGCACTAAGAACAGTGCAGCTTTGTGCCAGTTTTGCCTACCGCCTTCAGATTTCATCTACACTGCTATTTTACAAATATTTCCTATGCAGACAAAACCAGGAAGTACTGGACAACTGATGGTGACATTATTCAGATGAGATTTTTTCAGTCCAGTATCTAGACCAAACAGCTTCAGATTACCCATTCAGACTCTGGGTGCTTATCCAAATGGAAATGAATTTCTGAGTCTTTAAAAATTCATCCATCAGTGCTCTACAGTGTTGTGTCAGTATATCAATGACCTATGATAGGAAATTGGCAATTGTGTGATTAAAAGTTGCCATAAAGATTATTAAATGTCCCTCTTGTTGGTGTATTTTTACCTCTCCTGTAATTTAAGCTGAGATGAGTGACTTGATTCAGCTACAGGACAAATATTAATCTCTCTGAATTGTAGCATCCATCTGGATAAATGGGAAACTTTGTTTCTTTGATGGATTCAGCTTTCCTCTACATAACTCATGTGCAGCATGTGAGAAACAATTGGATGAGCTTCCTTATTATATCATGCTTGGAGCATCTGCAGAGAGTTGGTCCTGGAGGCTTGTATGAGAGAAACCACAGATGTGCATCTTTGGTTCTGCTCCTAGCACAGATGCCAAAGCAGATGGAAGGGCAGGGATCAGCAGCAGAATGGCTCCAATACTCAGACTCTGGTGGAGCGCAGAAATGGCACGTGGGACATCAGTGAAATGGTTACAGTGATAGGCTCTGTGCTCACGACAGCAGCAAAAGTGATATGACAATCTATATTAAGACCAGGACAGGTAACATGATGGATGGTTTTGCTTCCTCCTTAAATTACTTTGTATCTTCCCAATTCTTTTTTGTTTTCCTGGGCACCTGTGTAGTAGGGAATTGTTTGCAAATTGTTTTGCATCTGCTGTATTTCAAGAGCTTCTATAGTCACTTCAATCAGTGGGAAAAAATCAGGAATGAGACAGGAGGTAATAAGGTGTCAGGAACACTCTGCAAAACTAATTTTGCTCTCCATTTTATGGGCTAGATGCTCAGCGAGTCTAAATTGGGGGAAATCCATTAGCGATGATGTGGTCCTATATTTTTAAAAGATGTTAGGAAATTTTGCCTAATGACATCCTGGCAAAGTATAGCTTTATAATCTGGGTATTCATATACCCTCCCTTAATAATCTGAGCATCTAACTTCCAATCAAAATTTCATCACATGCAACTAACACGGAAAATGCACCAAGGCTAACATCATTATAAAGCCATTTAGGGCTTTATAGGTCAAAACCAACAGCTTAAACTGCACATGGTATCCCAGAGGCAGCCAGTGCATGTCATGGAGCACTGGTCTAATATGTTTCTAGAGGGATACTCCACTTCATCATCATCACTGGGAATTCCTTGAGGTCAAAGATGATTGTCTTTCATGGATTGCTTATTTCAAATTATCTATGGGTCATCTGATGGCTGAGAAGGCCTATTCTGGAGCCACACTGCAGATGTGTATTACTGAGCACGGTGGGTGAACCTGGGGTATTGGTTTGGGCCATAGTACACTCTTTCTGTCATTTCCATTTTTCCATTACATGTAGTTGCATCTGGTTCTCAAAGAGTTGAGTTCCCTGCCTCAACCAGATTCTCAACTGTTGTTGGTCCCATGAATTGACAGTAATGTTGCATTTCCTCATATTAGCTTTGAGGACATCCCTGTAACTTTTTTTTCTGCCTTCCTCTGGTGTCTTTGCCTTGGTTTAGTTGAGAAAAGAAGACTTATTTTGGCAGTCTGGAATAAGGCATCTGGACAACATGGCCTGCCCAGCAAAGCTGATGATAAATAATCATTGCCTTGATGCGAGTAATGTTGGCTGATGTTAGTGCATCTATCATCCCGTTTGATTCAGAGAATCTTACGCATACAATATTGATCATACTTCTCCAGTGCCTTAAGATGTCTCCTGTATGTTGTCCATGTTTCAGCCCCATCCAGTAGGGTAGGGATCACAACAACTTTATGGTTTGGTTTTGGTTCTGATGTCGCAAGCTTGCACATCCAGTGCTGGATTTCTTCATGAATATCGGCTCTCTGTGGGAGGTGGCTTCCAAGATATGGGAATTGCACAACATTCTCTAAAGGGAGATCATGGCTCTGCTTTGCTGGTGCTGGGAATTGTCTACTAGGCGCTTGCTGATGGAGGACCTTTGTCTTCTGGATGTTAAGTGTCAGTCCCATTTTCTGATATGCTATAGCAAAGACAGTGATTACCTGAATATCTGTTTCTGAAGGAGAACACACTACAGCATCATCATCATACTGAAGCTTGATGACTGAAGTTGGCGATGTTTTGATTTTGGTTCGGAAGTGCCCAAGATTGAACAACTTTCCATCCATTTGTTAGATTAGTTGCACTCCTACCAGGATCTTACTAGTGATCAAATTGAGTATTGCAGCAAGGAAGATGGGGAATAACGCCGGATTAATGACTCAGCCCTTTTTGATACCTGTCTTAACCATAAAAGGAGCCATAGTAGATACATAACAGATGATCACCATGTGCATATCATCATGAAGGAGATGAAGAATGGTGACAAATATTGATTGACCTCCATACTTCAGAAGGATTTTCCACAATCCTGTTAAAGTCAGGTCAATGAACGCCAAGTAGAGTGGTCTGTGTTATTCTCTACGTTTTTCCTGAAGCTGGTGAGCAGTGAAGATCATGTCAATAGTGCCTCTAGATGGTCTAAACCAGGCAGCTGCCTCTGGTGAGCAGGGTCTGGGGCTTGCCCTGCTCCATGTGGCTCCCGGAAGCAGTGGCATGTCCCCCCTCCGGCTCCTACGTGTAGTGGCAGCTTATCTGGATTGAGCCTCAGAGAGCTAGCGCTCCTCCCTGCTCCAAAGTCTTGATCATACAACCAATACTGTCACTACTTAACTGCCCCAGTGTACACATAGGATACTTATTATGTGTAAGTGTGCCCATTTCTTTCTATGTGATGTTTATCACAGAAATTTACATAGTAAAAAATAGCATCTGACAATAAACAACTGCTATTAAAACATCAACTTTCCAGTGGGAAGAAATAGCGATTGTGCTTATAAACTGTTCACCAATGACCACTGATGAAGCATTGGGCTGTTTACTGAGAAACAACCTGTTAACTGCTGGCCTAATTTTCAGCAGTACTCAGCACTTGTAGCTTCTGTTGACTTCAGTGGATGCAGAACTCTTTTGAAAATCGGGCCCAAAAAATTATCTTAAACTAAACTAATAACTATGCCCTTGTAGCAGGATGTCTCTCTCACACGCACCTCTCCCCAGCCTTAAAATGCAGGGATGCTTCCTTGCTAAAAGTATTTAAATTGAAGATTATCTTGTTAATATTGCTTTTGTCTGAGTTTATGGATAATCCCCTTTAAAAGAGCACAGTGCCTAAGGATGTTTGTATGATAAGGTACTTTATTAAGGAGATTGTGCTGTATCTAGTAGATGCCCTCCGGTGGCAACGTGGGAGTGTTTTGTGCATGTGTGTGTGTGGGGATTTACTTTCTGTTTCAGGCACAAATGAATAATTATTCTGAAAAATTGTAGTTTAAGTGTGTTGATCACGTGCTAAAATTATAAGTAAACAGAAATATTTGGGTCAACAAAATGTGAGAGAATATAGCTCTTAGCCTGACTAAGCACTTCATTTTGCAGAGATAATAAATGTCACTGGAGGCTGGTAGTATGGTTATGGATAGAAGGACTGTGTGAAGATGAGACAACAATTCCCAGCACCGGAACGGGCCCCAGAAAAATAGCTAGCCTCACACTGAGCCAGAAAAGAATGACATTGAGTGCGTTTCTGGATCGGGCTTGTTATAGCCCTGTGGCCGTGTCTCTCTAACTAATCAGGTCTTCTGGCATCTGTGAAGACCATTGCAGTTCCCTCTTTCTTCCACTTTTGATCCAACAATCTATGTCCTGGTTCAGCAATCACCAGCAGCTTGTTTTATAATAATAGAAAAATTGCATAATGTTGAAGATTTTACACCTTCCTCTAAAGCATCGGGCATTAGCCGCTATGTGAGTCTTTTACAGGACTAGAGGGACTGTTGACTTGATCTTGTATGGTAGTTCCAAATTCCTGACCAGCGTAGGCTTTCAGTGCTGCAGTTTCTTACAGGGTATGCATGTCAGAGCCGACATGGTCTGCTCACAAGGATTGGCAGTGAATGAATCCCCCCTTGTTCACTTGCATGTTTACCTCCATGGAGTACCCTATTCCTCAGTTGCTCATCTCCCCATGGACTATAGGACTCCCTACTTGCCTCTTCTGCTGGCAGTGGGTACCAGATGGTCATTCCCTTGATCCTGTCTTTTGGGGTTGGGCAATAAGCAGGACCACTGCACCACAAATCAGAGCTTTGGTTTGGGGCATGACAGGAAACCGCCAGTCCTCGTCCCTCCACTCCAATACAACAGAACAAAGAGGGGAAACTCTTGTTCTCCTGTTTCAATAATAAAGATAGCAGCCCACACAAAGTGTCCCATAAGCTTTAGAATGGTCACTAGCAGAACTGTGGTAGTGCTTTTAATGGAGACAACTGCTGTAGCAGAAGCGGGCATGTTTCCTTACCACTGCCCTCCTGTGGCAGGATCAGGCTGCTTTGCATCCTTCTTCCAACCTAAAAATCAGCTGTACTAGTGCTTTCGCTCCACTTTTCCACCACAGCCAGATCCAATCCCCTCCATTTATGCCAACCCAAAGGATTATCTTTCTCTAGGATTCTGTGATTCCACATCCATTACTGCATGTGCTATACTGGGGGCTTGGAAATAGCACTTACATAAAAGCTATTCTTGCTATAGCTGCTTCTGCTCTTAGCAACGATAGGGGACAATCCAGCAAATAACATCACTACCAAATTCATGGCCATGAAAAATGCATCACAGACCATGAAATCTGGTCTCCCACTGTGAAATCTGGTCTTTTGTGTGCTTTTATCCTACATCACCTTAAAAACTGCACAAAATGAGGACTTGAGAACAATATCAAAGGCGCCTGAATACCAATTTCAGGTGCTTCTCTTAAACTCTTTGCCGCTGTGTCAGTTCCTCACTCATGAATACATATGGAATAGCCTGAAGCCCTATGGAATCTCCATCGGTGAGTACAGGTTTTATAGCTTCTCTTGAAATGAAGCAATGCTGAGTGTTTATGTTCTGTCCGTTTAGCCTTCTGTCACACTATTGACAATGGGTAATGTGACTCATGGAGAGAATCAATAGTATCATTAATTGAATCAGATAATTATAAGATGTGTTCACGTGATTTACAAGGTCCCAAATCATAGCACATAGAAACATGACATTAAAAGAGAATATTCAGAAAAGGTTGAATATTACTGAATTACTAAAATATCAGGGCCAGATTTTCAGAAGTGTTCGCCACCCACTTTGGCACCTAAATGAGTGCTGAGGGCTTCTGAGAATCTAGCCCTTTGTGCTTTAGTAGGGCTGCCTCAGTCATTGTTCATGCCATTGGAAAGCTTTGTTAGAGGGGAAAACTAAGCTTGAGGTCACTCTCTGACTTCTGGTTCAGGAGCTGACAAGTTTGCTCATCAATTGTAGCAGAGACCCACAAGGAACTTCACAGCCTATTTGATTTTTCTTTTGTCTCCTTAGCCCTGATCACCCTCCAGAGAAAAATGTTGTCTGCTCCCTTTCTGGCTAGCCCCTGCCAAGATTAGGCTCCATTGTGCCAGGCACTGTAAATGACAGTGACTGGCCTAAGAGTAGCGTATACAATAGACAAAGACAAGCCAGACAAAAGGGGAAGGGAAAGAAATGAAGTGACTTGATCAAAGTCACAAAGCAGGTCACTATTTAGTGGAAGAACCAGGAGTAGAACCCAAGTCGCTTCACCTCAGTCCAATGCCCTATCCACTGGACAATGCTACCTCTTGACTGTATGCCTCTAACCAGAGTTTTTCTGTTATAGGCCCTGACATGTTGTCACACCAATCTACCCACCTGGAGACCCAACTGAGGCCATATTCTGCAGTCACTGCTTAACTCATGATAATTTTGATGTTTTATTCATATCCATTTGCAGAGAATTCTTCGGCAGTGAAAAATAACAATTGTGCCATGTCACAGGGCAACCAAAAGACTTCATTATCCTTTATTTCTTCCCTGCTGAACAGAAAGGGGAAAGAGTGGGAGCCTTTTGTGAAGATAAGGGGTGACCAGCATTAGGTTGTGTTATCATGAGAAAACACAAGCATATTGTATAAAGGACAGCACAAAGGAGCAGCACTTCTCTTAAATTAATGGTTCAGTAAGAAGATGCTGTGCAGAGTAAGGCGTCACATCATAAAAGCCTGGAAGATAATGTATGTCAGCTCTATAACAGGACATAGAGCCCTTACAGGGCCTGATTCTGTATTCCTTCGGCATACAAAACTCATATTGACTCAGGGAGAGATTTACTGCAGTGGAAAGAACATGGAATATAGAACAGCAACAGAAGGGTCTACTGAAGCAGCATCAGGAAACAGCAATGTTTTTCAACCTTTTTTCATTTGCAGACCGCTACAAAATTTTGAATGGAGGTGTTGGACCCCTTTGGAAATCTTAAACATAGTTTGTGGACCCCCAGGAGTCCACGGACCATGGGTTGAAAGCCACTGGGATATAGCATGGCAGGGAAATGACGTGTGAAATAATGACTGTGAAAAGAAAATCCTAAATTATTACAATCTACTGTATTCGCAAAAAGAAAAGGAGTACTTGTGGCACCTTAGAGACTAAAAAATTTATTAGAACATAAGCTTTCGTGAGCTACAGCTCACTTCATCGGAAGAATTTGGTGGAAATTTTTTTTTTTTTTAGTTTTTTAGGTCTTTTTTTTTTCCCACCAAATGCATCTGATGAAGTGAGCTGTAGCTCACGAAAGCTTATGCTCAAATAAATTTGTTAGTCTCTAAGGTGCCACAAGTACTCCTTTTCTTTTTGCGAATACAGACTAACACGGCTGCTACTCTGAAATCTACTATATATATCTCAGGCCTTTGCAGAGATTCTGTCACTGTGCTAACTGAGCAGCGAACACACTCATTTAGATATGCTTGGGATTTCCACGAAGGCATCGTAATAGATTGTACTCTTCACAACTTCTAGTTTCTAGGAGGCTATATTTGTCTATTGGCGCATTAGCTTTTTTGCAAGCATTTGCAGTACTCTGTACATTTGCCTTCATATATTTTGAATAATTACATCACAAAGCTGATGTATGGAGTCAGTCCAATTCACTTTCCATCATCTTTGAAGCTAAAACTTTGTGGTCTGGGTGGTATATCATTCTGCAGTAAGTTATTCCAGGCTCTTATGAAGCTCTGTGCAAAAGAGTAATGTGATTTCATAAAATCTAAGGTGACCAAAGGAACATTATGTTCAAGCAGTGGAATAGTGAATTACATGTTTGTTACAATATGCCAGTTAATCTTCCCATCTGCTGCCTTAGTTCTGCAGAGCTCCAAAAGATGTAGTACAGTAGAGAGAACATGTACAAATTGCAGTGTTCAGTCAGAATGTATGGTATTTTATAACTACAGAGCTAATGGTGCCAATGTAGAATGGGGATAGTAAATGTACAGTTGTCACAGAAGTTACTAGGGTTTTAATTTACTCCATGGGACGAAAAATAGCTTTATCACATATCAGCGTGTGGTTTCACTTTACATCTCATGAACTCTCATATTGTATCTGAAAGGTAGTGTATGTGACAGCTATAGTTAGAGTAGTGAAGGATAATGATGATACAGATATTGGGCCAAATTCTGTAGTACTTCCCTAAGCAAAATGTCTACTGAAGTGAGGGAGTGCTGACT
This sequence comes from Dermochelys coriacea, assembly GCF_009764565.3. Classification (NCBI taxonomy): domain Eukaryota; kingdom Metazoa; phylum Chordata; order Testudines; family Dermochelyidae; genus Dermochelys; species Dermochelys coriacea. Next base: position 114,983,061 of record NC_050072.1, read on the forward strand.
GAGAAAGAACTATAGAATTTGTCCTCCTGTGTTCTGCATGGTATTTTAAAGTGGCAATGAATGAATAATTTTCTAAACAACAACTAGAATATTTAAAATTAGTTAATGGATGTTACCACAAATGTATGGTCATTCTTAAAACTAATTTGCATTCATATAATGCCATTCGTCTGACAATCTCAACCCACTTTAAAAAACATTAACTAATCCTCAAAACTTGAGTAAAATATACTATAGCTGGGGACCCATGAGTTCCAGTGTAAGGTTCTAACTCTTAAGCCACATTTCTGCCTGAAAAATTGTAATTCACCTGCAAGAAGCAAATGACTTACATTAGTAATTTTTGGTTGGGCTCTGAATGGCTTCTCAGGCAATGGGTTGGCAATGTACCCATTGGTCTTTGGAGAAGCTGTTTAGATGATATCAGGTCAAAGTGGTATTTTAAAAACATCAGAGAATGGAAAAATAGACTTTTCTTATTCCTATAATTAAACATACCCTTTTACCACCCATGCTTTGTGTTTGTTCAAAAGTGGGTTTGATGGAAGCACACCTTGTCACAGCTTCATGCAAAAATGCAGCTGCATTTGAAAATTTAGGTTCTGATTTTGAAAAATGCTCAGCATTTGAAAAGTGCTCAGCACTCTGCCCCACTGAAGTCAATCGGAATTTCAAAGTCATGGCCTTTATCTGGGTGCAGATATCTGAAAGTCTCGGGCTCAGTGGAACTTTCTATCATGAGGATAACGTTCATCTTTGCAGGAGACAGAGCTTTCTTATGGGCTGGTCTGAGATTATAGAATTAACTACCACAGGAAATAAGGACCCTCACAAACCTCACCACCTGATGCTCCAAGTGCAAGGCATGTTTTTTGACCTGCCTTCTCTAAGGGCTTGTCTAGACAATGAGTTAATGTGTGGCAAAGCAAACAGGATGAAGCTACAATGCACCAACTTGCCGTGCAGTGACATCCTGCTTAGAGACTGCTACAGCCCAGTGAAAGCCCCACAGTGTGGATTGACATGTTATGCTTTCAAACAGCAGTACATCAAGCCATACTCTGGGATTTTCAGTGCTCTGTAGCAGTGTCCACTATGCGGCAAGCAGGTGCACTGTCAGATCACACCTGGCTTGCTGTGCAGTAATTTGCTGTATAGACAAGTCCTAAATCAGCCCAGCATTGCAAGGCCTTAGTGAACAATGCCTAAATATCTTTCACAATCTGGACCTCAGTGCCTTTCAGAATGAGACCAAGATCACATGAGTATCTGGTTAACAAATGGCATACTATACCTTCAGTGCTCGGAAATTACTTTTATCTTGATATCAGAAATAAAACAAACCCATTTTTTTCTTGGGTGCATTTTGCAATACACCATTTTGGGGTCCCTGGAATGCTGGCTTCATGCCAGCAGGTTAAATTGTCCTCCGCCCCTCACTACTCCCCAACAAATTATCAAATCTCAAGCTGTTAGAATCACTGCTAAGTATGCCTGCCACATGGGCTTCAGGTTAATTACAGATTAATTAAATGAATTAAGGTAATTATGGAAAGCCAGTCCTTTGACCCATGAATCAGTGCTCGAATCCCCTCAAGAATGTCATTCCTCACGCTAGCACTCAATGCATTCTATTTGGGGTTTGTCTCTGTGCGACCACACCAAGATGTACAATGACCTCATTATTTTAAATGCAAATCTTTTCATTCATCTTGTCCCACACTTAGTTTATATGCTTATTGGGACAGAGACTGTCTCTCTATTATATGTTGGTATAGTGATGAGCACAAGCGGCCCTTGCCTCTGGCGACTACCATAGGTCTACTACTAAATGAAATAATCAGGATCTCAGACATTATGATCTATATGGCTTCATCGCTTTCGCTAGTAGCAGCTTCCACTTTAAGCCTTTCGCCTGATAGTTTACCAGTTCTAATCCATTTTACAACAATATGGCAGGAGACTGTATTATATCTTCTGCTATCCTGTATTCTGTTTACTGAATGCATAATGGAGAAAATAATCAAAGATGGAGAGTTCAATGGGCCTGTCTAGACAACCCAGGAAATCACATGCACTCATAAATCTTTTTTCCCCCCAGGTTTATATTTGATAGTGCTTCACCCTTGTGCTCAGTTGTACGATAGGCTTAGTATTTATCAATTACTCTTTAAATGAAAACACCCACGGGACCCAATAAACTTTTGATTTTTATTTTGTCCTGAGTTTCATTTTGAAAAGCAAGGGACTATAGGACAGGGTTGAATGATCTCGAATATTATCTGTAACACCTGCTGTCATTCAATGAAACTCCATGAGCTTCAGGGATATCTCACAAGTAGTTCAGAAATAGTTCATGTTACCTGCCAATATTTATTAAAGCTTAAGGAAAGCCATTAAAAGCAATGAAAGGGCTCAATCATGCAAGTGTGTAGCACTGACTCTGGGGTGCTGAGTAGCTTTTTAACTCCTGCTGGAATCCAGAGGTGTTCAGCCTTTCACAGCACTGATCTTTACTATACTGTTATGAAACTCATCTTGTAACTATAGAAAATGTGGCACTTTTATTTGTGCTTATAAATCATACAAGTGGGTGAAAATACTTTACATTTAGCATTGATACCGTTGATTGCTGGATGACTGAAATAATTTTACAGAATTATTTGTTCACCCTTTCCAAGCAGGAAGCCAGCTGTTGTGGTCAACGGATTCATATGTACTAAGAAAGTCACTAGTGATTTTCTGATAATGCTGTGTTTGGCTGCTGACCATCTCTCAATGTTGAGCTGCAGACTTCTCAGGGCTAGCCCAGTAGCTTGAATGTGAGGAGGCGGAATAACATCAGGACTGTTGGCTGGCAAGTGACCAGGATTCAGCCCTAGAAATTACTTTGAATGCAGTCTGCTGTTTGGATTATCAGGTTCCCCAGTATGAACCAGGTATTCCCAGGGTGTGCAACAAGAGTGCTGATCCATTGTCCACAGGCAATCCCGAGTCTACCACAATCCACAGAACTCTTTTTGACCACCCAAGAGTACACTTGATATAGACGCCCCCATTGTGGGCCCACTTGCCCTGCCCAGATTTCTCTACAATATCAATGCGATGTGAAGAATGGTCTGCAACTGACATTAAAAAAAACCAGCCATATAACTGAACCGACAGTTCGGGTACCCAGCTTTGCTTTGCAACTCTGCTCATGGTCCCTTTTGAACCAGTTTTGAATGGGCCAGGGTCCATGTGCAGGCAGCCTCCACACACCCGGGGCCAGTGACAGGATCCCATCTGTGGCTGTGGCCAAAGACAGACAATGTCACACATCCGTGTTGCCTGCCCTCTGACCAGATTTCATGGTGGTCTGTACTTCACTGCTGAGGCTACCGCCAATTGGCTTGGCAAACTTTGCAGCCAATAAGAAGACCAGTGCTGCAGGAATTTACTGGGAGGTGCCATTTTAAAAGGTAAGAGAAACTTGTTATAGGCTTAACTATTCAAGGTAGTGTAGGTGACTTCATTCCATCCATCCAACATGCATCTTAATAGCTTTCTAGTCATTTGGTTTGCTTCAGATGCATGTTTTTGTGCAGCTAATGAACTTGTAGGTATTAGGAAAAATTAGCTTGAAGGCTGCTTAGGCGCTGATTCAGGGAAGCTCTTAAGCTCCTGCGTAAATCCCATCATCTTCATTGGGACTTAAGCACATGCTTAAAATGCAGCACATGCTTATGCACTTTCCTAAGGGGATGGCTTTCTGAGTTTGTGTCAAAGTTTATCAAAATTGAAGGGTGAAATCCTGGCCGCACTATAGTCCATGGCAGTACTCCCATTGACTTCAGTGGGGCCAGAATTTCATCCAAGGAGCTTGGTAACAAGTGATATATAAAACTTATAGGTAAAAGAAAAGAGATTTTTGTTCTCTGTTTGTACAGTGCCAAGTACAATGGGGTCCTGGTCTCTGACTGGGGCTGCTGGGTGCTACTGTAATACAAATAATTAATAATAATTTTAAACAGCTCTGTACAGCCTTGTATTTTGCTCATTACTCTATTTTTTTAATCTGTCAAGACCAAAGCACCGTCTTCATTTCTAAACTAAATATAGTAGTTCTGATTTTCTGTTTAGAATGATTCTCCAGACTACAGTCCATTAGTTTCCATTCATAGAAGGCCTGTGAAAGGAAAAGCAGGGACTCCACACGTCTGAGCTGGCTAGCCAGCTGGAAATGCAGGTCTTTCATATTGGTTGTTATTACAGGTTACAATTCTATTTTAGGACTAATATTTACTGTTCTTTGATTGTGGGGCCCAGCTGATGCAATATGCAGTCTTGTCCACTTAAAAAAAAAAGTATTGAACAAATTAATGTACTGTGTACTAATCACCATAGATTTGTAGGAAAAGCAGTATTAAATTAAACAGCTACCCAATCTCAATTAATTTTATGAAAGAATACATTTATATGCACCAAGCAATACAAGTGAAATTTCTAACTATAAAGTGACTTTTTTTCCTGAACCCATTAGGATTTCTCTTAATTTTAAAGTGAATTTAGCAAATCTAGAGGTCATGAAAAATATTGGATTAACAAGATGAGGGCCCTTAGAGATTAGTGGAGAGAATAGGTACAAAATGGAAAGCAGTAACACAAGCTTCTATACTAGCTCCTGTCCAATCTGAACCTGAATGGAACTTCCTGAGATGATGCTATGTCTGTGATGTTAGTAGAGAATCACAGAAAGAGTTACTTTCTTCTTTCACAGAAAAAATATCTTTATTAAAATCCCATATAAAAAAAAAGTTAAAATGGAGTTAAGATTGTAAGTATACGTCAGTAACTTAAGTTTAAAAACATTACAGGGATGGTGTAATTTTTAAAAAACCAAGCATTACAAAATCAGTAAATGTTAGAGTTAAGGTTATACTTAAAAGAAATCCAAATATGATAAGGTAAAAAATGCACAATTAAAGCACCCAAACAACCTTAACTCTGCCCTGTATTGATGCCATGCAATACAGTTATGATTAAAGCACTTTCATGGTCCTAAAGAAGATTAAATTGATTTTAAAAGATACATTAGCCTCTCTCTCTCTCTCTTTATCCTCATGGTGTCGCTAAAGGGCAAAATTGTTTGCATGTGTCCAGTTTCTCTCATACCACTGAGCCATTACAACCAATGTGATTGTTGCATGCAAATTAACTTCAGAGGGAAAGTTGGTGACTGGTTGAATTACCTCCACTGTCCCAATGATTGTGATTCCTAATTTAAGATTTACCTGAACAGTTGATTAATTTGTATCCTATATAATCCTAACAATTAGACATAACAGTTGTTAATAATTTAGAACCTAATTGATTCAAATATAGCCAATGCATAATATTACAATTAATATTAACCATATAGAAAATTTGAAGTGCCTGTGTTATTTCGTTGTTACGATCAATTGGGATAAAGAAAAGACTAACAGAAAGCCTGGATGACATGAGGATTTTATTAAAGGCTCAGATTGCAGGGCTTGGGCATGTGTGGGGATTTCAGAGGATTGCCTCTTGAAAACTCTGGAGCATTAAGAGTCCAACCAGGCATTTCATTATGGGAGGCCCCTGACCAATGCAATAACTGGACGCTTAAGTCTGCCACTGACCTAGACCTTTGTAATTTGAAGGGCAGTGTTTTTAGATGGCTGCTATTCATATGTATTTCTAGCAGAATTTTGCTCCCCAATGTCCAGAAAGCATATGAATAATAGTCATTACCTACACAACTCCTATTTTGAAAGTCCTGTTGCGAAAGATGTGTGTGTGTGTGTGTGTGCGCGTGTGCACGCCTGTGAACTGAATCTAATTCACAAAAGCAAAAAGCGAATATCCTGCTCTTCAGAAACTATGACTGGCTTTCGAGCATTTACAAAGCTTTTTTGTTGTTAATACATAACTAGTGAAAACTAGCAAAGCTCACGTTATTTATTCTCTCTCTCTCTTTCAACTGCTCAAGAATCCCCCCCTTCCCATTTTGGCCAAATAATCAAGGTTATGAATCTATTGAAAAGGCCCAGAATTTTAATGAAATCTGAAACATATAAATAAAAGTTCAGGCCCTATTTCAAACTACTGGAACAATAATTGCCTTTTGAGGGCTGAGCTGTGCAGCTCTAACTTTTTATAATGGAATATTAAAAAAAATCAGACAAACTATTTGAGAAAGTTTTACAATGATGTAGAAAAATCTAATTTTCAAACTTACTTTACTGTTATTTTTAGCCAGGAAAGGAAAGGAAAATAAATTGAACTTATGCAATGACACTATTTTTCACCGAACAAAAAGTCTCTATTGACGTCTGTGGAGGGTGGGGGGAAGGAAGTTGCAATCTCGTATTATTAAAACTTTTAAATCACATCAACAAAAAAAAACCAAAAAAACAAATACAGCAACATCTGATGCATCCTCATCTTGGTGTAGCATTGATGGAGGAGTGTATGTAAAAAATGATCCTCCAGGTTTCTACTGGGAATTATTCTAGTAGGTGTATGTTTTAATATTCACCTTTATCCGACAAATGGAAACTATTGCTTTCAAGGAGACAAATTAATTTGGTTTCTTCAAAAGAAAGTTGTATTCATGAAGAATGTACAAAACTTCAGTTTACAAAAATGCATTACTAGAAAATGGTGGCAAAATCTATTGTGTAGACTTACATTTGTTGTTTCTTTTAACCATTTTGCTGATATCAAATTGATACACTTTAACATTGCAATCAATTCAAAGGAACTTTATTTAAAATAGTAGCACAAGAAGCAACCTGAAGGCCCCACAGGAAAAGAGTTGTTGTTTATTAATAATTTGTTATTTCGATGGCGCTTTAGAGACAGTCCACTATGTCAATATGGGCAGCTGCAAACCATAACACATACTGCTGAGAACTGCAAAATGACTCAGCTTCTTGGAGGTCTTCATGCCTTGACCATCGTTGATAAGAACGCTCTAGCTTGGCTTGACTGGATTGCGTATGCCAAATAAATAAAATACTTTGTTATAGTAACAACAGAGGTTCTCATCTACATCAAGGCCCTATTGTGCTGTACAAAACATAGTAAAAGACTGTGTTTCTAAATCTCCTGATGCTTAACTTTCTTTTTAATACAGTTCACTTAAAGCTTCTCTTTGGACAAAGAGATAGTAGCAAGAGTATATTTATTTTGTTGATCTTAAAAGTACTAAATTTCCATTTGAATAAATGTCTATGGGCCAAGTACTTCCATCAGTTACAGCACTGGCTTTAGTGGGTTTCTATTATCATTATTTATATTAGCATAATGCCTAGGAACCCTAGGCATGGCATAGAACCACATTGTACAAGGCGCTATCTAAACACAGGACAAAAACCTGGTCCCTGCCTCAAAAAACTTGCAATTTAAGTACAAGACAAGAAATAACCAATGAACTAAGATATAAAGACGGGAATCCAAGGAAACAATGAGACAATATTGGTCATCATGACAGCAGTGGTCTCAGCACACCAGCGGCCTACCCATTGTCAAGTTTTTTGTAAGCATCATGGAAAAGGAGAGTTTGAAGGAGGATAGTGAAATAGCTTTGGGGATGTTTACAGGGAACTCCTCCCAAGCATAACGGGCAGTGTGGAAGCATGAAGGTGCCATTTGAAAATGTAACAAATGTAAGAGGCAGGTATCACTGGCTAGTCAGAGGTGAGAGGTGACATTTTGATAGTGAATTAAAGATGATAGGTGCGGTGGGGAGAGACAGTGAAGGTCCTTGAAAGAGAAGCCTAGCAATATTTGATGTGATAGAGAAAGAGAAGCCAATGGAGTCATAGGCACCAACTCTGTGGGTGCTCCAGGACTGGAACTCCCATGGGAAAAAATGGTGGGTGCTTAGCACCCACTGGCAGCCCACCTACCAGAACCTCCCCCTCTCCCCAATGCCTCCTGCCCAACGGCGGGCCCCACCGATCAGTGCCTCACCCTCCCTCCCAGCACCTACTGACTGCCACGGATCAGCTGTTTTACAGTGTCAGGATGAGCTGGGGCTAAGGGGAGGGGAAGCAAGCTCAGGGGAGGGGGCGGAACTAGGTGGGGAAGAGTCAGGGTGGGGTTGGGAAGAGGTGGGCAAGGGGCAGGAGCGGAATGGGGATGGGAAGAAGCAGGGTGGGGGGGCCGGGGCCTTGGGGGAAGGATGAAGTGGGGGCAGGGCCTGGGCAGACCTGGGAAGGAGCAACCCCGGCAGATTAGAAACTCAGCACCTATGAGTGGAGTGATTCAAAGAGAGAGTTGATGTGGTCAAAGCAATGGGCTAGGGAAATGATCTTTGTAATAGCATTCTGAATGGATATGAATGGGGCAATATTGCATTTGTCAAGGCCAGAGAAAAGGACATGACAGTAACTGAGATGTGAGATGATGAGAATTATTCTAGCTATGCAGATGGACAGGAAAGGCTGTATATTTAGAGCTGTTATGCAGAAAGAATCTGCGAGATTTAGATATAGCTTAGATGTCAGGACCCAGTGGGAGGGCTGTGTCAAAGATGATACCTAGGTTATGGACCTGCTGACAAGCAGGTGGTGGTGTTGTCCACAGTGACTGAGAAAGTAGGTTGGGGCATGGGTATAAGATTAAATGCTCTGTTTTAGCCATGTTGAGACTGAGCTAGCACTAGACATCCAATAAAAGATGTCAGAGAGACAGGCTGGTGTTTTTCCTTTGAAGAAGGAGCTGATTTGGAGAAGAGAGGTGGATCTGTGAGTTATCAGCACAGAGATGGAGTTGAATTTGTGTTTGTGGATGAGATTACTCAGAGGTGAGGTGTAGAACAGAAGGAAGCCAAGGACAGAGACCTGTGGAACTGCCACCGAAACTTGAAGGGCAAATGAGGTGGATCCTCCAAAGGACTCACTGAAGAAGTGATTAGAAGGATAGGAGGAGAACAAGGAGATGACAGAGTCGTGAAAGTCAAGGGAGGACAAGAATTCAAGAAGAGGAGCACGGATGACAGTGTCCAAGATGTCTGATAAGTCAAGGGTCAAGGGGGATGAAGATGTTATCCTTGTTCCAAGATTTGGCTAGGCAGAGAACATCAGAGATTTGGGTGAGAGTGGTGGCAATGGAGTTCAAAGGGCAGATGCTAAATGGAGAGGGGCTAGGATGGCACTGGAGGAGAGGAACGCCAGACAATGATTGTAGACAGCGTGTTCAATTAGCTTAGGGAGATGGGACAGTAGCTGGAGAGGCAAGTGGGGTCAAGGGTGGGTTTATTTAAGATGAGAGAGATTAAATCATGCTTGTATTGTGAGGGGAAGAGCCAGAGGAAAGTGAGAGTGTTTGGTAGGGATGTATCATGGCATCAGAACTGGACCCAGTACCAAGATTTTTAAAAGTGACCTGTGATTGTCTTGCACAGCTTGAGATGTAAGGAGGAGAGAAGCTTGATTTTTAAAGGTGGGTGTGCAATTCTCTTTCTCAAAATCAGACCCCTGTGTGTGTGTGTGTGTGTGTGTGTGTGTGTGTGTGTGTGTCTCAAATTGAATGTCAAAATTCTGAGGAATCCCAAATCAGTAGCCAATTCTGAAAATTTTGGCCAGTGCATCTGACTTGATCTCTCTGTAATAGATGTTGGAATTTGAAATGAATTCTCAGGATCTAATTCTGCATTCATTAACTCTTCTGCTATCTCATTGATGTCTTTGGGTTTTCACATATGAAACAGGACAGGCCCTTTCCTCCAGTTTCATTTAGGACCATATACTGTCTTGATTGATGTGGAAAACTCCAGCTGATGCCAACTGGAGTTGTGTATACAGAATCCCTAGAACAATGTGAGCCTGGTCATGCAGTCCTTATTTATGTGAACTGTCCCAGTGACTTTTGAGGAATTCAGACCTGCAGGTATTCCTACTATTATACATCAAACCCAGAGTCTATGAGAAAAAATACAGCTTGCAATCCCTGTGGCTGATTTGGCAATTGTAGTCATTATAACTTCCCTTCAAATACTTATTTAATGTCTCATATAAAATACAGTTTAATAGTTTATTTAGAGGAAATTTAGGCTCTTTCTGGTAGGAGTGGTGTGCACAGAGTGGGAGTGGGGGAAAGTTGAACCACATTAAACTGTGGATCAAACATAATGTCTCTGAAAGCACTGGCAGGGAGTGTTCCAGTAAATAGCTCTTGCTACATTTTTGGAAAGGGGTACCTGGTGCTCCCCAGCACAGCTCTCTAATGGCTAACTTAGTACCCACTCAGGGGCCGCTAGCATTGGTGTTAGCACTTGTCATATAGCAATGATCAGCATTCTTTTTATTTGCTGACTACAAGCTCCAAGACTACGAAGTGCTGAGAGTCTCCTTTGAGTTGTTGAGTGTCCTCTGCTCCCACTGATTTCATTGTAGGATTGGACTCTGTCTGCTGCCTAGCTCTAACTCCTGCAAGTCTGATTGTCAGTCAGTGGATTCCAGTACAAATAATAATAACTACATTTATTTGTGCAGAGACAAGGAATACACTTAAACCTGTACATCTTATTTTCATGCTGAGAGAATTAAAAAAAAAACGGAATCTCTCCATGCTGCAATGAAACTTTTGGGAATATTTTGAATTGTGATATCATTCTCTGCTCTTCTGCTGCCTTTTCCTTTTAAACAATGTTTCTGGGGAGAACACAGGACTTGCTGTTTAAAACTTTACTGTTGGTGTTTAACAATTTATAATGATGGGATTTGAAATAGTCAGTACACAGTCATAGCTTGTGATTAATATTTGATTGTTTTTCCAACAAATTAGTGCAGCAATGAAAACCTAGGAGGGGACGGAGGGTGTGTGGGAGAGAAGGCAAGAGTGAAAAATTAAAGGAAATAGAAGTAGATCTAATGGACAGTTGGTGTCCTCTAAAGACTGACTTTAATCCTAAGCAAATGCACATCAATTATCACTAGAATGTGAGGAAAAGAATGGTTCTCTTTTAGCGGTCTGATTGCTTGAATAAGTTTCTGGAGACGGGAGGCCTGTGTAGTTTTTATAAGTTTGTTCAAATGGTTTCCAAGAGGAAGGAAGATCAGATATGCATTTGATCCCACATACCACTTCAAAAAATGCTTGTTTTTAACCCTATGGCTGATACATCTATTGGTTTGGACAACTATTCCAGTAAGTTTGCTATTGATATCTAACTACTCTTTCTTGCAGCAGTAAATCTAATAAATAATAGGATTTCAGAATAACCTCACCCCTGTGTTGTGTATTAAAATGCATACATATTGTATCAGTCTTCCCCTGCCTAGCTCTTCAACCAACCCAAATGCTTGTCTCTAAAGGATACTGTTATTAGTTGGGTGAAACCTTGTTATGGGATTGAGGTTAATAGGTGTGAACTCACCCTTCAGATAACATAAGGGTTATTCAGGATCTTTTGCTAAATATTGTTTTGGGTAGGGGTTTAAACAGAAGAGATGAGAGATACCTTAAAGGAGCTGCTGACAGCACGGTGACTGATCCTGGAGGAAAGCTGGAAGAGGTTTTTTGGGTTCGGGTGCAGGCTGAAAAGAGTGGTGTTGGTGCTCTGAGCTAAAAAAGCTATTCCTGCTATTTGATTCCTTCTGTGTTCAGAGACACATGCCTTTGTACATTTTTTGTAAATAAATCTGAATCGAAGAAGTACCTGATTACCACCAATTTACACTCCCAACTGGAATATTCACAGGGCCCGAAACTTAGACTAGCCACTTGGGTCAAAAAGGGCAACAATAGCATTTCAGCAAAGGAAAGGTATAGTTTAATTCTGTTAAAAGGTATCTTGATCTTCAAAATATTCCTATATTATTCTTCATATCTAAAGTAACTGACTCTGATCCATTTCTTGAGGTCTTAGATAAGATGAATTTGAAATCTTGTATGCTTTGCATTTTGACACATCAGTCTGCTTTGCTCAGAGAGGTGATGTTCTTGGTGAAATAAATAATGATGCTAAGGTCTATAAATGTGAAGAAGGGTTCGCAAAAGAATTGCCAATGAAGCTGAGTTTGAACTTTTCAGGGAACATTTGACTATTGTGTTTCTGTAGTATCTAATATAAGTAAACATGATTTGTGGGTTAACCAAGCAGATATATTCAGATGCTGTGACTAATGTCTCCTATATAGTCACAAGGCAAATGCAACATGGACAATAGCAATGCAAGCTGCCCTTACTGCTCTATCCCCGTCAGTCTCAACCCTAATTCTGAAGGTTGACATCTAGCAGCAAAAAAGTAATTGTTTCCTTGTTCATTGTGGGCTTGAGCCACAGTTGGCTGAAGTCAGTGGCAGTCTTTCCACTGGAGTCAGTGGGCATGTATTAGAGCCTTATATACTGATATTTCTAAAGTGTTTGCAAGCAACGGTGCCAGTTGTGATGATGGGTTTTGCAATGCAGATACCTGCCTATTAGGAATTGCCTTGAGACCACCTATTTGTCTACCTCTGGCTGCTAGAAGCTGGGACTAGATACTGGGCTGGATGGACCATTGGGCTACATAGTATGGCCATTTTTATGTTCTTATCTCCTACAGACCTCCAAAAGCTTGCCAGATGACAACACTTTTGGTATCTACTGCTCTGGGCTGCATTACCTAAGTGAATTTGAGACCAAAGGCTTTATTAATATTCATTTGTGATATCAATTATTTGAACTGCAGTAATGCATTCCCTGCATCCTTTCTGCACTAGCCAATAAGGCCACCACCTTGTCCCTCCTCAAAAGCCACTTCTGTTATGGTGCTAGAGAAACTAGCCAGCTAATAAAGATTAAGTAAAGGGGAAGATTTAGGCAGTTGCTATTTACTTAAGGGTAATAAGTATTTTTTGAATGCATGTTTTCTCTCTGTACTTCAGCATTTGTTTATTGCTCAGCTTCTTTTAATGGTAAGCTCTTGCTGAAGGGATTGTGTTTTCCTGTACAACTTTAACCCTAGACTGAACAGTAACCCTAACCCTATCCTAGATCAACAGTGCTCAGCTCACTGTGGACGCTAGCATAGTACAAGATACTCCCCTGGCATAATGCCTATAGGAAATCAATCAATCAAGAGCTAGGCTGAGGGGAATATAGTTGTGGTTGGCATGTACTTTATCTATTTATAACACTGATTTTTAAAATTGCAAATCTCTATATAAACTAAAATTGAATGTATTTGATTGTATCCCTCTCTACCTCAAACCTTCACATATCACTTGTCCTCTTCTAAGGCCTTCATCCTGCAAATGCTTATGAACGTGAGAACCTTGAAGCAGGTGAGTGGTCACATTGAGTCCCAGTGCTCGTGCACTTTTGTAAGATTTAGAGCCTCAGGCTACAATGGCTACAGAAGTTTCAGTGGGACTAATCATGTGCGGAATATTAACCATATGTGTAAGTGCTTTGCAAAATCAGGGCATTAGTGATTGTGTTAAAAAAATCCCCCAAACTACCAAGAAAATGTTTATGGAATCTGGGGCATGTGGTTGAGATGTATGTAGAATTGTTCATGAACTAGAAAAAAATTACTTGCAGATTTCTGGTAACTATCCCTGTTTCTAATCCCCAGAGCCATCCACTCCACGTTGTTGTGTGGTACTATCGCCCTTTTATTAGTGATATGTAATTTTTATTTGATTTGTATTGATACAATCTTGAATAAACAGAAAAGTACCCATTGGAGCCTTGGAGATAAGCAGCTCGAGGAGTTGTATGTAGCAAAATGACACTGAATATCTGTAAGGTCATACTTTTAAGGAAGGTAATTTAAATCTGCACATTTACCTCCAGGGAATATTTGGTGATTCCTTTTGCTTCCCATTAATGAATAGTTATCCTTTTTAATTGCTAGTTAGAGAAAGGGATTCCTACAAATGGACAGAAGGGTGGAGAAGGATTTTAATTAAATCATTTAGCATACATGGAAGTGCATACCATGCGGTGTAACAGAGATATGTTTAATTGGCTTAGAAGGATAACAGTAATGTAAAAACTTCAAATGCCACATGAATTGTGGAGCTAAGGCTACAATCAATTGCTAGTCAATAGCAATGATTGAAAAAAAATATAAAACTGAATGATACTGCAAAAGTGGAATTAGAGGACAGAATGCCCCCAAATCCTGTTGGTTCAGGAAAAATATTCAGGGTAGTATATTTATGTTTTATTCTGTAGAAGATTTCACAATGGCTTACACATGGGCTGACAAGTTTTCATGGAGAATATGAATGTGAATTATAAATAAATTACAGTAGAAGCTCTTTGAGGCAAGAACAATCTTTTTGTTCCATGTTCGTACAGAACCTGGCACAGGTAGTTACTGATTCATGATTAGTATTTCTAGGGACTACTGCAATACAAATACATAATAACTAATAAAGAGATGAGGTAAAGGATTAAGATTGCTAATCTGGTACCAAAAACTCTGGTGATTGCTTAGGTGACAAGCTCGATCTGTAGGGGAGACACAGACATTAAAAACCAAATGATGATCAGCCAGGATATTTTAAATTTCATCATGCCTGTTACTTTGGAATTAAGGAGGTACTTTTTTCTACTTTTTAAAGATTTTTTAAATTATTTTCACAAGCGGGGATTTGAAATCCACATAAAACTAGCATTCACTGCTTAGCAATAAAAAGTTGGTGTATAATAAGAAATATAGATAGCATACCGATTTAAATTTTAAAAATGACAGTCATCAGTATTTATGCTTTTTTATATATACATAATTGACAAACCCTAATTATCGCTTTACTCTTCTACTTGGATTGACATTAACCTTGGAGTGATAATGTCTGCTACAAGGAGATCTGATCATCACTAATGATCGTAAATTTTGATATGCAGAATGAAAAGCTGGAGCCACTGGCATGTATTTTCATTTTTGTAGTCTAAAGGTAATAGTAACATACATTTGCCCATCAATGAAAATATGGGTGAAGTAGAAGGAAAATGTCAGATTAGTTGCTAGGTACGCTGTGCATATGCCGTAGAGAAGGAATAAATCTAAAACATTGAAGCAACCTGGATTGAGCAGGTAGTTTGCTCATCCTAGTCATGTTTTTATTCTTCTTTGGGGAAAGAGGTACTGCTCGAGTTTGTGAGAAAATATGAAAGTGTTTCTCAATATTATATCAGGTTATACTATAGTGTCTGATACTCAATATGCAAAAGAATACATTGGGGTAAATAAAATGAGATTATATAATTTAACCACCAATGCCAAATTCCTGTTTCAGCGCCAGCCCTGGTGACTGACCTAGGCACTGGGTATCCTAGTGGAGCCATATGTTAGGGGGAAGGGGCACCAGTGCACTAGGACTTAACTCCAACTTCATTTCCTCTCCCCTTGCACTGATGCTCAGGGGAAGATGAAAAGGAGTACTTGTGGCACCTTAGAGACTAACACATTTATTTGAGCATAAGCTTTCGTGAGCTACAGCTCACTTCATCGGATGCAGGGGAAGATGTATCCGACCACAGGGTTCCATCCCAAGAGCTGGGTGAACTCCAAGTTGGAGAAGCTCTTGATTATGTTTATTTTGCTTGTAATGATTTATTTTAATTTTTCTTGATAAAGATTTGCTCATGCTGAATTGTGGATGGGTGGGTGTGTACCAGGCAGGGACAGGGGTGCTTCCTGCAAAGTCACCCTAGTCAGTTTAAAGAGAGGTTTTAATGGGAATATTATTGAATGATGACCATTATAATAATCTTAGAACCAGTAATTTTTAAGCCACAAGTAGGTGGAGAGAATTTATTTAATTTGCACCTGACAGAATGCTGCGAAGTCTCCAGTTGATGATGTGTATATTAGCTGCAATACAGTATTTTGCGAACATCAGACAAGATTTTCTGAACATATTAACTATTCCCTGATGATGTCTCATATAAATAAATATTAGGGGTAGCAGAACACTTTTTGGGAAAAAGGTTACAGACACTCCACCCCAGACTTTAATTCACTTCCAGAGCGAATCTGAATCGAACATTTTAAAATTTCTTTGTGGTTTTGTGATATTTATTATATGTATTATTTATTATTATTTTGTATTAAGATAATGGGAAATGTGTAAAAACATAACAAAAAGATGGTCTGTAAGTGCTTATAATCTAGTTATAAAATGAGAGACAACAGGTAGATGGAACAGAGGTGGGGGGATGGACAAAAGGAACAATTGTGAATATTGTGATAAGCAGCAGTCACATCACATCACCTGCCTGGCCATTGTTGAGCTTTTTGGAGACAAAATGGTGTGGGGGGGGAGTTTTAAGGAGCATAATGTGGGGCTTTGGGGGTATGTTTTTTCCACTTCTCGTTTGACTGCTACTTCATCTGGAAATATCAAGAGACTATAAGAAAAGAGGCTCCCATGGAATTTCCAGTGGCCATCAGACATGATGCAGTTCTCATCAGAGCTGAACTTTGTTCTCATGAACCTTCTAGTTTGGACAACAACCATCTGAACTTTTAGCTGCTTTTCTAAAAGAAAGCCAAACTCTAAAATTTCTCACATTCTTTCATAACTCAGAGAAAGAATGTCCTCTATCCATATTTGATTGAAAAATGTTACATTTAAGCCCACACACTCAAATTAGATCATATATTTTTTAAAAAATATTTCCTTTTAATTGTACTTTACCTTTCTCCCAGCCTTTTGTCTGTCTTGTCTATTTTGCTTATAAGCTGCCCTGGACGGGGACTGTCTTACTCTCTGTTTGTAGAACATCTATCAGAATGGAGATGTGGTCTTGGGTGGGGCAGCAACTACTGCCATACAAAGAATAAAAAAAAAAAATTAGGTACCAAACTGGAATTGACAGTGTCCCTTTAAATGTCCTTGTGCTGTTTTTCAAAGAGTATATAAATACAAATGGAGATGTGGTTGGAAAAGTTATTATATTCAGTCCCATCAGAAAATTTCTTTGAGGAAGAAATGACTCTGTCTAAAGTATTTATCTCTGAAAAGTACTTTAACCTGCAGCATGGTCCAGGTCTTAATTTTACAATCTGCAGCTGCAGAAGTGCTATTCCAAAGCAGGAAGAAGCAAAGTTAAAATTGCTCTGTACATTCACTTTGCAGCATCCGTTTAGGTGGGTGGCTTGTTATGGTTTTCCCATTACTAGAAAGGTTTTGTCATGACAAACAGCATCTGTCCATTTCCCCAAACACAGACTGTACATCCAAAGACATTGAAAAGCTTAAATAAATTTCCCAGCTGCCAGTAATTCCGTGTCAAGGACATTGCAAACATCTGCAGCTCTTGAGATACTGCAGCCAAAAACCATGGCTGGAGCTGGCAAGGAGAGTGGAACTGGATGAGCATTCTAATAATTGCCACAGGACACATCAAGATTACCCCTAAAATGCTCTATGTGGCCTTTTTATTACTCTAAATTTGGTAACCCACTGATCAGTAGGCTCAGCGGGCCTGTGTCAGTTTCACATCACAACTTGGGGGTCATATTCAGTGTGGAGGGGTAAGTGGGGTAAGTTGCTGCACTGTTAAAGATGTCATCTCACAGATGTGGCATCAAACAAGATCCCTTTTCTGCCCATCTAGTAGAGGTCTTGATGTAAGTAAATGACCCCCTGTGGCTCCATCTCTATGTTTTGAAGGAAGGGTTATGGTGGAGGATAGGGAATTGGCTTTCAGCAGTTAGGAGCCAAACTAACCTACATTCTGGCTGCCACAGCCTTTTAGACCCTCCGATAGCTGAGAGTATCCAGAGTGTAGTATATTGAAGCCATGCTCTCTTCAGCCACAACAGGCTCCCTGCACTAGGAAAGTGGGGGCATATAGAGTTGCTCTACCACAGGCAGGAAATCCCCTCATGCAGGGGCAATTCCCCAGGGGCTTTTATGCTGCCATGAAGGGCTGCAGTGCAAGAGATAATTGGGACCTGTGTATCTGGTGTCAAAATAGTGAAGAGACTCACAGTTGTGACCTATCAACATGGCCACTGTTCTAACAAAAAGGTTCTATATTGATATGCAACAAATAGCTAGTGGTGGGCAGCCCGTGGGCCGCATGTGGCCTGTCAGGGTAATCCATTGGTGGGCCACGAGACAGTTTGTTTACATTGGCCGCCCGCAGCTCCCAGTGGCTGCGGTTCGCCGTTCCCAGCCACTGGGAGCTGCTGGAATCAGCCATGCCTGTGGATGGTCAATGTAAACAAACTGTCTCACGGCCCATCAGTGGATTACCCTGACAGGCCACAGGTTGCCCACCACTGAGGGAAAAAGGAGAATAAGAGGAGGATATGATAAAGGTATACCTACTCTAGTTCTTAGAGGAACCAACTAAGAGCTCATTGGGCAAGGCATTGTATAAACATATAGTGAGAGATAGTCCCTGCTTCAAAGAGCCTAAAATCTGAGGGGATGTCTACATTGCAATTGGAAGAGTGATTGCATACCCAAACTAGCTTTAATTTAGCTAGTGCCACTAGCAGTTCCACGCAACAAGGGCTGCAGCAGAGGTTAGTAGTCCAAGTATGTACATACGCTCCCTGGAGGGCTCAGACTCAACTAGCTCTCATCACGCTTCACTGCTACTGATACCTAAGCTAGCTCAGGTATGCATACATATTCTGCAATCACACCTGCAGTGCATTGTAGCCATACTTTGTATAGGTAAGACAAAGGGTGGGAGGGGAAACATAGATTCAGAGAGCTGACATGATTTGCCCAAGGTCATGCACCAGGTCAGTGGCAGTGTCAGGACTAGAACTGAGGTTCCTGACCCCTTCACCTCTAGTGTAGTTCCCTATATACTAGATCATGCTGCCTCTTTAATATGAGTAATTATATATTTTGTACACATTCGCCAATTATATTCAGTTCTTTTTTCTCCATCAGCTGAAGAAAAAATAATCTGGTGCTTTTTACCAAATGTCTGTAGGAAGTCTTTGATACCCTGGAAGAGTTCAGCAATGCAGCAACGGAGCATCTTTCCACATCTCCTGCATACACATTGAGGTCTTTTGTATTTATGAGCAAGATCTGAAAGAAAGGGGTGGGAGTCAGGAGGGGGCAGGAAGCCCACTGGATAGGGCTGGCATTTTATAAGATTTATGAACGGCTAAATTTAGAAATGTCGTTTTGTTATTGCTAGTGTACTTCAGGCTTCTGTGTCACCAGGAAAAATAGCAGTCGCTGCCTTTGCGAGAGCGCCTATGAGTAACATAAAATGGGCTCAATTAATCATTTTAACCACTAAGTTCACTCTGGATAAACAACACATGTATCAGATGAAGTGCCCTAGTAAGGTAGTCATCCTTACAAAATGCTCCTCTTTGCACCTCGGCTCCTCTCATTATCGTATTGCAAATAATTTTCTGAAAGGAAAAACTGTTGAAGCAAAATATTAAATAGCATTCATTTATCATTTTCCTGCAGGGACCAGGCAGCAACCTGCTGTGACTGGAAATATGTGGTCATTACAAAGCTTGTATTGAATTGTTTGTTTATCTTTTTTCCTCCTTCTTCTTAGATGATGTTCTTTTGTGATTGGTAATTTTCAGCACTTCTGCTTGAAGGCAGCATCCCCACTAGTCCTGAACTGAAACTAATAGATGATAGAGGTTTCATCTCATGAACACACACACACATTCTCTCTCTCTCTCTCTTACACACACACATACTCTCACTCATAATGTGGCATTTTACTTCTTCATGTGTTCAAAAAAAGTCTTTGTCACCCTCCAGTCAGAATCTCTCAACAGCTTGAGTGTTTGTTTTATTTGCTTTTTTAAATATGTCATTTTGGTTGAGAAGTACTCAGACTGCTATTTGGATAGCTGGAGAATGTGTTACAGTTGGTTTCAACTATGATAACTTAAGGCCATCGCATATAAGTGTCATCGTAGCTGTTGCTTTGTGAGTTTGATAGCAAATTGAATTAATTAAAGTAGGATCAACATCAAAACAAATGATACAGGCTTTGCTGGGTACTTTCATGCAGAACAAGCTAGCACATCTGTTTGAAAATACAGAGTTGAGAATCCCCCCCTCCAATACACACACTTTATTTATGCATTCCTGTCTGTCTGTGCTTGACACCTTTCAGACACTTACAAGATGCTGCAGCGCCATGCAGATTAGCCATGCAAAGCAGGAAAAAGGCAACTGTAGCAGGCCAAAGTATTTTTGTTTGTTTGTGTAGCTATATATGCGTACTCTGTCGGTGCATATGAATAAAATTATGAAGTTTGGGGGCAGGGAAAGGAAACAAAATTTTTGAAAAAATGTGCAATTTCTCTCTCTCTCTCTCTCTCTCTCTCTCTTTTTAAAACCCTTTAGTGAACATTTAAGTGTAAAAAAAGGCTTTGGGGCTATGCTTAGGTGTGTTCAGTATATGCCAAACAGGGTGCAAATCTTGGATTAAAAAGTTGTTAAAACATGACAATATATAGAACCATGCAGTGGGAATATGTTTTTAAGAGCTTTTAAGATGCCCATTCTGCCCCAGTGCATATCCTGCATCACTAAGAAGTTGCTTGCTTGTTTTTACTATTGGTCTAGTCTGAAGGATGCCACATTGGTGCAGATTGACTAGGTAACATCCAAAGTTTTCAAAATGATGGCAGAAGAAATCAGCAGTTTCTAAATGGTACCAGAAGAGGTGGAACCTACAGTTGACTGGAAAATGGAAGTACCCTTCTGTAAAATTTTTTTGGGGGAAAACAATGGTCCCAAACCATGACAAAACATTAACAAAAATGCTTTTTAAAATTTGATTGATTGCAGGAAGGAAAAAAAGATTTTCAAGAAAAAATCCATTTCAGGAAAACCAAAACAGAATTTTTTGACTTTCCAGTTGCTCACCTGCCAGAGAGTCAGAGATCCCTGATGCTTAGCACCCCTGATTCCATCCATCTCTAAGACCCAGAGACGCTGAATGCCTACTCTCTCTGCCAGTTCGGTCGGGGAGATGAGAGACAGAGAGTCAGGGACTCAGGGTGCTCAGCTCAACAGCCCTTCGGGAAAGCTTTTGTCAGTTTCACTGGCAAAAACTGAAACTTACAAAAGCCTTCCAGGCAGGAATCCATGGAGCAGTCATTGCTTGAAAAAACAACAAACAAATAAATGCGGTTTTATAACAAGGGCGTTTTTCATCTGAAAAGCATTCCAATGATTTTTTTTTAACCAGCTCCAGGGAACAACATTTCATAAATATTTATTATTTATTTCCATATGTTACTTCCAGAGAAGAGAAAACCTCCACGGACATTATGGGCTTGATATAGAAATTAGCGTGTGAGGCTCTGAGTCCTATATAGGAGAAGAGACTAGATCATATAATGGTCCATTCTGGCCTTAGCATCTATGAAGAGAAGGCGTTTAAACATAAAGCAGACCTTCTTGCTTTCATAAGCCAGTTGTGTGGGCAATAGAGTCACCAACTGTAAGAAGTTATGATCAGCATTACAGAGTTGTTGCAGTGGCTGGCTCTAAAATTAATGCAACAATTTGAGCATCCTAAAGTATGACTGAAACATTTCAATTTATTATATTTTCATACTGCATTTTTTCATTGCCTTTTGGGAGCTTTAATAATCATCCACAAAATTACCCAGCTGTATCTTATTGTACTTTTTTGATTGGAAAAGTTTGGCTAGGGTGATTACCCCAGGAAGCACTAATAAGCCTTGTTTTAACAAGCCTAAATTTATACTATTGACAGAAGTTAATTGCACTGTTATGCTCTTTTTTTGCACAGGATTACTGATTGCTAAGGGACAGTGGTGGAAAACAATAGCATATAATACATGAGAAAACAGCTTTAGTAAGATGCTAGCAGCTGGCACCATGGTGAAAATTGCCCAAGAACAATTCACCATTGCAAAATGGCAGTACAGAGTCAAATAAATAGAAATGGGACAATAGGGGCTGCCACCTCCAGAATACAAGCATATGTATAAATATGTTGAAATAGTGTGTGGTATAATAGCAATGCTGTAACTATTACTGGTGAAAAGGGAGTTTCCTAAGTCACCAGATGATCATTTCTGATGCTGTAACATGCCATTTCCAGATATGCTTCTTCCTAAGGTAGCACTGGTCTTTAGGGAATGGAGGTCAAATCCCATCCCCCACCAAATCATTGTGTGTCAACAGTTCTGTTGTTCTGAAAGGTGGCACTTAACAAAACTTCGGCCATCTTTAGTGCATGTCGCTGCCCTGCATCCCCTCAGCCCCACATGCACTGAGCTTGCTCTGTTTTGGAAATCTAAGCGCTAAGAACACATCTTGGCTCTTATGAGCCCTGGGGTTCACAAAGGTATACCCACAGGTATATAGGAGAATGAGTACTTGTTTGCATATACAGCACACAGGAAGAGTCTGGGAATGTAAGTTCCTCTGCTTCCTCAAAAATGTAGTCTAGAACAGTGGTTCTCAACCAAGGGTCTGGGGCCCCCTGTTGAGCTACGAACAGGTTTCAGGGGAATCTGCCAAGCAGGACCAGTGTTAGACTTGCTGGGACCCAGGGCAAAAAGCCGGAGTCCCACTGCAATGGGGGCTGAAGCCTGGGGCCCTGAGCCCCGCCACCTGGGGCTGAAGCAGAAGCCTGAGCAACTTAGCTTCACGGTGCCTCCTGTGCTATGGGGCCCTGGGCAAGTGCCCAGCTTGCTACCCATTAACACCGGTCCTGGCTTTTATATTCAGAAAACTAGTTATTGTGGCACAGGTGGGCTGTAGAGTTTTTATAGCATGTCGGGGGGGGGGGGGGGGGGCTCAGAAAGAAGAAAGGTTGAGAACCCCTGCTCTAGAAGGTAAGGCCTGTTGTTTTGGGGTTCTCTGTGGATGGAGGATAAATTGTTTAACTGGCTAATTTGGATTCTATTTACAGTATTTGTGTTGAGATCCCTGCATTGTTTTTATGTGTTTTGCATTGAATTTAAAGCGAATTTTGCACTTATGAAAGTGATGTGTTGACAGCCCAGAAGTCTGAAGTCATTTGTTCTAAAGCACATATATGGACTGAGGAGTGATAGAGTTTTCCTCCTCTTGCTCCACTAATATACCACAACCCTACAAGGCCACCTACCAGCAGTGTTCATAAGGTAAGTTATGGGCGGAGCATACTGGTGGGGAAATGCCTATGCCGTTTCTGCTCTGTGGATAAGTTTTGAAGGTTGTCAGTCGAACACCTTTCCTGGATTGAACTCACAGGGAATAAAGGGTAATCAGGTTTTGGTATTGGCCCTAATAAATGCGTAGTAAAGTGCCTCATGTTATACAGGAGAAATTTCATACCTGCTTGTGATCGACACTATCGATACTACCATCTTGTGTTGAGAATTTGGTAGAATGAATTTTTTACAGCATTTCTCATTTTTTGTAGGAGTTTCATTAGAACTCTGAACAAGCTTCACCGAAGCTGACACGTTATTATCATTCAGCGTCTTTAATATCAAGTCCTAATCAGTGCTTTTTATCACTCCCAATATTTTCCATAGGCAGAGTATATGGTGGTATTGGTGCTTTTTTCCCCCCCTCTCCTGGCAAAGACATAAGAAAATTACATCAAGGATGACAATGTTTTTGAAGGTCTTAACCACATCTGATAACAACTTTTTTAGCCTGTAGAATTGGATTGGAAATCTTATGAATACAGTTTTTCATGTGAGATTTCAGGGACTTCCTGCTTCTGCTTAGTCCAGCAACACCAGGAAAACAACTCTCACAATATTCCAGTACTTTTGCTTTCTGTCCTGGACCAGAACATGGGAGCACAAAA
Organism: Dermochelys coriacea; assembly: GCF_009764565.3. Taxonomy (NCBI): domain Eukaryota; kingdom Metazoa; phylum Chordata; order Testudines; family Dermochelyidae; genus Dermochelys; species Dermochelys coriacea. The sequence goes on from NC_050072.1 coordinate 115,006,815, forward strand.
GCTGTGCAAATAAAAGAAAATATTTATCCAAACATTTTCAAGTCTTCGAACTAGCTCATGTTGTCTTTGTCTGGTGTTTGGGGCAGGGGTACTGGAACAATTTCTATAGTGGTGGTGCTGAGAGCCATTGAACCAAACTGTAATAACCCTCTGATAATTGAAGTAAACTGTAAAGCCTGCATATGATGGAAACCACTTCAAGTCAGGGGGTATGGCAGCCCTCTAGTTCCAGCACTTATGGTTTGGGGTGAAAGCTCACATCAGTTCTCATTGTATATAAATTGGTACATGAAACAAACATGACCTTTTCTAGAAAAGTTTAAATCCAGAATGAATTGAGGAGTCAGTGCTTCATTTAGGCTAGAGTTTCGAGGTCAGGGTCAGGACCAAATTAGGGCTAACTAACAGTGCCAAAACCACATAAGTTGTTCTTGTGAGATTTTTCTCCCTTTTAAATGGCCTAAATTGCTTGAGCTCAGCTGCTCTCTCAAGGTTTTTGCTGCATTTGAACTGGAATTGGAGACCAGGTGCTTTGTGGTTTTTGATTGAACCTGAAAACAAACATAATGGGGTGGATTTGAATTTCCCCCAACCCTCAATTAATTTAAAAGGGTTCAGATTCAAGGTTCTTGTTTCTTCCTCTGTCTCTAATTTAAAAAAAAAAACCTTGGGGATCATTTCTAAGTTTGTTGCAGCTACAAATGACAAAAATAAGTCTAAGAAGTCTCAAAAGTCACTACACAACTTCTGTGGCAGACTTCTAATTCTAAGTTCATTTCTTCTAAATCTATGATGGTTTAATTAGGGTGAGCAATGTATCCTGTGCCCTAGTCCATGAGTCACCAAGGGGGGGGGTGACATCTCTTGGGTGGGTGACATCTCTCGTATGGGATGTTTCCTTCCCATGTAAAGTACATGAGAACTAGAGGTTCTGAGTACAAGATTTTTAAACTATTTCCTCAATAACTTTAGGATTATATACTTTATCTCACCTTAGTATTTTAGACTTTAAAATAAGCATTAGTGAATGTTTAAGAGGGCTGCTTTCTGCTCCTTTCCATGTGAGAGAACCTTTAACTAGTACTGAACCTTGAGCTGGCAGTGCAAGGTTGTGCAGCAGCACTGGGAAAGGTAGTTTATGGAGTGGTTAATGACTCTAACCTTTTCTTTACATCCCTCGCTTTGAACAGCATGGTCCTTCCTATTTACATTTACCTACTTTCTTTAGCACTTTATCTGGAGCTGCTCTTGTTGCGTTTTGTCTGCCCCTGGGACTTGAAAACACCTACTTGATCTCTCTCTGATTTATATTTTGATGCCTCATCTTCCGGGAGAGATGCATTTAAAAAACAACAACAGTCCTTTGGTTTGGCTGCTTTAAAAACATTGTTTAAACTACAGCATTTGTAGGTCCCCAGCCCTTGTGCCAAAAGAAATCTTGTGTGCCTTAGTTTTGGTTCTCCTACTTATTAAACTGATCATTTAGAACCACAATATCGTAACAAGTTTGCTACAGTCAACTCATAACATGCATGGTTTCAAACCAGTATGTGTCACAGAGTACAGTGGCAAAATGGAAAATGTACATAGAATCATAGAACCTTAGGGTTAGAAGGGACCACAGGGGTCATCTAGTCTCATCAAGTGTAAAAGATACTGTGAGAACACAGGCCCAAGTTCTGCCCTCTTATACTATGGTGACCCTATTGAAGTTCATGGTAATGCATTAATGTAACTGAGAGCAGAGTTACTCCCTGGTTGCTATTTAACTATATCTGACCTCACTTCCTGTACCTGAGACAGAGGAAGCAGTCTGGCTGCAAGAGAGGGAGAAGCATGTGGAGCAGGGCAGCATTAATGACCAAGTGAGACAAATTTCTGTCCTCACATATATCCCATGCAGCCCTGTTGGTGTCAGTGGGACTGTATGAGACACATGTGGGAGCAGAATTTGGCTCATTGCCCTTAGGGACCTGTGCTGTTGTAATGCTGGAAACTGTCCTTTGGATTTCTAATACACAAAATACAGAGGAGCTTTGTGAACGGCAGCATAGTTGAGTGGATAGGACCACAGACAGGGAGTCTGGGGACTTTGTTCTTGCTCTCACAAAGAGCTGCTAGGTGACCTGGGCAAGTCGCTTCACTGCTCTGTTTCCTCAGTAAAATGGATATAATTATAGTTACCCTCCTTAGTACAGAACAGTGTTATGTAAGAGCTAGGTAGTAGTTATCTAACTAATATTAAGTGGTTATAAAATATATGCATATGTGACTGGCTGTTATTCCTGTCTGAGGCAGTATTGACCAGTAGTATGGTGGGGGAGTGGGTTTTTTTTATGAGACATAAAAATGAATGCCTGGTCACTCTGGTAATTAAAGATTTCCAGTGATGATCCCCTCTCCCCCTTTTTCTTTTAAAAAATCTTCTTTTAATCCATTTATTTATTTATTTTTGCAACAGTTCATCACATCATCTTCTAGTCATTGCATCTGCTATTGGGCCTGCATGTTTTAGATTAGAACTTTATTAGGACAATAATACACAGCCCAAAATTTAAGGACTGCACCGGAAACAACTGATACAGTTTCTTTTTGTTAACACTCTGTGCTCTGGTGGAGAACTGCATTCAAATCCGTCTGAATATACATTAATAAAACACAGGAAATACAGATACTATAATGAAGTAGTTAGCATTGTAGTGCTTACTATTCATTCTTTATTCTGTTTCACACAATAAAATAATTTCATGAAAGGAAAAGGGAGATGTGCAGTAGCACACAGATGTGCAATTGTTTTAAGCCTGTCTTTTGATGGCATTAAGAAGCATAGACTGGCATCAAGGCCGTGTTTGAGTAAAGTCAGTGCCCCATTGCTATACACTGGTTTGCCTGCTACTCTTGAGCCTAGCACTGCTCTGATATCATAATACGATAAGCAAGTACTGTAGAAATGGGTGAATAGGTAGATGTTTCAATTCAGAAAATACTCAGAGAGGGTGAAATTCACCAGTGGGCAGAGGCCCAATACAATACATAGGCACTACTTAATTCCCATTTAAACCTCGCTCTAATGGGCTCAGTGGGGCGTAAGTAGGACACAGGCCGTGTGCTGGCCCTCTGCCCAGGGTTGAATTTCAGCCACAGGGAGATTCTAGTGTTTGGGAAATATCGCGAAACATTCTGATTTGAAAATATTTGCACTGGAAATGCTATGGGTAGAATATATATAACCTAGGATGGGCAGGGTAGAACATTGTCATCACAAGAGCAGGCATCAAGAGGAAGTGAACTTTTCCTTTTCTTTTTTTGTTATGAATATCAGTGCACACCATGTGAGAGTCTCCTGGCAGCAATGGCAGGTAGTTTCTTGGAGCTTTGGGTAAGTAGGACACAGGGAAAAATGGCTAGAAGGTACGTAGGACTGCATGGAGCAGGTGGGGAACAGAATTTTGGCACATACAGCGGCAACTGTGAAGACCTATTGTTATTTATTTGCTGTATACAATATTCTGCCAGGGCTGTACAGGGTATTTTAGAAACACATAGGAAGAAAAGGCAACTACTTCACTGAGCTGACTGAGAAAATTGAGGAGGCATGAGGAGGTAGTTACTGCCTCACTCTATAGTATTAGTCTGGCCATTATGGGAATTTTGTTTCCAGTGTTGGTGGCTGTACTTCAGAAAGGATGCTGAAAAACTGGAAAGGGTCAGAAACACATAGACACAACTGCTTGAAGGTCTGGAAAGATTGGATGACTTTCAAAATGATATGCTCTGTCTTAGGCAGAATTTATGGATTTAATGCAGTGATCACTTGGGGGAAATTTATATGCAGAAGGTCGGACTAGGGTGTTATTGTCCTTTTTGGCTTTAAAATATATGAAACCTAGAGGGTAAATTAGATTTGGGCGTGAGTGGCCTTAGAGAAGACCACTAGAAGGCTAGTGTACTGATGGCTGGATGAGCAACTGCGTTGAGTACACAGACTGTGGTGGCAAAAGGATCCCAAGTGCAGTTAGAGAGGGGAGGGAAAAAGAGAGCTACTTTTCTTTTACCCTTCATGGGGGAACACTGTAGTAGTAATGACGACAGTGGAAGACAAGCAGTCCTGGATGCACAGTCATAGGGAAGGTGTAGAAATGGTATTGAAAGGTGCTGAAACAAAGGAATTAACAGAAAAACTCAGATGATGGAACACAAACAGGGAAGAGACACTGTATCCCACATGTGACTAAATATCCTTGCTGAGGGTTTGGGGAAAGGGAGGGGAGAATGAAGGGACTGGGAAGAGCTGTTTGTGGGGAAGAGTAGTGCTTGGAAGGAGACGGCAGGGAAGAATGAGGAGTTTGGAGGAGAGGGAGTGGTGTTTGGGAACAATCAGAAATTTGTGGTGAGAGAGGAACAAGTAGAGCTTTGGGAAGAAAACAGGGAGTGTTTGGGGGCAGGGAAGGGGTTTTTGCAATGTACTTGACATCTATTTTGCCACCAAGACTAGAGCAGGATTTGACTCTTTACCAACTGTGAATTCAAAAACTCAGTTAAAATCTCTAAGAACCATTACAGTACTCTTGGGATACAGGAATTTGGTAACTGGCCTTTTGTCAAGGAAGGGTGGTGGAATTATTCTCACTTTGTGATTAACCTGGTGTGTCTGACAACACCAGGAGAAACCGTGTGGAGGGAGGGAAGTGAGGGCTGTTGTAGTCTTTATAAGGAAAGAAAGATTCAGAAGTTCTGAGGACTAAAACAACAGGGAGCAGACCGTTATTTCAGGATAAAATTGTAGGCTTATGTGGTAGAAGACTTGGAGTGGATAAAAGAAAGCCTCTCTGGTGGAGAACTCAATATGGATAGGCTGCATGGTGACAGTGTTACAGAGTGATGAAAAGAGGACAGCTTTTAACCACTGTTGTTCACCTCCTGCTTTGGAGCAACTTGAGGAATCACACAGTTAGTAATGTGCCAACCACAGTACAAGAAAATTCCCTTATGGGCTGGATGCAGGTGTGGAAGGAAACCTCTTCAGCTGTGTGAAATTTGGTTCATAATATTCAGAAACTGCTTCCTAGTTTGCTGCATGCAAATCAGTGAGGCACTTATTTCCCCACTTTGCGTGCACATACATTATATTTGCATAGGCCAACAAGTTGTGTGGGGGAAAATGTAGAGGATGGGATAAGGCCAACTAAAAATATTAGCCCTTACTCTAGGCGGTGAATCCTAGGCATTAGTGCAGATAATTCATGTGTTAATGATCTGGAAAATAAATCAGATCCCAATTTCCAGTTCTCCAAGTACACAGCAATGTGCCAGCTACAGTAGGCATGAGTATATGCATTGTAGGTTAAGAATGTCTTTTTACGGTTCTTAGAGTGTACTTAGCATAGGAAGTGCAGTTAATGTTGCATCCATCTACATGAGATGTCTGGACAGGACATCAAGCAGGTGGCAACTGTCAAATACTTGAGAAGTGTCATTGACAGTGTTGGAGGATGCTTGAAATATGTGGACACTTGTACAGCAGCAGTTGCTGCCATGTTTTGAGCCCTTCAGTGGGATGTCATGACATCAAGCTTGCTACGAAGCTGCAGATCTATAGAACCATATCAACTCTGTTGTATGGCAGTGAAACATGGGCACTGAGGAATGCCAAAGAGCAGCATTTTTAATTGGCACTGCTTTTGTGAGCTGATCCATATCAACTGGCAGGATAAAATCAGAAATGAGGGAATTCTAAGCTGAACCCAGCAAGCGCCTCCATCAACCCTACTTCGGTTTTGGTGGCATTCTTGATATGAACATATTAGGATGGATGACCAATGAATTACAAAGCATGCTTACTAAGGAATGTCTCTAGATGTCCAGCGATGAGGTGGTGCTGAAGCTTTTAGCAACTATAATAAGATCATCAGTGATGGACATAAACTGCATATCCATCCAGAGCAGCTTAGGTACCTCACTAGAGATTGATCCAGGTGGTGTTTGATTTTTAAGAAGGCTACATGCCTTTGGGATTTGCCATGATAATGTTGATGGCATCTGCATAATCTTGTAGAGCTGTTGTAACTCCATTTATTTCAGTGGAATTACTCCCAGTTTAAATTGTCATAAATGAATGGGTACAATTGTCCTGATTATCCTAAGAGAGGCTTTGCTTTCAGTCAGCCTCTGCTTCTCAAAATGCTCTTACAAAATGCCTTTACTTTTACCAGAACTCTACAGCTTTCTAGCATTTTAGGATGGCTATTACGGACAACATTAATGTCAAGGTATAACAATATTTGGGCAGAATGCATTTTGTGATTGTAAGTTTATACATGACTATACACAAAAACAATATTTAGCTTTCATCTCTGGGCCTAGTGAAGTGGAAACCATGCAATTTTCTCTGTCACTGCCTTTCAGCTTCCCTGACTCCAGGATAGCTCTTGCAGAAAATGGGGCTACATAACTGTAGAGAGATGTTTTGGGACAGAATAGGAAAACTTGATAATCGCACAATTGCAGGCTATTTGGGAAGCACTGCAATTTTAAGTCTACTCTCATCACGCTTATTGGATCTTTTTATGAGGGAAGTTGTATACATGAAATTATATAAATTCAAGTTTGCAAAACTTTCTCCTTACTGAAGTCCTGTCAACTTTAACTTTATATTTTCTATAGGTTTAATATTCTTTCCGTAGGTTTTGAGAACCAGCCTATAGAATGTAATATCCCTACTCTTGTAAAATCAATAGAATAGTTTAATATACAGTGATATCTGTTTTAAAGTTCTACAGGTATTTCGAGTAATTTCTATAAAACCCTCTTAAAGGTGGAATTTTCATAAGTGCTCAGGTTGGGATGCAAAGTATTCCCTGCACATTACAGTCTAATTCAGGGTGGAAAAACAGCTCTTGGTTTCACTCCATTGACTCTAACTTCCCAGAGACATCATACAGTGCACCTTCACATTTTTGCCTCAGTCAAAACTCTTTTGGCCACTTGTCCACTCAGTTCCTTTCTCTATACATGTTAATGAGAAAAATTCATGATTGAATCTTAACCATTGATGTGAAAGGGTAAAAAAAGGGCTTTGGCAAGATTTAGAAATGTTTGGTTAAGACCCACTCCTTAATCTTCATGGGAGATGGGTGAGATATACTCACTCTCCACCTGCCATTATCCCTATCAGCACTCCTTACCTGCAGTGTCAGGTCTTCTGGGAGGGAGTGATGCTTGTGACCCATCTTCGTTAGCAATAGGTAGACTTTTTGCTGTGCAGGAGTTGGCTGCAACAGCCTCCCCTCAAGAAGAAAACAGCAGGTAAGGAGAGATTCAGGGCCAGTTGCGGGTGGGTTGTGTGGAGAGATAGGAAGAATCTTCCACAGATGTGTTTTATTAGAATGATCAAATATTTAGCAGTTTAGCCAAACTGAACCTGAAATTTAAAGCTTTTCAGGTTCACCCATGGCCAGGTAATACTAGCCAGTATTTGTCATGCTACTGTGAGCTATGTTACGCGCACCCATCAAGGAGTTTTGATGAAATCATGATAAGCACAAGTGCAAAGATCAAGCATTCTGCCAACCCTCTCTAAGATGTGGATGCAGGCTTTCTGAGGTGTACTTAATGAATCATCTGCCAAATGCCTAGGTATGTAAGTACCTTAGCCTCTATGATGAGCTTATGAGGAACCTCATAAATATTAATCATTGCTAAGTTATTGATTTTTCATGATTGCAGTCAAACACATAGAAGGGAGGGCTGGATCCACAGAAACTGGGTGCTTACATATTTTTAAAGCATGTGTATGTCCAGAAATTCAGCAAGTGCTTTAGTCACGCAATATTTATACTCCTTTTTCCTTGCCTTCCTACTCAGTTTGAAAGAACAGGCGAATGCGTAGACAGTCATCAATCTTTCCTTTACAACACTTCCCAGGATCTCAGACAAGCACATGCTATGAAACTCATTTAATATTTTATCTGTTCTGAATAAGAGATGAAAAATATCCTTTTTTTCTGAGGTGAATACAATGACTCAGAGTTTTGCGAGCACATTCTTTCTACAATCACAGTTTATTGCATTGTGTCTGCACAATTCAAGATATGAGGTATTTTTTCCCCCCACTTCTACTTTCATCTGCAACTTCCTTTGCGTAGGCTTGCACAGAATATTGCTCCATGATTCCTTCTCCCAGAATAGCATCTTGGTGACTAACTGTTAGCTCAGAGGTCCTGAGTGTAGGCGAGGAAGTATTCACTGCTTAATGATTCCCATTGTGTTGACAATATAATGAAGGCAAGGGGCAGCTACTCCTATCATGTGGGTTTGAAAACACATTAAAAATTTAGCATTTCAGGCAATATTGGCTATGTTTTGGGGATTGAAGTAAGTGCTTTCCATAAGCAACACTTAATGGCCTCTACCCTGCTTTGCTGTGACTTTTTCCTCAGAAAGTGACATCATTGCCTGACTAGCAAGGGTAATTAGTAAGCTCATAAGTAAAATCATGGATCACTTTTTAATGACTGTTTTTTTTTCACTAGCATCTTTTTAGCTCCTGGGGCACTAGAGCTAGAAATGGATGGTTTGAACTTCAGGAAGATTTTGCTCCCTAACCTCATCTGTATTTTGCAGCTTAGGTCCATTTACAGTTTGGTGCACCTAGTACATTTATTAGCATGGCTGGCAAGTTAGCTGCTGGGTGAGTGGCACATGGGATTTTTTAAAGCAGTCATGCAGTTTGAATCAAACTATATTGACTGTCAGGCATTTGTATGTTCATGCATAACATCTTCAAGGTTTCGTTCTCAAAGCAGAAACAGTGGCCTAAATTTTCAAGAGTGACTAGTGATGTTGGATGCCTTGATTTTGTAAGGCACCAAAATTCCCATGCAGAGCTGACTGCAATTCCACTTCACTGCAACTTTTGAAGTTTTGAAATTTGTCTTCCTCCCCCATGGGAATGGAAAAACCAAACCTTTTAAATATGGGGGTGCAAACAGAATTGTGTCAAAATGTCCATATTTGGATCAAAACCTGAGCTTTTTGATTTGGTATGTGAGGGTGGGTAGGGCAATGCCAGCGATGAGGGAGACGCAAATGTAAGTCTCCGCTCTGCATGATTCAGAGGAGAGTTTTTCTTTGCAGATCGCTCTAATTCAGAGTGAACAGAAACTGGAACCTGGGTCTCCCACATCCAGGGCTGATGAGAGGGTTGAACAGGTTGACAATTGTAACAGGATCTGAAGCTTGGAGGTCCCAAAACAGTGTTACATCTGTGTAAATAAAGTGAAATGGGAGAGAATGGGGCCCCACTGGACTTTATGTACTGGTATCCCCAAATTCTCTCAACAGGTCTGCCCACATCCCAGATCAGTGCCCTAACCACCAGATTAAAAAGAGAATGAGTCTCTCTCTCACCCATTGCCTCCCAACTTCATCAGAAACATTTTGATTTAATTAAATGAAATGTAGTTGAAAATGTTCCAGCTAGTTCTAGTAATTGTTGAAGATTTAGGCCAAAAAGGGGTTTGTCTCTTGAAATGACAAGATAAAGAGAATCATGCATATCCTGCTGCTCAGTCTTTAGTATCCAATATGGTGTGGCTACAATATTGCTGGTTCAGATAGCCAGCCAGGATTAGGGTACAGTTTAGTTTAGTTTAGCTTTCTTCTGAAACACTTTCAATGCATTTCAGCAGCTGAACGTCACTGAAATATTATGGCAAGTGGACTCCCAAAGAGATGAGTAAATTACATAGTAGTTATAAGTAAACAGAAAAGTGTTTTCTATTCATTTCTCAATAACATGGAATGACTTTAAACTGCCACAGTTGGCTCCAGTTGGGATGGCTAGGTAAATAAATATTGATTAGGAAATTCCTGCCTGAACAACAGCAAACTAAGAATGTGATTATTTCATTTGCTTATTCAAATTACTTAACTGATAGTTATTAATCTTATGCAAATGAGGCTAATGTGACCATCAAATATTTACCCCATTAGAAGAAAAATCTCTTTATGTATCCCAAGAAAATATAAAAGGAGTACTTGTGGCACCTTAGAGACTAACAAATTTATTAGAGCATAAGCTTTCGTGAGCTACAGCTCACTTCATCGGATGCATTTACCGATGCATCCGATGAAGTGAACTGTAGCTCACGAAAGCTTATGCTCTAATAAATTTGTTAGTCTCTAAGGTGCCACAAGTACTCCTTTTCTTTTTGCGAATACAGACTAACACGGCTGCTACTCTGAAACAAGAAAATATAGGGTCTAGTAATCAGTGTGTCTTTCAGCAGATCTGCCTGTTACATCTCACTTTCATAGGAGTCCACTTTCAAGGCTTTCTCTGTGATCCAACGGTTGAAGACTTTGTTCACAGGGCTACAACCATCACCTCTCAAACCTACCTGCTCATTTCTGACCACCCACCCAACCTCACATGTCAAGCTGTTTCTCTGAAATCTTCTCCTGGGTGTCTTTCTTGACATCACTAAAATTTAATATGGCCAAAACTGAACTCCTTACCTTACTTCTCTAACCCTCCCCCTCTCCCGATCTCTGCGCTAGTTAACAACATGACTCTTGTCATCGACTCTTTTCTTTCATGATACTAAGCCATGTTCAAATCCTACAGTTCTTTCATCCAAACATTTTCCAGGTACATCTTTTTATTTCTCTCCACACAGTTAAAAATCTCAGGCCCTCATCTCCTGCCTTGATTACTATAACTTCCTCCTCTCAGGCTTCCCTGGCAGGCACATCTCCCTACTCCAGTCCTTTCATGCAAAAAAACAGCTGCTAAGATCATCTTCCTTGCTCATAATTCCGATCTGGTTGTTGGATTTAGTGGTGTTGGTTGGCTGTGATATACAGGAGGTCAGACTAATGATCTGGTAGTCCCTTCTGGGCTTAAACTCTGACTCTGCCATCTTCAACTTCTTTAAATACCTCCACAGGCTCCTATTTCTTCACAGATAATAAGATCAAGCTTCTTATCCTTGTCTTTGTGGCCCTATTTCTGTGCCTTATCATTTTTGTATTGTCTTCTAATGTCTCCATCTCTGCTCTGCCAGTAATACTAGCTCAATGCACTTCTATCTGCTTCTCTCACAGCTTCTGAGTCAACTTCCTGAACTACTCCACAAAGCTGCTAGTTAATTGGGGTCTGATAAGAAGCCCACTGAAACTAGTAACTTTTTTTCATTTTAACATTGAATCCAATGGGTTTTGGATCAGGCCCTTAGCTTTCAAGTTTCTCCAAAGTCATGTTACCCAGAGTTTAGTTGCTGGTGTATAATGGCAAAATTGGAGGATAACAGGAGATTCTGTATCTCTAGTAACATCATTTAGGAATTATTTCAAGTTGTGGCCAACTATCACTCAACCCATTTTTCTTGGTTGTTGTACCTCTTTCCCTTCTGTTTTGTCTGTTTTGCATGTGTTAGACTGTAAGCTCTTTGGCACAGAAAGCTTTTTGCATATCATGGGTGCTCCCAGAAATGACAAAATAATAGTAGATCTGAAATAAAATGTCTCCATTTAGGCAAAAGTGGAAGATAAGCTCACAATAAATTTATAGAAGTGACCAGAAAAATGCAATTACATCATTTTAAAAATCAAAGATGAATGATTAGTTATTTCTGAGTGGAGAGGGTGGGGGAAGAAGGGAAAAGCATAGCAGATAAATTGATTTTAAAAGCTAATTATGTTAATTTGTGTTTAAGTTATAAGTAAATTGAGATTAACGTAGTTTGAGTGTAAATATTTTCATATTGTATATATATATATATATATATATTATATAATATATTATTATAATAATAATATTATATAATATATATATATATAATATAATATGAAAATATATATATATTATAACCAGAGTTTAAGGCCAAAAGGGGCCATCAGATCATCTAGACTGACCTCTTGAATATCTTACCTCCTCTCTCATTGACTTCACTGAGTGTTGGTTCAGACTTTCAGTCATAGATGGTTATGCACATGTTGACATGTTGCCCAGCCTAGTGACTGAGCCCAGCTATTAGAAAACCTACTTATTACAAATATTGTGAAATTTACTTCCCAGACTACCATGCTAAAAAGGAGGAATTCTATTTGAAGAATAAAATGGGAGATTTTGCCCTGTCCTTATCTGATGTAAATTGGTGTTGTTCCCTTGAGTACAGTTGATTAGAATGTGGATCTGGCCATTTGTCTGTGTTAGTAATTATAGTCCGGAGTGACCATTTTCTCTCCCAAAGTCTTTTCCTAATCCACTTGTTATTTGTCAAACATGTTTTCAGAATTGATTTGTACTCTTCCCAATGTCATAATTTTATCCCTTGTGTTAATTATATTATCCTTAAGGCATCCTTTTTTGAATTTTAAAATGGCATAGCTCATCTTTTTCATTGCTAGATAGACAACATACCGTATTTTCTAAGTTGAGACAGTATTTATAGAGAAATATGAATGAATCTAGTATACTGCAGCTTGGTATTCTTGCCATATAGCTTTAGTAGTTATCAGGACAGATCTGTTAATCCGTGTTTAACCAATTTATTAGTGGCCTTTGGGCAAAACTGTGACCAAACCCTGAATGTGTGTAAAACGGGTGTAGAAGACTTCCCCATTTCTTCTTGCAAAGGCCAACCATGATGTGATTGGGAGGTGCACCTTCTGTGCTTCACCTGAAAAGAGACCTGAAAGAGTATGGAGGGATAGAAGCAGCTATGTGTGGAAGTCAGTGCATTTTGTGAGTTTGATAGCTCTGTCATGCAGTCTCCAGTAATCCCCAGGAAGAATTGAGTAAAACAGAATTCCTCCTGTGAATTGATTGCAGTGCAATCCCTTTGCATCCCTCTAGCAGATGGCAGAATCCTTTGTGCTAGTACAAAAGATGTCAACCATGAACATCCAGGGCGGTGAGGAAGCATAAATGGAGCATTCTGGGGATGCTTCTGTTTTTTTTCTGACACATAGGTGTGTTGTTATCTGATTAAAATATGACCATGTAGATCATTCTTGCTACCACTGTTACATAAATGCAACACATCTTGAACAAAATATATCAAGTAAGGTATCTATGGAAAGGTTATGATTTGCTGAATTTGATTATGCTATTTGTATGCATGTATCATTTTTGTAGTTGAAGTTATGAGTATTGGCTCTATACTAGGGCTGTCGATTAATCATGGTAGATTCACGCGATTATCTCAAAAAAATTAATCTTGATTAATTGCAATTTTAATCTCACAGTTAAACAATAGAATACCAATTGAAATGTATTAAGTATTTTGGATGTTTTTTACATTTTAATATATATTTTATTCTGTGTTGTAATTTAAATTAATGTATATTATTTTTATTACAAATATTTGCACTGTAAAATGATAAACAAAAGAAATCTTATTTTTCAATTCACTTAATACAAGTACTGTCGTGCAATCTCTTTATCATGGAAGTTGAATGTACAAATGTAGAATTACGTACAAAAACCCCCCTGCATTCAAAAATAAAACAATAGAAAACTTTAGAGCCTACAAGTCCACTCAGTCCTACTTCTTGTTCAGCTAATCGCTAAGACAAACAAGTTTATTTACATTTACGGAAGATAATGCTGCCCTCTTCTTATTTACAATATCACCAGAAATTGAGAACACGCATTTGCTTTGTAGCCAGCATTGCAAAGTATTTATGTGCCAGATATGCTAAACATTCAAATGCCCCTTCATGCTTCGGCCACCATTCCACAGGACATGCTTCCATGCTGATCATGCTCATTAAAAAAATAATGTGTTAATTAAATTTGTGACTGAACTCCTTGGGGGAAAATTGTATGTCCTCTGTTCTGTTTTACCCACATTCTGGCATATATTTCATGTTATAGCAATCTTGGATGATGACCCAGCACATGTTCATTTTAAGAACACTTTCACTGCAGATTTGACAAAATGCAAAGAAGGTACCAGTGTGAGATTTCTAAAGATAGCTACAGCATTTGACCCAAGATTTAAGAATCTGAAGTGCCTTCGAAAATCTGAGAGGGATAAGGTGTGGAGTATCCTTTCAGAAGTCTTAAGAGCAACACTCCAATGCGGAAACTGCAGAACCTGAACCACCAAGAAAGAAAATCAGCCTTCTACTGATGGCATCTGACTCAGAGAATGAAAATAAACATTTGTTGGTCCACACTGCTTTGGATTGTCATCAAGCAGAACCAGTCATCAGCATGCACACGTGTCCCCTGGAATGGTGTTTGAAGCATGAAGGGACATACGAATCATTAGCACATCTGGCATGTAAATATCTTGCAACACTGGCTACAACAGTGCCATGAGAATGTCTGTTCTCACTTTCAGGTGACATTGTAAACAAGAAGCGGGCAGCATTATCTCCTGCAAATGTAAACATACTTGTTTGTCTGAGCGATTGGCTGAACAAGAAGTAGGACTGAGTGGATTTGCAGGCTCTAAAATTTTACATTGTTTTATTTTTGAGTGCAGTTATGTAACAAAAAGAATCTACATTTGTAAGTTCAACTTTCATGATAAAGAGATTGCACTACAGTATTTGCATTAGTTGAATTGAAAAATACTATTTCTTTTGTTTTTTACAGTGAAAATACTTGTAATCAAAAATAAATATAAAGTGAGAACTGAATTCTGTGTTGTAATTGAAATCAATATATTTGAAAATGTAGAAAACATCCAAAATATTTAAATAAATGGTATTCTATTATTGTTTAACAGTGCAATTAATCACATGATTAATTTTTTAATCACGCAATCAATTAATTTTTTGAATTGCTTGTGTGACAAATTGCTGGTACGATTGTGATGGGTCCCGCGCGTCCTCTTCTTGGGGGGAGGAAGGGGGTTCAGGGCAGTTTCCTGCCCCTGAACTAGGGTATCTACTGTCCCACTAGTAACCTCTACTCTGGGTCCCAGCCCAGCGGCCTTAGGGATAGTGGTAAACCACTTGAACTAGTGTTTCCTTCCCCTGGGCTACTTCCCTCTCTTGCTTTTCAGCTTGTGGGGCTTCTCTCCCACTCTCCACCCCCCAAGCTGGGTGTCTCTTTACCTAGGGTCTTGGTCTTCTAGCCAGCCACTGCACTTCTCTAAACTCTCCTCTACTTCAACTCCTCTAAGCTGTACTCTGCTCTAACTCCTTCCCCTAGCTGATTGAAGCAGGGGGTTTTTATCAGGTGACTAGCTTCAGCTGATCTAATTGGCTTCAGGTGCTTTTAATTAATCTATAGAAACCTTTCTTCCCTCTACAGGAAACAAGGCTTCTCCTCATCCTGGGATTTACATATCTCTCCTAGATCACTCTCCTGCTGCCTTCTGGCCATTTTTATTAGAGCATAAGCTTTCGTGAGCTACAAGTACTCCTTTTCTTTTTGCGAATACAGACTAACACGGCTGCTACTCTGAAACATTCTGGCCATGCTGTATCTCACTTGACAGCCCTACTCTATACCTGTATTTCAAATATGTTAACTTCTGGGGTAACACCCACAAGGTATTTAGCCTGCACATTGTGAAGGAACTATTTGAGTTGAATGGCCCATTAAAGAACACTTAACTCACAATGGAAGACGCTCATCTACACTAAATGGACTTTCCTGCTATGATTAAGCGAAATCATGCATGGACATGTGACTTGCCCCATGACTCCAAGCACCATCTTGCTTCCTGTAACTTTCCATTAGCTGTGCTGAGGGCTTTGTTTGAAACAATGGATTTCCTTCCACATGGCGGAAGCTATAAAAGGCCCAGGAAACATCTTCATTTTGCCTCTTTCCTGCTCAAACCTCTGAACTGTGAATTTACACTAATGGGAACATTCTAACAAAGGGACTGAGGACTTTCCCATGATTTGGCAGCAAACAGAAACTTAACAAGCCTGATCCAAGAACTTTGCATTTATTGTATGTATTTGATTTCTTTAACCAATTTTAACTCTCACCTTTCTTTCTTTTTTATACATAAACCTTCAGATTTTAGATACTAAAGGATTGGCAACAGCATGATTACTAGGAAAGATCTGAGTTGTATATTGACCTGGGTGTGTGGCTGGTTCTTTGGGATCAGAAGAACCTTTTATTTGATTAAACTGGTTTTAAAGAACCACTCATCTTTGTCTAGTCTTTTTGGTCGTGATACAAGGACTGGAATACCTAAGGAAACTACTTTTCTGACTTCTTGTTAGTCAGTACGGTGAAACAGAAGTTTAATTTTGTTGCTGGTTTGATATATCTTATGGGAGAATAACCACCAATTTTGGGGTGTGTCTGCCCTATTTCTTAGCAGTTTATCCTGGATTTGGTATTCTCAGTTGTGACCCACAGAGGCACGGTGACAGTAGGATACTGCATTATAATTCTTGATGGAACAATTTCATGTTATCCAAAACAATAGATGTACATCTAAAGAACAGCTTTAATTCACTGTACTAGCAGGGGTTCCTTTGTTCCCCACCCCACTAGAACAATGAGCAGCAGATCCCAGAAAGCAATATGGCTGACCCATAAAGACTGGAATTGTTCAGAAAATTCACCATCCTTTCTTTGCCACTATTGCCACTCAAACCCTGGGAACAATGATGGAAGTACTAGAGTAGGTGGGCCATTGGCATTTACCCTATATCATATTTTCTTGTTTCCACCTCAGTGGAAACATTTCATTCCCTCCATTTCAATGATTCTGTAAGGTTCTGAATGACACAATGGAGTTCCCATAGTTACTACCATTGCCGCAGCTGCACTGGTGATAATGCAACAGTGGAATATTTCCCAGAAGATACTACTGTGTTAAAAATTGCTTTGTTGTGATATTGCTGTGCGCTAGCAGATGCAATACCAGAATAAATGTTTATAGCTGCTTAAGTGTTTGTCACTCTGGCTATGCTGGTTGGTTTAGCCTAGTCTTCCAGTTTGACTGTCCTTACTGTTAGTAAATAACAGAAGAACTGCATATGTTACAAGTGTAATAAAGATTCTGTCACAGACCTATAAACTTAATCTGGTTTTATTTTGGGTTTCAAAGCCCCACATCTTTTCATATTTAATGAGGTAGTTTATGCTCCCTAATTGCTGGCGTGGTATGCTGGAAATCCCAGGCTAATGTAATGGCCTGTTATCAGCCAGCAGACTTTAGACCAGGACTAAGGTTAGTTTTGCTTTGCCTGGTGACTGAAGTCGCCCTGGCTTGCCACAGGATTGGCAGGGAGGTATGGTATGAAGCCATCTTTGTCCCTGCCAGCTCTTGTCCCAAGTTGAGTAAGCCCCCACTACTCGTCTCCCACAATCATTTTTTCCTCATTGTTCCATGTTGCCCCTCATGTGTGGCAGTCTTCTCCATTGCATATACTTATTGTCTACCCTTTACTTATTTAAATATTTTCTTAAAATACATGTCTACAAATCTTGTCAACTCTAATCTTCCAGGGAAACATGCTTCTTTCTTTAATAGAAGCAATACTTAACATTTCTAACAAAACCTGTACAGTGATTTAAGATATAACTAGTGTCTCATTGCATGCAGACCTGCACTGGTTTAATTAAAGGTGTGATTTAAAATTGACTTAGCTAAATATGTGCAACAGGCTATGTGGCACTCAAATAGATACAAACCTGGCTTGCAGTGAGTTAGCTTAGGTTACTCAGGAATAGATTTAAACTAAATTAAAATAAGCCACACTTAAACTGAAAAAAGTGTCCATATGTGGCTTTGCACCAATTTAAAATAAAGTGGTGCAATTTCTGTGTGTTGCAAAGGCCTGCTTGGAAAATTATACCCAAAGTTTGCATTTTCCCATTCTTTTTGCCTATGAATGTCTATTGTTCTTTAATCATGTCTTATTCCAACTGCACTATTGGGGCAGAGACATTGACCCTGATACTCCAGTTTGTGTACTTGCAGTTTGTGTACTTTTTTATACTTATGGAAAGTGAGTATGAAATGCCACCATTCTGATTTGGTGGCATTTTACACATACTTAGCAACTCACTCTGCAGAGGTGTAAGTTACTCCACAAGGTGCACAACAATGAAGAATCAAGTACAGTGTCTTCATCTTTTCCTATAAAGTTCCATGCACACCTGTGGTGCTATATAATTAATACTAATCTCTCTCACCTATCTGTCCTTTTTATTAGAGTTGCCTGCTGGCAGTGATTCTGGTCTCTACCACTGCACTCTTGCTTTTTAACCTTCTGGCACCTTTAATACCAGTTTTTCATAACAGCAAACAAGTTCTCGCAAAATTTTGCCCACTTTTTTTTTTTTTTTTTTTTTTTGCACTCACACTTGAATTGAGGTTACAAAGCTGGGAGCTCACATCTCTAATGAACTGACTGTAAATGCAAAAGTGGTTTGAGGTGCAAACACCTTTGCTTTCCAATCACAGTTTATTTTATCTGCAGAAAGGGGGCTTTTAAAAAAGGTACTCAATCTTCAAGCTACTGGTCAGCAGATAACAGACTTTCAGTGGGTTGTAAATTCTGAGTTCTCCAGTTCAGTGGAAACTTTTAAAAAAATGATTGGCCCTCAGAGAGGAGGACATGTGTTTTTTGAAAGATTCTATTTGCTTTGATCAGCTGTGAAGTGAGACCACAACTATCTGACGTCAAGTTAAAACTCAAGAAATATACTACAGACAAGAAGCAAGAACTAAGTCTTTCTGTGCCCGACTGGTTTTTCAATGAGATACAAGAAAGAATATTTCTCTGTAGACTTTTAAGCCAGGCACAGCATAAACACAGTCATTACCCAGGTTCACAGCTCTGACCCTGGGGAACTGAATTGGAATACAGCACAGTTGCCACCTGCTCAGCTGAAGAAAGACTAATAGCTGGCCCTTAACATCAGACCAGTGATTTCTTGGCTGCAGAAAAGGAAGAATTTTTCATGGAACAAGCTGTTTTCCTGCTTTTAGATGCTCAATAAAATCTACCAAAGACTGTTGTTTTATAATAGAGAAAAACCCTCACTGGAAACATTTTGTTTGCTGATCCTCCATAAAAGACTATAACAGGAGCTCCTGCATACTATTCCTGGTGACAGAACATTCATTATAGGGTACATTTTCAGCTCATTGTGCATAAAGGAAGCCACTAGGAATAGGAACATGACTCTTGTTAACAGAAAGTTAAATATGGTGTTGTGTGCTGAAACCTATATATGCCTACCAGATCATTGACCCCAAGGACTTCATGGGAAATTTTATGGAGTCGGATGGTTAAAAATGAGAGAGAGAGAATTGAGATGGCAAAGATGTTTCTCTGCCATTGATGTTAGGAAGCAGCTACAGGCAAGGAAAGAGAAGAAAAATCCGCCACCTGCCCTCCCTCCCTGGAGTTCTCTATCTTTATATACAACACACATTGCTGTGTACTCTCAAAAGTCACTCTGCAATGGTGACCCAAAGAGGAAGGGGCTTCATTGACACAGGAACCTACAATTCTTGCAACCTGGAGTAGCTGTACTATCACAGGCCTCTAATATACTTCCAAGCAATTCTAGACATCACTGAGCTGTTTATGTGCCACCTATTCAGTGTACAGTCTGGCAGGCCAGGCCAAGCTTTGACTAGTGATTTTAGGTGCTTCCTGTGGGGGGTGGGTGATTAACCTAAGAGGCTATAAGAGGGGGTCAGATATTCAGAGGGCAGATGATAAATGTTTTCTGAAAATCAGCCTTCCAGAAGGTTTCAAAAAATTGAGGTACCCAGAGCAATTGGAAGAGCGGTCAACATTTTTCAATTTAAAAAAAAAAAGGCCTTTATTCACTAACTTCAATAAGAATTGGATTGGGCCCTTAATCAGGAATAAATAATGCCTCAGCGTAGTACCAGTGATCAATGTGCTCCTGTAAGTATCAGTATGTGACAGAAAACTGAAGCTCTAATAGCTTTCTGCTTGCATAAGTTTATATTAATCCCGGTGTCCTGGCCTAATTCACCATTAAGGTCATGTTTGGCCTTGGATAAGTCATTCAGGTACAGATCCACAAGGGGAGCCTAGGAAAAAAAATCACAGAAATGCCGCTGAGATCCACAAAGCCCAGATTAGGTGCCTAGACGCTATACAATCAACGGGGAGAAAAGATGCCTAAAAATGGGATCCACAAAGCCAACCCTGCCTCTTGAAGATCACACCTAGCTGTTTGCCCTCCATAACTGGGAACCCCTCTCCTGGAGTCAGATGGTTTAGGTGTGAAGTAATTTATCGTGAGAATGAGTGAGGCAGGTATTTCACTGCACACTACACAGACAGAGGAAGAGCCCCTCTTATAACTTTTAGCCCAACGCTTACCTGGGATGTGGGCAACCCAGGTTTAATTCCCTCCTCCCCTCAACCAAGCCTGAAGGAGAAAAAGGATTTGAATACAGGTCTCCCAAATCACTCAGGAGAGTGCTCAAACCACAGAGCTCTGGGATATACTGGGGACACTCTCTCATTCTCTCCTGTTGAAGCTGCTCCACTGTGTATAAGTTAAAGAGTCATGGGCCAGAGAATGATCCTGAGATTGATTGACTCTTGAGCCTGGTGGTTTGGCACCCACTTGGAAAGTGGAAAATGTTAGGTCCAGCCCCCACTATGCCAATGACTCTATTTATCCACAGTAGAACAACTTCAGCAGGAGAGATCGATTAATTCTTACACCACACTATCCCATAGCTCAGAGGTTAGAGCACTCTCCTGAGAGGTAGGAGGCCCCTATTCAAATCCTTTCTCCCCTTTGGCACAGAAGAGGGAATTGACCCTGGGTCTCCCACTCCCCAGGTGAATGCACTAACCACTGGGTTATAAGGAGCACACCACAGCCTCCTTTTCCTGTGGTCAGATTTTGAATGGGCCCTGATCTGCTAGGTGACCTCTGAACATGCCTACTGGTTAGTGCCCCACATGAAAGTTTGGCAGATGAACACTCTCTTCCTCTGGTTCATGGATAGTTCTGGGGCTTAGGCAGGAGATGGGTGTCCAGACACCTAGAGTGAGGCAGCACGCTCTGAGGTGGAAACTTCTACAGCAAAAACATAGGGCCAGAGTTAATGTAGGTGCCTACAGGGTTAGGTGGCAGCTGAGTGGGAATTCAGCAGTGGAGTCCCAACCTGGGGATTTAGGCAGCTTTGTGGCTCTTGGCCTCAATGGCTCTGTGTCTCAGACTGTTGCTATGTTGCATACCATATGTGCTCTGCAAGAGGTAGGTGTAGCTACATGCCTCCGTGAAAAGCAGGCTGTGACCGTGCTGCGGTGGGTAGCTATACATCAGTGAAAGATGCTAGCAGAGACAAGGCATGGGGGAAATACTCCACATCGGGGAGGCAGTGGGACACTACGCTGCTAAAAATAACCCTATTTTTAGCAGTGTAGTTGGAGAGGCACTGCTTGGGTAATTAGCAAATCCTGTAGGTACATACCCGAGTGTAGACTATAGGTATATGCAAGGTAAGGCACGGGCATATATTAAATCAGTAATGTAATGAGCCCACCGGTCCTGTCAGACAACAGCTTAGCTAAACAAGACATAGGCCCAAAAGCCTTAGCATAAGCAGCTAACCAGGAGTAACCCTAGATTGTACGACAGAATGCTGTAATGACTAAACTGCAGACAGGTAACCACAAACTGCTAGTTTATACAGTTGGGGATATTTTAAATTAGGCAAATCAGCGCATGTCTGACCATCAGAGTGCTGTGGTAACTAATTGATGGATATGCTAATAGGCTTGAGATAAAAGGCCTAGTAACTTATAACATTAGTAGGGTGAGGGACTACAAATAAGGAAAAGGGGATGAAACCCCTACTGAATATTCATTCTAATGCCTACATAACAGTGTCTGCACAATACATTATAAAAATTGCATCACAATCTGTGTGCCTTGAGAGATAGCAGGATGACAACGACTACTGGTGATGGTGACAAGGAAGGTGGTGATGATGATGATGGTGAGGCAGATAAAGACTAAGACTTCAGGTTGTTCTGCAAGGGATGGTGCAAACATATGGATGCTCAGATATACATTCTGTATTGTTTCCATCTTCCTGGGGTGAAGTATTTATAACTTTACTAATAGCATTAATAAAACTATTGCAAATTCAGAAGGTTTTTCCTAAGTGTAGCAACTATGCACATTGGGGTTCCCAAATAAACAGGAATTCTAACAATACTGGGCTTGATCTTGGGAAAAGAACCTACCAAACCTCAGAATGTTAGAGGAAAATTCTTAAATAATCAATATAATTAGCACACAATCAACAGATCAGGCAACTACTGAACCCTGTGGGTATGTATGTGTAAATACCCACAGGGTTCAGGAGTGTCTTTACTCTAGTTGCCTAAGCAGTGCATCACCATCTTTACTGCCATTTATACACATACTGTGGGTGTGTAGTGTATGTACTCTATGCCCCACTGAAAGGAGT
Organism: Dermochelys coriacea; assembly: GCF_009764565.3. Classification (NCBI taxonomy): domain Eukaryota; kingdom Metazoa; phylum Chordata; order Testudines; family Dermochelyidae; genus Dermochelys; species Dermochelys coriacea. The sequence continues at coordinate 115,029,239 of NC_050072.1, forward strand.
GTGCAATGTAGATGTACCTGCACTTTTCCCATCTGTAAAATGGACATAATAATTCATATCTACCTTCCAAGGTTTATTCTGAGGATTAATTAGTTAGTCATATTGTTCTTTAAAGGTGTGAAGTGATATATATTAATGTTAAGTAGTATTGTTATTGCTACATGAAGACATGTCCCTATGTGCTGCAATATTGTTTGAACTGATTATGCGAGTAATACCTAATGCAAATGTCAGTTATTACTAGTAAACACTTAACTCTGGTCTTCCACTCCCAGGAATGGAAAAGGAACTTTCTTTGACACAATTCACTTTTATAGAACAAGAGGTTTCCGCTATTTGATCAATTTAAAAATTTGTGAAATTTTGTGTAAATGTTAGAAAAATCTGGAGGAATGACAGCTTCAGAAGAATTAAGGGTAAGGTTGTGGCATGTAAACTTTGCAAAATGTCACCATTTTGCTGTGAAAATTTGTGAAGAGAAAGGTGGCAGCTTCTCTCAGCTCTGCTATAAACTGACACATTTTACTGCCAGACTGTTTACTAACATAGCCAGATGCTTGTGTCTCAGTCAGGAGACTCCTACAGCTGCATCCACTAGCGCTGGGTAAGGTAATGTACATTTACATCAATGAACGCTCACTGATGTCTCTTAGCTGATGAAGGTTTTCACCTTGGGCTTACTGAAAAGGAGAGATTTACGAAGCTGAGTAGTCCTGTCCCCCTTACGGATACAAGTGACATTTTGATTAGTCAGAAGAGCTGCCAACCTATAATCTTTATTATTTTATAATTCACTTTTGCTTTGTACATTCATAAGAAAGAAAGATACATACATAAACACATACATACAAAGGGACAAATTCTGAAGCTTATGCTCAGGGCTAGATCATTGTGGTTACTGGAGTTGCATCAATAGTTATAGAAATAAAACTCGGCTACCACTCTGGTAAAAAAGAGAACACTGCCAACCCCGCATGCAGTATGAAGGCTTCGGGTGAAAGCCAGTCCGGGTGCCCTGGAAGTTTGATGCTAACAGCAAAAAAACACTTCAGAGTTGATTATTGGAATGTGAGAACAATGTTTCAAATATCAAAGATCTCACAGAACATGTGGGAGCTGGACAGCTATAGACTTGAAATCTGGGCACCAATCAGAGCAAATGGGTGCGTGCAGATAAGAAGTGCTTCAAGCAAGAGAAGAAACATCTCATTGGCTCAGGTCATAGTGATAGCAAATACTCAGAGGAAGTAGTGCTCACTCTGACCTTCTGAGGAAAAAAAATCACTCATCAATTGGGAACTTATCAATCAATGCTTCATAAGCACTAGATTCCAAACCAGAGTTTTAAAGATATCAATCATACAGTGCTGTGCTCCTGCAGAGAAACATAGTGATGAGGATAAAGATGAGTTCACCAAAGTGTAATTGGCAGATCTAAACAGGACATGTGATGGCTGACTCTGATGCTAAAGCAGGATGTAACAACCAAGGAATAGAAAGACCATGGTTTGGGAACCATAAACCAAAATGTTGAGACACTCTGAATTGTGCTTAGTGTCCAACATAGTTCTTGCAAGAATGCTGTTACCTCACAAAGATCTATTTTAAGAAGCATGGAATTCACTAGATGGCCAAATGAAAGATCAAATCAACCACCATCTGCATTAGCTGGAGAAGGAAGCAGGTACCTGGGGTGGCCAGTAGAAAGGGGCGGCACTCCGTCTGTCATTAGGGTGACACATCCGGGTCTTCGGTGGCAATTCGGTGGCGGGCCCTGCAGTCCCTCTCTTCCTCTTTGGCGGCACTTCGGTGGCAGCTCAACCAGGCTTGGGTTGTTTTTTTTTTCCCTTCGCTGCTTGGGGTGGCAAAAAAACTGGCGCCAGCCCTGTCTGGGGCATGTACTCTGGATGCCAAAACTCCCACATAACAGGCTTCCACATGAAGCTGTCAAGTGGAAGCCAACTGGTGTGAGGAAATGAAGGCATCCAATAGAAACCTTAAGAAGAACCCTGATCAGGGAGAGCAGAACAGTCAATCTCAATACCATAGAGCAAATAGAAGCAGCAGTAAATGACAGAGGAATGGAAAAGACAGGTTTCCGCCCTCTACGCCAACAAACAAACAAACAAACAAAAAACCCCAAGAAACAAAACCACCACTCCTATAAGAGCACGAGGGAGACTGAGCCTATTTGAGCTACAAATTGCTAAGTGTCTGCCGCTCTTTGTGCATGGAGGTGAGCAATAAGTTCTATGCTATAGCATGGAATAGTTTGCTGTCCCCCACAGTGTGCCTGCCCTGCTCTATGGCTTGATGTGGGAGGATCATACCTCCATCCCACATCCTTGTTTTGGCTTGATCTTTTGGTAGGACAGGAGTGCCCGGTCCCTGAGCTCCCCAGCACACAGGGACTGATTTCATTAGATGAGTGCAGGAAGTTGCAGAAGGCAGGGGAGAGGGTTTCTTGCGCAGCCCTGCACAAAGATCTCTCATCTAGCCCTCAATATTAACACAGTCTTTACTCAGGAGAAACTCTCATTAAATCAACGAGAGGTTATTGGAGTAAAAATTGAGTAAGGACCTCCAGATGTGCCCTGCTATATACAAGAGACATTTGTAGAAGCAGCTGCAGTAGCAATAGAATGCCTGAGCCACAGGGATGACAGATGCAGATTGACCATCTCATTAGACTGATTTATAAAGCTGCCGCTCTCACCCACACCTCCTCCAGTTGTCTTGTTTAGAGTATGAGGAGTCACAAGCCAAGAGAGAATCTCCGGGTGTCTGCCTCTATTTCCTTGAAATCATTGTAATTATAGAAACCTATTTTACATTTAATTTGGATTTGTTTACCTCCTTGATTATGGAGTTTTAACTTTTTAACTATTCTTATTGTCGCTCATTAAAATACCTGCAACACCAATAACATCCATAACAATGTTTCCTTTATGATGATTATGAATTTGAGAAGGTAACAATGCTTTTGAGACCTGCTGGGGTTATTTAGCCTCCTATGTGCTTGTGGGCATTTACTTGGATATTTTTTCCCTCTGTTGCAGTGATGTCCTGGAGATTGGACCATATGCAGTAGGTGAAGTTGGAGGGGTGTGTGAGGGAGTCTGCTATGTATATTTCAATAAAAGAAAGTGAAGGTGGATATTTATAGCTCGAGAACCAGCAGGTATAAATCCATATAGCTCCATTGACTTCAAAGAAAATAGGCCCATTTACACCAGTTACAGATCTGGCCCAGAAGGTTTACATTTTTTTAAACGAATGTTTTCACTGAGGATAACTATGTGTTATCTGCTCTGTATGAGTGTATATGCCTTATTAATGAATGTGAATCTGGTCAATCCTGAAGTGGAAAGGGGCTAGGATAAGTTCACGATAGTTAAAAGACTGGCTGGACGGCTGTGAATGTTGCCTGTGACTTGATAGAATACATTTTGGTTTGTTACATGTGCAGCATTGGTCTTATGAGGATTGTTTTGGGAGTAAATAACATCTGCTGTACAATTGGCTGGCAAAACCTATTTGTAGTATAATTAAACAGCAATCATTTTGTTGGAGAGTAAACAAGCAGATAAACAGTCCAGGAATTAATGACCAGAATATCATTATTGTTTCACTGCTGGAGATGTACAACAGGTACTGCATGCTTTTATAGAGAGCACTAGTGGAAGCAGAACTAGAAGAAAGGTTTTTTTGTATGCCAAAAATAATTCTGCTAGTTTTTCTCTGGAGAGATCAGATCTTTCTTGTTGCCAACAGATCTCCCCCACCCTGTTTATTCACCAGAACTAGAGTGGAGTGATTAATTTGCAAGTAGTAATTTATCTGATGAATCAGGCCCCCCACCCCACTCGCAGAATGTGTGCAAGCAGTTCTCAGTTTCCATGAATGTATTTGTTATAGGAAAGTATACAATGAATATTTATCGCAATTTTTGTTAAATTCTGATACCCTATATTCACAAACAATTTGCTGGTTAACTGTGATTGTTCAGATAAGCCACATGATTTGTTTCTCTTCTCTGGTGGGATGACTGCACAAGCACTTCTGGGGTGAATACCCACATGTTTAAATGTAAAATTTAGTCTGTGAATATTTGTGCTTGATCTGTAAACATTCAGACAGTACAACTATGCAGCTCTGTGCAAATGCAAAAGGTGCTGGATGGACCCTATGGATCCCTAAGAGCCCTCTAATTCATACCAACACTCATTTTTTCATGTTCTCTGAATACATATATATATCTTTCTACTGTATTTTCCACTGCATGCATCTGATGAAATGTGCTTTAGCCCATGAAAGTTTATGCCCAAATAAATTTGTTAGTCTCTAAGGTGCCACAAGTACTCTAATTTTAATGGTTTTATACCCTTTCAGGTGAGCAGTGAGGGCTCTTCAAGACTATCAATGCTGCATTGTAATCAGATAAATATAAGAGGCTCCCTTCTCTCTCAGGGGCAGGGCATGCTATTTTAACACTATCCCAAATTCTTATCTACTGGGGAACCTAGATAAGGACGGAAATCAAATTCAGACCTTCTGGATACACAATAGAACACTATTACTAGCCCACCAAGTCATCTTCATCATGACACTTTTGATATCTTTGGTAGTTTAGCCTAGCTGTTAGTCTCATAGGCTCAAAAATATTTCTAACAACATTCTGTTAGAAAGGCAAAAGGGGAGTGCAATCTGTCTTAATGTCTCTGCTGATATTAGGTATCTGAAAGGGGGTGGGCTATAAGGAAACAGCTCACATACTGTGCTGACGTGAGCATATCAGAACCTGGATGGATAAACAGTTCCATGGCCCCACCCACTTTTGTATCAGCCCTCAGAGCTAGCCAGGAAAGGAATGATTACTCTAGAACTTTTCAAAAAGTGATATCAAAAGAGGGACATTGCTCTTGAAAGTCTGCTAGAAAGACCATTGTAGTGCAACACAGCATCGTCAAAGCTATACTTCCATAAAGCTCTTCCTGAAAATGCTTCTTCTGAAACAAATAACATCACTTCAAAACATACAATGCCATCACCCCTGAGATGTGCCATGATCAATCACCCAAAACACAAACACCCCAAACTTGCCTTCTGATGTGTTAGCTGAAACAGCTACAATTAGATGCGCCCAGGTTTTTCTCTGGGTTTCCACAATATACCATTATTCAAACACTGAATTCAGACTACAAGTCAAATTTAGACTATAAATAATGTCTCTTCTTCTAGTCCCAAAGCATCTTTGGAGACATAAAGAGCAGTTCAGTGTCACCATTCATTCTTGCCCATGGCTTGTTCCTCAATGAAGCCCAGCTTGGTCAGGTCTCTGCATATGATATCTTGCCATCTAGCCACTGGTCAGCTTCTAGGCTGGACTGACCTTGGTTGTGTTTGCATAATTTTCTTTGCAATCCTATCATCTGTTTGTCTTTTGCAGTGTCCCTACCAATCTTTATAATTGCAGCCAGGCCTGTACCCTGAGTTCACATCCTACTCTCCTTCTAACTACTTCATTTGTCTTGAAATCATTCTATATTCTATTCTATTCAATTTATACCTGCCATCTTCCAAAAAACACTCATCTCTATTGCCTGCAGCTTCTGATGTCTGTTCCATTTAATGCAGCTGCTTGCAGACCATACAGTAATACTGTTAGTAAACTGGTATGGTAAATTTTTCACTATGTTTTTTATCAATCCATAATTTCATCAGCTTCAGTGCAACACTTGTAGCTAAAGCTGTTAGCCTCATCCTTGAGGGACCTAGTGGCTCTGATCAGACTTCCTAGGTGCACATAAGACTATTTTTTCTTGTGACTTTGCTGCTGCTGCATTTAAACACTTTATCTTTTTCTCCCTTTCCAAGACGCAAACACTTCTTCTTCTTGGAAGTTATTGTAAGTTCAAGTCAACTATATCAATTTTCCAAGGTAGCGAACATCACAGTCATTAATTCTTGTTTGCCAGTTGTCCAGTGCCATCTGCATAAGCTAAAGAGCTTAATGCTAGATCGCCCAATGTCACAACCTTCACACTGAGGCAAATGGGGCTCGCTTTGCGTCTTGAGGCAATTCTGTCTAGGAGAAGGAAAACTCTGATTTCAAATCCAAGTAGTCCAAGCTAGTTAGACTTGGAAGGTGAGTGGAACCATTGATACCTGTTCCCAGCAAGCCAGCAGACTATGATATAGCATTCTGATGAGCTGGATAGGGTGGGTTTGGCCTAACAATCAATTTCATCTGAAACTTTATTTATTGTACTGTTTCTATAACAAGTAGAAGAAATGATGTGCACAATTTTCTTTTAAATCAGTGAGGGTAATTAAACGTTGGAACAATTTAACTAAGGAGGTGGAGGAATCTTCAGTACTTTAAATCAAGATCAGATGCCTTTCTAAAATATATGCTCAAGCTTAACCAGAAATGATGGGGTTGATGCAGGAACATTTGGTGAAATTCTATGGCCTGGATGTTTGTTTGATGTGGGACCTAATCGTCTCGTCCTAAGCAAGAATAAAGTTCCTTTTAAAAACCTGTGAATGTGAGTAGGTATTTGCTACCATTAAGGAATGCAATTAAGCATTTTCTTCGGTGAGCGAACACCTCTGGAACAAATTTGAAGCTAATTCTCCAGCAAAAATAATTCTGTTTCTGGGCATTAAATTCGTGAAAGGGACAATAGGCAGAACTTTTCTTTTCTTTTTTTTTTTTTCAGATTGCAACGAATGTCATTCAGATTCGTGAAAATTTGAAGCCATGAATGTTAACTGTCAATAGAAGAGGATTTAGAACAAATTGATAAACAGTAATAAGTCACCAGTACCTGATGGTATTCATCCAAGAGTTCTGAAGGAACTCAAATATGAAATTGTAGAACTACTAACTATTGTATGTAACCTATCACTGAAATCAGATGTACCAGATGACTGGAAAATAACTAATGTAACACCGATTTTTAAAAAGGGCTCCTCCAGAAATCTGGCAATTACAGGCTAATGAACTTCACTACAATAGGGGGCAAACTGATAGAAAACTATAGTAAAGAACATAATTATAATACACACAGATAAACATGATTTGTTGGGGAAGAGTCAAACACAGCTTTGTAAAAGGAAGTCATACCTCACCAATATTTTAGAATTCTTTGAGGGAGTCAACAAGCATGTGGATAAGGATGATCCAGTTGACACAGTGTACTTTGATTTTCAGAAAGCCTTTGACAAAGTCCTCACCAAAGGCTCTTAAGGAAATGAAGTAGCTACGGGGTAAGAGGGAAGGTCCTCTCATGCATCAGTCACTTTTTTAAAGATAAGGTAGGAATAAATGCTCAGTTTTGACAATCGAGAAAGGCAAACAGCAGGATCCCCCAAGGATCTGTACTAGGTTCTGTGCTGTTCAACATACTCACTAATGATCTGGAAAAGGGGGTGAATAGTAAAGTAGCATGGTCTGCAGACGATACAAAACTATTCAAGATAGTTTTGTCCAAAGCAGACTGCGAGAAGTTACTCATGAAGAGTTCTCATGAAACTGGGGCACTGGGCAACAAAATGGGAGATGAAATTCAAATGTCGAGAAGTGCAAAGTAATGCACACTGGAAAAATAATCCCAACTATGCATATATGATGATAGGTTCTAAATTACCTGTTACCACCCAAGAAAAGATCTTGGTGTCACCATAGCTAGTTCTTGGAAAACTTCTGCTCAATACGCAGCAGTTATCAAAAAGACTAAAAAAGCACTTTTGATCAGAGCACCTTACAAAAGATGGAAAGCATCATTGTCTCCATTTTACAGATGGGGAAATTCAGGCACAAAGCTGTAATGTGACTTGCTAAGGCTAGCCTGCACGCCAGGGCTAGAAATAGCATCCAGGTCTCCCGAGTCCCAGCTTAGTGCTCTGTCCACTAGTTACTTATTTACTTACACATTTTAATAAGTTTAGCCAGTTTTTTGGTTCAGATTGAAAAACTGAAAAAAGGACAATGCCTTTTTACAACTTTGAATCCAGTCTAAGGTTCTGAATGAGTACATTTCTGTTTCATTTAAATGGATACAGGTTTTCTGAGTTTGTGCAAATTGGTCAATTTATTTTACCATAGGAACATGGGCATTACCATGCCAGATGTGAGCCGTGGTCCATGTAGTCCAATAACCCATCTACAATCTTGGCCAGTACCAGCTGCTTCAGAAGAAGGTACAAAAACCACCATACCAGATAATTATGGAATAATTTGGCTACAGAAGAAATTTTCTTCTAACCTCCTTTGGTAAGTGATTGGTTTCTGGCCAGAAACATAAGGGTTTTGTACTTGTTTTCATATCTACAGTAACTGCATATTCGTAATGGCTATATAGATTAATATCTTCGAATGCTACTAAGCTTTTGATCTCAATAATATTTTGCACAGGATTCAACCAGTTAATTAGGCAATGCAAAATGTATTTAATTTTATCAGGTTTGCCTTTCAACTTCATTCACTAACACCTTGTTTTTATATAGCACCTACCACTGTGCTAAGTACTGCACAAAATTACAGAGGGGGAAAGTATCATTAGAAGGGGCAAAGAGGAGTGTTGATTGACTTTCTCTACCCCATTCAGTTCTCATCATCACCACACCACTGTCACTTAGAACTAGACATTTTTCAGCTGGAAACAATAATGCTGATGACAGGTTATCCAATCATTGTCCCTGCCACAAAAAAGTGGCATGACAAATAAGCATGAACACTGGCAAAAGCAAGAACATTAAACCTCCTAGTGAACCAGAAGTTCCCCTCCAGGCACAAACACTTCAGTCAGAATGGAAGAATTCTATAAAGTACAGCGTTTAGGTGTCTGGGAATAAATAAACTCTTGTTCTCCATTCTGATTGGCTGTTGATTAAACGGTACTGGGTATTTACAATTGGTTCCACATGGGAGAAAATGATAAGAGATGATTTAACCATTGGAATGATTTGTTGAGAACTGGAAATTGAATGTACTGATTCTTTCTGAAATGCCTGGGTAGATGGCTAAGAGGTGCAACTGATATCTATTTTATTGGGATGGGGTGTGTCGTAGGGGTGTTTTTTATATATTTATATATATATACTAATAATTAAATGACTCTTTACCATGTAGTCATGTGATTGCCAAAAACTGAAAAAAAATCTGTTGGGTTTTTTTTTTTGAAAGTCAAAATATTCTTCAGAAAAAACATTCTGACCAGTTCTAGTGTGGTTGTTTAGCAATATGAACTCAAACCTGTGCGTGAAAAGGGCGCACAAATTCTTAGGGGAAATATTTTAAAGTGTTTTCCCTCAAAGTTGATAAATACTGTATTGAGAAGATTATATGGAAATTTTAATTCTTCCCTGAAGAGCTATTGTGCCAAGTTTGGGAACTAAAATCTAGCATTAAAAAATGAAACAGGGATTTCAGATCTGCTTAAATACATTTCTCACCACAACCCTAACCATGGAGTCACTATCAACACCTCCAGAATTTTTGCAACAATATAAAATAAAGTGCTAGTTTCAAAACCTACATCTTCTGATCTGGAAAGTGCTCAACACCACCCTTACCATATCATTTCTGTTCCTGACAGGTTTCATCTAAAGTGTGACGGGAGACTTTGCCTGGAACCTTGACCAATATAATACCTCTAGTTTCGTATCAGACATGGAGGCAACTGATATGGACACATAAGTCAGGAGGTCCCAACAAACTTATTAAAGTTTACTCAGAACTTATTCTGTATGTTCCAACTCTTCAATCCAGCTGACTGTGATTCTTGATGTGGGACACTACCTGGTCTCTGAAAGGCACAGCCTACTACAACTACCTAGAATATGGGAGCACATTCATAATGTAAATATCTATATAATAAATATAAGCATTAATTACTAACAACTGAGTTATATCAATTTTTTTAACCCTCCAATCCCTATCTCAAACAAATTAAATTGATGGAGGTATACAAATACAACCATAACTTTAAATAGTAAATAAATAATTAGCTGTTGCTTTAGGATTGGAGAGAAATTTTCATTATAATCACTTTATGATTTAATTGTAGATTATCTTTTGTTTCTCTTTTGTTTGTGATCTTAAATCCTTTGTAAAAATGCCAAAGACTTAACTGACTCCTTTCAAGAGCCAGAGATTTGGAGGGGTGAGAAGGGAAGGAGGAGGTGAGTGCACACACAGACTGACTGGTCATTTCCTGCTTTCCTTAAAACTTTGTTTCAACAAATTTTATATTACTGGGGATAGATTTAACTGTTCTATTTTACAAAGTACTTGCATTAGTATCTGAAAAATCCTTCACATTAGTTTCTAGTCGTTTGACTGTAAGACTCCAAATTGACTTAGCTTTTAAGGTATAAAATGGTATTGTTAGGTTTGATTGTGTCATATAGTTGTGGCATAGCATGATTTTCTCAGTTGCAGCTCTTGTGCTCATGCATGACTGACCTAAGTGGAAGACTTATTATGAGGAATGTTTTCCTTACTTAAAACGTCCTACTCTTATAGTGAAAGTGTAAGATATGGTTCTATTTGTAAACAACTGAAGTGTAATATCTGCAATACATCATGTAAAGGTATAATCACTGTCAAAATGACAAGGCAACGTCAAAGAAAGTGACTGCGGTAATTGACAGAGATGGTGATCAGGCTCCAAAACTGTTTTCTGATTGCATATTCATGATTCTTCTCTATAATATGCTACAGTAACTGTGTGACTTATTCTAAGTGGATGTTTTAACATCACTAGACTGACATCTTGTACTTTGAGATTTGCAAGTCTAATCTTTAACTGTTCACTCTACATTGTCTCAAAACATCTAACTCTTGACATCTGGACTTAGTTGTGTGACACATCAAAGAACCACATGCATGCAGCAGCCATCATAGCATGCGACCAGTTTCACTGCTGACTGTAGTTAAACAATGGAGCAGTTGTCAGTTTGCCTCCATAATGTTCATGTCCACCAGTACTGGTGAGTAACCTTGAACAAGCAATTTACACACACACACACACACACACATCTTCAAGTATCCTTAGGCTGACAATTTCTCTCTGATTCACTGTTTGACCTTCGGTGGAGGTGGGCAAATTGAATATTTCCAGGTATTTGCCTTGTTTGGATTTTAGCTATTGATCCCCTGGACTTCTAATATCACAAGGCATGGTCATAGGCATGAGAATGGATGCAGAAAAGGTCTATCTGGGTCCCTCCTAGAGCCTGGTTTCCCCCCATCCCCAAATACAAGTGACAGCCTTTGACTTCAGTGGGAGTTATTCATATCCTACAAGAGAGATTAGTCCTTATATCTCTGCTTGAGGTGAGGTTGGCTGGCCTGCTTCCCCCATCCTGAATGTTCTAGTACATTTTCCTAGGGCATCTCTAGGTTTTCTAACACAATAGACCTGCACATTTCTGGGTACAGCTCAGTAATACGCTGCCAAAATTAAATGGAGTTCCCTTTAAAAATGTTTTCACCTCACATGGTGATCTATGACATTCACTTTGTAAAGTACTCTTCCCTGCCCCCCAATCCATCAGTTCCCAGATACTCCCCCTTATACTTCCTTCTTCCACCAAATTCCAACTAATCCCAGTTCAGTATTTTCTCTCCACGGTCCCCAATTTCTTTAGCAAAGAGATCCCTACCTTTTCAGAAGGAAACCTATGGAAACAGAAAAGTCAGAGAGACTTTTTAAACTAATCGAAAGTCAGGGACTTTTCCCTGGTGAGAAGGGGAGCATAAGGCTGAGGAGAAGTAGCCTTGAAAGAAAAAGAAGTTCCCAGTTTATGAGCTGTGTAAAGTCAGTGTGCTAGGCAGACCCTGCTACTGACTCATGAATTCTCACAGAAAACTTCAGGTTAGAGACCAGACCCCAAGGCAAGAGACCTTTATCAGGACAGCGGGATTGCCTTCCCTCCTCTGAATTGCATGGGACCCTGAGCCAGCCAAGAGCAAAGAAACTGTGAATGACCTAGCTAGCCAACAAAAGCTTATTTAAAGAGGATTTCCCAGGCTCACAGGTGGACAGAGACTCAAATATTACTGTTTTTGTCTACCTTATATCTTACCATATCACTGGAGTCCCTCATCCAAGGCAATGGACCCCCTGTCTATGAGCCAAAGAGAGCTTTTGCACTTCCGCCTGAGGTTTCCAGTAGTGAATACTGAGTTAACTCAGGTGTTTGAGCTTGCTCTAATGTTGCTGAACAGTTTGTGTTTCCACTTCAAACTGTTGGACATCTTCTGAATTGCTTATGAGTATAGATGCATGTTTCTCCTTATGGATTTAAGTTCACTATTAGGAACTAAATAGAATAAACACATGATGCAAATGAAGACTTCTGTGCCCACCAACTGGTGTTCAATCACCACAAGCAGAAGCTTAACCAGTCAGTGAAGTCTTTCATCCAGAGGCTGTGTGGATATCATGTGCTGATGCAGCTAAAACTCAAACTAGGAGCTGGAAGGTAGATAATCAACTGACACCAAGAGAGCCTTCCTCTAAGGAAGCCAGTGCTAAGCTTGTCTCATCTGGAAAAAGGTCTTCCCCTGTCAAGTGCTGAAGGGTAGAAATACTTCCAAATATCTGATGTGTTTGAAAATCTAGCTCTGTTCATTGTGTCTCAGCCATCAATTAGTGTCCTTGCATGCTTTATACTGTACAGCCACTATCGCCCCAAAAGCAATTATCCACTTTTGAGATCCTTTTACTACATGTCCTACAATCCCATAGCCAAAGCACACCTTGGACTGATCCTTCCTCCTTTGTGGTCTGACACAGTTTAGGGGATGAGCTCGTGCTATGGGATCTCAGATCATCCATTCAGCTGAAATACCACTCCATAGAGTTGTATTTCTTTCGTGGGCAGTCCTTCCTGATGAGCCCTGGCTTCTCACTTCAGAAACACTTTAATGGGGTTTCACTGCAGCTCTAAGAGGAATTTCCACTAGATTTTGGAAATGACGGGGGAACTGCTAGCTCTTCAAACCTACCTACGACTAACAATGACTCTGTCTCCTTGATAGTTCTCCCCTGAATCCCCAGGTTGGGGCATCCCCTATTCTTGCCTTCACAAATTAGACATTTTTGGTCCGTTATGCCACTCAGGGCACTCAATTCCCTTGTCTTCTGCTCTCTGCATTGCCTGACCTACCAATGATGGCTGGACATGCCTTACCCAGGTTTGGACTCCTGCAGGCAGGAGCTGCAAGAATTGTTCCAGGACAACCAGCTCCATCATTCTCTCATTGGAACTCATCTCTGGACACAACCAATGGGTAGCAAGATGCCACAATTTTTGGGACAGTACACAAGAATGTACTTGCAGTTGAAATGATTCAACCTGGAACAGGCGATGATATGTCTCTGGAGTCAATCTCAGTCTGTCTAAAATAGCAGCCTGGATATGAGCTTGACCGCTGACCATTGAAGTCTTAGTACACTGCCTTGGCCTCACTAGCCAATCACTTGAAAGTTCAGATGCAGGCCTTAGGGTCATATTCTGCCCTAACTTCACATCTAGGGCCAGACTTGCCTGAGCTACCTTCTCCAGCAGGAGCAAGACTCCCTGGAGCCCTCTGAAGGTGTTTCTGGAACTGTTCCTGTTGCTGGTTTTGGGCTTATTGCTGCTTTTGTTGACTCTGTGACTATGTCTATATTGCACACCAGTGTCGGCAGCCTGTAGTGTATGTGTAACTACACACCACAATGAAAAACAAGATGAGTCCACACTGTGGTTGGTAGCTCCACATGTCAGTGAAAGGTTCGAGCAGAGGGAAGGCAGTGGAGAAAGGCTCTGGCAACAGGGAGGTGCCATACCCTTTTCATGCTCTGTCCCCCCACCAGAGCCTTTTCCTTCTAAGGGAGTCTTTCCTTGAGATGGGGAAGAGCTCCAGCAACAAGGAGCTGGCAGGGCCTTTTCCCACTGCTGGAGTCTCTCTCTGTGGTGGGAGAATGCTCTAGCAGCAGGGAGGAAGCAGGAGACTATACTGCTAAAAATAGTTGTGTAGATGGGGAGGCATTACTTGGGCATGAAGAGAACTATGTAGGGTATGTACCTGGGTACATCCCCACAGGCTTCAAGTGTGTCTTTACTGTATTTGTCTAAGCAGTGCCTCACTATCTACATTTCTGTTTATACTCTGATGGGGGGGGAGGGAGGGCTAGCCATGCAGGTACTCTAAATATCGCCATAAGACCGTGTAGATGACCTAGCAGGAAATACAGGAAGAATGCCTGGGTCTGTTGGTGCTGTTTCTGTTGCACCACCAGCAGATTGAGAATGTTCTCCATCCTTTCCCTTCTACTAATGAAAGTGTGGGTAGTTGACCAGACAATCCTGCTGACTGTCATTATTGCCACTGTCTTTTCGGTAGCTCATGCTGCTTTCTTTTCCACTTTTTCTCATACTGCCTAAATTTCTCCTTATTTCCAGGGGCCAATCAGCTGCTCCCATCTTCCAACTCATGTAAGCCAGCAAATTAGCTCACAGTCATCAATCCTTCCTGGGCCATGCCAGAATTTCTTTCAGACCCTGCCACAGTTAATTGGTTTACACAGAAACTTGGGCAAAATAAAGTAGCAGAGCAGTGCGGGAGCTAGAATTTCCATTTCTTGGGAACGGTCATGTTTTTGAAATTCATTTCTGAAATAAACAAAAGATCAAATTTCAAAATATCCCATGAAATGAAATTAAGAAAAAATAATTTAAAGTAAATCAAAATGTTTATTTTATTCTTGTTTGTATTTTGTATTTTTCTTTTTTTTATTTTTGTAATTACTTTGTTCATATTTGTCTTTTAATTTTTATCCTATTCTTGTTTATTTTGTATGTGTATTTTATATTTGTTTCAATTTTTGTTTTTGTACTTTGTAATTTTGTTTTTTACATTTTTAATTCTATATTTTTGTTTTTCTATCTTATTTGGCATTTGTTTTTATTTTCTTACTATATTTTTATTGTTTTATGATGTTTTAATGACCTTTAACATTATATTATTTTTTGTTTTGTATCTTTTGATTGATTTTGTTTTTATTTTTTCACAGTTTATGTTATTGTCCCCTCACCTCTTAGTAGTGCTCTGACTTAGAGACTCCTTCAGGAGCTTGCCTGCTCCTTGAAGTTCTGTAGTTGAACTTACCTCTTCTCAGCCTTAATAAGAATCCAGGCTCATATTTTTACAGGTATTTAGGCATTGCTGCGTTCAGCATTGCAACATCTAACTGATTTAGGATTTAGACACTAAGTCCCATGGGACAGTCCAGACTGCTTCTTGTGTTTAGGGACAAGGCTCTTTTGTAGGCCCTCCATTTTAGAAGGGGGCTGAACCTTCTCATTCCCTTCCAGATACCTGTTTCCTCTTTGCCAGGGTTTGCTTTATTTGGGGTTAGCAGTGAGTCTGGCATCCCTCAAAGACTGGAGGACCTGCACGCCACACAGATATGGCTGCCAGTCAGGGCTAAAGATAAACATGTTATCCGGGGATATGGCTGCATGCCACTGTTGCTGTCATAGGATATTCTCAAAGGTCACTGGAGCACTATGTAGTCCTAGGAGCATGGTGATTAAATGGAACAGAACAAGTGGGCTGACAAAAGCTGCTTTTTTAACTCGCAGGAATCAGTTAGCTCTTGGCAGTTCCCTTGAGTAATTCTAAAAGTGGTGCTGTATCTAGCCTCTCTATCTGGTCAATAACCTCATGTACATTGGATAGACATCAATCTGGAAACTGAATTTATTCTCCAGAAATACATTCAGAGGCAAATGCTCCCATCCAGCTTAGGGATCATGGGAATTAGGTTGCACCAGTCACTGCTAGATTCTTCATTCATCCCTAGCCTTAGTTTTTCCTGGACTTCCCAAGTTACAATGTCTCACTTTTTTTTTTCAGGGATACTATAGAATCCTATTTCTGATCTTACTCCAGTTTCTAAGATTCTGGTGAGCTAACAGGGTGCTTCTCTCAGGTAGGAAATAGACAACCTGTGAATGTCCCCATCAGATTATGCAGTGTGCCATCTAATCAGGCACCCTGATCTTCAGATAAGGGTATAATCACCCATATCTGATAGCTCAGAAACTTGAAGCCCTGAATCCTCTTGCCCATTTTGGGGTTTACTATAGCAGAATTTCAACAGATTTGTTCGGTGTGTTTTCCCTTCTCCTTGTGAGGATATAGCGTGTCAGTGAACCTGCCCTATCTGCTAGACCACTCAAAGCCCCCTTGCTGCAGAGCATACTCACTGTCATTCAAAAGGGGAAACTGGCTGGCTGGCTTTTCCTGGCTGACTGTGCCAGTCCCTGCAGCTACTTGATGGTTAACAATTGGTTTCTGGCAATAGATCAGGACCGAAGGTGGGGCTGAGTCATCTCTGGTCTAGGAAGCCAGGGCCTTGGACAATCACTAAGGTTTGTGCACATCCTGGGACAACAAAGTCTCAGACAGTTTTCCCCTCTCTTCAGATGATGGCACAAGGGCCTTGTGTCCCAGATACAGAAGTGAGACAATACATCTCTAAATACCTTATGGTCACCCTCCAAGACAAGGAGCAGCTTGGGGGGCATGGTGTTGGCCCATGGATTCCTCCCTGACCTTCCCACCACAGGCTCCAAATGAATAAATGGTCATGCTGCATTGTTCACGGACACAAGCTACATAGATGCTGGCCAATGGTAGGATGGGGGTGATAGGGAAGGGGCAAGAGTAGAGTTATAAAAATGAAAACGTTAGATATACAGAGATTGGTGTACCTGAGGGGCTGTTACCCACCTGTGTCCCGTCTAATGACTTTGGAGACAGCTCCACACAATGAAGTGTCCACTGACAATGACTAGCCATTTCTGATCATTAAAGACAATCACCCTAAGCATCACAAGCAAACATCTTGTAAATTGTAGTACATGCACCAAACTCAGCAATACCTTATGTGGCATAAAACAGAATGACATTATGGCATGTAATGCACTTGGAGCTATGAAGAAGATGTTCTTTAATGTCTTCAGTGCCTTGTGGGCTATTGTATTAGTCTTATAAAGATGCATAAAAGAATGTGTGTCACATGTTACTTGTTTTCCCTTTGTGGCTTAGCCCTGCCTTGTCTATCACCTTGTATAGGGTATAAAGCCATCAACATCTGCTTCCATTCAGTGATGCCAGACTTTGTTGCCCCCTAGTAAAAAAGTCTTGCAAGAACTCAGCACTTTTCCCTTGTTGCCCTGTATGCATGGGGAAATTGTGCAGTGCCACCATGTTACCTTGCTTCAGATCTCTTCTTAAAACCCTCCTTTGCCACAATGCCTATGAAAAACTTGGCAAGGATATGCAGCTGGTGTGCTGAGACTGCTGCTTATCACACACACATCATAACTGTATCCCTATTATTCTGTGTTCCCCCCTGTCTGTTTCTTGTATCTTTTGTGGTCTCTTGCTTAGACTGTAAGCTGTCTAAGGCAGTGACCATGTCTTTATTATACATTTGCACAATGACGCCCAAATCCCTTACTGAAGCCTGTGGGCATTACTGTAAACAATAATTCCTTGAATAAACATTGCCATATTTAGATATCCCCGCTCTTTTGTGTGCACTGAGATCTAGCCCCACATTCAAATAGCTTACCCCTTTTCCTGCTTTGATCCTTTAGTTAGACTCAAAAGCACAAGGCCAGTCCTGAATCACCATCTGACAGCAGCTCTCCAACTGCATATGTTGTTCTCTAGGTTTTACTGTATAGTAGCAGGAAGTCAGCATTGGATATATTCTGTTGCCTTATTAATATGAGGCAGGAAGATATTTGTGATCAAGCTTGTTCTGGAGGAAGACGCAGCCAGAGTAATGATAATTTTTATTCGGCCAAACCTAAAATCTATCAAAATTTCCAGAAAAAACTCTTTGAACTAAAACTTGGTATATTTAAAAATATTTTTTTGGTCCAAGAAAAGGTATCCTTTATCTTCCTTGTCTACTTTTAGAGCGAGTCAAACATTTTTCTACATAACAGTTTTCTGTTTTCAATTTTGACAAAAGTGCATTTTCAATATGTCATGGAATATGTCAATTTCAATGAGATTTTCAACAGGAAATATTTCAAATCATGTGTTACGGCTTTGTCAGTTTTTTGGGTAATGTTGAAACATTTAGTTTACGTTCATTTAAACTTTTATATTGTAATAATTTTAATATATTATATTGTTTAAATGTTATTGAAATTATTATTTTTTTCCCTTATTGAAACTCAACATTATGACATTATCTAGAAGAAACAATTTGGCAATATTGAAATGAAACATTGCAATATTTCAGAATCAATTTTTTCTAGTTTCTATCGTTTGGGAGATTTTGATATTTTGATAATTTTTAGTTTTGATTCAGGATATTTTTTTTTAAAAAAAGTCTGACTTTCCTGGAGAACAGAAATGCCATTTTCTGATCAGCTCTCTATCCTCTTTATCCTTGTGGAGTTGGGGAACGCTAAATAATCGCCACATGGTGTCAGTAACAAGTTGTGCAGTTTACAGAAAGGCAATGTACAGGCTTTTCATCTCTACACACACACACAAATTGCTATAAAAATCAGAAGTGGGTCTGATAAGCTAACAAGCATGAGGATTTACTAGAGTCATGGGGAAAGCTCCATCCTTAATTCACTTTTTTGTGAATAGCCTCCACAATGTATATGCTGCTGTAAGTAAGATAATTTACTTTGGTCCTTCTTGATAGAAGACCAAAATCAACTGCAGGGTCTAGGCAAAACCATATGAAATATTTTGCTTTTGTAAAAATGTTTATCATTTCAGGATTATTATGACACTTAATTCTCAACCAATGACAGAATGTAAAGTTTGTATACAAATAAGTATCAGAAATCCATAAATATATTTTATCTACAAAGAAGTCCTCAAACAAACACAACATCTTGAGGGATAATAAAAGGAGAAATAATTAGACATTTACTTTAAAAATTAACATTTATAAAATAAATCTCTTAAAATAGTTGATCTTGCTCTGATCAACACAATAGCAATCATGAAATAGCTACTAATCTGTCAGATGGAGATGGGGACCATTATCAGAATTAATGCGGCTAACTTCCCTATTCTTAATTGAAGAAGCCAAAAACATTTTCCCATCATCATAGTCAAAACAAACAAACAATCTATAATGCTTTTGATCTATGATTTAATCTAAGCTTGGCAAGGAAGCAAATGGAAGCGTGGAAGCTGAAAGCAGCAAATCTCAAGCCTTAAGCAAAATTATTTTCACACTGAGCGTGGGCAGCTTCGGATAGGTCTGGATTTTATTATATATAAAATTTCAGGTTTTTCCAGACTAACTGCAACACAAGATCTCTATCATAAGAAGGCATAAATACTTCTATTATAGCAACAATGGAAAGAGGAAATTTGTCTGAAGATTTAGATAGTGGGATTGAGCCTCAGCTGGTATCAATCACCATAGCTTCACTTAAGTCAGGTTTGCATTGGCTGAGGCTCTGGTCTGGAATCTTTATTGGGTATCCTGAAAAAACTTACAAGGAATGCCAAATTCTTGCTAAGAATTTAATAAAGCCCTGATCTTATAATGAGCTTTACAGAGGCAAACTCCTGCACTCACATGGAGCCCAGCTGAAGTCAAGATTCCATGCAGAATTCACTTCAGGATCAAAGCTTTAGTTAGGTCCCCCAGTTATCAAAAGGCATACATGCAGACATCAGAGCTTTTATAAAATATGAGAGGCTTTGTTGAAATTGTCTAGATTCTCTATTTCCCAATATAACAAGATATTATCTTTAAGACACCAGTTAGAATTTTGGTACTTCCATTCATTGTTACCAAGTCAAAATCTTTTCCTCCACCCGTGCAAGATACTTGTCTATCATTTCCAGTTGAGTTTCAGTATGGGTGATTTTATTATTAGCAATGTCAAGTTAAGCATCAAGAGCATGGACGGCTGTATGAATTAGTTCAAAATCAGGACTGTGTATTGTAACAGATTTGGAAGAAAAATTATTGCCTTTCTCAACCAAACTACTTAGAGTGGTGTATAATAGTTAAGGGAAAACATGTCAGGGATTGTAGCTCCAGGGAAGTGCTCCTTGTGCTGGACAGTTGTGCCATCATAAGAATGTCACTTAACATTTTTTCCAATGGCACCCTATCCCTATTTTTCTGATCGCACTTTGACAGCATCATGAATGTACGAATCAGAAAAAAAGAATGAAAATTAGAATGGAGGCTAATGCCCCCTTCAGCTGAAGGAAGTAAGGTTCGCAATTACCGAAGGGAAATTAGCCCTAAAATGGACTGCCCTGAATACTCCAGCCAGATATAAGGCTCATCAAACAGCCCCTAGAGCAAAATGCACCAAGAGATAACCGCAGTCCTGCTACCCCATAAGCATCTGCCAGAGAGCAGCAGCAGGTCAAGGGGTGGGGGATTTCACTCCCTGACGTCACTTCCAGGAGCGAGGAAGATGGTATAGTGGTGACCAGCAGTCTAGTGTGTTTTTCTTTTATAAAGTTATCCAAACTAAGGCTGGTCAGGAGGACAAGTTTTTTGGTTTGTTCCCTCCAAATCCAAAATTTGATCAAGTGCAAAATTTGAAAATTCTGACCAGATGGGGTCCATACCAACCCATTTTGAATTTAAAACAAATAAATAAAATAGACTCATCTGAGGAGTCTGTTAAAGCTTTGGGTGAACATTTTGATAATCTATATTTGATCCAAGCAGCTATTTATTAGGGGCTGGTTTGTGCCCTAGCATTCCATGGCTGTACTGAGCAATAATTACCCTTCATCCCCCAATGCAACACCCTAAAGACCTTCTCACATGCCATGGGGACAGTATGTGCCCAATATTTCCTCTCCAGTAAGGTGAGGTCAGGGGAGGGGGGGGGTAGAGCCACTATGCATGAGAGATATGTTGCTCCATATAAAGGTTGTACCACTCCAGGACCCAATACAAGAGGTGCACACAGGAAGGACTGTATCTCAGAGATGCATCAATGTGGCACAGTGATTGCTGATATGCTGCAGTCTATGTACTGTCCTTTACTCAGGGTGTGTCTAAAGGCTTAATCTATTCCCTAAATAATGAAGAGATTTGCTACTCAATCACTCAAATGTTCACAGACAACGAACTCAAAAGGGGCATGAACACAGCCAAGGGGAATTTATTAAGAAGTGTGGTTGCGTCTTCATAGAAAAAATGCTGTACCATTATTGCACATTGATTAATTGTTGCTTTCTTTATTGCACATTGATTAATTGATTTTATTGCACATTGATTAATTGTTATAGGCTACAGTCATGCAGGATAGTGACATCCACTCACAAGGAATTTTCCATTCCATTTCACATACTTTGAGTTTCAGATTTGAATGAATCAAAAAACTTCACAGTGAAATTCAAGCTAAATTGCTGAGTTTTATGTAATTTCCAGTTCAAAGAAAACTGTTGAGTTCCACATGGATTTTTCAGCCCTAAACCCATCAAATATAACAGCTTTGCTTGTAACTTAGTTATTTTGAACTACAACTGAGCGAAATATTTATAGTGGGCAATTGGTGGGTAAGTTAGTGGGAGACAAATTTAATTTAATACACAAAGAGGGAAGGCTGCCAAACTGTCCTTTACATAATCTCTATAGTCTGTCCTTTCTTCCTCAATGCTACCACTACAAACCTTGTTTTTGCCCTTATTATTAATTATCTGCATGACACTGGCAACTAAAGACCCGAAGTGAAGGTAGCCCCCTTTATGATACGTCTATCTGGAGCTGGTCCCAGGACAACAGTTCTGTTTTGTTTGAGGCTTTAAACATTTGTGTTACACATTTGAATAAAAACAAAACCTTCTGAACATTTTTGTGCAATGGCATTGGGTCAAAATGACCATTTTGGATTGACAACTCAGGTTTTCAATTTGGATCTCTCTCTCTCTCTCTCTGGTGACCAGAGAGCCCTGGTCCTCAGAAACCTTCCCGACAAAAATGTTGAAACCAGTACATCTCTGTTACATGTTTTGGCTTTGACAAAGCACCATATCTGGATGAAAATACGTCTTATAAAAATGTTCCAACGGCCTCTGATTCTAGACCCAGGCAAGGTAATACACAGCCCTGCCATAAGAGTCTACAACCTACATAGGCAAAACAGACAATTTTGTGGGAAACAGGAAATAATGTCTCTACTTTTACAGAGAGACCAAGTACCTTAACCTAGGTCACACAGGAACTCTGGGGCAGAGGCAAGAACTGACTCCAGTGCTTTAATGTCGAAGTGCAGTGTCTCACAAGAACTTCCTTTCTTCTCCTGTCTCATATTAACTACTGTAAAATGTCTTTCTTATATTCCCACATCTCACATCATCCCACTGTAGTCTCTATAAAATGCATCTTCCTTTGCGCTACACAGGGGAATTTTTTTTAAAGTCTAATATTGTCATGCTGTCTGGAGTGGTTCATAACCACGAGTGCCAACCTCAGGGCAGACTGCCCTGCTTTTTGATAGACACCCCATACCCGTGGTATGTTCTATAAACAGATTTCACCAACCCAGTAATAAATGTGAACCCCCTGAAATACTATAATAGCCTTATCATGGAGTCACAGACAGTCCCCTTGGGCACTCCAGCCTATCTTGCCACCCAGACAAGCTGGACTTAGTGATAAACGGTCACTTACAACAAAGCTCACAAAATATTCAGGTTACTCCCAGTCTACAATGGCA
This sequence comes from Dermochelys coriacea, assembly GCF_009764565.3. Taxonomy (NCBI): domain Eukaryota; kingdom Metazoa; phylum Chordata; order Testudines; family Dermochelyidae; genus Dermochelys; species Dermochelys coriacea. The sequence goes on from NC_050072.1 coordinate 115,052,000, forward strand.
TGTGGCCAATCTGCGACTGCTATTAGCAAATATCTCCAACAGCCAGAGATGGGACACTAGATGTGGAGAGCTTTGAGTTACTACAGAGAATTCCTCCCCAGGTGTCTGGTTGACGGGTCTCATCCCGATGTTCAGGGTCTAACTGACCACTGTATATGGGGTTGGGAAGAATTTTTTCCCCAGGTCAGATTAGCAGACACTGGGGGCGGAGAAGGTTGCCTTCCTCTGCAGCGTGGGGCACACATCACTTGTTGGGTTGAACTAGAGTAAATGGTGGATTCTCTGTAACCTCAAGTCTTTAAATCAAGATTTGAGGACTTCAGTAATTCAGCTAGAGGTCATGGGCCTATTACAGGGGTGATAAATGAGGTTCTGTGGACTGCAACATCCAGGAGGTCAGACTAGATGGCCATGATGGCCCCTTCCGGCCTTAAAGTCTATTTTGATTTTTCTTTTCAAAATAACTTCTTGCTTAGAAACGTAATTTGTTTTATATTATAATTACAGCTGCCTGGCAAATGAAACTTCCTTCCTGTAAGAAAAATTGTTTTTGAAAAAAAGTTCAGCATGAAAAAGGACAAAAAATAATATCAAAACCTAAACATTTTTCACAGGAAGGAAGGTCAAAGAAATATTGTGTTTCAGACACACTGCAACAGTCTTGCAGCTGGAACACTTTGGTGTTTCCAAGCAAAATGATCCCCACAATTCCCTGCTCCCTAGGGTGTCTGGCTCCCAAGATCCTCAGTTCCAAGGGGAGCCAGCTGCCTGTGGAACTTGAGACCTAGGCAGCCCACACACCCATGAGGTGGGCAGTCTGGGGAGCTTGCCAGCTGGGCACCTGAGGCATCCATTCATGGTGTCTGGCAGGCAGGCAACTAACCAACCCACCAAGCAGGCAGGGGAACCAGCCAGCAGGGGACCCACCTAAAACAGGAAGATGGGCAGCCAATGAGCAAATTAAATCATATTTTTAAAAACTGACATTTTCTGCCAAATGGGAATTCTGATTCCTGCACAGCTCTAGTTCGAGGGGAAATTTCAGCAACTCTGCTCTTCAACATATTTCTGAACCATTCATGACCTTGCTTCCTCTGTGTGTAAGAGAGAATGAAGAGAGGCACATCCAGATCATGTCTTTGGTTTTCCATTCCTGGACTCCCAGCTCCTATTTTATTCCTAGTCTAAGTGTGTTTAGATATAATGGAAAACACAAGTTTTTATGAAAGCCTTCCTTACTTCCTACACAAGCACGTCAAATGGACGACCCTGATGTCTCATTGATAGAATAAAGGTGGAGGATGGAGAAAGAAAGAAAAGAGAGAAGAAGGTGTGAGGAATGAGTATGAGAGGGGATAAAAACAAGAAGGGACCAACCCCTCCCCCAATTTATAGCAGTGAAGTTGAATTAAGCAGTATCTAGATGAGATCTTTATGGTAAAATGTCTTATTGCAACCCTTAAATTTATATTTTGAGCTTAGTTAAAACTTTGAATGAGTAATTGATTAGATTCCCCTTCTTCCAAATGAATTTAACCATGTGATTATGCAGAAATAGGCATACTGAGGGCTCCAATTTGCTTGCCAGTAGGAGTTTCTCTGGAGTAACTATGATAACACAGAAATACCTTCCTAGATTCACAAAGTTCAAGGCCAGAAGGGACCATGAGAACCAGTAAATAATTGGTCATTACATTTTATCCAGTTACCCCTGTATTGAGCCCAATAACTTGAGTTTGGTTAAATCATATCTTCCAAGAAGGAATCCAGTCTTGATTTGATGGCATCAAAAGATGGAGAATCCATCACTTTCCTTAGGTGTTTGTTCCAATGGTTAATCGTCCTAACTGTTATAAACTGGTGCCTAATTTTTAATACGAAGTTGTCTAGCTTCAACTTCTGGCCCTCAGTTCTTGTTATGCCTTTATCTGCTAGATTAAAAAGCCTTTTTCTACCTAGAATTTTCTCCTTTTGAAGGTACTTAAACATTGCAGTCACATCACCTTTCAATCTTCCTTTTAATAAACTAAACAGACTGAGCTTTTTAAGTCTTTCACTGTTATTACCATATATAAGCATAGTGTGCAGTACATTAATAGGTATTAAGTGCATGGTATTAATATAATATACATATGTGTGTGTGGCGGGGGGGGGGGAACTTATGCTAACTGTATGTATTATGCTCTTCCCACAATTTTGTTCAATGTCAAGTGGCCCAAACACTTTGTAAACCTGAAGTCAGCTTTGGTATTAGAAAATAGGAAGTCTGTCAAAGCCGAGATAGAATCATAGAAGAGTAACACTGGAAAGGACCTTGAGAGGTCATCTAGTCCAGTGCCCTGCACTGGGAACAAGATTATGTAATAACTAGACCATTCCTGACAGGTGTTTGTCTAATGTGTTCTTAAAAACCTCCAATGATGGAAATTCCACAACCTCCCTTGGCAATTTGTTCCAGTGCTTAACTACCTTTATAGTTAGAAAGTTTTTTCTAATGTCCAACCCTAACCTCCCTTAGTGCAATATAAACCCATTATTTCTTGCCCTGTCCTCTGAGGTTCGGAGAAAATTTGTTCTTTTCTCCTTCTAACAATCTTTTTGTACTTGAAAACTGTTATGTCCCCCCTCAGTCTTCTCTTCTGCAGATTAGATAAACCCAATTTTTTAAAATTTTCCTCACAAACCATGTTTTCTACACCTTTAATCATTTTTGTTGCTCTCCTCAGGACTGTCTCTAATTTGTCCACTTCTTTCCTGAAATGTGGCATCCAGAACTAGACAATCCTCCATTTGAGGCCTTATCAGTGGAATGTAAATGTGAAGTGAGACCCTGATGAGAAATCCAAAAGTAGGAAATAAATGAGTGTTCTCAGATTACCCTGACTGGTTTGAATGTTATCCCTACAGTCACAAATTTGAAAAACTAGTACAAAATAAATTGTCATTGTGTTAACAAAATTTAAAGGGAAAAAATCTATAATATAACACATGTGAAAAGTAGGCAACAATTCTGAGTCCTAAAAGTATAAATATCAGACTCCATAAAAGTAAAATTGTGCTTAGGGAAGCCAATTTTTATCTGGAATATACAGTAAATCTGGTGATCTATCAAAAAGGCATCAATTTATTGTTATTAATATTCATTATTTGTATTGCCTAGGAGTTCAAGTCACAAACCAGCATCTCTTTATGATGGTGCAGTACAAAACTTGGAACAAAAGAGACTGTCCGTACACCAAAGAGAGTTTCTCAATTACTCTGAAGATTGTCAAGTAGAACTGGTTGAAAAAAAAATTCCAGTTTTTTCAGTGGGAAATACAGACATTTTTCTTGCTATTTATTGTTTATTATGTATTTGTGTCAGTGTGTGTTTGTGAAAAATGTTCCCATTTTTCAGACAGCTTTATTGTCAAGCTGGGCTACTCTGAAAAACCAGAAACAAAAAAGGATTTATATGTAAATACTACAATTCAGTGTTTTCCTTTCACAACTGAAACTTGATCTGCCAAGTATCACAGCAAAATCATATGAAACCACAAATTTCTCATTGTAACATTCCTCAAAAACAACTTCCCAAATAGATTCTTCAGAACTGGTGGACATTGGCTGTATGGATGTAGTGTCTGTTAACAACATTATCTCAATGAAGTTATGTTTGTTAAGAGGTTTTCAGAAGTTCTTGATCTGTTCAGATCCTCACAGAATAAAATATTTTAAACTATAAACATTATATGGGAAAGCAGAGTGTTCTGGGAACATACCTGAGAGTTAGGAACTCCTGAATTATAAACATTGCACTGACATTGGCTCCCTCTGTGATCTTCAGCAAGTCACTTTATTACAGTATTTTAGAAGTACAATTCACTTTTGAAAAATGCTGTCCTTCTTTTGCCTGCCTGGTATAGTAATCCAGTATGTCCCTTCTTAATTATGACTAGTTAGCACTCACATAGCACTTTTCATCTTCAAAGTGCATCACAAACACTAATTAATGAATCCTCACTACCCCACTGGAAGGTAAGCAAGTAAGTACATAGTTTCTCCATCTATAAAAACAGGTAAATGAGTCAGATTTAGGGCCTAATCTTGATATATGTTCCATGAACACAATTTACATGGACTTTGGTAAGAGTTATATAAATGGAAAAAATCAGGACATAAGTGAGTTAGCCAAGGTCACGCAGGAAGCCTGTGGCAGAACAATGAACAGAAGCTAGATCGCTGGACTCCCAATCTTGTGTTTTAGCCTTCAATTATCATTCTTCCCTTGTGATATTCAGCAATAAGATATTCTAAGAATTCCTGGAAAATAATACCATCAGAGAGAGTGGGCCAGAGCCCCTGTACTACCAGAATCAATGGTGTACAAGTCAGCAGGTAGAAAGATTCCACTGGCACTGCCCTGATCTTGATGATGCATGTTTCCCATCATGCACTGTGCTGTAATAGGCTAGGGACTACTCTAAGAATTTATGCTGGCCTCTAACAGCCACTAGGGGCCAAAAATTTATTCTTTGTTCAACATAAGTGGCATATGGACCAGGCCCACAATCAGTTACCATCCCCATCCCCTCTTTCCTGTTAAGCGTGCCGCAAGGAGCATGTGTGGCATATGAACTCCTTTGTTGGCTGTACAGCACTGCAGGATGACTCTCACACTGGGGTTACCCTCCCAGGGCAATTTACTCATCTTCTGCAGCCAGAGGTCATCGGTGGTGTGGAAGCTCAGCTGACCCAATTCTGACTATGTTCTATAATTAGATTTAAGGCCAATGCCTTGCTGTAGTAGGGGAACTATATAGCACTTTTCTTCAAATTGCAACATGGAGCCATGCCCTAAACAGCAAGAGGACTGGGTGTGACCTCCAGATAGAATTTAGAGGCCCTTACACATGCTCTGTTAATGTCAGCTAATCGTATTATAAATGCCAACAGCAAAGACCACAGTTCTTTGTACTTAAGCCATTTAATCCCAGCAGATGTGGGGAGCTATGTTGTTTTTGTTGTAGATCTTTTATGGCCCATTTAGTAGCATTTCAATGCAACATGCAACACTTCTTCTGGGATAGTCTGTGGAATAATATTTTGTTAGCAGTGTTACATGGAGCACTTGTAATTCAGGGTTTGTCAGGAAATCTGACCCAAAGGGTAGGGTCATTGGCCTGGCTGTCTGGATGCTATTCCTGGCTCTGCCACATATCTGCCTGGTAACCTTGAACAAATCACTATATTTGTCTGTGCATCAGTTTCCCCAGCTGAAAAATAAGGGTAGTGAGACTTCATAAATAGGGCTGTCGATTAAACACAGTTAACTCACACAATTAATACAAAAAATTAATTGTGATTAATCACACTGATAAACAATAGAATACCAATTGAAATTTATTAAATATTTTTGGATGTTTTTCTACATTTTCAAATATATTGTTTTCAATTACAACACAGAATACAAAGTGTACATTGCTCACTTTATATTATTATTTTTTATTACAAATATTTGCTCTGTAAAAATGATAAACAAAAGATAGTATTTTTCATTTCACCTCATACAAGTACTGTAGTGCAATCTCATTATCACAAAAGCGTAACTTAAAAATGTAGATTTTTTTTGTTACATAACTGCACTCAAAAACAAAACAATGTAAAACTTTAGAGCCTACAAGTCAATTCAGTCCTACTTCTTGTTCAGCCAATCGCTCAGAAAAACAAATTTATTTATATTTACGGGAGATAATGCTGCCCACTTATTATTTACAATGTCACTGAGACATTCACATGGCACTTTTGTAGAAAGCATTGCAAGGTATTTCCATACCAGATATGCTAAACATTTGTATGCCCCTTCATGCTTCAGCACCATTCCAGAGGACATGTTTCCTTGCTGATGATGCTCATAAAAAAAAGTGTTAATTAAATTAGAGACTGAACTCCTTGGGGGAGAATTGCGTGACTCCTGCTCTGTTTTATCCACATTCTGCCATATACTTCATGTTATAAGCAGTCTTGGATGATGACAACACATGTTGTTCATTTTAAGAACACTTTCACTGCAGATGTGACAAAACACAAAGAAGGTACCAATGTGAGATTTCTAAAGTTAGCTACAGCACTCGACCAAGGTTTAAGAATCTGAAATGCCTTCCAAAATCTGAGAGGGACAAGGTGTGGAGCATGCTTTCAGAAGAGTTAAAAGAGCAACGCTCCAATGCGGAAACTTCAGAACCCAAACCACCAAAAAGAAAATCAACCTTTCGCTGGTGCCATCTGACTCAGATAATGAAAATGAACGTGTGCTGGTCCACACCGCTTTGGAACATTATTGAGCAGAATCCATCATTGGCATGGACTCATGTCCTCTGGAATGGTGGTTGAAGCATGAAGGGACATATGAATCTTTAGTGCATCTAGTCACATAAATATCTTGTGACGCCGGCTAAAACAGTGCCATGCAAATGCCTGTTCTTACTTTCAGGTGACATTGTAAACAAGAAGTGGGCAGCATTATTTCCTGAAAATGTAAATAAATTTGTTTGAGCAATTGGCTGAACAAGCAGTAGAACTGAGTGTAATTCTAGGCTCTCAAGTTTTACATGGTTTTATTTTTGAGTGCAGTTATTTTTTGGTACATAATTCTGCATTTGTAAGTTCAACTTTCACGATAAAGATATTGCACTACAGTACTTGTATTAAGTTAATTGAAAAATACTATTTATTTTGTTTTTTAAAGTGCAAATATATGTAATTAAAAATAATATAAAGTGAGCACTTAGAATTCTGTATTGTAATTGAAATCAATATATTTTAAAATGTGGAAAATATCCAAAAATATTTAAATAAATGTATTCTATTATTAACAGTGCGATTAATCATGATTAATTTTCTTAATCACTTGACAGCCCTATTCATAAAGTACTTTGAGACTAAGGGTGACATGCACTGTATGAAGGAGCTATTTATTATTAAGGTTTAACAATGAAGAGGAAACATCACAGATTAAAAAAAAACAAAACTCCATGTGCTGTAATGCTACCGGATACAACTGTAACCAATCCCTGTGAAAACGACATTGATCTGTTGGCCTTTGACACAAAATGCTTTGAACACTGACTGTACGATATTCAGTGGGTCAAATTCTGTCCCCAATTAACACCTATGCAATCCCTTAATTTTAATGAAGATGTATGTATCTAAATGTGGGAAATATTTGACTTAGTATGTACAGGTTTGCCTCAATTATCCAAATGACTTTGGGGAGACTCAAACTTTCAGATATTTTGAGCAACACAAATGAAATTCAGTTTCTATACAAATGTCAGATTTGAGGAACAGAAGAAAAAAATTCCATGCAACTTCCTCCTTCTAGGGGTGGAATGGAGAAGAAACTTTACTGACTTAAATTATCTTGTGTGTTTTTTAGGTTTAGAGCGCATTTAGACCCATTGGTAGTCATTTTATAATAACCTCTGAAGAACAGAAAGAATAGAACTTTGCATAGTCTGCAATACAGTTAATTGAGTTTTACCTGTATATAAATATGGTATGAAATGCAGAGTACATAAATGTTGCCCTCTATACCCTATATTAAATCTACTGCCTATTTTTCATTATATTTAGAAGTAGCTAAGTTTTGTTTGAAATGTCTAAACTAGTCATTGAGCTGTGATTCAGACTGCAAGGAGCTCTGTGCTTATAAAATGTATTGCTCCTGCTGGAGCTCTTACTGTGAAATGAACTCTGTTTCTTACTGGTTGCTTTAAAATTTACTTTTTATGTTGTCTTTGAAAATCAGTTCATTTGTGAGTATAGGGACACTTTCATGAAGTGTTGATAGGCCCCTGCAAAGGCTATGATCTGGAAAAAAAAGCTGCTAGGTTTTTTTGATCAGTCGCTTTGTTTTCTGGTTTGGATTTTGAATTTATTAGCCTTATACGTTGTTTGGTTTGGGGCTCTTTTGCCGTTTCTTCCCTTTCTTCCTTTCCCTTACTTTCTCTCCCTTATTAAAAGACTCTCATCTGCTTTGAGGGTGGCAGAAAAACTCTGTGGTACTGTAAGGCTATTTAGGTGGGTAGGGAGCGAGAACATTTATTATCATAAGCTTTCTGATTTTAATACTGTACTTAGTGAATTTCACCTTCACTGTAAAATGGTTTTGCATTTCCTTAAGGAAATAAATGGAGGTGTAGATACTGGAATACTCAGCTTATATCGTGTAGCCATGGTTACCACCAAAATAATATGGATAATTGGCTGACCCAACCCACCTTGTGTTCAGAAAATGTGGGCTGGCTATTTGGTACCCTGAAGAAATTACCTACAAAGGACCAACTGGGGGTTGCATCATGTTATCTCATTGGCATTCAGCACCATTGCTATAGCATCAGTGAGAGAAAACTATTATTGAAGACATGACAAGGAAAAGTGCTGAAAGGTGAGGGCTGAGAAGTAACTGTGTGCTGTGGATCCACTCGCTCCATAGCTTTTTGAGGTGGAGTGAACTGCAGGAAGACTAAATTTTCTCAAATCCCAACGTGCCTAGACAGGATATTAAGGCAAGAAAACATTTTTGATTTGAGGTATGGGAAAACAATATGGCTTTGTCTACACTAGAATGTTGTACTCCTTACTATACCAGTATAGGTAAAGCAGTAAAACGCTCCTGGTGTGGATGCAATTATATGAATCCAAAGATACCAGGATGACTATTTGCCATATGGGAAGGGGAATAACTATACTGGCATAAGACAACGTTATCTCCAAAATAGCTGTGGCTCCACTAGGGCTTGTACCAGTACAACTATAACGATTTTTTTAAACCTTAACTAAATTAGTTATACCAGTACAAACCCTGTGTGTAGACTAGGCAGCTGTCCCACTGCTTGAGGTGGAGCTTGCTATAGTGAAGTTAATGTGTATACCAAGGTATACACACCAATGCCCCTATTAATCTTGCAGACTGAATTTGGCTCCAATTTGTTGATGGAAATCAATATGTTGCTTATATTGTCTTCGCATATGCTCCAATTCATCAAGATACTTAAGTACGTACCCATTTCCCTTTGTACACTAGCCACAAGCACCTTGGGGGAGGCATGTGGGAGCCAGCAGCCACCATCTGTGTCTCTTAAACCACCAAGAAAAATGTCTCTACCCTGATGGGTTAGGAAGTCTGCATGGCAGCCACCTTTCCTTCATGTCCAATGCCGAAGCTGTGCAAGAGTCTTTTCCTGATTCCCACAAACCAGTGCTATCATTCTCTCTGCTCTTTGTGCCCCCACTGCTCTAGCTGGCCACAAAGCCCAGAAAGGCTTCTAGTGACGTGTATAAGCCTAGCCTGCAAGGACTAGGTCTTCAGACCCTTACAGTTATTAAGGAAGAGTGCACTGAACTGTGTCAGCAATTAGTCTCCAGGCAACTGCTTGCCAGTGCTGAGGCCAGCAGAAGTGCCCTGATCACCATAGAGGATGCTCTCTTTAGCCTGGTTTGGGAGTGGATTCCTTAGTTGCCTAGTAGTTCAGTAGCAGATGGAGCACAATGTCTTGCTCATGTTGAGATGCAACTCCTGCTAACATCCCATGGACCAGAGAGGACATGCCCCCAACTGCGTGGGGAAGAGACAATGACACCCAGGATTCTCTAAGTGACATTGTCCCACAGGGCTGCACCAGACTAACATGAGAATATGTAAACTGTTCCTAAAAATCTGTAGTAGGAAGCCAAGTGAGATGGGGGTGGGGAAGATTCTAGGCAGCAGTTCTACACTCAAGCAAAGAAAAAGACAGAATAGTTTTGAGGTCAGTTTATTTTTTGAATAAAGTTCTTTGTTCAGTGTTAGGTGAAAGCGACTCTTTCTGCTGTGCTTTGCCAGTTTCACATGACAGCTAAGGAGGTCACAGTCTCAGCAGATATCAGCACCAGCTTCTAAAGAGTTAAAGAAAAAAGGGCTAACTATCTTCTTCTTGCAGTAGGAACATTGTAGTTTGTTTTGACTATTCTCCTTAGGACGATGGTTTGCAATTGTGTTGGTTTACCATTTAGTATTTAACATTCACATGAAAGTAGTCTCCAAGGCCTCGCCAGTCAGAATCAAAGCCTTGTTGTGTTATGTGCTGTACAAACAACTACAAAGAAACAGCCTCTGCCAAGAAAAGCTCAAAATCTATGAAGAAAAGTGACACATGAAAAAGGGAGGGAGAGATGGACACAGTCAAACATATGCAATTGTGTATGACAATTTTGTTGTTATAGATAACGTTGGAGTCCGGTATCCCGCCCCTGCCCCTCAGCTTACCCATCATTAATCAGCATTTTTTGTATTGCTCTAACACTCTATTATACTCTAGTGAATGAGTCTAATTTCTAATATTGCTGTGTTATTCCAGATATGATAAACAAAATAACTTCTAAACAGAGCGATGAAACTTCACACTTCATTGCCACCAAGCTACTCTTAGTAGGAGATGCAGCTCTGCAGCATCTCTCAAAGTCAGAGCCCAAGAAATTAATTTTACCCTGCTATGGAATGAGGAATCCAACTGGAGGAATGTTACACCCAGAACTGTAAATTTGCCTTTGGTTTGCATGTTACACTCAAGTGATCATGATTAAAAAATGATGGGAGGACATGGAGTCTGCTTTAATATTGAAACTCAAAAAGATAAAGGAAATGTACATGAGCATGTTTAAGCACTGAAATAAGCAATAATGGGAAACATGAATTTTGATTCACAATGAAAAGCCAGTTTTCAAAAAAAAAGAAAAAAACAGAAATAAAAACTTTTTTAAAAAGCGGAACTCATTTTATGGTGCTGAATTAGAAGTTGCAAGTATTTGACTTCTTGCTAAAATTGTCCCCATGTTATTAAAAAGTTCTAAGGTTTCCACTGCCAATTCTTTTAAATAATAGAGATTTGTAAGGCATTAGATCCCCCTGAGGTCTTTATTAGAGTGTAGATGGTTCAATTTTAATGCTGGGTTCAAAACTGTCAAATTGGGACCAGTTTATTAATTCAGTCAGCTCTGGCTCTGCAACACTGTGCATGTGGGAGTATTCCCCTTCATACAAGTTTGCAGTAATGAGGATGAATAGAACTTACATTAGTCATTTAGCATTTCATAGGAGCTCCACTTTTTGATTTTGAACTTTAAGATTATTTTATGTTAGAGTAACAAAGAAAAGCACCATTTGTATTAATCTGTAGTTCCATTTATTGAGTAATGTTAAAACTTAAAATTCTGTTTCCTTTCACTCTCAGAATGTTTTTTTAGAACCATGTGGTGTTGAAATGGACATATGGTATGAAGGGTTACCTTCATTTCTTAAATAAAAACCATGAAAAAAGTTCCCTTAATCTAATGTAAGGGCTGGATCTCTACACTGACTTCCCATAGAACATGAAATCATTAAATGTCTTGATCCTTATCTTCAAGCTATATGGTGGCCTGGGCCCAGGATATCAAAAAGGTTGCCTACAGCTCCAGAATGAAGATTGTGCTCAACCAGTCTGCTCCTGTGGCACAATGTAACTTTCTACTGCTAGGAAAAAGCTGGTCTGCACAGGAGAGAGAGCTTTACCAAGGGCCAGTCTGATGGTGTGGAATGAAATTCCAGAGGAATTGAAAACCATCACATACCTCACCACCTTTTTTCTCCAAGTGGAAGGGGCCCTTGTTTGACCTGCCTTCTCTAACATAAATATGTGGCAGCATGTACATTTAAAAACAAAACAAAAAGCCTTTAACTGAGGAACAGTTCTCCACTGGGGAGAGGATGAACCACACATGGCAGATAATAGTCATGGCACTTAACTCACAAGTGCAAGATGCCCACATATAGAGATGATGAGGGCAGTATATGTTTCAGTATAGAACATAAGAGATCATACCCTTGAGATCCCTCTATGGAGGGACCCCTCTGAAAAGAAGAGAGGATGCTGTCTATGTGATAATACCATCCCTTCTCCAGGTGCTGTGGAGGGCTCTGTGGGGCTCAGAGGTCTGTGATTAGAGAGAAGTAAGGGAGAGCCAAGGATGCAGGGCTGGATATGTGTGCTATCTGCATAGACTCAGCCTACACCAATGTTGTGGGGAACCCCACGTAAAAGTTAAGGTAGCCTTAGGTTGTATTCAGTTTTTAAGATGAGTCTTTTGTGCTTTGGAATCTTTTTTCTCTTCCCTTAAGGTTGGGTTCCAGAACCAGTAGTGGGCAGAGCGAGAGGGGGCATTGGGGGGCCCAGACCGGATTAGGGAAGCACAGGGCATCCCTGCAGATAGTTTTGACCTCCAGTAGATCCTATGTGATACACAAGTATCATTTCTAGAGCTGTCCGATTTTGATTCATTGTATAATGATGGCTGGGATATGGTAGCAAAGTTAAAGTTTCCATGCTGCCTTGCACCTCTGGGAGGAGTTCCCTATAAACATCCACAAAGCTACATCTTTGTTCTCCTTCAAATCCCACCTTAAAACTTCCCTTCGCTGTGATGCCTAAAACAAACTGAAAATGTTAGGCCACTGGTGTGTGGAGACCATTGCCTATTGTACTGACCAACAGTTGTCCCACTGATTCCTTGCACTCCCTCATCTGTATCTACCTGTTGACTCTTGTCTTACGTTTAAACCATAAGCTCTTTGTGTTCCAAGTTTGCAAAGCACCTTGCATGATGGGGTCCTGGTATGTGACTGAGGCTTTGTAGGTGCCATCACAAGAATAAATAATATCAATAATTAATAATAAAGTTGGGATTAGAACCTCAACTGTGGTTTCCTGTTTGTCTAGTCACTCAATTTTTAAAGCTTCTAACATTCTATTAATGTCTGAAAGGAAATATTTTCAGCCTTAACTCCAACAAAATGAAGGCTTTGGTCTAGAAATAAAGTAATGCACTCAAGGATTTTCAGCATCTAAAACTAGGTTCTCCCTCCTCCCCCATAGAAACACCAAGCTTTGCCATATGCATGATATGTAAGATCCCGTGAGCTCATTTCTGCCCTCAAACAAGTAGGCATGGTCCCATGGACTCCACTGGGACTTACATGAATGCATCAGAGGCCATAACTGGGCCTTGTGTTTTGTTGTCTCATAAGAGGGTTCGATTCAAAAGAAAGATTATTGAAAACAATTTTTGCTAATCCCCAGAATTTGCTAATCAATGAGCGCCTTTGATGTTTGGTTGAATTGGGTACTCATGAAAGAAATAGAACCAATGGCACTTAAATCCAGGCTTAGAGCTGTGTAAAATAACCCACAGTGCTGGCTATGTTCCTGACCACTTGCTACATCTAATCTATCCCAGGCCAGAGACTCTTCTGTTTTTTTTAGGTTGCAAGCTGTTTGGAGCAGGGACTATCATTAATTATACAATTGTTTAGCACTCAGCACAGTGGAGTTCTGGCTGATGCCTTTTTGTGCTATCACAATATAAATATAAGTAAATACTAATAATCTCAGACCACATGTGCTGAAATATGTTGCGTCTTTTCAGTTGGACAAACAGCCATTTGAAACTGGTTGAAATTACCAAACTCATTTCATTTGTTATTGAAGCTAGCCATGAGGTGTGAAGCTAGTTCATTAGCCCACTGCACTAAGCAGACCCTGCTGTTTTATCAGGTATTGATGTCCTGCATTTGTGATTTAAAAAAAAATACACAACCTGTCATTCCATGCAAGGAGCAGGTTAGTGTCCTTGGAGTTGGAACTAGAGAAAAGCAACATTGCAATTTAATCAACAGTGATCAAAAGTAACTATCTCAAATCAACAGGAATCAGTTCCAGCGCTTTATACTAATCCAAAATAAGTAAAGAACATCATGTTCAAAGAAACGATTTTGTACAAGATTTGACGTTTAAGTCTTATGACTTTGTGTGTGAAAAATATTCTTTTTGATCTGAGTTCAGTGGTTTCTCCACATGTCTAAAAGGAATTAGCAGAATAGGTAATAAATTACTTTGGAATATAAAATGGGGACAGTGTTAGCAAATTTTTGAAGGAACAGTTTCCTATCTAAAGTAGGAATCATTAAGAAATTATAAGTAGTGATCTTAAAGCATGTAACACTGTGGGTTATTGGTGAGGGAGTTTTATCTACTGTGGGACATTATCTAATTGGCATGAATGATTGTTGCTTAAAAGAATCACAAGCGATTTTGCCCTATGTTTTTCCTCCCCCAGATTATGAATCGTCTTCTCTAGTCTATCTGATGGCTCATATCTCTCTCCCCTTTAGAGTATTTCTGCAGAGCTGCAAGTCAGTCTATGTGCATCTGAAAGATAGAAGTGCACATTTTTGTTTTGCTGGATAGGTAAGTTGTAAATGTCAGTTTCAGCTGACACACTAAAAATAATAGATCAGTAACAGTCAACGGGCACTCAGCCTTCCCACAACCTTGCGCCTGTAGGGATCAAGTGTCACTGGCATTGCAGCAGCACGGTCAGCCCTGTGCTGCTCCTCTGTCATGGAGTAAGGGAGGGGGGCCACTCAGTCAGCTATTGTTGACTGGACAAGAAATAGGAACCATGCAGTAGCCAGGATAATTTTGAGAGTAGGGGTGTGGGAAGATAGTAGTGATAACACATAGTGACAGCTGACACAATGGCCCTGCACTCTTTAGGGAGGATGGCAGTCATCTGTCAGATGCTGGGACTGACATTTGGCTCTGTAACATTAGGGATTGGGTCAGGCAGGAGATGGGTAGCAGGTATGGTGAGTGTGAGGTGCATCCATGCCAATCGCTGGTGCTCCCAGTGCATGGAAGGGTTAAAAGGGCCAGCTCCCACAGATAAAATGGGACCTGGGATTGCATGGTTGGATCTTGAAGTCTTTGAAGACCGAGGTTCCCCCCACCCAGCTTGTGGCCCCCATCACAAAGCCCCCTTATATGCAGGGGATGGAGAGAGAAGCAGTTTCACAGGTGAGCGGATTTCATGGGGTAGACCTGGGAGGGTCCTCCCAAAGCTGCTGTTGCTTTGTGGTGAAAGCCCGGTAACATACACTGGAACTAATTAAGTGCCTGGCACTTGAGAGCTGGGGGTGGCAATATAGTGCCCCGCCCACAATATAATAAATAAAAGTTGTAGCTTGAGTTTAAACCTATCCCATATGTCTGTCAATCATTCACCTTCTTGACCAACTCAATAAACTGCCATGGACTAACTGTACATGTGGACCCTGCTGATGCACATTAACAGTTCATTAATCCACTTTCATCCAGTCCCATTTCAAAGAGGAGTAGATCAGAGTGCATTAACAAGCTATTAATGTGTGTCAGTGCTGCAGGCTAGTGCAGGAAAGATTCCCATCCCACTGTTTCGTGAACTGGCCGTTCCTGTAGACAAGTCCTAGTGCACTGGCTCATTAGCTAAGTTGTCAATGATCTAAAAAAAGGTGTCTACACCTTTGCTAACTGCAACACTTCACTGGTGGAATGCTAAAGAACAAATCCATTTACCACGTTTAACGTAAGAAAGGTTTAAGGAGCTTGGAGATGGGTCTGAGGAAGGTCAGTTGCTGGGGGTGTGGGGTGGGCAGAAGCTCATTATGATGAGGCGGGATGGAGGTATAGGAGGGGGAGTGAGGGGTACTACTGACACTCAGTATGGGGAAGAGCCGGCTTCAGGCCGGAAGGGGGATCTTGGCAGTTGATATCTGCTCCCCAGCCTGATCCTAGGTGCCATGGTGGCCACTCCAGCCTTTACAAGTACCCACTCTCACCTCTATTTCCCCCCCCCCCCCAGTGTGTGTGTGCAGGCTGATGCAAGGGCAGAACTCCCACAATATTTCCATTGTGCAGCTCTAGCCTCTATTGCCCCCCAGTTCTGCCCCCCCCCCCCCCGAGTTGTTGGTGAAGAGGCAAAGACGTGGCTAAATCTGAAGCAGTGCTTGGTACTTGGCATTCAGTATCAAATATTCCCACAACCAAGATAAGCCAGCTCTTTTCTGGGTATGATATTACCAGCAATAATGCAGTACTATATACATACAAAGCAGGGATGCATGCCCTGACATGGGTTTCTGTGTGGATTTCAGATTGGAATTATGGGTTAATTTTGGTTCATCTTCTGATTTGTCAATTCTTGGGTTTGGCAATACTTCCATGTCTAACTATGCTGAGTTGCTGCTCTGGGCCTCTATCGGTCTGGTCTGGAAGCAGAGAGATGCACTCAGAATGTTTTCCTACCAATTTAGACCATATTACTTCGGAGTCTGCTCTACGATCTAGATATATAACAGACCTCCACTCTCCTTCATAGTGGCAATAGTATGTGCTAATACAATTTATATACTTGAAAAAGATGTCAAATATGTTATCAACTAATGACGTTCCATCACTGTGCAGTGACATTCTCAACACTTCTTTGAGATCTCTTTAAACTCTGCCTATATATTACAATCTGCTGGAAGGTCACATTCCAAGTTTCTGCTCAGAGTTTAGAGCAATCAAAGCAGACAAACCTGTAAGAATACATCTCAGATTAGCGCATTGAGGGAAAAGGCACTTTCAGAGTTTAGTTTCAGGTAAGATATCCAGGAATACC
Organism: Dermochelys coriacea; assembly: GCF_009764565.3. Lineage (NCBI taxonomy): Eukaryota > Metazoa > Chordata > Testudines > Dermochelyidae > Dermochelys > Dermochelys coriacea. The sequence goes on from NC_050072.1 coordinate 115,068,536, forward strand.
CAATGTAGCTAATAAACATGCTTTTCTTTTACCTTAATGCTGAGTCTTAATTGTCTCCCAGATTACATTATTTTTTAATTCTCTTCTCTAGGACTGCATGGAAACTCAGCAGAGGAAGGTATCAAGCATTTCTAGCAGGGAGTGTGGGAAGAACAAAGACCATTTCTGCATAAAGAAAATATACATCCATATTGCTATTAGCAAATTATTTTAATTCTTATAACCTCTGTGTAATACATTGAACCTATTTTATAGCATGCTCCTCCTACCAGAGGATGCTTTATTCTGCTGGGTCAGCTCACGCCCTGGGGTGACCCTTGTCTGTGCTTTCTCAAGGAATCCAGGGAAGCTGCCTTCAGCTTTGGTCATTTCTTTAACTGAATCTTCTTATCGAACACAATCCCACCCCTTACCAACTCTTACTTCAAAGTCAGTGCAAGCATAGCTGCCCCTTCCACAAACCAGTCTCCTGCACCAGTAATTCCCCATAGCAATATTTCATGGCTCTTACCTCAGAGCCTCAGCCCTCAAGGGCTCCCCAAACAGTCTCCTCTCTTATCCATTTGGTTTTGTGGAAAAGCTCCTCTCAGCACTAGCATTAACCCCAATAACAGTCATTTGGGAGCACTGCCTCCCCTTCCACTTCTTGAAGGATGCTGCAGTCCCACTTCCCCTTCCTAAGGGTCATAGAATCATAGAATATCAGGGTTGGAAGGGACCTCAGGAGGTCATCTAGTCCAACACCCTGCTCAAAGCAGGACCAATCCCCAACTAAATCAGCTAATTAAGTTCCTCCTCTTTCCTCTGGTGCAGAGGCTGGGCTAATCAGGCAGCCAGGGCAGTTCCAGAATACTCCAGCAGTGCTCATCTCCAAATATACCCCTTGTGCTGTAGGGAAGGAAGCTTAGGAGCTGTCTCTGTGTCTTCTGAGAACTCCCCCATGCAGAGGTAATCAAGCAGGGGATTTAAGGATGGTTTCTGGGTTTTTTTTGCATCATGTGAGTGGTGCTAAGGTAGCAGAAAAAGGGCAAAGAATATGTCCTAAAGTATTGATTGTGGCCCCAGGGCATTTTTAAAATAACATGTTTGGCTCCAGGGCTGACAAGCTTGAATATCACTGGAGTAGCTGTGGGGAGGGCACAGGGTCAATTGACAAATGGATACAGTTGGAGTTATTATAACCTTGATGTTTTCTAGCGCTCTGGCCCCGTGTCTCACAGTGCTGCTTCCTCAGTTTTCTTCAGGTTTGCTAAACCTTCCCTAAGTAAGCACATGCTGCTTTAAGAGTGTAACTACTCTTGCATTTTTCTGTGATTTATTAATTTTCTATTTCCTCTTTGATTGTAAATCAACAAGGATGTACCAATCACAAAAAGCATTTACCCAGGAAAGAGCTTTGAGCTCACATGGGTAAAATATATAAACATAAAACCTTTGGAAAATATTGAGAGAATGAGGGCACATAAAACTTCACACTGAAGCTTATCAGGCAGGCTTTTCATTGTTTGTTTTTAGCAGTAAAAAACTGCAATAAGCTGTAATATGCAGTAAGTACTCCAGGAATGAGGCCTGCAGCTGACCTATCATCATGCCCAGAGTCATTTCACTAGGGAAAATGGCAGCGTTTTCCAAATGAAATACTTTTTTATTCAAACTACATTCCATTTCCATTATATGGGTGACAGTTATAGCTCTCTCCCTGCCATAAAATGGTTCCAATCCACATACAATTCTATCTTTGTTGTAACAACACCTCTAAAGCTCTGGCCCAAAGACTTCCAAGACTGCTATAAAAAGGCTGAGATGTGTTTGTTACAGTTTCAGGGTAACTGCATCTGTATTCCTCCCTCCATGATCCACTCCAGTGGTTTCCAGTCAGGCCTCAGGTATCGAGTCATCACCTGTCTTTGAATAGGGACTTGTGGCCCATTCCCTTCTGACTGGGGATTTTAAGGCTGCTCAGCACCTGCCTTAGACTGTGAAATCCCTAGAAAGCCAGTCTGGCTAAAGCTCAGTGCCTGCACTTTGCTTTCTCTCTGAGATCTATGAACAATGTATTGCCAGCAGTTCCAACTTATCACACAACTCTTTCTAAGCAAGCATATTTATTCTTACAGTAAATGTACTATAGAGAAAACACAGAAAATTGTAAAAGTTCCTATATGCATGCTTACCAGACGTCACCTATCAGCCTTATGGTGCCATAATAAGCCAAAATCTTTCCAATTGTCCTGCAAGGGTTGAGGCTCATTGTGGACAGAAGGTCCTGTCCATTTGCTGGATCAGAAAGAAGGCCCTGTGTCAGTTCAAACTCTCATTTTATACCAAAAGACCTTTGTATCCTAGTCTCTGGAAAGCCTATCTTGAACCAATATATGCAAACCATTTCAGGGGGTAGTACCTCTCTGGAGTTGTCTCAGTGACTCACTTTAATCACCACCCACTATTTTTAGTTTCTGGGGGAACTGTAGTATCCCTTCCCCCATGGAGTAGAACACAATCATTCATAAACAATTCATATATTTAATAAAATAGCCCTTCAAAGACACTGCATGGGTTTGCAATATCTGTCACAGCCATCACAAAGAGAAAGGAGAAAAGGTAAATGGATGGGGTGGAAATTGGGCAGGATAGGTCTTCAATGGACAATTTTGCTCAAAAGACAAAAGCAAAACTCACAAGGTGCATTTCAGGAGCAAACTCAGGTGCACTTGGAATATGATGGAAAATATTTGAAGGCTGGAAAAGAATTATTTAGAATGTGAAGTTAAGAGTAATGTGGGGACATTGAGCAAAGGAAATTTTAAGATGAATATTAGGAAAAAATTTAAGCACTAGATTCTTTAAAATGTGGAACAGACTCCCAGTCTCCATTCTAGGAACACAGGAATCACCATACTGGATCAGACCAGTGTCCAACCTAGTCCAGTATCCTGTCTGTGGCAATGACCAGTACCAGATGCTTCAGCAGAAGGTACAAGAACGTTTCTTCCCAGTTCTTCCCTTAGTTAGAAGTTGTCTGATGCAGGAGGATACACTTTTCTTGCTCTTTTAGTCCTTACTCTTATTAAGATCTAGTGTGGTGAATGGAAGAAGAGATTTATATTTGATTCAGATATGTGGGTGAAAAATCATAGCCAAAGAACAATTCTAAACCCAATGGAATTATGAGTTTTGTTCTCCTATTGGTACTATCCTGGTGATTAATAGCTGAGAAAAGGCAAGTACTGGAAAATGAACATCAAATCCATGGCAACTTGCAGTTCAACTTTTAGCTTTCTAACACACAAGAAGATAATTAGTTTTTCTTTAGGTTTTTATGATTTATAATAGCATTAGTGATCTCCAGGTCAGACATTTCCTGGCAGCTAATGACTGGTTGGGTTAAGAGCCCTCAGCTTTATATCAGACCCCCTACTCATCCCAGATAGTCATTAACTGCCAGGAAATGCATGATTCAGAGGTCATTATTGCTTAAATATTGCCTCTAAAAGCTTTTTATTACTAGCCATTCATTTTGTTTTTGTGCTGTATTAGCAAGCCTAAGTAGTAATACAATTAGCTATAATAACAAATCAGGCAAATAACAAGAGTTCTACAGGCAAGGGACAGATCCAAGAAAAATCACTTTACTTTCTACATATTTCCAGTTTAGGGTGTGCTATTGACACTGTAATAAAGACAAACTGAGAAAAAAAAAGAATCAAGTGACCTTATCAAGGCAATTAGGAAGGAGAAAAAGTCTCACTGTCAGAGAAAGAGATAGAGAATACTGCAGTTCAAAAGTTTTAACCATGTTAGTTACATTCCTCAGAAGAGGGAAATCCATAGGTAAGTGATGCAGAGCATCTCAAATGATATTGCAATAGATATCTCATCATCAGTAAGCTCTTTGGGACTGCCTTTTTGCTATACATGTGTGATAGTGCCTTCCACAATGAGATCCTGATTCCTGATTGGGGCTATAATACAAATATTAAATAAACAGTATTAAATAATAAATAATAATAATGTGCTCATGATCAAACTTTGCCAAAATCTAAATTATCTGTGGGGAAAGTTTTCAGCTGAAATTTCCACTGAGAAAATGAAAACAAAACATTCTGTTTACTCAACCTGAATAGAAACATTTTGTCTGGGAGCATCTTCTTTCATCTGAGCAGCCACAGTGCCTCTTGGGAGTTGTAGTTCCATGGTCCCTCCTGCCCCCATTCTGTCCTATGGGACCTCCTCTCTAGCTGCATGCCATCCCCCAGGATGCACTATGATCTCACCCTAGGGGCTCAGTAGTTCAACTTTTCATCCAAAATAAGGACAAAAACAAATGTCAACATATTGGAATTCCTGGAAGGCAGAAGCTCTAATTTTTGATCAGCTCTAATACCCAGGAAAAATATGTCAGTAATTTAAGGGTAAAAAACATTACAGGGATGTTGCAATTATCCTCAAAACAAGCACAAACCCAGGGAATTCAGAGTTAAGTTAAACTTAAAAGTAACACATGAAGCTCTGGACATGCACATTTAAGGCATCCAAACAACCTCAGCCCTTCCCTGTCACAATGGGAAGGGGGGAGGTAGAAAAATGAATCGCTCATTAAAAATCTTTTCAGTCTAACCTGCGACCGCAAATATTAAAATTCCTTAATCGGTCATACAGTTATTTCGTGGCATCACTACAAGCCCCACTTAAGAATGATCCAAGCTATTGAACTGATCTTGTCTATTAGTCTGTAATAATAATTAGATATAACAATCATTAATAATTTAACCTAATTACAACCTAAAGTCTTCAATATGAACATGATTTCAATTAATCATCACTATATGGAAATTTTGAAGGCTATCACATTATTAAGATGATTTGGGACAAAGAAAGGTGTGACATTATGTGCTATATTTCTTAAAGGTTCCATTTTAAAATTAATTTTAACTCTAATTAAGGGATCAAATACTAAATTATCATAAAATTCATTAAAAACATCAACGAGTAAGCACTTGGGGAGGACACACTGTAATCTCTGTAAATGACAACAAATACATGACTTACATGCAAGACTCAGCCCTTACTATGGAGTTGCAACCAGATCCTCCATAATTAACGTATTTTGAGTTTTGGCACAGAAAAGGGGTCTGGGAAGGAAATAAAGACACTTCTCCAGAGGTGTGGACACCAATAAGATCCCTGAATATATGAAAGGTGTGGCATACCTTTGGGGTAGACACACTTGAGGCATGAGGGAAGGTTGCTGGTGGAGCCACTTCTGGTGGAAAAGATTGCACCTTAGTGTTGTGGAGCTATATGTATACCTAGACAGAGCAGCACAGGTCCAGGAATTTTAACGAATGTGGACTAATTGCTTAAAGTTTTGGCATACAATTTGAACCCACTCTGCTTTAGGATACCAGGTGAACACATTGCATAGACCTACTAATACTTTAATCAGTTCGGCATAAATTCCTCGTGCAGTGTTTTTCCTTTCATCCTTTTTTCTTTTTCAGTGGCCGACAACCACCCATTATTTTTGCCAGGTGTAGTCAAGATTAGCCATTTTACTCCTCATAACTACTTGTTATCCCCATTCCGAAAAGCAATGAGGAGACTCAAACCATAGTTCTTGACACTAAAGAGCCTCGGGCTTTTAGTGCTAGCTCTCTAATCCGTAGCACTGTTGTTCTACAGCCTAGTCAAGAACAGGATCTTGAAATGTGCTGTTTTGAATGCTGCATTTGCGGTGACATTAATTTGGAGTTCTGGCTGATGTGTGTGGCTTACTGTAAGTCTGAAGATTTGACGAGTTTATGTGCTTCCTGAACACCTAAGCAAGAGTTGCTTATTTGGATTTGTTACTGGAATCTGGAATAGCTGATTGGCTTGTCTAACAATTCAGGTTTGTATCTTTGCTGTAAAGGGATTTTGAGTTATAAACCTGTTATTTCAACGAAAGCTCTGTTGACCTTTTTTGATTTTCATTATAAGAAAGAAAGAAAAACAAACCTTGTGTGGGCCTTCTAATTATTGTGCCAGTGTTTGTGACAGGAGTTGGTACCGTTAGTTTTGTTACACTCTCCATATTACATTGTCTGTAATACACAAGATTGAAAACCAGGAAGGGGGAAAAAACAGGGTCAATCTTACAATACACAGTAATTGATCATATCAGGTGCATTATACACGAGCCTGTCTCTGTGTTACCCTGTCTATTGGACATTCACTGTAGAAAGTTGTGGTGCCAATAGAATAATTACTCTTGCCTTGTCTCTCTTTATCAGCCTCCGAATGTGTGTCTGAGTGTCCATTGCAATTCATCATGCTCCGTTACTACTATAAACCATGCTATATGGTAAATCTCCATTTATTTATGATTAATTATTATTATTGATTAATTGCATTATACTAGTACCTGGAAGCCACAATGAGAGATTGTTATGCTAGGCTCTGTTCACATATGAAGTAAAAAGGAAGTCCCTGCCCCAAAGAGCATACAGTCTTAGCCAGTGACAAGACACAATAGACAGATGAACCAAAGGGGTGAGAATAGGGCAGGAGGGAAGACAGAGCATTAATAATAATTCTATCCTGTCTTTGTAAATAGTAGCTGTGCATATAGTTTAGCTCACCATCTGCCTAACTGTTATCAACTTGTAGCATTCTATAGCCATCATGACAGCAATGAGCCTTAAGTAGGTATTTGAAGGAGGAGAAAATATTTTAACTAATGATATGAAAATGTGGAGAAGTGTGAGGTTTCACAAAATCACTTGGGGATTTTTGGTGATGGGGTTTGGTGAACAGAGGAATCCAGGAGGATCCATATACATAGATATGTGGCCTTCAGTGAGAGTTGCACCTGTTTATGCCAGCTGACTATGGTGCATGCACAAAAAAGCTGAGATAACATTAGGTATGTTTGGGGGATAGAAATAAAGTTGGGTCAAAGCAAAGGACAATCCCCCTAGTCATGAAATACTGTTGAACAGTATGCCCATGGGGAATTGCTAAGCCAAGAGTTCATAATAAAATCTCAGAAGTGCCTAACCTATGGGACAGATAAGATAAATGCAATTTGTAGCTCTTAAAATGTAAGCATTTAAACAGGAAGGGTTAGTAATTATTAATTATTAACAACAATCTTAAGCTTCTCGTGGACCAGAGAAGTTAGAAACAGGAAAGACCTATTAATTTGTAGTGCTGTGGACACTTCGATTACATCTACACAACAATTAACACACACACATTACATCTACACACCTCTGGCTGGCCCAGGTCAGCTGACTCAGGCTCACGGGACTCATGCTGAGGGGCTGTAAAACTGCTGTGTAGACACTTGGGCTCGGGTTTGATCCCGCGCTATTGGGATCCCATGATGGGGAGGTTGTTCCAGAGCCCAGGCTCCAGCAAAAGCCCAAATGACTACACAGCAATGGTTAGCTCCACAGCCTGAGCCCTGCAAGCCCAAGTCAGCTCACCTAGGCCATTTGTGACTGTGCTGTGGCTCTTTTATTCCAGTGTAGACATACCTTCAGGGCATGATTTGGTCACACCCCCATACCCGACTAATGCACACTCTGCTATGGCTTATTGGGTCAGAAACACTACCCTGGTACACATGCAGTGTGTTGAGCCCTTGACTATTAATCACATAGTAGATATTAAAGTACAATATTTCATCTTGGCCAAAACAGAGCACATTGTACCCAGAAGAATCCCAAAATGTGTTACTTATTTTACTGTTATGGGGCTGGGGTAGTAGTTCCTCACTTAGGACTGAAAGATAGTTTCCATTCTGCTGGAGAGCTGGCACTGTCTGCACTAACTCTTTTTGGAAACTAGTGGTAGTAACTGTGGGACTCTATTAATGTAGGCAGGGCATGGTGTTTTTAACATCATTTCACATAGGTTTGGACCTAGTTTTAGACCAGACAGAGTTAGAGGAATATTGCCCATGTCTTTCTAGCTTTGCCTGGCCCAATTAATACGTACCCCTAATATTTACAGCCTTATAAAATCACTAAAGAATAAATCCTAGTGTGAATCATGCCCCTCCACATTCACTATTTAAAAAGTTATTGCTGGTAATAAGTAAACAATCAGAGTAACCTTTTAAAGTTCAGTAATAGATTTGGATTCTTTACTAGCTTGATACAATGCCCATTTAGTCAATAGAAAGGCTCCCTTTCACATCAGTGGCATTGGATCAGGCCCAATCTACAGAACAGCTGGGAGGAGTAATTCCCAGCTCAGGTAGATGTAGAATCACTTGCTCTATAAGAACTAACACCTAAATATAGCAGTGTGGCTATGGTTGCATGGGCGGTGCCTTGGGCTAGCTACTCAAGTACAATCCTGCCCAACCTTCTGGGTGTGGATTCAATGTGAGCTGCCAGCTGTGCTACCACAGCCACCTATATTTAGGTGCTAGTTCAAGTAGAGCTAGCGTGTACATGTCTACCAGAGCTGGTAATTACATTTCCCAGCTGCTGTGCTGCCATATCCTCAGAAGGGCAATGCAGACTTATTGTCATCATAGTCTGTTGCACCGAAACCACAACCAAGATCTGGAGTTATCACTTATCGCAAATAATTCCTCCATCCCCAGAGCACTCACAGGGAATACATGGAGGGTGCTGAGCACCCACCGGCAGCCCCTTATCAGCTCCCCTTCCCGCCCTCCTTCCCTGTGCCTCCCGCCTGCCACAATCAGCCGTTTCATGGCATGCAAGAGGCTCTGGGAGGGGAAGGCAGAGGAGTGAGGACATGGAGCACTCAGGGAGGAGGTGGAATGAGGCGGGAAGAGGCGGGGGGGTGGGGGCGGGGAGAGGTGGGGTGGCAGTGGGGACTTGGGGGAATGGTGGAGTATGTGGGGGGGAAGGGTCTGGGGCAGAGCCAGGGGTCGAGCACCCCCTGGGAGATTGGAAAGTCAGCACTTGTGTTCCAGAGTACAGGATGTTGATGGGGGCACTGCATCAGGCAGTGTTCAAGTATTTGCCTAGGCTCTCCACATTTACATTTGGGGGCCATTTCTCAGCTTCCACTTGGTCATATTGTCACCAGTCTTTGCCACCCCAGCTTTCATGTGATTTAGGCTACACCAGTATCTTTGTTCATAGACAGTGCCTAGGGAGGTGGTGGTGGTAGAGAAATGTTGTTCTGAGAGAACCAGTTTCTCCAAGATCATTGGCATTTCCTGCCATTTTGTTATCCTGTAGCTTTCCACAGTGGTATTTCGGGGTAAGAAGTTTTCAGAGGCAAAGCTCTTTCTGGAAGTCAGCCTCTTGGGTGTTGGAACGTGTCTATTATAATAGGTGTCCTGGATCATGTTTTTGGTGTCTCCTTTCTACTGAAGGCATCCCACCTCACTGAATTTGGTGCCATCCCTGCTAGGCAATATAAAGACAGCATGGGAGTCAGTTTGATCTACTGGATTGGTTGAGTTCAGTATTAATTTTCTGTGCCTAGTTTGGGTATGACCATTCAAGGGAACAATACTCTGCAACTGAGTAAAACAGGGCATGATTGCTTGCTCATAGTGTTTTGGGGTCAACTCCCCATTTTGTGTTGGCCAGTTTTTGAAATACTCAATTCCTGGAGTTCATTTTCTTTTTCAGGTTCTTTGAATGCCTGTGTTTGGTCTCATGTGACCCTCAGGCACACTGGATATTCATAGCCCTCAAGGATCATGCCATCCCACAAAGTCTGCAGTTTTTGCTTGGCCTGATTGCAATTTAGGTGGAGGGCGCACATTTGTGTATTGCTATGGTTGGCAAGGACATGAGAATTATTTCTTATTCTTTTCCCAAAATTCCAAGGGACCTTGATTTAACATGTAGTGCAAAGGATGGTAAAAGTAACAGTCCATCCTCACCCCCTAGGACCACATTAAGTATCAACAGAACCCTACTTTCTAGTATGGAACTTGAACTTATAACCCTTTTGCTTTCAAGAAACTAGAAAGGCATCATCATGTTATCTTGATGACAATACACTGAGATAAATTCATCCCTAAAGTAATTCCAAGCCCCTGTATATTTGGGGGGGGGGGGGGTTTGCATGTATTTCTAGCATTGGCAGGACATTAAACACATTTACTACTTTGATTCATGGTCCAACCCCTGAAAATAGCAGCATACCAGAAGCAAATATTCAGTTTTAAATTCTAGTCAATTAGTTTTAAGCACTTGTTTTTATTCTTTTCTAAAACATTTACATGTAGACTTAATTGGAGTTAGTGTCTCCACAGAAAGAAGAAGAGCAAACTTTTGAGAGTGATGGAGGTAAGCAGCATCCAGAACAGGTCCAGTTTAGAAAATCTGTCTGGAAGAGATATCACTGCATATCTAATCCTATTTAGGGCTACTGTGTATTCTTTTGGAGTTCTGGCTAACTTGGAAAATATCATTTAAGGGATAATAAATAAGTTACATGGGAGAAAAAGGCAGAGCTGTAATTTTCAAAAATGTTTGTGGGCACTTGGAGTGACTCTTATTTTAATCTGCCAGTAGATTTTAAGGCAGAGTTTTGGAAAGCATGGGGAATTCTATAAAAGGCAAAACACACTATTTTGATTATCTAAAACATAGTAAATGGGTTAATTTGTATTTTGAAAGCCTCTTGCAGTACACTCAGTAGTGGCTACCATTTGAATCCCAGCCATCTTTGCATATCGGCTTTTGAAGCCCCAAGAGCTTTTGCCATTTGTTCCGATTAGGTCTGTCTTCAGCAGATAAGTCTCTCAGGTAATTTGCAGCACTGGCACAAAATGAAGTCCGTTTGATGGTCGGAAACTAGAAAATGTCTCTTACCCAATTAATTAATGCTGTTCTTTTTAAATTCCTGTTCATGTTTCGTTTTATGTGCTGTTCTCTCAGATGTGTGAACCCCAATGCACTCATTCCAGGAGTTATTTTCCTGAGCTTGTAAAGAGTTGCTTCTTATATGAGTAGCTGTACTTTTTGCCATGTGCTTAATAATGGTCTGCTTTCTTTTTTACATTTGTATGCCCAGGCACACACTCCCACCAGATCATTTAAACTTCATATTATGTGTGCTGTAGCATTTAAAGCTAAACTGACCTTTTTTTTAGGATTACTCTAATATTTTACATTCCCCAGCATGTCTTAGATTATTTAACAGCAGAAACAAGCACATGATATGGAAGACTTTTGCTTTCTTTAATATTATGGTTGAAGTTGGATGATCTGAAGATTTCCTTTAAATTTATAGTTTTTTCATTGAATCTGGCGCTGCTAATATTGAGCGCAGAAGAGATTTCTAACTGTTAAAGCACTGTATTCTTAAAACTCTTGTCTCCATTATGTAGTTACTTTATTAATACTCTGCTTAAGATCAGGCCTGAAGTGAATGCTAAGGCAACAAAGACAAATGTCTCAGTCATTGATGTGTTTCCTCACTGTAGAAACAGAGAATTCGCACCCATTCATCTTAGCCCACAAGTGTGAAAGTTCAAAATGTAAGAATAATTTCTCAGTATAAATATTCTGTGAAATGTGTTTGCAAATGCCAGTTCTGAGTCTACAGCAGTTGGCAGCCATTTTGCAAAGCAGTGACACTACTTGTGTATGGCAGCCAGTGTAAGATATTTTTAAACCAGTACTAATGCAGAATGGGTACTGTTTAACAAACAGAAATAGACGTGATTGAAAAATAAAACAAGCCTTGTAAAAGACACTGGGAATTTATGTATTGAAGGGAATTCCTTCCCCACCTTTCTCCTCTACCTCCAATTACCCTGTGAGCTGATTCCAATTAGGTGGACTAAATAGGACTAAATGTTGACTTTGCCTACACATTCTCAAAGCAGCAAAAGGAGGAGCAATAGAACCTCAAAGCATTTACTAATTGAATATTTTTAGTATCTTTAACTAGCACAGTGCATTATTTATCAACATTGATACTTGTAAGCTTTTTAAAAAGTCTGGGATCTTCTGAAGTGAGTGAAGTGTATCAATGTTTTTCATTATATAACCATCGAAGAAGTGGGGGAAATAGCAATAAAATGTGACCCAGAAACAGAATAGCCAATGTTGTCAAAAATAGTTAGTGATACTTTAGATCAGACAAATAGTTGTTTAATGCATTTTTTCCCCAAATCAATAACTGAGATTGGCAAAAAGAACAGAGTACTTGTGGCACCTTAGAGACTAACAAATTTACTTGAGCATAAGCTTTTGTGAGCTACAGGCCACTTCATCGCTTGCATAGAATAGAACATATAGTAAGAAGATATATATATCTATATACACACACACATACAGAGAACATGAATAGGTGGTAGTTGCCATACCAACTGTAAGAGGCTAATTAATTAAGATGAGCTATTATCAGCAGGAGAAAAAACTTTTGTAGTGATAATCAAGATGGCCCATTTAAACAGTTGAAAAGAAGGTGTGAGGATACTTAACATGGGGAAATAGATTCAATATGTGTAATGACCCAGCCACTCCCAGTCTCTATTAAAACCCAAGTTAATAGTATCTAGTTTGCATATTAATTCAAGTTCAACAGTTTCTCATTGGAGTCTGTTTTTGAAGCTTTTCTGTTGCAAAATTGCCACCTTTAAGTCTGTTACTGAGTGGCAAGAGAGGTTGATGTATTCCCCTACCGGTTTTTGAATGTTATGATTCCTGATGTCAGATTTGTGTCCATTTATTCTTTTGCGTAGAGACTGTCCGGTTTGGCCAATGTACATGGCAGAGGGGCATTGCTGGCGCATGATGGCATATATCACATTGGTAGATGTGCAGGTGAACAAGCCCCTGATGGTGTGGCTAATGTGATTAAGTCCTATGATAGTGACACTTGAGTAAATATGTGGACTGAGATTGGTAATTCCATTGTATTTGTTAGGTACTGAAAGCAAGAATTAATAATTGCATAGTACTATACTTCAAACATTAAGGGATTTTATTCTGCCTCTATAATTTCAGTTTCAGAACAACCTCTCTCATATTTTCATGCTGTAGATCTTTGCTTTGATGTTGTAAATTGAGTGTTTGGCCATCTGGCCATCCAATTTTTCCTAGTTTTTTGGCTAGACAACTGATTATTGATTGTTTTCAATCCTGCGTACAGTAAATGTAAAGGAATGAGTGTCTGACACACTGCCATGACCCTAGAGAGGGAAGTGCAGCTGAAAACATCTACTGAACTGTACAGCCAAAGCAAAAACATTTATATGAAACAGTTTCAGCATCAAAAGTTGCTCTTATTACTGATAGAGGAAGAAGCTTGATACTACCACATAAACACTGGGAAATACCACCATGCTCTCTCTTGGGTACAAAGTGAGTTGAGTCATTAAGCTGGCATAGGCTCAAAGCAACCTATGAAGACAGAATTTAGGAGCAAACCCTCATTTGGTGGCCTATGATTCCACATCCAAAAACATATTGAATTCATCTTAGCTTCACAGTGGTGTATTTCCATTGGCTTCAGTGGAGTCACTCCTGATTTAGACCCACCTAAGGAAGAGTAGAATCTTGCCCGTTGTGTTAAAATGCACTGTTTACCTAAACTCACAAGTAGAACCAGTTGGGAATTTTCCAAAGAAATTATTTTTGTTAAAAATGTTGATTCATCAAAACCAAGGTGGAATTTCAGGGTGGGGGAGGGGGTGGGAGACCGAGAGATATACCCCCACATCCCAGAATAGCCAATAATGTGGTGGTTAGGACACTCACCTGGCACATGGGAAACTGAAGTTCACATTCCTGGCCTGCATTAGGCAGAGCAGGGACTTGAATCGGGGGCTACCACATTGCCTAATCACTGAGCTATTGGCTATGCTGGGGTGTCTCTCTCACTTTTTTCTCTTTGTGAAAAACATGCATCATCCAATGCACAATTGAAAAAAAATTGAAATCTCAAAAATAGTTTCAGAATGGCAAAAATATTTCCTACACCGGTCTACTCACAACCCATCTATGAATGAAATTACAACCCATCTATGAATGAAAACACATTTGCTTAATCTTTCCACCTAGTATTTGGTGAATAATGTGTAGTCCCTCAGGCCAAGTGAAATTTGCAGCTTCATTTGGATTGTGGCCACCAAAAACTCCTCTAGAGGTGCTGTGGATTATGCAAGTTAGGGACTGCTGAACAATGTAAATGTCTTGCTTTGTATGATGCTAAGAGCAACCTAATTACATCATTCTTTTTAATTTCTAAACTTCCTTACACTTCTTACTTTTTCTCTATGGTCATTATTGCAGGTTTCTTCATTTAAAAACTGCTGTAGTAGTACCAATCAATTCTACAGTGTAGAAGACAAAGCTAAGGACTCTCATGAGAAAGTGGTTCCATTTAGATTTGGTGCGAGTTTGAACATTTGATACAAATTAGAAAAATTAAGATGGTCTCTTGGCATTTTGGAAGAGACAACTGCACCAGATCAGTCTAGAGACTGATATTGCATGTGTCTCACTTCATATCTGTGTCAATTACGAGAGCAAACCTATATTTTTGTGTAGCCATAAAGAGTATATCAGCAAAATTCCAAAGTCCTCACTTTGATCCACTTGATTTTATACTGGATATTGTTATTAGTTGTGAATCTGATCTTATATTTTTGAAAAATTTGTGAACAGGGCTATGATTTCACTAGATCCCTCTTTTTACCACCCTTGCCTTTTGTGTGACAGTCACCTGCCCATCTAGAACAGGTTCATTGTGAAGGTCTGTGGCACAGGTCACTGCTCTCCAAACCTAAAAGGCCATGCTGGAATGAGGCATGAGCAGGAAGCATCTGACTAGTTGAAGCTAGTTGAAGGCAACACTGAATATGGGACTAAGAGAAGCCTCATAATCCCTAGTGTTTAGTTAATATCAGAAGCTCGGTAATCCTTGTGAGTTTCCCAGCAACCACATATAAGGGAATATGGAGACCCTATGCTAAGTAGAGCCAGTGGCTAGTTGAGGAAGCAGTACTTAGTTGCCAGGCTGCATTCAGCATACCCAGAGGAGCCTTCACAGTTTGGAGAAAGGAGACATTGAAGATCTTGCTGCATGGAGGAGGAACAAAGTATGTGATCACCCCTGAACACCAGGGAGGGAAGAGGAGTTAAATGACCCCAAGACCTTTGGAGAATATAGGAGGTAAGGTGGAGGGTGCTTGAGGGGTGTGAGAAGGAGAGGAAACTATATAGGGAGAAGATAAGTATGTGATCACCCCTGAACACCAGGGAGGAAAGAGGAGTTAAATGACCCCAAGACCTTTGGAGAATATAGGAGATAAGGTGGAGGGTGCTTGAGGGGTGTGAGAAGGAGAGGAAACTATATAGGGAGAAGATAAGAGTCCATTTTGGAGTTTCACACTCGTCAAACTGAAGTGTCTTTCGGGAAACAATAGAAGTCATAAAGCCAGAAAAGGAGGTAATCTGGGAATGAACTAGATACCAAGAATGCGAAAGGAGTTTCAGAGCACTTTTCTGGCTCCCTGTATGGAAGACACCTGAGACAAGAAAGGACCAATACTTTATACTGTGCAGTATGTGTCATGAATAAGAAGCGATTCTAGAAGAAGTGAGACCTTAAAAAATATGGCAGCATTCACGTGAGAGAGAAATGATATACCAGTAAATATAGAAAACATGGGAAAACTCTCAGCAAAAGAGGGAGCATATAGCCCATCAGATAATCCACAGAAGGGAGAGATCCTATTCCTTAGCCAAAAGCAGAAGCATTGTCGTGTCTTATTAGACACCAGAGAATGTACACCCAGGAAGGAATCCCTATACATGTCCTCCAAAACTTCAATCAAAGATCAAATTACAACTAGAAATGAGCTCCCATTCCTGTTCTGAATGTGAGAAATCTTTCAGTTAGCTATTGCTGCACACTAGAGAGAAAGAGAGAGAATCCCTATACTTGTCCTCTATGTGAAAAAACTTTAGCCCGTGTTTCTATTCTGAAAAGTAGCTTAGGATTGGCCTATAAAGTTGGACCAGTGTAACTAAATCAGTTAAAAATTGACAGTTTAGGAATCCAGTTTGATTTTCAAATTCTGATTTGCTGGATTAAGCTAAATCTATGTAAATGAGGCTTAAAGTGGTGTAAGCGAGGTTTTCACTGGTATAAGTAGATTAATTTAAAATTGATTCAATTACACTGGTCCAATTTTTCTAATATAGACAAACCCTTGGCAAAAATAGTACAGTGAGGCTCCAAAGTTTATTGTCTTTCAATTACTTCCTTTTATGTCCAATTTATAAGTTGAGGGAAAGCCTGTCTTCCACCCTTGGAAATCTAATGTACAATCAGAAAATCAAGCTGGGTTCTTTCCTGCTGACCCAACATTAACAAACTGTAGCTGGAACTTAGTTAATAGGTGTGATGATGAATGAGCCAGCACAAAATCTAGCTCACTCTTTCAGAGATGTGTTGGCTCTGCAGAACTAGCAGAAGCATAAAGTAGAAAAAACTTACTTTAGTCAGTCATATCAATAATTATGCTCCTGAATACAGACAGAGAACAGTTTAATCAACTGAAATCTTCCCAGGTAACAGTTACAATATCAGCACCATAGCCACCCGAAGGGTCACTATTACAGGAAAAACAAAGGACATCTAAACAAACCAAGGGGTACATTGGCTCTCTGCTTCTTGAGGACATCTAAAATGGTCATAAGTAGTGCTCCTTTGCTGACAAAAATAACTCATGCCCACCTTGTCTCTGACAGTGAAAAACATGAACAACAAATACAGTGAATAGATTAATTTCAATTGTGGAACAAACCACTACTGAAGGAATTATTCTGAGAACAAGTAGCCATGTAATCAGAAAGACATCAAGGTTCACAGACAATAATTACTGACTGATTTGTTTGTGGTTGATGTGTTTTATTTTCATTTTTAAAGAAGATCATAACTGATACTGACCCCCACTATGTGATGGGATATTACATCTGAACTTGGACCCATGATAGATGAGTAGGGCCAGGAAATAGAGTTCAGTCTGTTACCAGCATTTCTATGTATTATATCTTTATTATACAGCGGTCACCCACCCCAGACTCCCACATGCACTTGTCTCCTCACAGTTTCTATCTGATAAGGCAGAAGGCTAACTATCTTTCATTTAGATCAGCCTGGCGTCAGTCCCCTGGAAAATAATGAGAGCTGGTGGCCCTTTTGAGTAAGGGCAAAAGCTTGCAAGATTGCTGCTGAGCATTGGGACATCATCTGGTCCATTTTCTGCCTGTGGCACACAATAGTTTAGTCTTCTGAGGGCTGTGATACTTTGATCCAGGTCCAGTTGTTGGGCTTGGAGTGGAAATGGCTGGGAGGTGTTAGTAACCTGTATATATCAGAAGTCAGACTAGATGATATTGTGGTCCTTTCTAGCCTTAAACTCTATGTATGACTATGACTCTACTAGATTAC